>NC_138078.1:55515405-56187303 GCF_964212035.1 Myotis nattereri
CAGCCCTGGCAAAGTCGCCCAGTCCTGGGGGCAGCGGCCACTGAGAGTGTGCAGCATGAGTAGCCTGGTGGAATGCTTGCTTTGTTGCCATGGCAACAAGGCAAGTATTCCACCCTGGCCACAGAGAACCTCTGGGCTTCAGAGAGCCTCTGGGCAGCGGGCGCAGAATGGCCAGCCCCCCAAAGAGCAGAGAACCACAGGAGTGGGCCTAAGCCATCAGGGCTCCCAGATTGGAGAGGGCTTCCCTGAGTGTTCCCAGATTGGAGAGGTGTAGGTCGGGCTGAAGGACCAACCCCCCAATCACGGATTTCGTGCACCGGACCTCTATTTTTAGAATAAGAAGGAAATTTAGGGAAGACTACATGGAGGTGGGAGAAAGCAAGATGGGGATTGCATTACAAGGTAGGTAACAAAATGCTGTACTGTCTTAAGGGTGGTGGTTGTGGGCTCTTTCCAAGGTGTGTTTGTTGTGGCAGAATGCAAGGAGAAAGATCAGCCAGTACTCTGAGGGAGGAAAGTTTAACCTTTATTTCACAGACATGCTAGTCCAGGGAATTCCAGATCCAAAGCTGAACTGAACTCCTGGGGGAGGATCTGACCTATATATCTCCTCCTGTGGCAGCCCCTGAGGGTCCCCCTGCCCCACCCAAGTCAGTCTTGGCAGGGCCTTGGGTGCATGCTCCACTGCTCTGCCAAGTCAGCTGTGGTGGCCCTGGGGTTAGGCTCTACAGCTCTCTGCCCAAGTCAGTCAGAGTGTGGAAGTAAGACTACAGTTTTGTTTTTGTTTTTGTTTTTAAATATATTTTATTGATTTTTTACAGAGAAGAAGGGAGAGGGATAGAGAGTTAGAAACATCGATGAGAGAAAAACACCGATCAGCTGCCTCCTGCACACCCCACACTGGGGATGTGCCCGCAACCAAGGCACATGCCCCTGACCGGAATCGAACCTGGGACCCTTCAGTCCGCAGGCCGATGCTCTATCCACTGAGCCAAACCAGTCAGAGCAAGACTACAGTTTTAACCAGATATTGAACTAACTTGCATCCCCCCCTCCCGCCCCATTTTCCTTTTCTTTTTTTTTTAAATATATTTTTTTATTGAATTCAGAGAGGAAGGAAGAGGGAGAGAGAGATAGAAACATCAATGATGAGAGAGAATCATTGATTGTCTGCCTCCTGCAAAGGCCCCTATCTGGGGACTGAGCATGCAACCCAGACATGTGCCCTTGACCTGAATCAAGCCCGGGACACTTCAGTCTGAAGGCCCACACTCTATCCAGTGAGCCAAACCAGCCAGGGCCCATTTTCCTTTTCATGTTAGCTTAGAGATGCACAGAAACAATGCACAGGGCTTGCTTCAGGCAAAAAAAACCTTTCACTCCATAAAAGTTATATGCCTGGGGAGTGATTACTCACCATGACCTGCCCAGATAGGAATATAGGAATTTAGGGTCAGATCACACTGTGAGGTGACTATACAGGACCCCTGCTTTCATCCACGTAGTCTGTGCAGGATGATCTTGATAATGCAGAATTAAGATGAAACTTTTTTTGTTAAAAAAATTTTAAAATATATAATTTTAAAATTGTTTTCATACGGGAAAGGAGCGGGAGAGAGATAGAAACATCAATGATAAGAGAGAATCATAGATCAGCTGTTTCCCACCCAACCCTTCACCCCCAATTGGAGACAAAACCTGGAACACCTGCAACACTGTCCCACTGACCTGGATCAAACCCAGGACCCTTCAGTCTGCAGACCCGCACTCCACCCACTGAGTCAAACCAGCTAGGGCATATATGTTTTTTAATTAATTTTAGAGAGGAAGAGAGACAGAGAGAGAGAGAGAGAGAGAGAGAGAGAGAGAGAGAGAGAGAGAAAACAATGAACAATGATGGGAGAGAAAGAATCATGGATGGGCTGCCTCCTGCATGGCCCCCACTGGGGATGGAGCATGAAACCCTGGGTTGTGCCTGACTGGCAATGGAACCCTGACTTCCTGCTTCACAGGTCCAAGCTCATCCACTGACCCAGGCCTGCCAGGGAACATGAAGCTCTTTCAAA
Organism: Myotis nattereri; assembly: GCF_964212035.1. Lineage (NCBI taxonomy): Eukaryota > Metazoa > Chordata > Mammalia > Chiroptera > Vespertilionidae > Myotis > Myotis nattereri. The sequence continues at coordinate 55,517,472 of NC_138078.1, forward strand.
GGCTGCTTGGAAAACACTACATAAAAATGCTACCTGTTATAGAAGGCCAGAGGCATATATACTTGGGGTCATTTCTGTCTGGCTAGTGGAGTAGGGGGTGATATTTATCTTCTAACCTATGTTTTCTGAATTGGCAACACTTAAACACTTGGCATCTTGAACAAAACAAGGAAGTTAAGTAAATGGCAGCTCCTAACACAGACCTGCCTGAGCTATGGGAATCTGCATTTTGATTCTGAGGGCCGCGTTTTTCTAAACAAGGAGGGCGGGGGAGAGGAGGTCGGCCATTTACGGAGTCTTACTGCCATCCAGCGGCCAGAATTTCACCGAGCCGTGCAGAGCCGAGCGGAGGGAACATCTGGGGGGGGAACATCCGGGAGGAACATCGGGAGGGCCTGTACTTGCGGCCCGGCTAGTCCACGCGGGGGCCTGAGCGAGACAGTGGAAACGGGAAGCTTCGGTGATGGAGCTGGGAGCCCACGCAGCGGATAGTGGCACGGGGCCGGGGAGGGAGCTGGTGGAGGGGTGCCCGGGATTTCGGTTTGCAATTGAGACTCCAAGGGGCCTACTCCGGAGGGCCAGTCCCCCCGGAAGCCACAGCAAGAGCAGCAGGAAGTTCCCGCCATTCCAGCCAGGCCCTTCAGGGAGGCCACCGCCCTGGCTGATGGGAAGTGTGGCCATTTGTCTCAGGCTGAGAGGAATTGGGCCCCCTCCAGAGTCCCCAGGGCCTCAGTTTATCCTGTGGACAGTTTCTTAAATCCCCGAGGTGGAGACACAGACTACAGAGGCTGGTTACCAGAGACAAAGCAGGGAGGACGGAATGAAGAGGGTCAAGTGGGTCAAGTATGTGCTGTCAGAGGGAGACTAGATTTTGGGGTGCTGAGTGCACACCCCAAATACAGATGATGTGGTAATAGAATTGTACTCTCGAAACTTGGGCAATGTTAATGAAAGGGCGAGGACTACGCCCTCCACCTTGCCCCAGGGTAAGGGCTATGCCCTCCATCTTACCTTGGCCATGTGCTCAGCAAGGCTTCTTCCTGGAAGCCAAGCCGCTGCTGGCCACGCCCAGGATTTCTCTGGACTGGCCAATGATAGTCAAGGGAAGTGCACGCCATCCATATGACCACATCCTGTGTAATAAGACACTGACTTGCGTCTGGCCAATCGGCAGGGCCCACAGTCCTTTCTCCTACCCTTACCCTAACCCCCTATAAAACCTCTCTCCACACAGAGTTTTCCCTCTCTCTGCCACCTGCTGCTGTGCCAGTAAGGGGAAGGGGGGGGGGGGCCGGGGGGGGGGGCAGGGGAGCCAAACCTAGGTTTGAAATAAATGACTCTTTGCTTTTGCATCGGACTCGCTGGCTCCCTGTGGGTTCTTGGGAATCTTGAAATCTGGGCACAACATTAGTAACCAGAGCCAGCCCAATAAATTAGATAGAAAGGAAGAATGAATGAGTACCGGTGTGACAGACAGTTCACTACTGCTTATTGCTTTGTTTTCACTAGAAATTAAGGTTTTAAATGTAAGAATTCTAATGGGTAATTGGGACAACAGAAATGAAAAGTCATAGGAAAAGCAACTGGGCATACAAGAAAAGTAGAAAATTTTGGGGGTAAGAACAACAACAACAACAAAACTGGTATGAGAAATAGAGATGTATTTTTGAGGGAAATGAAAATAATTTTGTCCTGAGGTGAGGCTGTTTCTTTCAGGATGGGAAGGAGAAAAAACAGGACAGAAATATGAATATAGAAAGGAAGGTTGTAGAAGGTTTGTGGAAAAGGGATCTTGCGAACGGAAATTCCACGTGAGCAAGCTGAGTAAGAATAAAACAAATGTATTCAAGTGAGAGCATTTAAATATCAAAAGTAAACTGAGGGCACTTGGTCTGCCAGTGATGCTGCCAAAAGGTTTTCTGCCTTGAAAGAAAAGACTCTGTTTTATCGAAATAAGTTTCTGTATTTCACGTTGTCTTAGTGGTTCTCAACCTTCATAATGCCGTGACCCTGTAATACAGTTCCTCATGTTGTGGTGACCCCCAACCATAAAATTTTTTTCATTGCTACATAACTGTAATTTTGCTACTGTTATGAGTCGTGATGTAAATATCTGATATGCAGGATGTATTTTCATTGTTCACAACCCACAGGTTGAGAACCGCTCAGATCCTCCACTACTTGAAAACAAAAAAACACCCAATCTCTCTCATCAATACTAGGAACTGAGTGTTGCTACCAATTATGTAAACTGTATTTGTCTTTGAAATCTTTTACTGTCGCTCTAATAAAGTGGATAATCGACAAATAAGAAAAAACATTGGCCCTTCTTTATGTTGTATTTGTATATGTTCTAAGTGTTCCAGAAATTATGTGAAATTGCTGGTAATCTGAGATGTCCTGACATCAGGAGCCTGTCACCAAAATTGAGGGACACGCTAGAACAAATGAACGTGTGTATCACTCTGTGGCATGAAGGGTGCAATCCATTCTGGTTTTGTAAAAATGACTCCTTCTTCCCAGACTTTTGCCATTCTGGTGGCCTTGCAACATGGCAACCGTTTGCTTCTGAAACAGAGAAATTTAACAGGGAAAACAATGGCTATAAAGGACATGAATAGTAGGGCTTATGGGAAACCGAAGGTTGTCACTTCTAGGCTCCCTGACTTTCTTTCTTCTATGTGTTTTTTTGTTTTTGCATTTCTTCACCCACCATAGTACATTTAACCTATCTAATAAAAGGGTAATATGCAAATTAACCATCACTCTGTCTCAAAAATGCCTGTGCCCATAGCCACCATATGAGGGCGCCCAGTCCCCCTCAGCCCTGGCAAAGTCGCCCAGTCCTGGGGGCAGCGGCCACTGAGAGTGTGCAGCATGAGTAGCCTGGTGGAATGCTTGCTTTGTTGCCATGGCAACAAGGCAAGTATTCCACCCTGGCCACAGAGAACCTCTGGGCTTCAGAGAGCCTCTGGGCAGCGGGCGCAGAATGGCCAGGCCCCCCAAAGAGCAGAGAACCACAGGGAGTGGGCCTAAGCCATCAGGGCTCCCAGATTGGAGAGGGCTTCCCTGAGTGTTCCCAGATTGGAGAGGGTGTAGGTCGGGCTGAAGGACCAACCCCCCAATCACGGATTTCGTGCACCGGACCTCTATTTTTAGAATAAGAAGGAAATTTAGGGAAGACTACATGGAGGTGGGAGAAAGCAAGATGGGGATTGCATTACAAGGTAGGTAACAAAATGCTGTACTGTCTTAAGGGTGGTGGTTGTGGCTCCTTTCCAAGGTGTGTTTGTTGTGGCAGAATGCAAGGGAGAAAGATCAGCCAGTACTCTGAGGGAGGAAAGTTTAACCTTTATTTCACAGACATGCTAGTCCAGGGAATTCCAGATCCAAAGCCTGAACTGAACTCCTGGGGGAGGATCTGACCTATATATCTCCTCCTGTGGCAGCCCCTGAGGGTCCCCCCTGCCCCACCCAAGTCAGTCTTGGCAGGGCCTTGGGTGCATGCTCCACTGCTCTGCCCAAGTCAGCTGTGGTGGGCCCTGGGGTTAGGCTCTACAGCTCTGCCCAAGTCAGTCAGAGTGTGGAAGTAAGACTACAGTTTTGTTTTTGTTTTTGTTTTTAAATATATTTTATTGATTTTTTACAGAGAAGAAGGGAGAGGGATAGAGAGTTAGAAACATCGATGAGAGAAAAACACCGATCAGCTGCCTCCTGCACACCCCACACTGGGGATGTGCCCGCAACCAAGGCACATGCCCCTGACCGGAATCGAACCTGGGACCCTTCAGTCCGCAGGCCGATGCTCTATCCACTGAGCCAAACCAGTCAGAGCAAGACTACAGTTTTAACCAGATATTGAACTAACTTGCATCCCCCCCTCCCGCCCCATTTTCCTTTTCTTTTTTTTTTTAAAATATATTTTTTTATTGAATTCAGAGAGGAAGGAAGAGGGAGAGAGAGATAGAAACATCAATGATGAGAGAGAATCATTGATTGTCTGCCTCCTGCAAAGGCCCCTACTGGGGACTGAGCATGCAACCCAGACATGTGCCCTTGACCTGAATCAAGCCCGGGACACTTCAGTCTGAAGGCCCACACTCTATCCAGTGAGCCAAACCAGCCAGGGCCCATTTTCCTTTTCATGTTAGCTTAGAGATGCACAGAAACAATGCACAGGGCTTGCTTCAGGCAAAAAAAAACTTTTCACTCCATAAAAGTTATATGCCTGGGGAGTGATTACTCACCATGACCTGCCCAGATAGGAATATAGGAATTTAGGGTCAGATCACACTGTGAGGTGACTATACAGGACCACTGCTTTCATCCACGTAGTCTGTGCAGGATGATCTTGATAATGCAGAATTAAGATGAAACTTTTTTTTGTTAAAAAAATTTTAAAAATATATAATTTTAAAATTGTTTTCATACGGGAAAGGAGCGGGAGAGAGATAGAAACATCAATGATAAGAGAGAATCATAGATCAGCTGTTTCCCACCCCCACCCTCACCCCCAATTGGAGACAAAACCTGGAACACCTGCAACACTGTCCCACTGACCTGGATCAAACCCAGGACCCTTCAGTCTGCAGACCCGCACTCCACCCACTGAGTCAAACCAGCTAGGGCATATATGTTTTTTAATTAATTTTAGAGAGGAAGAGAGACAGAGAGAGAGAGAGAGAGAGAGAGAGAGAGAGAGAGAGAGAGAGAGAAAACAATGAACAATGATGGGAGAGAAAGAATCATGGATGGGCTGCCTCCTGCATGGCCCCCACTGGGGATGGAGCATGAAACCCTGGGTTGTGCCCTGACTGGCAATGGAACCCTGACTTCCTGCTTCACAGGTCCAAGCTCATCCACTGACCCAGGCCTGCCAGGGAACATGAAGCTCTTTCAAAGGCTGCTTGGAAAACACTACATAAAAATGCTACCTGTTATAGAAGGCCAGAGGCATATATACTTGGGGTCATTTCTGTCTGGCTAGTGGAGTAGGGGGTGATATTTATCTTCTAACCTATGTTTTCTGAATTGGCAACACTTAAACACTTGGCATCTTGAACAAAACAAGGAAGTTTAAGTAAATGGCAGCTCCTAACACAGACCTGCCTGAGCCTATGGGGAATCTGCATTTTGATTCTGAGGGCCGCGTTTTTTCTAAACAAGGAGGGCGGGGGAGAAGGAGGTCGGCCATTTACGGAGTCTTACTGCCATCCAGCGGCCAGAATTTCACCGAGCCGTGCAGAGCCGAGCCGGAGGGAACATCTGGGGGGGAACATCCGGGAGGAACATCGGGAGGGCCTGTACTTGCGGCCCGGCTAGTCCACGCGGGGGCCTGAGCGAGACAGTGGAAACGGGAAGCTTCGGTGATGGAGCTGGGAGCCCACGCAGCGGATAGTGGCACGGGGCCGGGGAGGGAGCTGGTGGAGGGGTGCCCGGGATTTCGGTTTGCAATTGAGACTCCAAGGGGCCTACTCCGGAGGGCCAGTCCCCCCGGAAGCCACAGCAAGAGCAGCAGGAAGTTCCCGCCATTCCAGCCAGGCCCTTCAGGGAGGCCACCGCCCTGGCTGATGGGAAGTGTGGCCATTTGTCTCAGGCTGAGAGGAATTGGGCCCCCTCCAGAGTCCCCAGGGCCTCAGTTTATCCTGTGGACAGTTTCTTAAATCCCCGAGGTGGAGACACAGACTACAGAGGCTGGTTACCAGAGACAAAGCAGGGAGGACGGAATGAAGAGGGTCAAGTGGGTCAAGTATGTGCTGTCAGAGGGAGACTAGATTTTGGGGTGCTGAGTGCACACCCCAAATACAGATGATGTGGTAATAGAATTGTACTCTCGAAACTTGGGCAATGTTAATGAAAGGGCGAGGACTACGCCCTCCACCTTGCCCCAGGGTAAGGGCTATGCCCTCCATCTTACCTTGGCCATGTGCTCAGCAAGGCTTCTTCCTGGAAGCCAAGCCGCTGCTGGCCACGCCCAGGATTTCTCTGGACTGGCCAATGATAGTCAAGGGAAGTGCACGCCATCCATATGACCACATCCTGTGTAATAAGACACTGACTTGCGTCTGGCCAATCGGCAGGGCCCACAGTCCTTTCTCCTACCCTTACCCTAACCCCCTATAAAACCTCTCTCCACACAGAGTTTTCCCTCTCTCTGCCACCTGCTGCTGTGCCAGTAAGGGGAAGGGGGGGGGGGGCCGGGGGGGGGGGGCAGGGGAGCCAAACCTAGGTTTGAAATAAATGACTCTTTGCTTTTGCATCGGACTCGCTGGCTCCCTGTGGGTTCTTGGGAATCTTGAAATCTGGGCACAACATTAGTAACCAGAGCCAGCCCAATAAATTAGATAGAAAGGAAGAATGAATGAGTACCGGTGTGACAGACAGTTCACTACTGCTTATTGCTTTGTTTTCACTAGAAATTAAGGTTTTAAATGTAAGAATTCTAATGGGTAATTGGGACAACAGAAATGAAAAGTCATAGGAAAAGCAACTGGGCATACAAGAAAAGTAGAAAATTTTGGGGGTAAGAACAACAACAACAACAAAACTGGTATGAGAAATAGAGATGTATTTTTGAGGGAAATGAAAATAATTTTGTCCTGAGGTGAGGCTGTTTCTTTCAGGATGGGAAGGAGAAAAAACAGGACAGAAATATGAATATAGAAAGGAAGGTTGTAGAAGGTTTGTGGAAAAGGGATCTTGCGAACGGAAATTCCACGTGAGCAAGCTGAGTAAGAATAAAACAAATGTATTCAAGTGAGAGCATTTAAATATCAAAAGTAAACTGAGGGCACTTGGTCTGCCAGTGATGCTGCCAAAAGGTTTTCTGCCTTGAAAGAAAAGACTCTGTTTTATCGAAATAAGTTTCTGTATTTCACGTTGTCTTAGTGGTTCTCAACCTTCATAATGCCGTGACCCTGTAATACAGTTCCTCATGTTGTGGTGACCCCCAACCATAAAATTTTTTTCATTGCTACATAACTGTAATTTTGCTACTGTTATGAGTCGTGATGTAAATATCTGATATGCAGGATGTATTTTCATTGTTCACAACCCACAGGTTGAGAACCGCTCAGATCCTCCACTACTTGAAAACAAAAAAACACCCAATCTCTCTCATCAATACTAGGAACTGAGTGTTGCTACCAATTATGTAAACTGTATTTGTCTTTGAAATCTTTTACTGTCGCTCTAATAAAGTGGATAATCGACAAATAAGAAAAAACATTGGCCCTTCTTTATGTTGTATTTGTATATGTTCTAAGTGTTCCAGAAATTATGTGAAATTGCTGGTAATCTGAGATGTCCTGACATCAGGAGCCTGTCACCAAAATTGAGGGACACGCTAGAACAAATGAACGTGTGTATCACTCTGTGGCATGAAGGGTGCAATCCATTCTGGTTTTGTAAAAATGACTCCTTCTTCCCAGACTTTTGCCATTCTGGTGGCCTTGCAACATGGCAACCGTTTGCTTCTGAAACAGAGAAATTTAACAGGGAAAACAATGGCTATAAAGGACATGAATAGTAGGGCTTATGGGAAACCGAAGGTTGTCACTTCTAGGCTCCCTGACTTTCTTTCTTCTATGTGTTTTTTTGTTTTTGCATTTCTTCACCCACCATAGTACATTTAACCTATCTAATAAAAGGGTAATATGCAAATTAACCATCACTCTGTCTCAAAAATGCCTGTGCCCATAGCCACCATATGAGGGCGCCCAGTCCCCCTCAGCCCTGGCAAAGTCGCCCAGTCCTGGGGGCAGCGGCCACTGAGAGTGTGCAGCATGAGTAGCCTGGTGGAATGCTTGCTTTGTTGCCATGGCAACAAGGCAAGTATTCCACCCTGGCCACAGAGAACCTCTGGGCTTCAGAGAGCCTCTGGGCAGCGGGCGCAGAATGGCCAGGCCCCCCAAAGAGCAGAGAACCACAGGGAGTGGGCCTAAGCCATCAGGGCTCCCAGATTGGAGAGGGCTTCCCTGAGTGTTCCCAGATTGGAGAGGGTGTAGGTCGGGCTGAAGGACCAACCCCCCAATCACGGATTTCGTGCACCGGACCTCTATTTTTAGAATAAGAAGGAAATTTAGGGAAGACTACATGGAGGTGGGAGAAAGCAAGATGGGGATTGCATTACAAGGTAGGTAACAAAATGCTGTACTGTCTTAAGGGTGGTGGTTGTGGCTCCTTTCCAAGGTGTGTTTGTTGTGGCAGAATGCAAGGGAGAAAGATCAGCCAGTACTCTGAGGGAGGAAAGTTTAACCTTTATTTCACAGACATGCTAGTCCAGGGAATTCCAGATCCAAAGCCTGAACTGAACTCCTGGGGGAGGATCTGACCTATATATCTCCTCCTGTGGCAGCCCCTGAGGGTCCCCCCTGCCCCACCCAAGTCAGTCTTGGCAGGGCCTTGGGTGCATGCTCCACTGCTCTGCCCAAGTCAGCTGTGGTGGGCCCTGGGGTTAGGCTCTACAGCTCTGCCCAAGTCAGTCAGAGTGTGGAAGTAAGACTACAGTTTTGTTTTTGTTTTTGTTTTTAAATATATTTTATTGATTTTTTACAGAGAAGAAGGGAGAGGGATAGAGAGTTAGAAACATCGATGAGAGAAAAACACCGATCAGCTGCCTCCTGCACACCCCACACTGGGGATGTGCCCGCAACCAAGGCACATGCCCCTGACCGGAATCGAACCTGGGACCCTTCAGTCCGCAGGCCGATGCTCTATCCACTGAGCCAAACCAGTCAGAGCAAGACTACAGTTTTAACCAGATATTGAACTAACTTGCATCCCCCCCTCCCGCCCCATTTTCCTTTTCTTTTTTTTTTTAAAATATATTTTTTTATTGAATTCAGAGAGGAAGGAAGAGGGAGAGAGAGATAGAAACATCAATGATGAGAGAGAATCATTGATTGTCTGCCTCCTGCAAAGGCCCCTACTGGGGACTGAGCATGCAACCCAGACATGTGCCCTTGACCTGAATCAAGCCCGGGACACTTCAGTCTGAAGGCCCACACTCTATCCAGTGAGCCAAACCAGCCAGGGCCCATTTTCCTTTTCATGTTAGCTTAGAGATGCACAGAAACAATGCACAGGGCTTGCTTCAGGCAAAAAAAAACTTTTCACTCCATAAAAGTTATATGCCTGGGGAGTGATTACTCACCATGACCTGCCCAGATAGGAATATAGGAATTTAGGGTCAGATCACACTGTGAGGTGACTATACAGGACCACTGCTTTCATCCACGTAGTCTGTGCAGGATGATCTTGATAATGCAGAATTAAGATGAAACTTTTTTTTGTTAAAAAAATTTTAAAAATATATAATTTTAAAATTGTTTTCATACGGGAAAGGAGCGGGAGAGAGATAGAAACATCAATGATAAGAGAGAATCATAGATCAGCTGTTTCCCACCCCCACCCTCACCCCCAATTGGAGACAAAACCTGGAACACCTGCAACACTGTCCCACTGACCTGGATCAAACCCAGGACCCTTCAGTCTGCAGACCCGCACTCCACCCACTGAGTCAAACCAGCTAGGGCATATATGTTTTTTAATTAATTTTAGAGAGGAAGAGAGACAGAGAGAGAGAGAGAGAGAGAGAGAGAGAGAGAGAGAGAGAGAGAAAACAATGAACAATGATGGGAGAGAAAGAATCATGGATGGGCTGCCTCCTGCATGGCCCCCACTGGGGATGGAGCATGAAACCCTGGGTTGTGCCCTGACTGGCAATGGAACCCTGACTTCCTGCTTCACAGGTCCAAGCTCATCCACTGACCCAGGCCTGCCAGGGAACATGAAGCTCTTTCAAAGGCTGCTTGGAAAACACTACATAAAAATGCTACCTGTTATAGAAGGCCAGAGGCATATATACTTGGGGTCATTTCTGTCTGGCTAGTGGAGTAGGGGGTGATATTTATCTTCTAACCTATGTTTTCTGAATTGGCAACACTTAAACACTTGGCATCTTGAACAAAACAAGGAAGTTTAAGTAAATGGCAGCTCCTAACACAGACCTGCCTGAGCCTATGGGGAATCTGCATTTTGATTCTGAGGGCCGCGTTTTTTCTAAACAAGGAGGGCGGGGGAGAAGGAGGTCGGCCATTTACGGAGTCTTACTGCCATCCAGCGGCCAGAATTTCACCGAGCCGTGCAGAGCCGAGCCGGAGGGAACATCTGGGGGGGAACATCCGGGAGGAACATCGGGAGGGCCTGTACTTGCGGCCCGGCTAGTCCACGCGGGGGCCTGAGCGAGACAGTGGAAACGGGAAGCTTCGGTGATGGAGCTGGGAGCCCACGCAGCGGATAGTGGCACGGGGCCGGGGAGGGAGCTGGTGGAGGGGTGCCCGGGATTTCGGTTTGCAATTGAGACTCCAAGGGGCCTACTCCGGAGGGCCAGTCCCCCCGGAAGCCACAGCAAGAGCAGCAGGAAGTTCCCGCCATTCCAGCCAGGCCCTTCAGGGAGGCCACCGCCCTGGCTGATGGGAAGTGTGGCCATTTGTCTCAGGCTGAGAGGAATTGGGCCCCCTCCAGAGTCCCCAGGGCCTCAGTTTATCCTGTGGACAGTTTCTTAAATCCCCGAGGTGGAGACACAGACTACAGAGGCTGGTTACCAGAGACAAAGCAGGGAGGACGGAATGAAGAGGGTCAAGTGGGTCAAGTATGTGCTGTCAGAGGGAGACTAGATTTTGGGGTGCTGAGTGCACACCCCAAATACAGATGATGTGGTAATAGAATTGTACTCTCGAAACTTGGGCAATGTTAATGAAAGGGCGAGGACTACGCCCTCCACCTTGCCCCAGGGTAAGGGCTATGCCCTCCATCTTACCTTGGCCATGTGCTCAGCAAGGCTTCTTCCTGGAAGCCAAGCCGCTGCTGGCCACGCCCAGGATTTCTCTGGACTGGCCAATGATAGTCAAGGGAAGTGCACGCCATCCATATGACCACATCCTGTGTAATAAGACACTGACTTGCGTCTGGCCAATCGGCAGGGCCCACAGTCCTTTCTCCTACCCTTACCCTAACCCCCTATAAAACCTCTCTCCACACAGAGTTTTCCCTCTCTCTGCCACCTGCTGCTGTGCCAGTAAGGGGAAGGGGGGGGGGGGCCGGGGGGGGGGGGCAGGGGAGCCAAACCTAGGTTTGAAATAAATGACTCTTTGCTTTTGCATCGGACTCGCTGGCTCCCTGTGGGTTCTTGGGAATCTTGAAATCTGGGCACAACATTAGTAACCAGAGCCAGCCCAATAAATTAGATAGAAAGGAAGAATGAATGAGTACCGGTGTGACAGACAGTTCACTACTGCTTATTGCTTTGTTTTCACTAGAAATTAAGGTTTTAAATGTAAGAATTCTAATGGGTAATTGGGACAACAGAAATGAAAAGTCATAGGAAAAGCAACTGGGCATACAAGAAAAGTAGAAAATTTTGGGGGTAAGAACAACAACAACAACAAAACTGGTATGAGAAATAGAGATGTATTTTTGAGGGAAATGAAAATAATTTTGTCCTGAGGTGAGGCTGTTTCTTTCAGGATGGGAAGGAGAAAAAACAGGACAGAAATATGAATATAGAAAGGAAGGTTGTAGAAGGTTTGTGGAAAAGGGATCTTGCGAACGGAAATTCCACGTGAGCAAGCTGAGTAAGAATAAAACAAATGTATTCAAGTGAGAGCATTTAAATATCAAAAGTAAACTGAGGGCACTTGGTCTGCCAGTGATGCTGCCAAAAGGTTTTCTGCCTTGAAAGAAAAGACTCTGTTTTATCGAAATAAGTTTCTGTATTTCACGTTGTCTTAGTGGTTCTCAACCTTCATAATGCCGTGACCCTGTAATACAGTTCCTCATGTTGTGGTGACCCCCAACCATAAAATTTTTTTCATTGCTACATAACTGTAATTTTGCTACTGTTATGAGTCGTGATGTAAATATCTGATATGCAGGATGTATTTTCATTGTTCACAACCCACAGGTTGAGAACCGCTCAGATCCTCCACTACTTGAAAACAAAAAAACACCCAATCTCTCTCATCAATACTAGGAACTGAGTGTTGCTACCAATTATGTAAACTGTATTTGTCTTTGAAATCTTTTACTGTCGCTCTAATAAAGTGGATAATCGACAAATAAGAAAAAACATTGGCCCTTCTTTATGTTGTATTTGTATATGTTCTAAGTGTTCCAGAAATTATGTGAAATTGCTGGTAATCTGAGATGTCCTGACATCAGGAGCCTGTCACCAAAATTGAGGGACACGCTAGAACAAATGAACGTGTGTATCACTCTGTGGCATGAAGGGTGCAATCCATTCTGGTTTTGTAAAAATGACTCCTTCTTCCCAGACTTTTGCCATTCTGGTGGCCTTGCAACATGGCAACCGTTTGCTTCTGAAACAGAGAAATTTAACAGGGAAAACAATGGCTATAAAGGACATGAATAGTAGGGCTTATGGGAAACCGAAGGTTGTCACTTCTAGGCTCCCTGACTTTCTTTCTTCTATGTGTTTTTTTGTTTTTGCATTTCTTCACCCACCATAGTACATTTAACCTATCTAATAAAAGGGTAATATGCAAATTAACCATCACTCTGTCTCAAAAATGCCTGTGCCCATAGCCACCATATGAGGGCGCCCAGTCCCCCTCAGCCCTGGCAAAGTCGCCCAGTCCTGGGGGCAGCGGCCACTGAGAGTGTGCAGCATGAGTAGCCTGGTGGAATGCTTGCTTTGTTGCCATGGCAACAAGGCAAGTATTCCACCCTGGCCACAGAGAACCTCTGGGCTTCAGAGAGCCTCTGGGCAGCGGGCGCAGAATGGCCAGGCCCCCCAAAGAGCAGAGAACCACAGGGAGTGGGCCTAAGCCATCAGGGCTCCCAGATTGGAGAGGGCTTCCCTGAGTGTTCCCAGATTGGAGAGGGTGTAGGTCGGGCTGAAGGACCAACCCCCCAATCACGGATTTCGTGCACCGGACCTCTATTTTTAGAATAAGAAGGAAATTTAGGGAAGACTACATGGAGGTGGGAGAAAGCAAGATGGGGATTGCATTACAAGGTAGGTAACAAAATGCTGTACTGTCTTAAGGGTGGTGGTTGTGGCTCCTTTCCAAGGTGTGTTTGTTGTGGCAGAATGCAAGGGAGAAAGATCAGCCAGTACTCTGAGGGAGGAAAGTTTAACCTTTATTTCACAGACATGCTAGTCCAGGGAATTCCAGATCCAAAGCCTGAACTGAACTCCTGGGGCAGGATCTGACCTATATATCTCCTCCTGTGGCAGCCCCTGAGGGTCCCCCCTGCCCCACCCAAGTCAGTCTTGGCAGGGCCTTGGGTGCATGCTCCACTGCTCTGCCCAAGTCAGCTGTGGTGGGCCCTGGGGTTAGGCTCTACAGCTCTGCCCAAGTCAGTCAGAGTGTGGAAGTAAGACTACAGTTTTGTTTTTGTTTTTGTTTTTAAATATATTTTATTGATTTTTTACAGAGAAGAAGGGAGAGGGATAGAGAGTTAGAAACATCGATGAGAGAAAAACACCGATCAGCTGCCTCCTGCACACCCCACACTGGGGATGTGCCCGCAACCAAGGCACATGCCCCTGACCGGAATCGAACCTGGGACCCTTCAGTCCGCAGGCCGATGCTCTATCCACTGAGCCAAACCAGTCAGAGCAAGACTACAGTTTTAACCAGATATTGAACTAACTTGCATCCCCCCCTCCCGCCCCATTTTCCTTTTCTTTTTTTTTTTAAAATATATTTTTTTATTGAATTCAGAGAGGAAGGAAGAGGGAGAGAGAGATAGAAACATCAATGATGAGAGAGAATCATTGATTGTCTGCCTCCTGCAAAGGCCCCTACTGGGGACTGAGCATGCAACCCAGACATGTGCCCTTGACCTGAATCAAGCCCGGGACACTTCAGTCTGAAGGCCCACACTCTATCCAGTGAGCCAAACCAGCCAGGGCCCATTTTCCTTTTCATGTTAGCTTAGAGATGCACAGAAACAATGCACAGGGCTTGCTTCAGGCAAAAAAAAACTTTTCACTCCATAAAAGTTATATGCCTGGGGAGTGATTACTCACCATGACCTGCCCAGATAGGAATATAGGAATTTAGGGTCAGATCACACTGTGAGGTGACTATACAGGACCACTGCTTTCATCCACGTAGTCTGTGCAGGATGATCTTGATAATGCAGAATTAAGATGAAACTTTTTTTTGTTAAAAAAATTTTAAAAATATATAATTTTAAAATTGTTTTCATACGGGAAAGGAGCGGGAGAGAGATAGAAACATCAATGATAAGAGAGAATCATAGATCAGCTGTTTCCCACCCCCACCCTCACCCCCAATTGGAGACAAAACCTGGAACACCTGCAACACTGTCCCACTGACCTGGATCAAACCCAGGACCCTTCAGTCTGCAGACCCGCACTCCACCCACTGAGTCAAACCAGCTAGGGCATATATGTTTTTTAATTAATTTTAGAGAGGAAGAGAGACAGAGAGAGAGAGAGAGAGAGAGAGAGAGAGAGAGAGAGAGAAAACAATGAACAATGATGGGAGAGAAAGAATCATGGATGGGCTGCCTCCTGCATGGCCCCCACTGGGGATGGAGCATGAAACCCTGGGTTGTGCCCTGACTGGCAATGGAACCCTGACTTCCTGCTTCACAGGTCCAAGCTCATCCACTGACCCAGGCCTGCCAGGCAACATGAAGCTCTTTCAAATGCTGCTTGGAAAACACTACATAAAAATGCTACCTGTTATAGAAGGCCAGAGGCATATATACTTGGGGTCATTTCTGTCTGGCTAGTGGAGTGGGGGGTGATATTTATCTTCTAACCTATGTTTTCTGAATTGGCAACACTTAAACACTTGGCATCTTGAACAAAACAAGGAAGTTTAAGTAAATGGCAGCTCCTAACACAGACCTGCCTGAGCCTATGGGGAATCTGCATTTTGATTCTGAGGGCCGCGTTTTTTCTAAACAAGGAGGGCGGGGGAGAAGGAGGTCGGCCATTTACGGAGTCTTACTGCCATCCAGCGGCCAGAATTTCACCGAGCCGTGCAGAGCCGAGCCGGAGGGAACATCTGGGGGGGGAACATCCGGGAGGAACATCGGGAGGGCCTGTACTTGCGGCCCGGCTAGTCCACGCGGGGGCCTGAGCGAGACAGTGGAAACGGGAAGCTTCGGTGATGGAGCTGGGAGCCCACGCAGCGGATAGTGGCACGGGGCCGGGGAGGGAGCTGGTGGAGGGGTGCCCGGGATTTCGGTTTGCAATTGAGACTCCAAGGGGCCTACTCCGGAGGGCCAGTCCCCCCGGAAGCCACAGCAAGAGCAGCAGGAAGTTCCCGCCATTCCAGCCAGGCCCTTCAGGGAGGCCACCGCCCTGGCTGATGGGAAGTGTGGCCATTTGTCTCAGGCTGAGAGGAATTGGGCCCCCTCCAGAGTCCCCAGGGCCTCAGTTTATCCTGTGGACAGTTTCTTAAATCCCCGAGGTGGAGACACAGACTACAGAGGCTGGTTACCAGAGACAAAGCAGGGAGGACGGAATGAAGAGGGTCAAGTGGGTCAAGTATGTGCTGTCAGAGGGAGACTAGATTTTGGGGTGCTGAGTGCACACCCCAAATACAGATGATGTGGTAATAGAATTGTACTCTCGAAACTTGGCAATGTTAATGAAAGGGCGAGGACTACGCCCTCCACCTTGCCCCAGGGTAAGGGCTATGCCCTCCATCTTACCTTGGCCATGTGCTCAGCAAGGCTTCTTCCTGGAAGCCAAGCCGCTGCTGGCCACGCCCAGGATTTCTCTGGACTGGCCAATGATAGTCAAGGGAAGTGCACGCCATCGCTATGACCACATCCTGTGTAATAAGACACTGACTTGGGCCTGGCCAATGGGCAGGGCCCACAGTCCTTTCTCCTACCCTTACCCCACCCCCCTATAAAACCTCTCTCCACACAGAGTTTTCCCTCTCTCTGCCACCTGCTGCTGTGCCAGTAAGGGGAAGTGGGGGGGGGGGGGCGGGGGGGGCGGGGGGGGGCAGGGGAGCCAAACCTAGGTTTGAAATAAATGACTCTTTGCTTTTGCATTGGACTCGCTGGCTCCCTGTGGGTTCTTGGGAATCTTGAAATCTGGGCACAACATTAGTAACCAGAGCCAGCCCAATAAATTAGATAGAAAGGAAGAATGAATGAGTACCGGTGTGACAGACAGTTCACTACTGCTTATTTCTTTGTTTTCACTAGAAATTAAGGTTTTAAATGTAAGAATTCTAATGGGTAATTGGGACAACAGAAATGAAAAGTCATAGGAAAACCAACTGGGCATACAAGAAAAGTAGAAAATTTGGGGGGTAAGAACAACATCAAGAATGCTATGGGATATGGAGATGTATTTTGGGGGAAAGAAATTGTTTTTGTCCCAAAGTGAGGGTGATTGTTTCAGGATGGGAAGGATAAAAAAATAGGACAGAAATCTGAATATATAAAGGAAGGTTGTAGAAGGTTTGTGAAAAGGGGATCTGGAGAAAGGAAATTCTCTATGTGGCCAAACTGAGGAAGAATAAAATCAATTTATTTGAGTGAGAGCACTTAAATACCAAAAGTAAACTGACCCAAAATTAGGTTAGGTTCTCCCGCTCTCTGTTATAAAGGATGCTTGGTCTCCCACTGATGCTGTGAAAAGTTTCTCTGCCTCCAAAGAAAGGACTCTGTGTTTTATTGAAATAAGTTTCTTTCTTTCACGTTGTCTTAATCAGATCTTCCATTACTTAAAAACAAAAAACACCGAATCTCTTTCATCAATACTAGGAACTAGGTGTTGCAACCATTCATTGAAACTGTATTTTTCTTTAAAATCTTTTACTGTGGTTCTGGTTAAGTGGATAATCAGCAAATAAGAAAAACATTGACCCTTCTTTATGTTGTATTTGTATATGTTCTAAGTGTTCCAGAAATTATGTGAAATTGCTGGAAATCTGAGATGTCCTGACATCAGGAGTCTGTCACCAAAATTGAGGGACACGCTAGAACAAATGAACCTGTGTATCACACTGTGGCATGAAGGGTGCAATCCATTCTGGTTTTGTAAAAGTTAACTCCTCCTTCCTAGACTTTTGACAGTCTGGTGGCCTTGCAACATGGCAACAGTCTGCTTCTGAAACAGAGAAATTTTACAGGGTAAACAGTGGCTGTAAAGGACATGAATAGTAGGGCTTATGGGAAACCCAAGGTTGTCACTGCCAGGCTCCCTGAATTTCTTTCTTTTATATGTTTTTTTGTTTTTGCATTTCTTCAACCACCATAGTACATTTAAGCTGGACATCACTCAAGCGCCACATAGCTTGGGTTATCAGTGTGTTCTCATTGTATGTGTGTTTTCTCGTTGAGTTGAAGCTTTCCCCTGCCATGAGGGGAAAGCTTTTTTGCCCTCACAGTGGCAAAAAAATTGTTTCTCACTGGGGTATACCTTTCACAATCTTTAGTGATCCAGATTCCCACTTCACTGAGGAAATCATGTGAGCCTTGAAGGACAGCCTTGCAAACTTCTTGGGATTATCAGTGACCTCATCACCCTCAGTTACCAAACAAGGACAAGAAAACCAATAGGGTGGGGATGGGGAGGTGAACTTGGATTCTAGCAGAACAAGTCTAATTGCACAGGACAGAATGAACTGGTGAAAATGGTTACAATTTGTATGACTATTTTGTTTGAGTTTTCCAGAAACATGTTTTTTAAAAATTTTTTTCATTTTTCAGGTGAAAGGAAACTCCTTTCTCTTAAACTACCTGTGTTTTAGCACGTTGGTAAATTATTCCATTCTAAGCAGGACTGAAACATTTATTTTCCGCACTCTGCCTGATCCCTCCAGAATTGGGACCTGTCAGTGACTGAGTATTATTATCTCCATGGCAATATGCTTGTTTCTGTAAGTTCAATTTGAATGTGATATAATCCTATGTAATAAAGAGGGAATATGCTAAGTGACCCGCAGGCCATCACAAAGATGGCGGTGCTCACAGCCAATAAGGAGGGAATAGGCTAATTAACTGCCCTGCCCTCAAATATGGCGTAACCCACAACCACAAGTTGGCTGGCAGGGGAGGGCAGTTGTGGGCAGTCAGGCCAGGAGGTGAGGGCAGTTGGGGGTGACCAGTCCTACAGGGGAGGGCAGTTGGGGGCGACTGGGCCCACAGAGGAGCAATTAGGTGTTGATCGGGCTGGCAGGCGGTGGTTAGGGGGTGATCAGTCTGGCAGGCAGAAGCAGTCAGGGGCAATCAGGCAGGGAGGCAGGCAAGCGGTTGGGAACCAGCGGTCCTGGATTGTGAGCAGGATGTCTGATTGCGGGTTTAGGCCCAATCACTGTGGGCCTAACCAGCAGTCGGACATCCCCCAAGGGGCCCAGATAAGAGAGGTTAAAGGCTGGGCTATGGGACACCGATGCCCCAGGGCATGAATTTCATGCACCAGACCTCTAGTGTCTCTTTATAACAGGACAGAATTGGAAACTGGTTTGATTACCAAGGCTTTGATTGGAATGTCATATTTGAGAGAGACATACATAGATTCAAATCATGACCAGCCGACTTTAAGGCAAGAAGATTGTCTTATGGAAGTAAATAAAAACTCTCAAAATATTGGCCTGGTAGCTTGCTCACAAGGTTACCAGAGACCTTAACGATGACCTGAGTAAACAATGCCACTAATTGGCAGATGCAGGAACATGGCCATGATTTGTGGACCTCCAGAAGACAGGAATCCACCCAAATGTCTAGCTAGGTATTGGGGGCAAAGTCTGATGGCAAGTCTTTGCCTTGGCTTTCCAGGCACAGAGAGGCCTTTTTAGGTTCATCTGAAGATTCCTCATGAAAAAATTCCAAAAAGCTGATTTAAATAAAAGAGCCCATGTGGTAAATTACCTTATCTTACTGGCCTCATACAAATAACCAGTTCATTGAAACTATACTTATTTTGCTAATAAATTAGTCCCAGTTTGGCTACCTTTGATAAAAATGAGGGTGATTTTAGAGAGAATTCCTTCAATGCAAACTATAACATACCTATGCGGATATTCCATTCTAATGCTTTTCATTATCTTTTGAGTTTGTTGTTGTTTTTAAATTTTCTACCGATAAACAGGACTGGATTCTAAAGGGCTCTAGTTTTTGTTTAAATATTTAAAAATGTTTTCAAAGTTTCAGAGGAGGGAATTGTGGGGGCTCACAACAAGTCACACCAGAATTTTTCTCTGTGGTATGTGGATTGTGTTGAGCTAAAGGCAAACATGGCCATTGGTTCTCTCCCTTTAACTACCTAGAAGAACTTGAATAAGGGGTCTGGCTCATTATAAGAAACCATCAGCCACAATCTCTTTTTGACCCACCTATATGGCAGGGCAATCTTTTATTTACTAACCATCTGTTCTTCTTATCATCCTGCAATGACCCTTTCAAGATCCCAAAGGTGCATGACCACATTGTCCCTAGCTCCGGATGCCTTATATACCTATGTCCCTCTGTCCATCTCTCAACCTCTTGTGCATGTTGGGTCTGTGACTCTCTCATGTATGCGTGGTTCACAAACATATGGGTGTATGCCCTCTTGCTCATTTGTCCCATGTCTATTTGATTATTTGGCCCATTATTGTAGAGGAAAGTTTCTTTGTCCCCCACAATGTTAACTAGACTTACTGTAGTACACCTGAAACAAATGAGCTAATATATGTCAATTGCACCTCAATGAATAAAAAAATATCTTTGAAAAAATCAAAATGAATCAGCTACAGACCTTGGCTAGAATAACTCCTACAATAATTCAAATAATACTCTTATCAAGGGTCTGGTAAGTCCTGTCAGTGAAGAAATGTCCAAACCTGTGGAGAAATTTTATAAGAGTTTATATGAGCCAATTGTGGACACATTGAGAAGGCTAAAAGGGGCTAATTCAAATGTAATCCTGATATTTTGGGGGCTAGCAATTGGAATCCATCCAGCAAGCTAACCGATGATTAAGTCATTACCTCATTTCCAGAAACTGGTCTTGTAGAACCTTTTACAGAGGCCATAAACCTGTGAACAGTGCACAGCCAGGAGGGAGGGCTTTTATCACTGGCTCCAGTCCAGGCCATCTGATAGGGCCAGAACACCCCCAACAACTGAGGGTCTTCTTGCAAAGCCCAGGAAAAAGACCAGAAGCATAATCCATATTTGCGGGACAAAGACCACATATAAAATGAAGGCCCTTGCATGTTTTGGTACTCTGATTTGGAAATTATTCCCGGAGTCCGCAGGTGTAATTAAAACAGTGTTCCTCCACTTCTTCAAAGCCTCGCTTGGTTTTTCTGGGGTCTTTTGCAACAACATGACTGAGAACAAGTACTCAAATGCTCTAGAACAGTGGTCGGCAAACTGCGGCTCACGAGCAACATGAGGCTCATTGGCTCCTTGAGTGTGGCTCTTCTACAAAATACCACGTGTGGGAGCGCACGTACAGTGCGATTGAAACTTAGTGGCCCAGGCTCAGAAGTCGGTATTGCTCCTCATGTCACCCCACAGATTGGCCCTGATCACTTGCCAGGCCTAAGGACCCTACTCCTGCATGATTTTCTTGCACAGGCATCTAGTATATATATATATATATATATATATATATATATATATATATATATATATAATTTGATTTCAGAGAGGAAGGGAGCGGGAGAGAGAGATAGAAGCATCAATTATGACAGAATCATACATCAGCTACCTTCAACATGCCCCCCACTAGGGACAGAGCCAGCAACCCAGGCATGTGTCCCCTCCCCCCTGCCCCCCTCCCCCAACTTGGATCAAACCCAGGACCCTTCAGTCTACAGGCCTGCGCTCCATCCAGTGATCCAACCCAGGTAGGGAATATTTGTTTTTTAATTGATTTCAGAGAGGAAGAGAGAGAGGAGAGAAAGAGAGCACAATGATGGGAGAGAAAGAATCATTGATAGGCTTTATCCTGCATGCCCCCCCACTGGGGATGGAGCATGAAACCCTGGGTTGTGCCCTGACTGGCAATGGAACCCTGACTTCCTGCTTCACAGGTCCAAGCTCATCTACTGACCAATGCTGGCCAGGCAACATGAAACTCTTTCAAATGCTGCTTGGAAAACACTACATAAAAATGCTGCATGTTATAGAAGGCCAGAGGCATATATACTTGGGGTCATTTCTGTCTAGCTAGTGGAAGGGGGGGGGGGGTGATATCTATCTTCTAACCTATGTTTTCTGAGTTGGCAACACTTACACATTGGCATCTTGAACAAAACAAGGAAGTTTAAATAAATGGCAGCTCCTAACACAGACCTGCCTGAGCCTATGGGGAATCTGCATTTTGATTCTGAGGGCCGAGTTTTTTCTAAACACGGAGGGCGGGGGAGAAGGAGATCGGCCATTTACGGAGTCTTACTGCCATCCAGCGGCCAGAACTTCACCCAGCCCAGCCGAGACGAGAGGAGCCGAGCCGAGCCAAGCCGGGGGAACATCCTGGAGGAACATCCTGGAGGGCCTGTACTTGCGGCCCGGCTAGTCCACGCGGGGGCCTGAGCGAGACAGTGGAAACGGGAAGCTTTGGAGATGGAGCTGGGAGCCCACGCAGCGGATAGTGGCACGGGGCCGGGGAGGGAGCTGGTGGAGGGGTGCCCGGGATTTCGGTTTGCAATTGAGACTCCAAGGGGCCTACTCCGGAGGGCCAGTCCCCCCCGGAAGCCACAGCAAGAGCAGCAGGAAGTTCCCGCCATTCCAGCCAGGCCCTTCAGGGAGGCCACCGCCCTGGCTGATGGGAAGTGTGGCCATTTGTCTCAGGCTGAGTGGAATTGGGCCCCCTCCAGAGTCCCCAGGGCCTCAGTTTATCCTGTGGACAGTTTCTTAAATCCCCGAGGTGGAGACACAGACTACAGAGGCTGGTTACCAGAGACAAAGCAGGGAGGAGGGAATGAAGAGGGTCAAGTGGGTCAAGTATGTGCTGTCAGAGGGATTCTAGATTTTGGGGTGCTGAGTGCACACCCCAAATACAGATGATGTGGTAATAGAATTGTACTCTCGAAACTTGGGCAATGTTAGTAACCAGATCCAGCCCAATAAATTAGAAAGAAAGGAAGAATGAATGAGTACTGGTGTGACAGACAGTTCACTACTGCTTATTGCTTTGTTTTCACTAGAAATTAAGGTTTTAAATGTAAGAATTCTAATGTGTAATTGGGACAACAGAAATGAAAAGTCATAGGAAAAGCAACTGGGCATACAAGAAAAGTAGAACAAGTTTTGGCTAAGAACAACAAAAGTGGTATGAGAAATGGAGATGTATTTTTGAGGGTAAGGAAATTAATTTTGTCCTAAGGTGAGGCTGGTTGTTTCCGGATGGGAAGGAGAAAAAACAGGACGGAAATGTGAATATAGAAAGGAAGGTTGTAGAAGGTTTGTGAAAAGGGGATCTTGCGAAAGGAAATTCCATGTGATCCAGCTGAGTAAGAATAAAATAAATGTATTCAAGTGAGAGTGAAAGGACAGACCAGGACTGATGGCTGTGTCCTTAACCCCTCTTTCCAAGAAAAAGCCGCAGGGTGTATCAGTTACTCAGCCTGCCCTTATCTCGGCCAATGGGAAAGCGGGGGTGGGGGGGTGGGGGGGGGGAAACTAGCCCAAGGCCAAAAGTATGCTGGCCACCCACCCTGTCTTTGTGTAACCAGACCCTAGCTGCACCCTGCCCGAACCCCCGACCCCAAGCCCTATAAATTCTTTGTTCTCTTGGGATTCGGGGCTCTCTCTTGCACCCAGTAATGGAGGCAAGGGGGGGACCAAGCGAGCTTGTATAAGAGACCCTCTGCTTTTGC
Organism: Myotis nattereri; assembly: GCF_964212035.1. Lineage (NCBI taxonomy): Eukaryota > Metazoa > Chordata > Mammalia > Chiroptera > Vespertilionidae > Myotis > Myotis nattereri. Next base: position 55,540,316 of record NC_138078.1, read on the forward strand.
ATCGGACTGGCTCCCTGACGTGGTTTTTTGGGGATCTTGAAATCTGGGCATAACAAGAGCATTTAAATATCAGAAGTAAACTGAGGGCACTTGGTCCACCAGTGATGCTGCAGAAAGGATTTCTGCCTCAAAAGAAAAGACTCTGTGTTTTATCGAAATAAGTTTCTGTGTTTCACGTTGTCTTAGTGGTTCTCAACCTTCATAATGCCGCGAACCTGTAATACAGTTCTTCATGTTGCTGGGTAGCAACCATAAAATTATTTTTGTTGCTACTTTGAAGTATGGTAGCAACCATTTCAGGTGGAAACTGTAGTTTAACTCTAACCCTGTGGTTTGGCTTAACAATAGAAAAGTTATTTTGATTTTCTGAGTTGTATAAATCATCCCATTTGAATGAATGCCTTATTGATTGAATGACTATCCCATTGATTGTGATCTTACTGGTTATCGAAGCACATTCTACTGTACCTGGGAAACAGGACAGCATAATTACCCTAAATTGTTTTAGTGGCCACAGGTGGTGCTTCTAGCTGACTCAGTGGTCCCAAGACCAGGACAGCACAATTACTCTAAATTGTCCTGACAACTCAGTGGTCGGAGACCCGAGGGCTCTAGATAATGTGTTTCTATCAACTCAGTGATCTGGAGACCCAAAACTGTAATTTAGATAACATGCCTCAGTTTAACCCAGGTTACCCAAGGACTCCAGATAATGTATTTCTGTCAATTCAGTGACCCCGAGACCCGAAACTGTAATTAACATGCTTAATTCTGCTTCTGTAATCTGCTTTTTTGGGAGCCAGGTGCCACATTCCAAACCCTGGGAAGTAATCAATACCTTTGTGATTTTTGCCTATATAAGTCTGGTTTTGCCACCATCTTATTGCTATGAGATTTGGGAATGCCCCCTCATAGTCCCGGATTGCAATAAATGTGACTCTTTAATTCGACTTCTTGAGGCATCCTTCTGTGATTCGCGGGGTACATTACAACACTTCATAACTGTAATTTTGCTACTGTTATGAGTCATAAATATCTGATATGCAGGATGTATTTTCATTGTTCACAACCCACAGGTTGAGAACCGCTCAGATCCTCCACTACTTGAAAACAAAAAAACACCCAATCTCTCTCATCAATACTAGGAACTGAGTGTTGCTACCAATTATGTAAACTGTATTTGTCTTTGAAATCTTTTACTGTCGCTCTAATAAAGTGGATAATCGACAAATAAGAAGAAACATTGGGCCTTCTTTATGTTGTATTTGTATATGTTCTAAGTGTTCCAGAAATTATGTGAAATTGCTGGAAATCTGAGATGTCCTGACATCAGGAGCCTGTCACCAAAATTGAGGGACACGCTAGAACAAATGAACGTGTGTATCACTCTGTGGCATGAAGGGTGCAATCCATTCTGGTTTTGTAAAAATGACTCCTCCTTCCCAGACTTTTGCCATTCTGGTGGCCTTGCAACATGGCAACTGTTTGCTTCTTCAACAGAGAAATTTAACAGGGTAAACAAGGGCTGTAAAGGACATGAATAGTAAGGCTTATGGGAAACCCAAGGTTGTCACTTCCAGACTCCCTGACTTTCTTTCTTTCATTTGTTTTTTTGTTTTTGCATTTCTTTACCCACCATAGTACATTTAAGCTGGACCTCATTCAATAACCATGTAGCTTGGGTTATCAATGTGTTCTCCTTGTTGTCTGTGTATTTTCCAGGTGAGTTAAAGATTTCCCCTGTCATGAGGCTGGTGCCCTCACAGTGGCAAGAAATTGTTTCCCACTTGGTGTATGTTAGGTTGGAGAGAGCCCAGGATCAGATGCATGCAGATGCATGACTAGATAATGGGCCCTCCCTGGAATTTCTAACAGATCAGCATGCCAGACACAGATACTGGCTTCTCCCTGAATCCACAAAGACCCCACACAGATACTGACTGGTTCCTGAATACCCTGCCAACCCCTGCGGAGGGGACTTCCTCAGTTCATGCCCTGCCCCTCACCCACCCGCAGTATAAAACAAAATGCCACCCTCCCTGTTGGCGCAAATCCACTGGCCCTGTCTTTGGTTCCTGGGTCGCCTGGGGACGCAGAGTAAAACCTTTCCTTTTCTTCTCTGATTGACTGGGCTCTCTTTATTTCCTACGCCGCCCCAGTGGAGCCACCTAACAGTGCATACATACCTTTCACAATCTTTAGTGATCCAGATTCCCACTTCACTGAGGAAATATGTGAGCCTGGAAGGACAGCTTTGCAAACTTCTTGGGATTATCACCGACCTCATCACCCTCAGTTATCAGGCAAATTTGAGAAAACTAAGAGGGAAAAACACTGGATTTAAGCAGAACAAGTCTAATTGCACAGGACAGAATGAACTGGTGAAAATGGTTACAATTTGTGTTACTATTTTGTTTGAATCTTAAAGAGGGGGGGTCTTAAAAATCTTCTGTTTTTCAGGTGAAAGGAAATTCCTGTTTCTTAAACTACCCGTGATTTAGCAATTTGGTAAATTATACTATTGTAAGCAGGACTGAAACAGTTATTTTCTTCTCTCTACCTGATCCCTCCAGAATTTGGGACCTCTCAGTGACTATTATTATCTTCATGGCAATATGCTTGTTAGTGTAAGTTCAATATGAATGTGATATAATGTCTCTTTATAACAGGACAGAATTGGAAACTGGTTTTATTACCAAGTCTTTGACTAGAATGTCATATTTGAGAGAGACATGCATAGACTGAAATCATGACCAGCCGACTTTAAGGCATGAAGACTGATGTTTGGAAGCAAATTAAAACTCTCAAAAATATTGGCTGGGTAGCTTGCTGTCAAGGTTACCTGGGGCCTTAAGGACTGCATGAGTAAACAATGCCACTGCCTGGCCCTGATTTGGGGACCTCCAGAAGACAGGGATCCAGCCAAATGTCTAGCTAGGTATTGGGGGCAATGTCTGATGGCAAGTCTTTGCCTGGGCTTTTCAGGCCTAGAGAGTCCTCTTTAGGTTCAGTCTGAAGATTCCTTATGAAAAACTTCCAAAAAAGCTGATTTAAATGAAAGAGCCCATGTGGTTAATTACCATTCTTACTGGCCTCATACAAATAACCAGGCCAACTTCATTGAAATTATACTTATTTTGCTAATAAAATATTCCCTGTTTGGCTACCTTTGATAAAAAAAAAATGAGGGTGATTTTAGAAGAATTCCTTCTGCCGAAACCGGTTTGGCTCAGTGGATAGAGCGTCAGCCTGCGGACTGAAAGGTCCCAGGTTCGATTCCGGTCAAGGGCATGTACCTGGGTTGCGGGCATATCCCCAGTAGGAGATGTGCAGGAGGCAGCTGATCGATGTTTCTCTCTCATTGATGTTTCTAACTCTGTATCTCTCTCCCTTCCTCTCTGTAAAAAATCAATAAAATATATTTAACAAAAAAAATAAATAAATAAAAAATAAAGAAGAATTCCTTCAATGCAAACTATAACATATCTATGTGGATATTCCATTCTAATGCTTTTCATTATCTTTTGAGTTTGTTGTTGTTTTTAAATTTTCTACCAATAAACAGGACTAAATTCTGAAGGTTTCTAGTTTTTGTTTAAATATTTAAAAATATTTTCAAATTCTCAGAGAAGGGAACTGTGGGGACTCCCAACAAGTCATGCCAGGATGTGTCTCTGCTATGTGGATTGTTTTGAGTTAAGGCAAACTTGGCCATGGGCTCCCTCCCTTTAGCTGCCTAGAAGAACTTGAATTAGGGTCGTGGCTCATAATAAGACACTATCAGCCACAATGTCTTTTTGATCCACCTATATGGCAGGGCAATCTTTTATTTACTAAACCTCTGCTCTTATTATCATCCTCCAATGAACCTTTCAAGATCCCAAAGGTGTATGACCTCATCGTCCCCAGCTCTGGATGCCTTATATACCTGGGTCCCTCTATCCCAGTGGTCGGCAAACCACGGCTCTTTGGCCCCTCAAGTGTGGCTCTTCCACAAAATACCATGTTTGGGTGCGCAGGTACAGTGCAATTGAAACTTCGTGGCCCATGTGCAGAAGTCGGTTTTCGGCCTGGTCGAGTCTATTTTGAAGAAGTGGCATTAGAAGAAGTGGGGGGTGTTGGTGGGTTGGGCGACAGGAGATGGGGCGCAGGTGGGCCGCAGGATACTCAGCGCGGGGGAGGCATGCGGGATTCATGCATGAGTTGAGTGAGCCAGTCAGTCAACAATCTCATTGTGCAGTGGTTAGTGCTAGTCGCGTCCGCAGATCGCATGCGGGTGACAAAAGTACCTACTCGAAGCATAAAGTTACCTGTATTTTTCCCACCAGCTGCATATCCTACAGGTATTTTTGTCATCAATTTAAGAATTGTAATTCTTTTGTGTTGGTGGCTTTATTATTATAAAATGAAACTTTTTTTTAGGTGCTCTATTTGAGATGGCTACAAAGAAGAAAAGAAAAATGGAAGACGAAAACCGTGAATTTAAAGTTGAATGTACCTACCTATATAAGTTTAAAAAATTTGGCTCTCAAAAGAAATTTCAGTCATTCTACTGTTGATATCTGGCTCTGTTGACTAATGAGTTTGCCGAGCACTGCTCTATCCATCTCTCAACCTCTTGTGCATGTGGGGTCTGTGACTCTCTCATATATGCCTGATTCCCATACATATGGGTGTATGTTCTCTTGCTGATCTGTCCCATGTCTATTTGATTATTGGAACCATGATTGTAGTGGAAAGTTTCTTTGTCCCCTACAATGTTAACTAGACTTACTCTAGTACACCTCAAATTAATGAGACAGTATATGTCAATTACACCTCAATGAAATAAAAATATCTTTGAAAAAATCAAAATGAAGCAGCTACAGACCTTGGCTAGCATAACACCTAGAATAATTCAAATAATACCTTTGTCAAGGAAATAGTAAATCCTGTCAATGTAAGAAATGTCCAAACCTGTGGAGAAATTTTATGAAGTTCATTTGAGTCAACTGTGGACACATGACTGGGAACAAGTACGCAAATGCTCTGGAGAATAACAGTTTTGCAGCTTCTTTCATGATGTATTTGAGAATAAGAAGGAAATTTAGGGAAGATTACATGGAGGTGGGAGAAAGCAAGATGCGGATTGCTTTACAAGGTAAGTAACAAGATGCTGTACTGTCTTGAGGGTGGTGGTTGTGGCTCCTTTCCAAGGTGTGTTTGTTGTGGCAGAATGCAAGGGAGAAAGATCAGCCAGTACTCTGAGGGAGGAAAGTTTAACCTTTATTTCACAGACATGCTAGTCCAGGGAATTCCAGATCCAAAGCCTGAACTGAACTCCTGGGGGAGGGTCTGACCTATATATCTCCTCCTGTGGCAGCCCCTGAGGGTCCCCCCCTGCCCCACCCAAATCAGTCTTGGCAGGGCCTTGGGGGCATGCTCCACTGCTCCGCCCAAGTCCCCTGTGGTGGGCCCTGGGGTTAGGCCAGTGATGGAGAACCTTTTGAGCTCAGCATGTCAGCATTTCGAAAAACCCCAACGTAACTCTGGTGCCATGTCACATATAGAAATTTTTTGATATTTGCAACCATAGTAAAACAAAGACTTATATTTTTGATATTTATTTTATATATTTAAATGCCATTTAACAAAGAAAAATCAACCAAAAAAATTAGTTCACGTGTCACCTCTGACATGCGTGTCATAGGTTCGCCATCACTGGGTTAGGCTCTACAGCTCTGCCCAAGTCAGTCAGAGTGTGGAAGACTACAGTTTTTTTTAAAATTGTTTTATTGCCTAAAGCAGTGGTTCCCAAACTTATTTGGCCTACCGCCCCCTTTCCAGAAAAAATATTACTCAGCGCCCCCTGAAAATTATTTTTTTTTAAGTTTTAATAGCAATTAAACAGAAAGATATATGTATTAATGTTTCTACCTTTTTCGTAAAATATAGGAAAGAAAGGTGTAAATTAGAAACATTGAAGTTTGAAATTATGAAACTATTGAACTCAGAATAGAAACATAATACAAAAAAAGTTAAAACAAATGCACCTGTGGCCATCACCGCCCCCCTGGATCGCTGCAGCGCCCACCAGGGGGCGATAGCGCCCACTTTGGGAATCACTGGCTTAAAGTATAACAAAGAGTATTATATATGTCTCCTTTTTTTTTTCCCTCCCCTTGACCCCCCCTAGCCTCCCATTGGAAGACTACAATTTTAACCAGATACTGAATTAGGTTGCAAGCCCCCATAACAGCCCCATTTTCCTTTTCATGTTAGCATAGAAATGCAAAGAAACAATGGACAGGGAAAGATATACCTTTCACTCCATAAAAGTTATATGCCTGGGGAGTGACTACTCACCATGACCTTCACTGTTAGGAATTTAGGGTCAGATCACATCGTGAGGTGACTGCACAGAACCCCCGCTTTCATCCACATAATCTATGCAGGATGATCTTGAAAATGCAGAATAAGATGAAATTCTTACTTTTTTTTTTTAAATTAAAATTTTTTGGTTCAGATTATTACATTGGTTCCTCTTTTTTCGCACCATAACTCCCCTCCACCCAGATCCCACCCACCCGTCGTCCTCACTCCCCACCCACTGTCCTAATCCACAGGTACACGATTATTGTCCAATCTCTTCCCTCACCTCCCACACCCCTTCCCCCCCACCCCAAGAATAGTCAGTCCATTCCCCTTCTATGTTCCTGATTCTATTAAAATCACCAGTTCATACTGTTCATCAGATTATTTGTTCACTTGATTTTTAGATTCACTTGTTAATAGATGTGTATTTGTTGTTCATAATTTGTATCTTTACCTTTTTCTTCTTCTTCCTCTTCTTAAAGGATACCTTTCAGCATTTCATATAATACTGGTTTGGTGGTGATGAACTCCTTTAGCTTTTCCTTATCTGTGAAGCTCTTTATCTGGCCTTCACTTCTGAATGATAGCTTTGCTGGATAAAGTAGTCTTGGTTGTAGGTTCTTGCTATTCATCACTTTGAATATTTTTTGCTCAGAACCCTAGGGCAGCTTTCTCTCCAAGGGGCTTACAGCGATTACCAGGACACTGAGAAGCAGAGCCTCTGAGGGCAAGACTGAGAGCAGCCATTCTGGTCTGCAAAGTTTCTGTTGAGAAATCAGCAGACATTCGTATGGGTACTCCCTTGTAGGTAACTGATTTTCTTTCTCTTGCTGCTTTTAGGATTCTTTCTTTGTCTTTTGCTCTTGGCATTTTAATTATGATGTGTCTTGGTGTGGTCCTCTTTAGATTCCTTTTGTTTGGGGTTCTCTGCGCTTCCTGGACCTGTAAGTCTATTTCTTTCACCAGGTGGGGGAAGTTTTCTGTCATTATTTCTTCAAACAGGTTTTCAATATCTTCCTCTCTCTCTTCTTCTGGCACCCTTATAATTCAAATGTTGGTACGCTTGAAGTTGTCCCAGAGGCTCCTTACACTATCTTCGTATTTTCAGATTCTTTTTTCATTTTGGTTTTCCGGTTGGGTGTTTTTTGCTTCTTCGTATTTCAAATCTTTGACTTGATTCTTGCGATCCTCTGGTCTCCAGTTGGGAGTCTGCATTCTTTATTTCAGTCAGTGTATGCTTAATTTCTAGTTGGTTCTTTATCATAACATCGAGGGTTTCACTAGATTTCTTGAAGATCTCACCACATTTATCGACGGTCTCAGCAGTCTTCTTGAAGATCTCACTAAATTTATCGGCGGCCTCACCAGTCTTTTCGAAGGCCTTATTAAATTTATCGGCGGCTTCTAGCTTCTAGACAGCTCTTTTAAAGACCTTAAAAGTGTGGTTTTGAACTCTATATCCAGTAGTTTGCTTTCCTCCATTTCTGTTGTTTGTGTCCTGTTTCTTTGTCTCAGCATTTTTATGCTTCGCTGTGTCGATAGAATGCCTTTCTGTGCTAAGTGTCCAATTACCTGAGGTAGACACTCTTGGTGCACCCCCTTGTGGGCTTTGTGCATGGTCTTGTTGTAATTAAGCCTTCATTGTTGTAGTTATCACTGGGAGAAATTGACCTCCAGGCCAATTGGCTGTGAAAATCAGCTGTGTCTGCAGTGGGAGAACTTCTGTGCTGGAGACACCCCTATGGGGCAAGACTTGCTTCAGTGGGGCTTTGGTGCTCACTGAGTCTGCCCCCTGAGTGTGTCTTTTATGGTTCCACAGAGCTGCAAACTGGATGGCACTCTGACCTCTGGGTTTCCTGGCTCCTGGATCTCTAGGGAGGTGCTAATCTAGCCTTTGCCTGAGGCTATCCAGCAAAAGCCTCCCTGCAGGGCTTGGGCGGGGCGGGTCCCACAGGGTCAACATGGCGGGGCTAGCAGCTATGGCTGCTCTCAGTCTTGCCCTCAGAGGCTCTGCTTCTCAGTGTCCTGGTAATCGCTGTAAGCCCCTTGGAGAGAAAGCTGCCCTAGGGTTCTGAGCAATGCCAGACAGTCCCGCTTCTCCCGTATGAGTCTGGGTCCCTAGAGACTCGCCCGGAACTGGAGCTCAGAGCCTGAGACTCCCTCCTGATTGAAAACGACAACCGCACCCTCAGCCATTAGTCTGCTCCGCATGCACTCCACACCTTAGTATTTTACTTCTGTACTGCGCCTCCTCTGAGTCTCGGTATGCTTTTCTCTTTCCTTCTAGTTGTAGAATTTCCACTCAGCCAGCCTTCCTGTGGTTCTGGATGATGTCTGTTCCGTCTTTTATTTGTATTGTTGAAGTGGTTATGCCAGGCAGCAATCTCTGGTGTTTACCTATGCCGCCATCTTTGTTTCTACCGAAATTCTTACTTTTCTTAAAAATTTTTTTTAAAAATATATATTTTTAAATTGTTTTGAAAGAGGAAGGGAGAGGGAGAGAGAGATAGAAGCATCAATGATGAGAGAGAATCATAGATCAGCTGCCTTCCACATGCCCCCACTAGGGACAGAACCTGCAACCCAGGCATGTGACCCCCTGACCTGGATCAAACCCAGGACCCTTCAGTCCAGAGGCCCACGCTCCATCCATTGAGCCAAAACAGCTAGGGCATAATGTATTTTAATTGATTTCAGAGAGGAAGAGAGAGATGTAGGGAGGGAGAGAGGGAGAGAGAGAGAGAGAGAGAGAGAGAGAAAGAGAGAGAGAGAGAGAGAGAGAGAGAGAGAGAGAGAGAGAAAGAGAGAACACAATGATGGGAGAGAAACAATAATGGATAGGCTTTCTCCTGCATGCCCCCCCCCCCCCCCCCACTGGGGATGGAGCATGAAACCCTGGGTTGTGCCCTGACTGGCAAAGGAACCCTGACTTCCTGCTTTGCAGGTCCAAGCTCATCCACTGACCCATGCTGGCCAGGCAACATGTAGCTCTTTCAAATGTTGCTTGGAAAACACTACATAAAAATGCTGCCTGTTATAGAAGGCCAGAGGCATATATACTTGGGGTCATTTCTGTCTGGCTAGTGGAAGGGGGGGCGGGTGATATCTATCTTCTAACCTATGTTTTCTGAGTTGGCAACACTTAAACATTGGCATCTTGAACAAAACAAGGAAGTTTAAGTAAATGGCAGCTCCTAACACAGACCTGCCTGAGCCTATGGGGAATCTGCATTTTGATTCTGAGGGCCGCGTTTTTTCTAAACAAGGAGGGCGGGGGAGAAGGAGGTCGGCCATTTACGGAGTCTTACTGCCATCCAGCGGCCAGAACTTCACCGAGCCGAGCAGAGCCGAGCCGGAGGGAACATCTGGGGGGGAACATCCGGGAGGAACATCCGGGAGGGCCTGTACTTGCGGCCCGGCTAGTCCACGCGGGGGCCTGAGCGAGACAGTGGAAACGGGAAGCTTCAGTGATGGAGCTGGGAGCCCACCTAGCTGATAGTGGTGCGGGGCCGGGGAGGGAGCTGGTGGAGGGGTGCCCGGGATTTCGGTTTGCAATTGAGACTCCAAGGGGCCTACTCCGGAGGGCCAGTCCCCCGGGAAGCCACAGCAAGAGCAGCAGGAAGTTCCCGCCATTCCAGCCAGGCCCTTCAGGGAGGCCACCGCCCTGGCTGATGGGAAGTGTGGCCATTTGTCTCAGGCTGAGAGGAATTGGGCCCCCTCCAGAGTCCCCAGGGCCTCAGTTTATCCTGTGGACAGTTTCTTAAATCCTCGAGGTGGAGACACAGACTACAGAGGCTGGTTACCAGAGACAAAGCAGGGAGGAGGGAATGAACAGGGTCAAGTGGGTCAAGTATGTGCTGTCAGAGGGAGACTAGATTTGCGGGTGCTGAGTGCACACCCCAAATACAGATGATGTGGTAATAGAATTGTACTCTCGAAACTTGGGCAATGTTAGTAACCAGAGCCAGCCCAATAAATTAGACAGAAAGGAAGAATGAATGAGTACTGGTGTGACAGACAGTTCACTACTGCTTATTGCTTTGTTTTCACTAGAAATTAAGGTGGTTTTTTTAAAAAAAAAATATGTTTTATTGATTTTTTACAGAGAGGAGTGGAGAGGAGTAGACATTTAGGAACATTGATGAGAGAGAAACATCAATCAGCTGCCTCCTACACACTCCCCACTGGGGATGTGCCCGCACCCAAGGTACATGCCCTTGACTGGAATCGAACTTGGGACCCTTCAGTCCACAGGCCGACGCTTTATCCACTGAGCCAAACTGGTTAGGGCTGGAAATTAAGGTTTTAAAGGTTAAGAAATTTAATATGTGTAATTAAAGCAACAGTAATGAAAAGTAATAGGAAAAACAAATAGGCATACAAGAAAAGTAGAGTATGTTTTGGCTAAGAACAAGAACAAAAGTGGTATGAGAAATGGAGATGTATTTTTGAGGGAAATGAAATTAATTTTGTCCTAAAGTGAGGCTGGTTGTTTCAGAATGGGAAGGAGTAAAAACAGTACAGAAATCTGAATATAGAAAGGAAGGTTGTAGAAGCTGAGTGACAAGGGGATCTTGAGAAAGAAAATTTTGTATGTGGTCAAGTTGAGTAAGAATACAATCAATTTATTCAAGCAAGAGAATCTATAATAATAAAAGCGTAATATGCTAATTAGACCAGACAGCCGAACAACCTTCCAGAGGTCATTCTGGATGTCCTTCTGGATGACCTTCTAGAAGACCATGCTATGACACCTGCTTGCACCAGGCCAGCCAAGGTGGTTGCAATGTGATTGGTCAAGGGTCCAGCCATCGCCCCATGATTGCCCTGCAGAGGGAGGACCAGGCTCCTGGCCAGTGGGGTGATCGATTAATTGTGGGGCTCCATGATCACCCCAAGGAGGTAGACCCAGGCCACTGACCAGCGTGCTATGGTGGGTGGGCGGGGCCTCCCTCCATGGGGTGATCCATTGAGGGGCCCCAGCCAGGTGGGTGGGGCCTATCTCTTTGGGGTGATCCATCATGGGGTTTCTAGCCTGTGAAAGGGTACAGGCCGGGCTGAGGGACACCCCCCTCCAGTGCATGAATTTCATGCTTTGGGCCTCTATTTTAAATACTAAAAGTAAGCTGAGGCAAAATTAGATTAGGCTCTCTCTCGCTGCTAAAAAGAACAATTGGTCTCCTACTGCTGCTGTGAAAAGGTTTCTACCTTGAAAAAAAAAGACTCTGTTTTATCAAAATAAGTTTCTGTGCTTCATGCTGTCTTAATCAGATCCTCTATTACTTAAAAAACAAGAACAACAAACACACCATATCTCTTCAATATCAAGAAATCAGTATTGCTAACTATTTTGTAAACTTCTGTATTTGGCTTTGAAATCTTTTGTTGTCATTCTGGTTAACTGAACAATTAAGTATTGCTTCATAATGATGCACGATTCAGTTTCGTAATGTCCATACCTTTTGGTATATTTTTACAGACTTTCCAAACGTTAGATTATAAATAGAGTCTTGACCTGGGATTAAGTTTGGGATACTCCAGAGGGATTCCTGGAACACCTAAAAAGTTTTGTTTTCTCTCCTTATATAAGATAAATATTAAAGTTGTTAGGTTTATTTTGGTGTTTTGAAATTATGTGGGAAGCATTGACAAATAAGAAATAACAGGTAGGCCAGTATAACTTAGTGGTTGAGCCTTGTCCCAGCAACGAAGAGGTCACTGGTTGATTTCCACGTCAGAGTGTATGCCAGGGTTGTGGGTTCAATCCCCAGTAGGGTGTATGCAGGAGGCAGCTGACTGATTATGTTTACCTCTGATCAATGTTTTTATCTCTCTCTGCCTTCCTCTCTCGTTAAAAATCAATGAAAACATATTTAAAAATAGAAATAACATTGAGCCTCCTTTATGTTGTATATGTTTGTTTTTAATATATATATATATATATATATATATATATATATATATATATATATATTATTGATTTTTTACAGAGAGGAAGGGAGAGAGATAGAGAGTTAGAAACATCAATGAGAGAGAAACATCGATCAGCTGCCTCCTGCACACCCCCTACTAGGATGTGCCCGCAACCAAGTTACATGCCCCTGACCGGAATCAAACCTGGGACCCTTCAGTCCCCAGGCTGACACTCTATCCACTGAGCCAAACCAGTTGGGGCTGTATAAGTATATGTGATAAGTGTTCCAGAAATTATGTAAATCTGCTTTAAATCTAAGATGTCCTGACATCAGGTGTCTATCACCAAATCTGAGGGACTCACTAAAATGAATGAACCTGTGTATCAGATTGTGGCATGGGAATCTCATGCCCTCACAGTGGCAAAGAAATTGTTTCCCACTTGGGGTATACTTTCCACAATCTCTAGTGATACGGACACCCATATCAAACTGAGCAGATCATGTGAGCCTTGATGGACAGTCCTGCAAACTTCTTTGAATCATCACCAACCCAGTCACCCTCAAATATCAGGCAAGGTCAAGAAAACTAAGGGGAAAAACACTTGGATTCAGGCAGAACAAATCTAATTGCACAGGAAGGAATGAAATGGTGAAAATGGTTGCCATTTTTTAAAAATATATTTTTTATTTATTTCAGAGAAGAATGGAGAGGGAGAGAGAGAAACATTAATGATGAGCAAGAATCATTGATTGGCTGCCTCCTGCATGCTCCCCATTGGGGATTGAGCCAGCAATCTGGGCATGTGCCCTTGACCTAAATTGAACCCTAGACCCTTCAGTCCACAGGCCAGTGCTCTATCCATGGAGCCAAACCAGCTAGGACAAAATGGTTACAATTTTATGACCTTTTTTTCTGTTTTTAAAAAAATGTTTTTTCAGATGAGAGGAAACTTGTTTGTCTTAAACTGTTGTAGAAGACTGGAGAAAAACCGAGCAACGCTTTAGAGAAATGGAGTTACACAGTTTATTATACCGGCAGACTCAGTGGAATAACTTTCCAAGTTTGAGCAAAGTAACATGCAGGGAGCATCACTTTTATATTTTTCTGGAGTTTCTGTCCCCCAAATATGGATTATGCTTCTGGTCCTTTTGCAGGCTTTGCAAAAAAGGCCCCAGGTGATGGGGGTCTTGAGACCATATCTAATGGTCTGGTCTGGCACCAGCGCTAATAACCGCCCCCCCCCCCCCGGCACCCGGGACTGTACACTGTTCATAGTTTATGGCCTCTGTGCAGTGTGAGCATTTAGGTAACAGGTCCTGCAAGACCAGTTTCTGGGAAAGAGGCCGTGACTTAATTAAAGGTTACCAAGAGAGTACACTGGGGAAACCAAGATGGCGGCATAGGTAAACACCGGAGTTTGCTGCCTCGACCAACCACTTCAAAAACACAACTAAAAGACGGAACAGACATCACCCAGAACCACAGGAAGGCTGGCTGAGTGGAAATTCTACAACTAGAAGGAAAGAGAAAAGCATACCAAGACTCAGAGGAGTCGCAGTACAGAAGTAAAATACTAAGATGGGGAGGCGCACACGGAGCAGGCTGGCGGCTGAGGGTGCGGTTGTCGTTTTCAATCAGGAGGGAGTCTCAGGCTCTGAGCTCCAGTTCTGGGCGAGTCTCTAGGGACCCAGACTCATACGGGAGAAGTGGGACTGTCTGGCGTTGCTCAGAACCCTAGGGCAGCTTTCTCTCCAAGGGGCTTACAGTGATTACCGGGACACTGAGAAGCAGAGCCTCTGAGAGCAAGACTGAGAGCAGCCATAACTGCTAGCCCTGCCCTGTTGATCCCGTGGGACCCGCCCCGCCCAAGCCCTGCAGGGAGGCTTTTGCTGGATAGCCTCAGGCAAAGGCTATATTAGCACCTCCTTAGAGATCCAGGAGCCAGGAAACCCAGAGGTCAGAGTGGGACCATCCAGTTTGCAGCTCCATGGAACCATAAAGGACACACTCAGGGGGCAGACTCAGTGAGCACCAAAGCCCCATTGAAGCAAGTCTTGCCCCAGAGGGGTGTCTCCAGCACAGAAGTTCTCCCACTGCAGACACAGCTGATTCTCACAGCCAATTGGTCTGGAGGTCAATTTCTCCCAGTGATAACAACAACAATCAAGGCTTAACTACAAGAAGACTGCAGAAAGCCCACAAGGGGGTGCACCAAGAGTGTCCTCCTCAGATAATTGGGGAGGCTGAACCACTGGGCCCTAGAGGACACTCAGCACAGAAAAGCACTTTATCAACACAGGGAAGCATAAAAAATGTGGAGACAAAGAAAAAGGACACAAATGACAGAAATGGAGGAAAGCAAACTACTGGATATAGAGTTCAAAACCACACTTTTAAGGTTTTTCAAGAATTTCCTAGAAACTGCCGATAAACTTAATGAGACCTACAAGAAATCTAATGAGACCCTCGAGGTGGTGATAAAGGACCAACTAGAAATTAAGCATACACTGACTGAAATAAAGAATATTGGAGAGAGGAAGAAAATGGCGGAGGTTTAGACAGACGTGTCGGTGCCTTGTCCCGGAGCAGATAAGGGCGGGCAGCTGAAACGGGTAGCATACAGCCAGAATAAGAAGAGGAGATTCAGCTGAGACAGTCTGCAGCCAGGAAAGACAGAGAAATCCTAGATAAAGGGAACGGTTAGAGGCTGAGGCTGAAACCTCTCCAGGTGCGCCGGCACAGCCGCGGAGACCGTGCCATCTTGGGTAACTGTCGCCGGCATCCAGAGACCAGCTACTAACCCGGCAACAAAGGCTCTCAAGCAGCGCGACTACGTGAACTCAGAGGAACTCTGCTTCTCCCCACAGAAAGGTTAGACTTTCCCCAAAGGTGCGGTTTGCAGTTTAGGTTGGAGAGTGGAACGCGCGCAGGGGGGTGGGGGCTCTGCGCCCCACAAAGACCGCGGCCGTTGGAGCCAGCGTGACCCACGAGTGTGGAAGGGCACCCCCAGGGCTGCTGGCAGAAGGGAACGCTATAAATAAGCACACAGTTGGACGGGTCACAAACGGGCAGCCTCAGATTACGCCAGTTTGCCGGCTACTCGGTGCCAGGAGCCAGAGCGGGCGCAGAGACTTCGCGCAGATTTGGAAGGTGAAGCGTTGCGAGTTCGCACAACTTTCCAGGCTCTTAAATCTGTGCGTTTGATTGTTGAACCCAGTGCAAGGGACTACCCAGTTGGGGTCAGTCACAGAGCTTGTAAGGGAAGGCTGTTTTGGGGGAGCCTGGGAAACAGAGCGGGGAGTGACTACTGGAAAACCAGCTCTGGGCGGAGGACATTCCCAAACCAGATTCCGGTACAATAGAGAACACCTGGTCAGAGAGGTCCTATACCCTCGGAGGTCAATCCCGACGCACTGCCACCCAGAGGCAGAGCCACGAACTGACTCTTCTGTAAATACAGATAAGGGCTGTCTCGGAAACCAATGTAGCCTGCCTTAAAATCAGGACTGTGGCTTACAACACAGAGGAACAGTGTATCAGAGGAAAATTCAACATTCTCCTGAATACCTGGTGTGCCAAAAAGAAGAGCAGAAGATCTGAGGCACCTTCATTACAGCCCGTTTTTTTTTTTTAATTATTTTTTTTAATTATTGTTTCACCTTTTAACTAAGAAACCATTTATTTTCTTTTTTCATCACCTGATTTTACCCTTTTAATTACTACATTTTTATTTTTAACCAGTATTATTACTGCTGCCATTTTACCATTTTTTTTTAAAGTGTCATTTTATTTTCTCTTTATTTTATTTTGGGACTAAGGTTCTCCATTCTATTTTCATCGTTCCTTTAGCATCATTTTCCTCTACCTCAATTGTGCTGCTGTGCTAAAACTCTCTTCCCCACTTTTCCCCTTTTGCTGTCCTGTTTCTCTTACCCTATTCCTGCTTTAGATTTTCCCTATTCTTCATACGCCCTGTCTAAATTTCACCCTACTTATATATCCCTTTTCCAATCACCTGCTCTAAATCCTTATCCACCTCTCCCTTATCTTTCTTCACTATCCAAATTTTTTATTCTCTCCTTTTCTCTATTGTTCTGTTGTTGCTTGCTCGATTGTTGAGTATATTGTGTGTTTTTTTTTCTTTTCTTTTCTTTAAGGATTGTATGTGAGGTTGTTCTGCTTTTTCTTTTTCTTTTTCTGTCTCCCATTCCCCGTCCCCACCCCCCACCCCCCGGCCAGTTATTTTTGTGCTTCTGCTTTCCCTTGCCTCACTTGATATTATTGGCTGTTTGTAGTTTGTATTCACTCCAGAGATCCGTTGCTGGAATTTGTTGGGATTAGTGGCGGTTCTATCGGAGTTTTCTCCTCATATGAATAGTCTCCTCCCCTCTTCTACTTCATTCTATTTTTCTTTTTTTTTCTTTTTCTTTTTTTTTCTCTTTTTTCTGTTTTTCTCTCTATCTTTTTCTCTTCTTTCTTCCTTACCCCCCAACTCTCTTAGCTCGGGTGGCCATCTTTATTTGGGGTTATTAATACCGTAATTCATTTGTGTTCAGTGCCTGGTACGTTGTGCCTTGTTGTGTTGTATTTTGTGCCTTGAAATCAGCGCAGCAGATCCAAGCAACAGCGGCCTCCTGATCTTCACACGCTCTGTCTGAGGAACAGCTGCTGTGGGTGAAGCCTCCCTCCACCAGCCAGAAGAGCCACAACAGCTGTGAACAGCACCCATCAGAAGACCCGCTAACAACAGAGGAGCAGCTGCTACCACAACCGCCCAAGGAGCAACCACAGCCCGAGGAGCCACTGCCACCTAGGGAGCAGCCACTGAATGACTCAATATCTATATACGTCAGTGAGATCAAACATGGGTAGACAAAGAAATCCCCAAAGGAAAGAAAAGGAGGACTCACCAGAAAAGCAGCTAAGTGATACAGAGGCATACAATATGACAGAAAAAGAATTCAGAATCAGGGTCCTAGAGTGCATACACCGGATGGAGGAAAAAATCGACAACTTATCCAAGAAACAAGAAGAAACAGATGAAAAAATCGACAACTTAACTAAGACCCAAGAAGAAATGAAGTGCGATATAGCTGCAATAAAGAACACCATTGAAAGTATCAACAGTAGACTAGGAGAAGCGGAAGACCGAATTAGTGAATTAGAAGACAGGGAAGCAAAACACACCCAAACTGTACTTCAGTTGGAGAAAAAAATTAAAAGACAGGAGGAGAGCCTAAGGGAGCTTTGGGACAACATGAAACGAAACAACATACGAATAATAGGGGTGCCAGAACAACAGAAAGATGAACAAGGATTAGAAAACCTATTGGAAGAAATAATATCAGAAAACTTCCCTGGGGTGGGGAAGAAAAAAGTCACACAAGCCCAGAGAGTCCCAAGCAAGGTGAACCCAAAAAGACCCACACCAAGACACATCATAATTACCATGGCAAATGTTCAGGACAAAGAGAGAATCTTACAGGCTGCAAGAGAGAGACGGAAAGTTACATACAAGGGATCTCCCATTAGATTGTCAAATGATTTCTCAACAGAAACACATCAGGCCAGAAAAGAATGGACGGAAATTTACAAAGTGATGCAAAGCAAAGGACTGAATCCAAGAATACTCTATCCAGCAAGGCTATCATTCAAAATTGAAGGTGAAATAAGAAGCTTCACAGACAAAAAAAGGCTAAGGGAGTTTATCACCACCGAGCCAGCAATGCAAGAAATGCTAAAGGGACTGGTGTAAAAAGAAGAAATAAAAATCCCAGAAAGAAAACAGCCACACACACAAAAAAAAAGAAATGGCTACAAACAAGTACCTTTCAATAATAACTTTAAATGTAAACGGGCTAAATGCTCCAACCAAAAGATATCGAGTGGCTGAATGGATAAAAAATCATGACCCATACATTTGCTGTCTACAAGAGACCCACCTCATTAAAAAGGACTCACACAGACTGAAAGTGAAGGGATGGAAAAATATCTTTCAGGCTAATGGAAAAGAAAAGAAAGCTGGGGTAGCAATACTTATATCGGACAAAATAGACCTCAAAGTGAAGGCCATAACAAGAGATACGGAAGGCCACTTCATAATACTAAAAGGATCAATACAACAAGAAGATATAACCCTGATAAACATATTTGCACCCAATGCAGGAGCACCCAAATACATAAAAAATCTTCTGGAAGATATCAATGGAGAGATTGACAACAATACAATCATAGTAGGGGACTTTAATACACCACTGTCATCACTGGATAAGTCCTCTAGACAAACAATCAGCAAAGATACAGCAATACTAAATGAATCACTAGATCAGATGGATTTAATAGATATATTCAGAACACTTCACCCCAGTGCCACGGAATATACATTCTACTCAAGTGCTCATGACACATATTCAAAAATAGACCATATATTGGGTCACAAGTAAAGTATCCCCAAATTCAAGAAGATTGAAATCATAAAAAGCGTCTTCGCAGACCACGATGGCATAATATTAGAAACAAACTGCAATAAAAACAACCCAAAATACTCAAACACCTGGAAGCTGAATAGCATGCTATTAAATATTGATTGGGTTACCAATGAAATCAAAGAAGAAATTCAAAACATCCTGAAAACTAATGACAATGAAAACACAACAATCCAAAACCTATGGGACACAATGAAAGCAGTCCTGAGAGGGAAGTTTATAGCTCTACAGGCCTATCTCAAAAAACAAGAAAAAATGGTAGTAAATCAGCTAACTCTACAACTCAAAGAATTAGAAAGAGAGCAACAAGAAAACCCCAGAGTGAGCAGAAGGAAGGAGATAATAAAGATTAGAGCAGAAATAAATAACATAGAGACCAAAAAAATAATACAGAAAATCAATGAAACCAAGAGCTGGTTCTTCGAAAGGATAAACAAGATTGACAAACCTCTAGCCAGACTCACCAAGAAGCAAAGAGAGAGGACCCAAATAAACAAAATCAGAAATGATAGAGGCGAAATAACAACAGACCCCACAGAAATACAAATGATTGTTAAAAAATAGTATGGTCAGCTCTACTCCAGCAAACTAGACAACCTGGAGGAAATGGACAAATTCCTAAAAAAAATACAACATTCCAAAACTCAATCAGGAAGAATCTAAAAATCTCAACAGGCCAATAACTATGGAAGAAATTGAAGCAGTCATCAAAAAGCTTCCAGAAAACAAAAGCCCAGGACCAGACGGCTTCACAGGGGAGTTTTACCAAACATTCAAGGAAGAACTAAAACCTATCCTCCTCAGACTACTACAAAAAATTCAAGAGGAAGGAACACTTCCAAGCTCATTCTATGAAGCCAGCATCACCCTAATACCAAAACCAGGTAAAGACAACACAATGAAAAAGAATTACAGGCCAATATCCCTCATGAACATAGATGCCAAAATCCTCAACAAAATCTTAGCAAATCGGATCCAGCAGTACATCAGAAAGATCATACACCATGACCAAGTAGGATTTATCCCAGGGATGCAAGGATGGTACAATATCCGCAAATCAATAAACCTGATACATCACATAAACAAATTGAAAGAGAAAAACCACATGGTCATATCAATTGATGCAGAAAAAGCATTTGACAAAATTCAACACCCATTTTTGATAAAAACTCTCAGCAAGGTGGGAGTAGAAGGATTATACCTCAACATAATAAAAGCCATATATGACAGGCCCACAGCCAACATCATACTCAATGGACAAAAACTTACACCATTTCCCCTAAGAACAGGAACAAGACAGGGATGCCCCCTCTCACCATTCCTGTTCAACATAGTACTGGAAGTGTTAGCCATTGCAATTCGGCAAGAAGAAGAAATAAAAGGTAACCAAATTGGAAAAGAGGAAGTAAATCTGTCCTTATTTGCAGACGACATGATATTATACATACAAAACCCTAGAGACTCCATCAAAAAGCTACTAGACTTAATACATGAATTTGGCAATGTAGCAGGATACAAAATTAACCCCAAGAAATCTGAGGCATTTCTATACACCAATAGTGAACTTTCAGAAAGAGAGATTATAAAAACAATCCCGTTTACCATCGCACCAAAAAAACTAAGCTACCTAGGAATAATCTTAACTAAAGAGGTGAAAGACCTCTACTCAGAAAACTACAGGACGTTGAAAAAAGATATAGAGGAAGACATAAACAGATGGAAGAACATACCGTGTTCATGGATTGGTAGAATCAACATCATTAAAATGTCCATACTACCCAAAGCAATCTATAAATTCAATGCACTTCCCATTAAAATACCAACGGCATACTTCAGAGATCTAGAACGAACTCTCCAAAAATTCATCTGGAATAAAAAAAGACCCCGAATAGCTGCAGAAATCCTGAAAAAGAACAAAGTAGGTGGGATCTCAATACCAGATATCAAGTTGTATTACAAAGCCACTGTTCTCAAAACTGCCTGGTACTGGCACAAGAATAGGCATATAGATCAATGGAATAGAATAGAGAGCCCAGAAATCGGCCCAAACCAATATGCTCAATTAATATTTGACAAAGGAGGCAAGAACATACAATGGAGCCAAGATAGTCTCTTCAATAAATGGTGTTGGGAAAATTGGACAGATATATGCAAGAAAATGAAACTAGACCACCAACTTACACCATACACAAAAATAAACTCAAAATGGATAAAGGACTTACATGTACAACAGGAAACCATAAAAATTCTAGAAGAATCCAAAGGCAACAAAATCTCAGACATATGCCGAAGCAATTTCTTCACTGATACAGCTCCTAGGGCACTTGAAATTAAAGAGAAAATGAACAAATGGGACTACATCAAAATAAAAAGCTTCTGCACAGCAAAAGAAACCATCAACAAAACAAAGAGAAAACCCACTGTGTGGGAAAACATATTTGCCAATGTCATATCTGATAAGGGCCAAATCTCCAAAATCTATAGGGAACTCATACAACTCAACAAAAGGAAGATATACAATCCAATCAAAAAATGGGCAAAGGACCTAAATAGACACATTTCAAAAGAGGACATTCAGAAAGCCAAGAGACATATGAAAACATGCTCAAAGTCACTAATCATCCGAGAGATGCAAATCAAAACAACAATGAGGTACCATCTCACACCTGTCAGACTGGCTATCATCAACAAATCAGCAAACGACAAGTGCTGGAGAGGATGTGGAGAAAAAGGAACACTTGTGCACTGCTGGTGGGAATGCAGACTGGTGCAGCCACTATGGAAGACAGTATGGAGTTTCCTTAAAAAACTGAAAATGGAACTCCCATTTGACCCTGTGATCCCACTTCTAGGAATATATCCCAAGAAACCAGAAACACCAATCAGAAAAGATATATGCACCCCTATGTTCATAGCAGCACAATTCACCATAGCTAAGATCTGGAAACAGCCTAAGTGTCCATCAGTAGATGAATGGATTAGAAAACTGTGGTACATCTACACGATGGAATACTATGCTGCTCTAAAAAGGAAGGTACTCTTACCATTTGCAACGTCATGGATGGAACTGGAGAGCATTATGCTAAGTGAAATAAGCCAGTCAATGAAGAAAAAATACCACATGATCTCACTCATTCATGGATAATAGAGACCATTATAAACTTTTGAACAATAATAGATACAGAGGCAGAGCTGCCTCAAACAGATTGTCAAACTGCAGCGGGAAGGCCGGGGAGGGTTGGGGGGCAGGAGGTAGGGGGGTAAGAGATCAACTAAAGGACTTGTATGCATGCATATAAGCATAACCAATGGACATAAGACACTGGGGGATAGGGGAGGCTGGGGGACTGTCTATGGCGGGGGGTTAAAATGGACACATATATAATACCCTTTGTAATACTTTAAGCAATAAAAAAAAAATAAAAAAGAATATTGGAGAAACCAAGATGGCAGCATAGGTTAACGCCGGAGATTGCTGCCTCGAAAAACCACTTCAGAGATATAACTAAAGGACAGAACGGACATCATCCAGAACCACAGGAAGGCTGCCTGAGTAGAAATTCTACAACTAGGAGGAAAGAGAATATCATACCCAGACTCAGAGGAGGTGCAGTGCTGAAGTGAAATACTCAGGTGCGGAGTGCGTGCGCGGAGCGGGCTGGCGGCAGAGGGCGAGGTTGTTGTTTTCAATCGGGAGGGAGTTTCAGACTCTGAGCTCCAGATCCGGGGGAGTCTTTAGGGACCCAGACTCAAACGGGAGAAGCGGGACTGTCTGGCTTCGGTCGGACTCGAAGGCAGCTTTCTCTCCGAGGTTTGCAGCGGTTGCTGGGACTCTGAGAGGCAGAGCCTCTGCGGACTGGACTGAGAGCAGCCATAACTGCTTGTTCCGCCCGCCTTGTAGATCCCCAGGGACCCACCCCGCCCAAGCCCTGCAGCAGAGCCATGTGCCAGATGGCCTCAGGCAAACGCTAGATTAGCACCGCCCTAGAGATCCAGCACAAAAGCTCTCCCACTGCAGACACAGCTGACCCTCATAGCCAGTTAGCCTGGAGGTCAAATCACCCCTGGTATTGCCGACAATCAAGGTTTAACTACAACAAGACTGCACACAAAGACCACTAGGGGGTGCACCAAGAAAAGATAAAAAAAAATGCAGAGACAAAGAAACGGGACGCAAATGTCAGAAATGGAAGATATAGAGCTCAAAACCACACTTTTAAGGTCTCTCAAGAACTGTCTAGAAGCTGCCGATAAACTTAGTAAGGCCCTCGAAAAGACTGCTGAGACCGCCGATAAATATAGTGAGATTCTCAAGAAATCTAATGAGACCCTCGATGTTGTGATAAAGAACCAACTAGAAATTAAGCATACACTGACTGAAATAAAGAATATTATACAGACACCCAACGGCAGACCAGAGGAGCGCAAGAATCAAGTCAAAGATTTGAAATGCGAAGAAGCAAAAGACACCCAACCGAAAAACCAAAATGAAAAAGAATCCAAAAATACGAAGATAGTGTAAGGAGCCTCTGGGACAACTTCAAGCCTACCAACATCAGAATTATAGGGGGGCCAGAAGATGAGAGAGAGCAAGATATTGAAAATCTATTTGAAGAAATAATGACAGAAAACTTCCCCCACCTGGTGAAAGAAATAGACTTACAGGTCCAGGAAGCACAGAGAACCCCAAACAAAAGGAATCCAAAGAGGACCACACCAAGACACATCATAATTAAAATGCCAAGAGCAAAAGACAAAGAGAGAATCTTAAAAGCAGCAAGAGAAAAAAACCCAGTTACCTACAAGGGAATACCCATATGACTGTCCGCTGATTTCTCAACAGAAACTTTGCAGACCAGGAGGGAGTGGCAAGAAATATTCAAAGTGATGAATACCAAGAACCTACAACCAAGATTACTTTATCCAGCAAAGCTATCATTCAGAACTGAAGGTCAGATAAAGAGCTTCACAGATAAGGAAAAGCTAAAGGAGTTCATAACCACCAAACCAGTATTATATGAAATGCTGAAAGGTATCCTTTAAGAAGAGGAAGAAGAAGGAAAAGGTAAAGATACATATTATGAACAACAAATATGCATCTATCAACAAGTGAATCTAAGAATCAAGTGAATAAATAATCTGGTGATCATAATAGAATCAGGGACAAAGAAAGGGAATGGACTGACTATTCTTGGGGGGGAAAGGGGTGTGGGAGATACAGGAAGAGACTGGACAAAAATCGTGCACCTATGGATGAGGACAGTGGGTGGGGAGTGAGGGCGGAGGGTGGGGCGGGAACTGGGAGGAGGGGAGTTATGGGAGAAAAAAGAGGAACAAATGTAATAATCTGAACAATAAAGATTTAATTATAAATAAAAGAATATTATACAGACTCCCAACAGCAGACTAGAGGATTGCAAGAATCAAGTCAACGATTTGAAATACAAAGAAGCAAAAAACACCCAACCAGAAAAGCAAAATGAAAAAAGAATCCAAAAATATGAAGATAGTGTAAGGAGCCTCTGGGACAGCTTCAAGCGTACCAACATCCGAGTTATAGGGGTGCCAGAAGAAGAGAGAGAGCAAGATATTGAAAAGTTATTTGAAGAAATAATGACAGAAAACTTCCCCTACCTGGTGAAAGAAATAGACTTACAGGTCCAGGAAGCACTGAGAACCCCCAAAAATGGAATCCAAAGAGGACCACACCAGGACACATCATAATTAAAATGCCAAGAGCAAAAGACAAAGAGAGAATCTTAAAAGCAGCAAGAGAAAGAAACTCAGTTACCTACAAGGGAGTACCCATACGACTGTCAGCTGATATCTCAACAGAAACTTTGCAGGCCAGGAGGGAGTGGCAAGAAATATTCAAAGTGATGAATGCCAAGAACCTACAACCAAGATTACTTTATCCAGCAAAGCTATCATTCAGAATTGAAGGTCAGATAAAGAGCTTCACAGATAAGAAAAAGCTAAAGGAATTCATTACCACCAAACCAGTATTATATGAAATGCTGAAAGGTATCCTTTAAGAAGAGGAAGAAGAAGAAAAAGGTAAAGATACAAATTATGAACAACAAATACACATCTATCAACAAGTGAATCTGAAAATCAAGTGAATAATCTGATGAACAGAATGAACTGGTGATTATAATAGAATCAGGGGCATAGAAAGGGAATGGACTGGCTATTCTTGGGGGGGAAAGGGGTGAGGGGGATGCGGGAAGAGACTGGACAAAAATCGTGCACCTATGGATGAGGACAATGGATGGGGAGTGAGGGAGGAGGGTGGGGTGGGAACTGGGTGGAGGCGAGTTATGGGGGGAAAAAGAGGAACAAATGTAATAATCTGAACAATAAAGATTTAATTAATAATACAAAAAAAGAAAAGAAAAGAAAGTACACTGGGCCCTAACCAGTTTAGCTCAGTGGATAGAGTGTCAGCCTGCAGTCTAAAAGGTCCCAGGTTTGATTCTGGTCAAGAGCATATACCTTGGTTGTGGGCACATCCCCATTAGGGGGGTGTGCAGGAGGCAGCTGATCGATGTTTCTCTCTTATCTATGTTTCTAAGTCTCTATCCCATCCCTTCCTCTCTGTAAAAAATCAATAAAAATATTTTTTTTAAAAAGAAAGTACACTGAGTATGCTGGCACAAATTCAGATTGCTAGCCCCTTCCCCCCCCCCCCCCAAATATATATCAGGGTCACATTGGATTTAACCTTGTAGCCTTCTCAAAACTACCCATGGCTTAGCAATTTGGTAAATTATGCCATTGTAAGCAGGACTGAAACGTTTATTTTCTTCTCTCTACCTGATTCCTCCAGAATGTGAAACCTCTCTGTGATTGAGTATTATTATCTTCATGGCAATATGTTTGTTTGTGTAAGTTTCATATGAATGTGATATAACATCTCTTTATAACAGGACAGAATTGGAAACTGGTTTTATTACCAAGGCTTTGACTGGAATGTCATATTTGAGAGAGACATGCCTAGACTCAAATCATGACCAGCCGACTTGAAGGCATAAAGACTGACATAGGGAAGCCAATAACAACTCTCAAAAATATTGGCATGGTAGCTTACTCACCTGGCTTTCTCTCTTTACAACAGCGGCTTTACCATGTGGATAAAGAATGTCAGTACTTGGCAGTTGCAGGAAACTTGGGATGTTTTCAGGACCTCCAGAAGAGAGGAATCCACCCAAATCTATAGGTATTGAGGCCAACGTCTGTCGGCTGGCAAGTCTTTGCCTTGACTTTTCAGGCCTCGGGAGGCCTTTTCAGGTGCAGTCTGAAGATTCTTGATGAAAAACTTCCTGATTTAAAAGAGTCTGTGTGGTTAATCACTATTATTGTTGGTTTAATGCAAATAACTACACCAAGTTTATTGTAACTAGACCTATTTTGCTAGTAAATTAGCCCTAATTTGGCTATCTTTGATAAAAAGTGAGGGTGTGCCCTGACCGGTTTGACTCAGTGGATAAGAGCTTCGGCCTGCAGACTGAAGGGTCCCAGGTTCGATTCCGGTCAAGGTCAAGGGCATGTACCTTGGTTGAGGGCACATCCCCAGTAGGGGGTGTGCAGGAGGCAGCTGATCAATGTTTCTCTCTCATTGATGTTTCTAACTCTCTATCCCTCTCCCTTTCTCTCTGTGAAAAATCAATAAAATATATTTTAAAAAAAAGTGAGGGTGATTTTAGAGAGAAAAATTCTTTCAATACAAACTATAATATACCATTGTAGGTATTTGATTCTAATGCTCTTCATTGTCTTTTGAGTTTGTATGTTTGTTGTTTTTAAGATTTCTACTAATAAACAGGACTGAATCCTGAAGTTTTCTAGTTTTTGTTTTGTTTTGTTTTTTTAGTTGTCCATCTTTTGATTTGCAACCATTGAGAACTAAAACTGCCCATTTTACAAAGGCCATGCACGCTAAAGCTAAAGTGGGACAAGTTGGGTGGGAAAAGATTAACCAAAGAACTTTTATGCATACATATATAAACCAGAGATAACCCAGGGACACAGGTAAGAGTGTTGTGAAGGGGGTGGGGCTGGAGGGGGGGGGGTTGGGGGCTAGAAGGGATCAAAGGGGGAAAAAGAGGACATCTGTAATACTTGCAACAATGAAGATAAATTTTTTAAAAGGTGTGACAAGTATGTAAGACATTAGAGAAATCACAAGGGTCACCTATGGACAATCATCATGCCTGTTGCAGAAAGCTTACCAGAGTCATTCAAGGGGCAGGCCAGGAGAATCTATCAGACTCTCTCTGCCTGCCTTCACTTCATGGGAAGGTGAATTGAGGTGGACCTCTAGAACTCAGAAACTGGGATTATAGTCTGTTCTGATCATTAACCTTTGTTTTTCTCTTGTTCCATAGAGATGCCTCTTACTCTATACCTGATTGCTTGTATCAGAGGGTTAACTTTGTGAGTATCACTGCCTCCCAAGACGAGACACAACTTTAACTGAACTGAAGAACTTTTCTCAGGACTGAGACTGGTTTAATGATTGCATGATCTATCAGTCCAGCTTCTGGAATGTGAGAATTCTAGGGAAGGTTCAGAGGACAGAACTGTGGAGACTCAAGACAAGTCACCCCAGGATTTGTCTCTGGTATGTGGATTGTCTTTAGCTAAATGTAACATTGGCCTTGGGCTCCAGAGAAATTTCTGTCCTTCCCTTTCACTACCTAGAAGAACTTGAATAAGGGGCCTGACTCATAATAAGACACTGTCAGCCACAATGTCTTTTTGACCCACCTATAAGGCAGGGCAATCTTTTATTTACTGAACATCTGCTCTTATTATCATCCTGCAATGACCCTTTCAAGACCACAAAAGGTGTATGACCCCATTGTCCCTAATTTGGGATGTCTTCTATACCTGGGTCCCTCTATCCATCTCTAAACCTCCTGTGCATGTGGAGTCTGTGACTCTTTCATGTATGTGGGGTTCCCATACATATGTGTGTATTAAATTTGGTTATGTTCTTTTGCTGATCTATCTCATGTCATTTTGATTATTGGAACCTTGAGTGTAGAGGAAAGTTTATTTGTCCCCTACAATGTTAACTAGACTCATTGTGGTGGTCATTTTGCAATGTGTGAAAAATTTAATCATGATGTTGTACACCTGAAGTTAATGAGATAGTTCATGTCAATTATACCTCAATGAATAAATGATCTTTGAAAAAATAAAAATGAATCAGCTAGACATTCATTTGATGAACAAAACAAGAAAATTAAAATAAGCCCCCCACTGGAGACTTGGCACCATGGTGTAAAGAAAGAAAAAAGAGAGAGGGAAAAAAAAGTTGCCAAAGAGTTTACAACCCAGCTGCTAATCAAAGACATTTAAGGAAAGGAGGGGGAGCTAAGTGGATTCCTAACATAGACCTGCCTCAGCAGGCAGATAATTTACGTTTTGATTCTGGGGGCCGCGTTTTTTCTAAAAACGGAGGGCGGGGGAGAAGGAGGTCGGCCATTTACGGAGTCTTACTGCCATCCAGCGGCCAGAACTTCACCAAGCCGAGCAGAGCCGAGCCGGAGGGAACATCCGGGGGAACATCCGGCAGGAACATCCGGGAGGGCCTGTACTTGCGGCCCGGCTAGTCCACGCGGGGGCCTGAGCGAGACAGTGGAAACGGGAAGCTTTGGTGATGGAGCTGGGAGCCCACCTGACGGATAGTGGCACGGGGCCGGGGAGGGAGCTGGTGGAGGGGTGCCCGGGATTTCGGTTTGCAATTGAGACTCCAAGGGGCCTACTCCGGAGGGCCAGTCCCCCCGGAAGCCACAGCAAGAGCAGCAGGAAGTTCCCGCCATTCCAGCCAGGCCCTTCAGGGAGGCCACCGCCCTGGCTGATGGGAAGTGTGGCCATTTGTCTCAGGCTGAGAGGAATTGGGCCCCCTCCAGAGTCCCCAGGGCCTCAGTTTATCCTGTGGACAGTTCCTTAAAACCCGAGGTGGAGACACAGACTACAGAGGCTGGTTACCAGAGACAAAGCAGGGAGGACGGAATGAAGAGGGTCAAGTGGGTCAAGTATGTGCTGTCAGAGGGAGACTAGATTTGCGGGTGCTGAGTGCACACCCCAAATACAGATGATGTGGTAATAGAATTGTACTCTAGAAACCTGGGCAATGTTAGTAACCAGAGCCAGCCCAATAAATTAGATAGAAAGGAAGAATGAATGAGTACTGGTGTGACAGACAGTTCAGTACTACTTATTGCTTTGTTTTCACTAGAAATTAAGGATTTAAACGTTAAGAATTTTAATGTGAAATTGAGACAACAAAAATGAAAAGTCATAGGAAAAGCAACTGGGCATACAAGAAAAGTAGAACAAGTTTTGGCTAAGAACAACAACAACAACAAAAGTGGTATGAGAAATGGAGATGTATTTTTGAGGGTAAGGAAATTAATTTTGTCCTAAGATGAGGCTGGTTGTTTCACGATGGGAAGGAGAAAAAACAGGACAGAAATGTGAATATAGAAAGGAAGGTTGTAGAAGGTTTGTGAAAAGGGGCTCTTGAGAAAGAAAATTCCACGTGAGCAAGCTGAGTAAGAATAAAATAAATGAATTCAAGTGAGAGCATTTAAATATCAAAAGTAAACTGAGGGCACTTGGTCTGCCAGTGATGCTGCCAAAAGGTTTTCTACCTTGAAAGAAAAGATTCTGTTTTATCGAAATATGTTTCTGTATTTCATGTTGTCTTAGTGGTTCTCAACCTTCATAATGCCGCGACCCTGTAATACAGTTCCTCATGTTGTGGTGACCCCCAACCATAAAATTATTTTCATTGCTACATAACTGTAATTTTGCTACTGTTATGAGTTGTAATGTAAATATCTGATATGCACGATGTATTTTCATTGTTCACAACCTACAGGTTGAGAACCGCTCAGATCCTCCACTACTTGAAAACAAAAAAACACCAATCTCTCTCATCAATACTAGGAACTGAGTGTTGCTACCAATTATGTAAACTGTATTTGTCTTTGAAATCTTTTACTGTCGCTCTAATTAAGTGGATAATCGACAAATAAGAAAAAACATTGGCCCTTCTTTATGTTGTATTTGTATATGTTCTAAGTGTTCCAGAAATTATGTGAAATTGCTGATAATCTGCGATGCCCTGACATCAGGAGCCTGTCACCAAAATTGAGGGACACACTGGAACAAATTAACGTGTGTATCATGCTGTGGCATGAAGGGTACAATCCTTCCTGGTTTTGTAAAAATGACTCCTTCTTCCCAGACTTTTGCCATTCTGGTGGCCTTGCAACATGGCAACCGTTTGCTTCTGAAACAGAGAAATTTAACAGGATACACAATGGCTATAAAGGACACGAATAGCAGGGCTTATGGGAACCCCAAGGTGTCACTTCCAGGCTCCCTGACTTTCTTTCTTTTATGTTTTTTTTTGTTTGTTTGTTTTTGCATTTCTTCACCCACCATAGTACATTTAACCTATCTAATAAAAGGGTAATATGCAAATTAACCATCACTCTGTCACAAAGATGCCAGTGCCCATAGCCACCAGATGATGGCACCTAGTCCCCTCAGCCCTGCCAAAGTCGCCCAGTCCTGGGGGCAGAGGCCACTGAGACCGGGCAGTGTGAGCTGCCCGGTGGATGAGGCAAGTGTTCCACTTTGGCTGCAGAGAACCTCTGGGCCACGGAGAGCCTCTGGGCAGCAGGCGCAGAGTGGCCAGGCTCCGCAAAGAGCAGAGAACCACAGGGAGTGGGGCTAAGCCATTAGGGCTCCCAGATTGGAGAGGGTGTAGGTCGGGCTGAGGGACCCACCCCCGCCCATGAATTTCGTTCACCAGGCCTCTATTTTTAGAATAAGAAGGAAATTTAGGGAAGACTACATGGAGGTGGGAGAAAGCAAGATGGGGATTGCATTACAAGGTAGGTAACAAGATGCTGTACTGTCTTGAGGGTGGTGGTTGTGGCTCCTTTCCAAGGTGTGTTTGTTGTGGCAGAATGCAAGGGAGAAAGATCAGCCAGTACTCTGAGGGAGGAAAGTTTAACCTTTATTTCACAGACATGCTAGTCCAGGGAATTCCAGATCCAAAGCCTGAATTGAACTCCTGGGGGAGGGTCTGGCCTATATATCTCCTCCTGTAGCAGCTCCTGAGGGTCCCCCCTACCCCACCCAAATCAGTCTTTGCAGGGCCTTGGGCGCATGCTCCACTGCTCTGCCCAAGTCAGCTGTGGTGGGCCCTGGGGTTAGGCTCTACAGCTCTGCCCAAGTCAGTCAGAGTGTGGAAGTAAGACTACAGTTTTAACCAGATACTGAAGTAGCTTGCAATCCCCCTCCCCACCCCGCCCCTGCCCCATTTCCCTTTTCTTTTTTTTTTTTTATTAAATATATTTTTTATTGATTTCAGAGAGGAAGGAAGAGGGAGAGAGAGATAGAAACATCAATGATGAGAGAGAATCATTGATTGTCTGCCTCCTGCAAAGGCCCCTACTGGGGATTGAGCCTGCAACCCAGGCATGGGCCCTTGACCTGAATCAAGCCCGGGACACTTCAGTCTGAAGGCCGACACTCTATCCAGTGAGCCAAACCAGCCAGGGCCCATTTTCCTTTTCATGTTAGCCTAGAGATGCACAGAAATAATGCACAGGGCTTGCTTCTGGCAAAGATAAACCTTTCACTCCATAAATGTTATATGCCTGGGGAGTGATTACTCACCATGACCTGCTGAGATAGGAATTTAGGGTCAGATCACACTGTGAGGTGACTGCACAGAACCCCTGCTTTCATCCTCATAGTCTGTGCAGGGTGATCTTGATAATGCAGAATGAGATGAAACTCTTTCTTTATTAAAAAAATTAAAAATATATATATATTTTAAATTGTTTTCACACAGGAAGGGAGAGGGAGAGAGATAAAATAATCAATGATGAGAGAAAATCATAGATCAGCCGCTCCCCCCCGCACCCCCCATTTGGAGACAAAACCTGCAACCCAGGCATGTGCCCCCCTGACTTGGATCAAACCCAGGACCCTTCAGTCAGGAGGCCCCTGCTCCATCCACTGAGCCAAACCAGCTAGGGCATATATGTTTTTTAATTGACTTCAGAGAGGGAGAGAGAGAGGGAGGGAGGGAGAGAGGGAGAGAGAGAGAGAGAAAGAGAGAGAGAGAGAGAGAGAGAGAGAGAGAGAGAGAGAGAGAACACAATGATGGGAGAGAAACAATAATGGATAGGCTTTTGCCTGCATGCCCCCCCACTGGGGATGGAGCATGAAACCCTGGGTTGTGCCCTGACTGGCAAAGGAAC
This sequence comes from Myotis nattereri, assembly GCF_964212035.1. Classification (NCBI taxonomy): domain Eukaryota; kingdom Metazoa; phylum Chordata; class Mammalia; order Chiroptera; family Vespertilionidae; genus Myotis; species Myotis nattereri. The sequence continues at coordinate 55,572,369 of NC_138078.1, forward strand.
CCTGACTTCCTGCTTCACGGGTCCAAGCTCATCCAATGACCCATGCTGGCCAGGCAACATGAAGCTCTTTCAAATGCTGCTTGGAAAACACTACATAAAAATGCTGCCTGTTCAGAGCTGCCTCAAACTGATTGTCACACTGCAGTGGGAAGGCCAGGGAGGGTTGGGGGGCAGGAGGGACGGGGGTGGGGGGGTGGGGGGGGTGGTAAGAGATCAACCGAAGGACTTGTAAGAATGCATATAAGCATAACCAATAGACATAAGACACTGGGGGGTATGGGAGGCCAGGGGATTGTCAAGGGCGGGGGTGGGGGGGTGGGGGGGTGGGGTGGGGTGCGGGGAAGGACACATATGTAATACCCTTTGTAATACTTTCAGCAATAAAACAATAAAAAAAATGCTGCCTGTTATAGAAGGCCAGAGGCATATATACTTGGGGTCATTTCTGTCTGGCTAGTGGAGTTGGGGGGTGATATTTATCTTCTTACCTATGTTTTCTGAGTTGGCAACACTTAAACACTTGGCATCTTGAACAAAACAAGGAAGTTTAAATAAATGGCAGCTCCTAACACAGACCTGCCTGAGCCTATGGGGAATCTGCATTTTGATTCTGAGGGCCGCGTTTTTTCTAAACAAGGAGGGCGGGGGAGAAGGAGGTCGGCCATTTACGGAGTCTTACTGCCATCCAGCGGCCAGAACTTCACCGAGCCGAGCAGAGCCGAGCCGGAGGGAACATCCGGGGGAACATCCGGGAGGAACATCCGGGAGGGCCTGTACTTGCGGCCCAGCTAGTCCACGCGGGGGCCTGAGCGAGACAGTGGAAACGGGAAGCTTTGGAGATGGAGCTGGGAGCCCACCTGACGGATAGTGGCACGGGGCCGGGGAGGGAGCTGGTGGAGGGGTGCCCGGGATTTCGGTTTGCAATTGAGACTCCAAGGGGCCTACTCCGGAGGGCCAGTCCCCCCCGGAAGCCACAGCAAGAGCAGCAGGAAGTTCCCGCCATTCCAGCCAGGCCCTTCAGGGAGGCCACCGCCCTGGCTGATGGGAAGTGTGGCCATTTGTCTCAGGCTGAGAGGAATTGGGCCCCCTCCAGAGTCCCCAGGGCCTCAGTTTATCCTGTGGACAGTTTCTTAAATCCCCGAGGTGGAGACACAGACTACAGAGGCTGGTTACCAGAGACAAAGCAGGGAGGACGGAATGAAGAGGGTCAAGTGGGTCAAGTATGTGCTGTCAGAGGGAGACTAGATTTTGGGGTGCTGAGTGCACACCCCAAATACAGATGATGTGGTAATAGAATTGTACTCTCGAAACTTGGGCAATGTTAGTAACCAGAGCCAGCCCAATAAATTAGAAAGAAAGGAAGAATGAATGAGTACTGGTGTGACAGACAGTTCACTACTGCTTATTGCTTTGTTTTTGCTGGAAAAAGAATGTCTTATTATACATGAATAAATAACAACCAACAGGGTTCATCCAAAGAACTGAAAGCCTGGTAGGCTGGCTTGACCCATCGCTGATGTACATAATCAGAGCCAAATAAATTGTATTTATTAATAAAAAGTGTGTGAAAAAGTATTAGTGCAGAGTATTAAAGGTAAGCAGAACTCTGCTGTTAGATACATGGAAATTTCATGTCATGCTTTTATTTTTAAACTAGAGGCCTGTTGCATGAAATTCGGGGGTGGGGGGATGGGTGTGTGTCACTCAGCCTAGCCTGCACCCTCTCCAATCTGGGATCCCTCGAGGGATGTCTGACTGCCCTTTTAGGCCCGACCCCACCGGGACATCCCTCTCACAATCCAGGACTGCTGGCTCCCAATCGCTTGCCTGCCTGACTGCCTTAGTGCCCCTAACTGCTTCTGCCTGCCAGCCTGATTACTCCATAACCACTCCCCTGCCAGCCCAATCGATGCCTAACTGCTCCCTGGCCAGCCCGATTGCCCTTAACTGCCCTCCGTTGCCAGCCTGGTCACCCCTAACTGTCCTCCGTTGCCAGCCTGGTCGCCCACAACTGCCCTTCCCTACCGGCCTGGTCACCGCAACTGCTCTCTCCTGCTGGCCTGATCACCCCCAACTGCCCTCCCCTGCAGGCCTGGTTCTCCCCAACTGCCCTCCTTTGCAGGCCTGGTCACCCTCAACTCCCCTCTCCTGCAGGTCTGGTCACCCCCAACTGCCCTCTCCTGCAGGTCTGGTCCCTCCTAACTGCCCTACCCTGCTTGTCTGATTACCCACAACTGCCCTCCCGTGCAGGTCTGGTCCCTCCCAACTGCCCTCCCCTGATGGCCTGATTGCCCCCAACTGCCCTCCCCTGCCGGCCATCTTGTGGTGGCTATCTTTGACCACATGGGGGTGGCCACCTTGTCTGTTGGATTGATGGTCTATTAGCATAGGATATAAAATCTCAAGTCAACTGTTTTTCATTATTTACTTTGAAATTTGATGTCTGATTTAAGGTACATGCAAACACATACAAAATGTTTAGGTGGTTGTTTAATAAAAGGGAATCATATACACTGAATGGCCAGTTTTTATGAATACCTGACGTTTGTAGGCAAATTAGCTATAATTTCGTGCTGAAGTTGCTAGAGGGCCAGACCATTATAAACATCTGAATAGAATAACATATCTAAATAAGTTCATCCTATCATGTTGATGGCGTATCCCATGGCGCTGGCTTCTTCCAACAAGACAATGCGCAATGCCACAGTGCTCATATTATGCAGGAGTGGTTTCCAGAATATGAGGGAGACTTTACCTTGCTTAGGTGGCCCCCATAATCACCAGATCTCAATCCAATTGAGCATTTGTGGGACCAACTTAAAAGAGCCATCAGGCAGCTGGGTCCACAACCATCAAATCTCACAGAACTGGACAGTGCTATTCATCAGGCATGGTGTCAGATTCCTCACATCACCTTTCAACATCTAGTGGAGTCAATGCCTAAAAGAATCGCCGCAGTATTGAAGGCAAAAGGTGACCCAACGAAGTACTGATGGGATCCATATGATGGGGTCATAATAATCTGGCCAGCCCTAACCACTTTGGCTCAGTGGATAGAGTGTTGGCCTGCGGACTGAAGGGTCCCAGGTTTGATACTGATCAAGGGCATGTACCTTGGTTTCCAGTAGGGGGTGTGCAAGAGACAGCTGATCCATGTTTCTCTCTCTTCGATGTGTCTACTCCATCCCTCTCCCTTCCTCTCTGTAAAAAGTCAATAAAATATATTTAAAAAAAATAATCTGGAGGAAGGAACAGTATATCGCAGGGAAATTCAACACTCTCCTGAATACCTGGCAGGACTAAGGCGAGTCAGACTGAGGAGTAGAAGAACCGAAGGACCTTAATAACTGCAATATTTTTTTTCTTTTTTCACCTTTTAACTAAGAAGCCAATTTCTTCTTCTTCTTTTTCAATCACCTGATTTTACCCTTTTAATTACTACATTTTTATTTTTAACCAGTATTATTACTGCTACCATTTGACCATTTTTTAAAGTGCCATTTTATTTTCTCTTTATTTTATTTTCGGATTAGTGTTCTCCATTCTATTTTCATCGTTCCTTTAGCATCAATTTTCCCTACCTCAATTTTACCTCTATGCTAAAACCCTCTCCCTCACTTTTCCCCTTTTGTTGTCCTGTTTCTCTTGCCCTATTCCTGCTTTAGATTTTCCGTATTCCTTCTGTTTACCTCTTGTCAAAAATTTTACCCTACTTATATATCCTATATCCAATCCCCTGCTCTAAATCCTTATACACATATCCCTTATCTTTCTTCACTATCCAAAAATATTTTTTCTCTTCTTTTATCTTTCTATTGTTTTGTTGCTGTTTGCTTGATTGTTGAGTAAATTGTTTTTGTGTCTGTCTGTGTGTGTGTGTGTGTGTGTGTGTGTTTTAGGACTGGTTATGAGGTTGTTTTTCTTTTTCTTTTTCTTTTTTTTCTGCTGGTTTTTCCCCTCCTTCCACCACCCCCCCCCCCCCGGTTATTTTTGTGCTCCTGTTTTCCCTTGTGTCTTTTGATATTATTTATTGTTTCTAGTTTGAATTCAACTCCAGGGAGCTGTTGCTGGAATTTGTTGGGATTAGTGGCGGTTCTATCAGAGTTTTCTCCTCATATAAATAGTCTCTTCCCCTCTTCTAATTTATTCTCTCTTTTTGCTTTCTTCCCCCCTCCTTTTTCCCAATTTCATTTTTGCACTCCTTCCCCCCCCCCACTACTTTTCTTTTCTTTTTCTCTTTTATCTTTTTGTCTTCTTTCTTCCTTATTCCTTAATTCTCTTAATTCAGGTGGTCACCTTTATTTGGGGTTACTAATATCATGAATATCTTTGTGTTCATTGCCTGGTATGTGGTGCCTTGTTGTGTTGTATTTTGTGCCTTTAAAGCAATGCAGCAGATCCAAGCAATAGCAGCTTCCTGAGAACCACACTCTCTGTCTGAGGAACAGCAGCTGTACGTGAAGCCTCCCCCCACCAGCCAGAAGAGCCACCACAGCTGTGAAGAGCACCCTCCAGAGAAGCTGCTCCCAACTGAGGAGCAGCTGCTACCACAACAGCCCGAGGAGCAACCACAGCCCAAGGAGACACTGCCACCCAAGGAGCAGCCACTGAAGCACTCAACGTCTAGATATGTCAGTGAGATCAAACATAGGTAGACAAAGAAACCCCCAAAGGAAAGAAAAGGAGGACTCGCCAGAAAAGCAGCTAAGTAATACAGATGCATGCAACATGACAGAAAAAGAATTCAGAATAAGGGTCCTAGAGTGCATAAACCTGATGGAGGAAAAAATCAACAACATATGCAAGAAGCAAGAAGAAACAGATGAAAAAATCAACTACCTATGCAAGAAACAAGAAGAAACAGATGAAAAAATCAATAACTTATGCATGAAGCAAGAAGAAACAGATGAAAAAATCAATAAATTATGTAAGAACCAAGAAGAAATGAAGAGCGATATAGCTGCAATAAAAAACACCATTGAAAGTATCAACAGTAGACTAGGAGAAGCAGAGGACCGAATTAGTGAATTAGAAGACAAGGAAGCAAAACACACCCAAACTGTACTGCAATTGGAGAAAAACATTAAAAGACAGGAGGAGAACCTAAGGGAGCTTTGGGACAACATGAAACAAAACAACATATGAATAATAGGGGTGCCAGAACAACAGAAAGAGGAACAAGGATTAGAAAACCTATTTGAAGGAATAATATCAGAAAACTTCCCTGATTTGGGGAAGAAAAAAGTCACACAAGCACAGAGAGTCCCAAACAAGGTGAACCCAAAACGACCCACACCAAGACACATCATAATTACCACGGAAAATGTTCAGGACAAGGAGAGATTCTTTTTTTTTTTTATATATATTTTATTGATTTTTTACAGAGAGGAAGGAAGAGAGATGGAGAGTCAGAAACATCGATGAGAGAGAAACATCGATCAGCTGCCTCCTGCACATCTCCTACTGGGGATATGCCCGCAACCCAGGTACATGCCCTTGACCGGAATCGAACCTGGGACCTTTCAGTCCGCAGGCCGATGCTCTATCCACTGAGCCAAACCAGTTTCGGCAAGGAGAGATTCTTAAAGGCTGCAAGAGAGAGACAGAAAGTTATATACAAGGGATCTCCCATTAGATTATCAAATGATTTCTCAACAGAAACATATCAGGCCAGAAAAGAATGGGCCGAAATTGACAAAGTGATGCAAAGCAAAGTACTGAATCCAAGAATACTCTATCCAGCAAGGCTATCATTCAAAATTGAAGGGGAAATAAGAAGCTTCACAGACAAAAAAAGGCTAAGGGAGTTTATCACCACCAAGCCAGCAATGCAAGAAATGCTAAAGAGACTGGTGTAAAAAGAAGAAATAAAAAGCTCAGAAAGAAAACAGCCACACAAAAAAAGAAATAGCTACAAACAAGTACCTTTCAATAAGAACTTTAAATGTAAATGGACTAAATGCTCCAACCAAAAGACATAGAGTGGCTGAATGCATAAAAAAAACATGACCCATACATTTGCTGTCTACAAGAAACCCACCTCATTAGAAGGGACTCACACAGACTGAAAGTGAACGGATGGAAAAATATTTTTCAGGCAAATGGAAAAGAAAAGAAAGCTGGGGTAGCAATATTTATATCGGACAAAATAGACCTCAAAGTGAAGGCCATAACAAAAGATAAGGAAGACCACTTCATAATACTGAAGGGATCAATACAACAAGAAGATATAACCCTGGTAAACATATATGCACCCAATGCAGGAGCATCCAAATTCATTAAAAAACTCCTGGAAGATATCAAAGGAGAGATCGACAACAACACAATCATAGTAGGGGACTTTAATATACCACTGACAGCACTGGATAAGTCCTCTAGACAAGCAATCAGCAAGGAAACAGCAATCCTAAATGACTCACCAGATCAGATGGACTTAATACACATCTTCAGAATACTTCACCCCAAAACCGCGGAATATACATTCTATTCAAGTGCTCATGGAACAGATTCAGAAATAGACCACATATTGGGTCACAAGCAAAGTCTCCTCAAATTCAAGAAGATTGAAATCATGAAAAGCATCTTCTCAGACCACGATGGCATAATATTAGAAATAAACTACAATAAAAACAACCCAAAATACTCAAATACTTGGAAGCTGAATAGCATGTTATTAAATATTGATTGGGTTACCAATGAGATCACAGAAGAAATTAAAATGATCCTGGAAACTAATTACAATGAAAACACAACAATCCAAAACCTATGGGACACAATGAAAGCAGTCCTGAGAGGGAAGTTTATAGCTCTACAGGCCTATCTCAAAAAACAAGAAAAAATGGTAGTAAATTGTCAAACTCTACAACTCAAAGAATTAGAAAGAGAGCAACAAGAAAAGCCCAGAGTGAGCAGAAGGAAGGAGATAATAAAGATTAGATCAGAAATAAATGACATAGAGACCAAAAAAAAAATACAGAAAATCAATGAAACCAAGAGCTGGTTCTTTGAAAGGATAAACAAGACTGACAAACCTCTAGCCAGGCTCACCAAGAAGCAAAGAGAAAGGACCCAAATCAACAAAATCAGAAACAATAGAGGCGAAATAACAACAGACCCAACAGAAATACAAGTGATTGTTAAAAAATACTATGGACAGCTCTACTCCAACAAACTAGACAACCTGGAGGAAATGGACAAATTCTTAGAAAAATACAACATGCCAAAACTTTTCAGGAAGAATCTAAAAATCTCAATAGGCCAATAACTATGGAAGAAATTGAAGCAGTCATCAAATGGCTTCCATCAAAAAAAAGCCCAGGACCAGACGGCTTCACAGGGGAGTTCTACCAAGGAAGAACTAAAACCTATCCTCCTCAGACTACTACAAACAGTCCAACAGGAAGGAACAGTTCCAAGCTCATTCTATGAAGACAGCATCACCCTAATACCAAAACCAGGTAAAGACAACACAATGAAAGAGAATTACAGGCCAATATCCCTCATGAACATAGATGCCAAAATCATCAACAAAATCTTAGCAAATCTGATCCTGCAGTACATCAGAAAGATCATACACCATAACAAAGTAGGATTTATCCCAGGAATGCAAGGAGAGTACAATATCCACCAATCAATAAACGTGATACATCACACAAACAAATTGAAAGAAAAAAACCACATGGTCATATCAATTGATGTAGAAAAAGCATTTGACAAAATCCAACACCCATTTTTGGTAAAAACTCTCAGCAAGGTGGGAGGAGAACGATCATACCTCAACATAAGAAAAACCATATATGACAGGCCCACAGCCAACATCATACTCAATGGACAAAAACTAACACCATTTCCCCTAAGAACAGGAACAAGACAGGGATGCCCACTCTCACCACTCCTGTTCAACATAGTACTGGAAGTGTTAGCCATTGCAATTAGACAAGAAGAACAAATAAAAGGCATCCAAATTGGGAAAGAGAACGTAAAACTGTCCTTATTTGCAGAGGACATGATATTATACATACAAACCCTAGAGACTCCATCAAAAAACTACTAGACTTAATACATGAATTTGGCAATGTAGCAGGATACAAAATTAACCCCCCAAAAATCTGAGGCATTTCTATACACCAATAGTGAACTTTCAGAAAGAGATATTATAAAAAGAATCCCATTTACCACTGCACCAAAAAAATTAAGCTACCTAGGAATAAACTTAACTAAAGAGGTAAAAGACCTCTACTCAGAAAACTACAGGACGTTGAAAAAAGATATAGAGGAAGACATAAACAGATGGAAGAACATACGTGTTCATGGATTGGTAGAGTCAACATCATTAAAATGTCCATACTACGCAAAGCAATCTATAAATTCAACGCACTTCCCTTTAAAATACCAGCGGCGTACTTCACAGATCTAGAACGAACTCTCCAAAAAATTCATCTGGAATAAAAAAAGACCCCGAATTGCTGCAGCAATCCTGAGAAAGTACAAAGTAGGTGGGATCTCAATACCAGATATCAAGATGTACTTCAAAGCCACTGTTCTCAAAACTGCCTGTTACTGGCACAAGAACAGACCTTTAGATCAATGGAATAGAATAGAGAGCCCAGAAATCAGCCCCATCCAATACGCTCAATTAATAATTGACAAAGGAGGGAACAACATACAATGGAGCCAAGATAGTCTCTTCAATTGGGAAAATTGGACAGATATATGGAAGAAAATGAAACTAGACCACCAACTTACACCATACACAAAAATAAACTCAAAATGGATAAAGGACTTAAATGTACAACAGGAAACCATAAAAATTCTAGAAGAATCCAAAGGCAACAAAATCTCAGACATATGCCGAAGAAATTTCTTCACTGATTCAGCTCCTAGGGCACTTGAAATTAAAGAGAAAATGAACAAATGGGACTACATCAAAATAAAAAGCTTCTGCACAGCAAAAGAAACCATCAACAAAACAATGAGAAAACCCACTGCGTGGGAAAACACATTTGCCAATGTCATATCTGATAAGGGCCTAATCTCCAAAACTCATAGGGAACTCATACAACTTAACAAAAGGAAGATAAACAATCCAATCAAAAAATGGGCAAAGGACCTAAATAGACACCTTTCAAAACAGGAGATTCAGAAAGCCAAGAGACATATGAAAACATGCTCAAAGTCACTAATCATCCGAGAGATGCAAATCAAAACAACAATGAGGTACCATCTCACACCTGTCAGACTGGCTATCATCAACAAATCAACAAACGACAAGTGCTGGAGAGGATGTGGAGAAAAAGGAACACTTGTGCACTGCTGGTGGGATTGCAGACTGGTGCAGCCACTATGGAAGACAGTATGGAATTTCCTCAAAAAACTAAAAATGGAACTCCCTTTTGACCCTGTGATCCCACTTCTAGGAATATATCCCAAGAAACCAGAAATACCAATCAGAAAGGATATATGCACCCCTATGTTCATAGCAGCACAACTCACCATAGCTAAGATTTGGAAACAGCCTAAGTGCCCATCAGCAGACGAGTGGATTAGAAAACTGTGGTACATCTACACGATGGTATGCTATGCTGCTGAAAAAAAGAAGGAACTCTTTGACCATCTGGGAGAAAAGCAAGATGGAGGCATAGGTTAACACCGGAGATTGCTGGCTCGAAAAACCACTTCAGAGATATAACTAAAGGACAGAACGGACATCATCCAGAACCACAGGAAGGCTGGCTGAGTGGAAATTCTACAACTAGGAGGAAAGAGAATATCATACCCAGACTCAGAGGAGGCACAGTGCTGAAGTGAAATACTCAGGTGCGGAGTGCGCGGGGTGGTGGCGAGGGCGCAGTTGTTGTTTTCAATCGGGAGGGAGTTTCAGACTCTGAGCTCCAGATCTGGGCGAGTCTCTGGGGACCCAAACTCAAACGGGAGAAGCGGGACTGTCTGGCTTCGGTCAGAACTCGAAGGCAGCTTTCTCTCCAAGCTTTGCAGCGGTTGCTGGGTCTCTGAGAGGCAGAGCACCTAGGGACGGAACTGAGAGCAGCCATAACTGCTTGCTCCGCCCGCCCTGCCCAAGCCCTGCTCAGAGTCATTTGCCGGATAGCCTCAGGCAAACGCTAGATTAGCACCGCCCTAGAGATCCAGCACAGAAGCTCTCCCACTTCAGACACAGCTGACTCTCATAGCCAGTTAGTCTAGATGTCAAATCACCCCTGGTATTGCCGACAACAAACAGGGGTTAATTACACAAGATTGCACACAAAAACCACTAGGGGGTGCACCAAGAAAAGATAAAAAAATGCAGAGACAAAGAAATGGGACGCAAATGTCAGAAATGGAAGATATAGAGCTCAAAACCACACTTTTAAGGTCTCTCAAGAACTGTCTAGAAGCTGCCGATAAAATTAGTAAGGCCCTTGAAAAGACTGGTGAGACCGCCGATAAATGTAGTGAGATCCTCAAGAAATCTAATGAGACCCTCGATGTTGTGATAAAGAACCAACTAGAAATTAAGCATACACTGACTGAAATAAAGAATATTATACAGACACCCAACAGCAGACCAGGGGAGCGGAAGAATCAAGTAAAAGATTCGAAACGTGAAGAAGCAAAAAACACCCAACTGGAAAAGCAAAATTAAAAAAGAATCCGAAAATACGAAGATAGTGTAAGGAGCCTCTGGGACAGCTTCAAGCGTACCAACATCAGAATTATAGGGGAGCCAGAATATGAGAGAGAGCAAGATATTGAAAACCTATTTGAAGAAATAATGACACAAAACTTCCCCCACCTGGTGAAAGAAATAGACTTACAGGTCCAGGAAGCGCAGAGAACCCCAAAGAAAAGGAATCCAAAGAGGACCACACCAAGACACATCATAATTAAAATGCCAAGAGCAAAAGACAAAGAGAGAATCTTAAAAGCAGCAAGAGAAAGAAACCCAGTTACCTACAAGGGAATACCCATACGACTGTCAGCTGATTTCTCAACAGAAACTTTGCAGGCCAGGAGGGAGTGGCAAGAAATATTCAAAGTGATGAATACCAAGAACCTACAACCAAGATTACTTTATCCAGCAAAGCTATCATTCAGAACTGAAGGTCAGATAAAGAGCTTCACAGATAAGGAAAAGCTAAAGGAGTTCATAACCACCAAACCAGTATTATATGAAATGCTGAAAGGTATCCTTTAAGAAGAGGAAGAAGAAGAAAAAGGTAAAGATACAAATTATGAACAACAAATATGCATCTATCAACAAGTGAATCTAAGAATCAAGTGAATAAATAATCTGGTGATCATAATAGAATCAGGGACATAGAAAGGGAATGGACTGACTATTCTTGAGGGGGAAAGGGTTTTGGGAGATGCGGGAAGAGACTGGACAAAAATCGTGCACCTATGGATGAGGACAGTGGGTGGGGAGTGAGGGCGGAGGGTGGGGCGGGAACTGGGAGGAGGGGAGTTATGGGGGGAAAAAGAGGAACAAATGTAATAATCTGAACAATAAAGATTTAATTAAAAACAAAGACAAACAAACAAACACACGCACAAAAAAAAGAAGGAACTCTTACCATTTGCAACGGCATTGATGGAGCTGGAGAGCATTATGCTAAGTGAAATAAGCCAGTCAATGAAGGAAAAATACCACATGATCTCACTCATTCATGGATAATAGAGACCATTATAAACTTTTGAACAATAATAGATACTGAGGCAGAGCTGCCTCAAACAGATTGTCAAACTGCAGTGGGAAGGCTGGGGAGGGTTGGGGGGCAGGAGCGAGTGGGGTAAGAGATCAACCGAAGGACTTGTATGCATGCATATTAGCATAACCAATGGGCATAAGACACTGGGGGTAGGGGGGGCAGGGGATTGTCAAAGGCGGGGGGAAAAAAAGGACACATATGTAATACCCTTTGTAATACTTTTAGCAGTAAAAAAAAAAAAAAAAGAATCCAATAAAAAAATGGGTAAAGGACCTAAATAGACACCCTTCAAAAGAGGACATTCAGAAAGCCAAGAGACATATGAAAACTTGCTCAAAGTCACTAATCATCGGAGAGATGCAAATCAAAACAACAATGAGGTACCATATCACACCTGTCAGACTGGCTGTCATCAACAAGTCAACAAATGACAAGTGCTGGAGAGGATGTGGAGAAAAAGGAACACTTGTGCACTGCTGGTGGGAATGCAGACTGGTGCAGCCACTATGGAAGACAGTATGGAGTTTCCTCAAAAAAGTAAAAATGGAACTCCCATTTGTCCCTGTGATCCCACTTCTAGGAATATATCCCAAGAAACCAGAAACACCAATCAGAAAGGATATATGCACCCCTATGTTCATAGCAGCACAATTCACCATAGCTAAGATCAGGAACAGCCTAAGTGCCCATCAGTAGATGAATGGATTAGAAAACTGTGGTACATCTACATGATGGAATACTATGCTGTTCTAAAAAGGAAGGAACTCTTACCATTTGCAACGGCATCGATGGAACTGGAGAGCATCATGCTAAGTGAAATAAGCCAGTCAATGAAGGAAAAATACCATATGATCTCACTTATTCATGGATAATAGAGTCCATTATAAACTTTTGAACAATAATAGATACAGAGGCAGAGCTGTTTCAAACAGATTGTCAAACTGCAGCAGGAAGGCCGGGGATGGTTGGTGGGGAGGAGGGAGCGGGTAAGAGATCAACCGAAGGTCTTGTATGCATGCATATAAGCATAACCAATGGACATAAGACACTGGGTGTAGGGGAGGCCAGGGGATTGTCAAGGGCGGGTCGGAAAAAAAGGACACATATGTAATACCTTTTGTAATACTTTAAGCAATAAAAAAACAACATAAAAAACAAAAAACAAAACAAAAACAAACAAACAAAAAATAATCTGGCCGGTCATAATAATCTGGCCACTCAGTGTATGTTTATATGTGTAAAGTTCTCTTTGTAGTTTCCTTTCCTGGATTTTTATGGCATGGGCAGCCTTGCACTGGTATTTTTGTATTTTTTCACTTTTTGTTTCAGGTCCACAGAAAAGGGAAAATGAGCTGGAGGTGTTTGGTAGAAGGCAAAACCTTCAGTACCTGGCATTCTCAGGCGATTTTCTAAGCAAGTATTAACCAAGCTCAACCCTTTTGAGCTTTGGAAACTGTTGTCTTCAGAATGGTATGTCCAAATAAGTTGGGGTCAGCTGGTTGAAATCTAAGACCTCGGGTCTTGCGTTTCAGTCCTACACCACAGGGCTGCCTCATAGATAGATAGATAGATAGATAGATAGACTGAGAATAAAGATAAGGGAAGGAGAGTGTGTGAGCACCTCCGTGTTTGTGCGTGAAGATGGCTGAGCAGGCACTGAAGTTGGTGCTGTTCATGTGTGTGGATAACGTCTGCTGATCACCCATTGCTGAGGCAGTTTTCAGAAAACTTGTAACTGGGAGAGAAAGCAAGATGGCGGCATAGGTAAACACCGGAGTTTGCTGCCTCGAACATCCACTCCAAAAATACAACTAAAAGATGGAACGGACATCACCCAGAACCACAGGAAGGCTGGCTGAGTGGAAATTCTACAACTAGAAGGAAAGAGAAAAGCATACCGAGACTCAGAGGAGGAGCAGTGCGGAAGTAAAATACTAAGGTGGGGAGGTGCATGCGGAGCAGGCTGGCGGCTGAGGACGCAGTTGTCGTTTTCAATAAGGAGGGAGTCTCAGGCTCTGAGCTCCAGTTCCGGGCGAGTCTCTAGGGACCCAGTCTCATACGGGATAAACAGGACTGTCTGGCATCAGTCAGAACCCTAGGGCAGCTTTCTCTCCAAGGGGCTTACAGCGATTACCGGGACACTGAGAAGCAGAGCTTCTGAGGGCAAGACTGAGAGCAGCCATAACTGCTAGCCCCGCCATGTTGACCCCGTGGAACCCGCCCCGCCCAAGCCCTGCAGGGAGGCTTTTGTGGACAGCCTCAGGCAAAGGCTAGATTAGCACCTCCCTAGAGATCCAGGAGCCAGGAAACCCAGAGGTCAGAGTGGGACCATCCAGTTTGCAACTCTGTGGAACCATAAAGGACACACTCAAGGGCCAGGCTCAGTGAGCACCAAAGCCCCATTGAAGCAAGTCTTGCCCCGGAGGGGTGTCTCCAGCACAGAAGCTCTCCCACTGCAGACACAGCTGATTCTCACAGCCAATTGGCCTGGAGGTCAATTCCTCCCAGTGATACCTACAACAATCAAGGCTTAACTACAAGAAGACTGCACAAAGCCCACAAGGGGGTGCACCAAGAGTGTCCTCCTCAGATAATTGGGGAGGCTGAACCACTGGGCCCTAGAGGACACTCAGCACAGAAAAGCACTTTATCAACACAGGGAAGCATAAAAAATGTGGAGACAAAGAAAAAGGACACAAATGACAGAAATGGAGGAAAGCAAACTACTGGATATAGAGTTCAAAACCACACTTCTAAGGCTTTTCAAGAATTTCCTAGAAACTGCTGATAAACTTAATGAGATCTACAAGAAATCTAATGAGACCCTCGAGGTGGTGATAAAGGACCAACTAGAAATTAAGCATACACTGACTGAAATAAAGAATATTATACAGACTCCCAACAGCAGACTAGAGGATTGCAAGAATCAAGTCAACGATTTGAAATATGAAGAAGCAAAAAACACCCAACTGGAAAAGCAAAATTAAAAAAGAATCCAAAACTACGAAGATAGTGTAAGGAGCCTCTGGGACAGCCTCAAGCGTACCAACATCAGAATTATAGGGGTGCCAGAAGATGAGAGAGACCAAGATATTGAAAACCTATTTGAAGAAATAATGACAGAAAACTTCCCCTACCTGGTGAAAGAAATAGACTTACAAGTCCAGGAAGCACAGAGAACCCCAAACAAAAGGAATCCAAAGAGGACCACATCAAGACACATCATAATTAAAATGCCAAGAGCAAAAGACAAAGAGAGAATCTTAAAAGCAGCAAGAGAAAGAAACTCAGTTACCTACAAGGGAGTACCCATACGACTGTCAGCTGATATCTCAACAGAAACTTTGCAGGCCAGGAGGGAGTGGCAAGAAATATTCAAAGTGATGAATGCCAAGAACCTACAACCAAGATTACTTTATCCAGCAAAGCTATCATTCAGAATTGAAGGTCAGATAAAGAGCTTCACAGATAAGAAAAAGCTAAAGGAATTCATTACCACCAAACCAGTATTATATGAAATGCTGAAAGGTATCCTTTAAGAAGAGGAAGAAGAAGAAAAAGGTAAAGATACAAATTATGAACAACAAATACACATCTATCAACAAGTGAATCTGAAAATCAAGTGAATAATCTGATGAACAGAATGAACTGGTGATTATAATAGAATCAGGGGCATAGAAAGGGAATGGACTGGCTATTCTTGGGGGGGAAAGAGGTGAGGGGGATGCGGGAAGAGACTGGACAAAAATCGTGCACCTATGGATGAGGACAGTGGGTGGGGAGTGAGGGAGGTGGGTGGGGTGGGAACTGGGTGGAGGCGAGTTATGGGGGAAAAAAGAGGAACAAATGTAATAATCTGAACAATAAAGATTTAATTAATAATAAAAAGTCCCCTTTGCAACCCAAAAAATAAAAAATAAAGAAAACTTGTAACTGATCAAAACATTTCAGATAAGTGGAGGAAAGAAAGTGCAGTGGCCTCCACATACAAAGTAGGAAACCCTCCAGATTATTGAGGGCAGAATTGCATGAAGAAATATGGTGTTCCCATGAATCACGTTGCCTGGCAGGTTACTAAGGAAGACTTTGTCACATTTGATTATATGCTGTGTATAGATGAGAGCAATCTGAGATTGACTAGAAAAAGTCATCATGTCAATAATAGCAAAGCTAAAATTGAACTACTTGGGAGCTATGATCCCCAGAAATAGCCCATTATTGAAGACCCCTATTACATGAATGAGTCCAACTTTGAGACCATGTACCAGCAGTGTCTGAGGTGCTGCAGGGCCTTCCTGGAGAAGGCCCACTAGAGCTTCTGTCCCTGAGTCTGCTGGTGCCCAGCCCCACATCCCAGCTGAGGGTCACATCCGTGGCTTTAGGCCAGTACTCGTATTTCTGTGCACCTGCTGTTTCTTACCTTAAAAATGATTGTAGATGGAAATCAGTGGTTATGTTTGGCAAAAGAATAAATAAATATCTTTAACTCAGACAGTTAAAAAAAAAGATAAGGGAAGGAGAGAAGAGTGACTATGCAAGCACATGCTCAGTTCATTCTTTTTTCTAGAAACCCAGGACTTTTGCTTCTAAAACCCAAAGTCCCAAATGCATACATATAATAATTTCTGGTTTTGTGCTTTCTTCGTGGAGCTATCAGAGCTTCCCTTGATGAAAAGCTATGGCACAGTAAGACAGGTATGACTCAGATCTATGCCCAACCAATGTGACAGCCTTGGCTCACTACAGCACCAG
Organism: Myotis nattereri; assembly: GCF_964212035.1. Taxonomy (NCBI): domain Eukaryota; kingdom Metazoa; phylum Chordata; class Mammalia; order Chiroptera; family Vespertilionidae; genus Myotis; species Myotis nattereri. The sequence continues at coordinate 55,588,829 of NC_138078.1, forward strand.
GACGTTGCAGCTGAGCCCACAAGTACCAGGGTTAATTGATGCCTATTTATTCCCTTTGTTCATTTTAGGTCTCCATCTCCCTTAGCAAATGTGGAACAAGGGAACCTTTTGCAGAAAATAATCTCAGAACCTCACTCTGAGCTATGCCTGAAAAGTTCATGGCATTCTAGATAATTTAGAATATACTGAGCAATTACTAGGTACCAGACCCTGTGCTAAGAGCTCATACATTCACTTACTACACAATTCCATCATTAAAACAACTAAGCAAGGCAAGTGTGACTGTAACCTCCATTTTTGACGTGCTGCAACCAAGGCTCAGCTGAGTGTGCTTCAGAAACCTGCCTGATCTGAAATAAAACATGACATACTTTAACCTTACTAGTATATTGTCATGACTCTGAGACTGAACAGGATCATAAGGTTGGCAATTTCCAAGGAGGAGGTGATTTGAAATCTGGCCAAATTTCAGATAACTTCAACCAACCCTTGTGTGTCTGGGAGGCATTGTCTCTCTTAAACATATATTCACTCACAGGCAGGTGTGTGGGCATACACACACACACACACACACACACACACACAGATTGGTATGAGATAGTCCAAGTCCCATGTGATCAAGATACACCAGTTAGTTAAAAAAGATCCACAAGTTAGCAGAGTATTTCCCTACACTTATATTTGAGAACAATATTAAATAAAAATTATTAGGGTTTTCCTAGGAACTTAAGGCGTCAGAAGCTTCCAACCTTAACCCAAGGTGTGTTCACTTCAGAAGTTGTGCAGAATATACTAGTATTATGTGCCAAGGATAGCTTAGAACCCTCTTCAGTCTTTTAATGGGCTGGATGTATAGTCATTTATCTATTCATCCAACAAGTAATCATGGAACTTCTCTAACATATGTCAGCAACTCTATTATTCCTTAGAAATTCTGTCATTTCAATTACTACTGTCTTTTTTAAAAAAATTATCACTTTTTTTGTTAATCTTCACCTGAGGATATTTTTTTCCATTGGTTTTTAGGGAGAGTGGAAGGGAGGGACGGAAGAAGAGAGAGAGAGAGAGAGAGAGAGAGAGAGAGAGAGAGAGAGAGAGAGATAAAAAACCATCAATGTGAGAGAGACATATCAATTGGTTGCCTCTCGCACAGGCCTGGGATGGAACCTGCAACCTAGGTATTTGCGTTGACCTGGAATTGAACCCAAGACCCTTCAATGCACAGGCGGGACACTAACTGCTGAGCTAAACACCTGCTAGGTCTAAAATGATCACCTTTTAAAAATATTTTTTTTATTGGTTTCAGAGAGGGTAAGAGATCCTTCTTTATTATAGCTGCATAGTATTCCATTGTGTAAATGCACTTTTCATCTTCATTGTTCAAAGTATTAAAGATGTCCCCCTTTTTTTTCCCCATCGAATTTCTTTTTTTTCTTATTTATTTATTTATTTATTGCTTAAAGTATTACAAAGGGTATTACATATGTGTCCATTTTATCCCCCCGCCCTAGACAGTCCCCTAGCCTCCCCTATCCCCCAGTGTCTTATGTCCATTGGTTATGCTTATATGCATGCATACAAGTCCTTTAGTTGATCTCTTACCCCCCTACGTCCTGCCCCCAACCCTCCCCGGCCTTCCCGCTGCAGTTTGACAATCTGTTTGAGGCAGCTCTGCCTCAGTATCTATTATTGTTCAAAAGTTTATAATGGTCTCTATTATCCATGAATGAGTGAGATCATGTGGTATTTTTCCTTCATTGACTGGCTTATTTCACTTAGCATAATGCTCTCCAGTTCCATCCATGCCGTTGCAAATGGTAAGAGTTCCTTCCTTTTTAGAGCAGCATAGTATTCCATTGTGTAGATGTACCACGGCTTTCTAATCCATTCATCTACTGATGGGCACTTAGGCTGTTTCCAGATCTTAGCTATGGTGAATTGTGCTGCTATGAACATAGGGGTGCATATATCCTTTCTGATTGGTGTTTCTGGTTTCTTGGGATATATTCCTAGAAGTGGGATCACAGGGTCAAATGGGAGTTCCATTTTCAGTTTTTTAAGGAAACTCCATACTGTCTTCCATAGTGGCTGCACCAGTCTGCATTCCCACCAGCAGTGCACAAGTGTTCCTTTTTCTCCACATCCTCTCCAGCACTTGTCGTTTGTTGATTTGTTGATGATAGCCAGTCTGACAGGTGTGAGATGGTACATCATTGTTGTTTTGATTTGCATCTCTTGGATGATTAATGACTTTGAGCATGTTTTCATATGTCTCTTGGCTTTCTGAATGTCCTCTTTTGAAAGGTGTCTATTTAGGTCCTTTGCCCATTTTTTGATTGGATTGTTTATCTTCCTTTTGTTAAGTTGTATGAGTTCCCTATAAATTTTGGAGATTAGGCCCTTATCAGATATGACATTGGCAAATATGTTTTCCCACACAGTGGGTTTTCTTGTTGTTTTGTTGATGGTTTCTTTTGCTGTGCAGAAGCTTTTTATTTTGATGTAGTCCCATTTGTTCATTTTCTCTTTAATTTCAAGTGCCCTAGGAGCTGTATCAGTGAAGAAATTGCTTCGGCATATGTCTGAGATTTTGTTGCCTTTGGATTCTTCTAGAATTTTTATGGTTTCCTGTTGTACATTTAAGTCCTTTATCCATTTTGAGTTTATTTTTGTGTATGGTGTAAGTTGGTGGTCTAGTTTCATTTTCTTGCATATATCTGTCCAATTTTCCCAACACCATTTATTGAAGAGACTATCTTGGCTCCATTGTATGTTGTTCCCTCCTTTGTCAATTATTAATTGAGCGTATTGGATGGGGCTGATTTCTGGGCTCTCTATTCTATTCCATTGATCTATATGCCTGTTCTTGTGCCAGTACCAGGCAGTTTTGAGAACAGTGGCTTTGTAATACAACTTGATATCTGGTATTGAGATCCCACCTACTTTGGTCTTTTTCAGGACTGCTGTAGCTATTCGGGGTCTTTTTTTATTCCAGATGAATTTTTGGAGAGTTCGTTCTAGATCTCTGTAGTATGCCGTTGGTATTTTAATGGGAAGTGCATTGAATTTATAGATTGCTTTGGGTAGTATGGACATTTTAATGATGTTGATTCTACCAATCCATGAACACGGTATGTTCTTCCATCTGTTTATGTCTTCCTCTATATCTTTTTTCAACGTCCTGTAGTTTTCTGAGTAGAGGTCTTTTACCTCTTTAGTTAAGTTTATTCCTAGGTAGCTTAATTTTTTTGGTGCGATGGTAAACGGGGTTGTTTTTATAATCTCTCTTTTTGAAAGTTCACTATTGGTGTAAGATGTCCCCTTTTACCCCCCTTTTATCCCCCAGTGATCCCCCTCAACCCCTCACCTGCCTCTACAAATGATCACTTAAAAAAGATTTTTATTAATTTTTTAGAGAGAGAGGAAGGGGGAAGGAGAAGAGAGAGATAGAAACATCAATGAGAGGGAAACATCAATCAGCTGCCTCTTGTAAGCTTCCTACTAGGGATTGAGCTCACAACCTGGGCATGTGCCCTGACCTGGAATTGAACTGGTGACCTCTTGGTACATGGGTCGATGCTAAACTACAGAGACACACTGGTCAGGCTAAAATAATTACTTTTAATGTAACAAGATCTCTCACTAGGATGAGTGTCTTGTAAGAAGATACCATGCATTATTCATTAGTATACATCTAGGACTTAGCCACATATGGGCATAGCTCTGTGTAGGCTATCAACAAATATTGGAGTATGAATGAAAAATTTCACAAGGAATATGCTGCATATAAGAAATAAGGCACACAAGGAGATAAAGTATAAACTAAATGGAATACAAACCCCACTAAGGGTAAATAGATGGTGCCACATTGAAGGTGGGATACTTAAAAGGGAAATTCTTGTAATACCAAACTCCATTTGCAAAATACACCAGAGTCTCTACACTCAGATAAGAATACATCTTAGGTAGGATTGCAAAATAACATGCAGCCGTATAATGGGAGGCCTCTCTTAGTCTCAGGTCTGCTTTATGGGGCCTAGTCTGCTTATCATACAATATGCAACACAATTCCCTGGCACACTAGGTACAGCAGAAATGAGAAGGGAAAGGGTATGAATATGAATGGCCCTTTCTTCTAGGAATTAGAAGATAGCAGATTTTTTTTTTTTTTTAAACAGGGGAGTACGCAAACGCAATCCTCGACTACCACAAGTTATATAGTTGAGTTTTCCACATTTGGAGAAATCACAGGGGTCAGCATATCTGGAGTACAATGGATAAGCCTGGCCCTGGGAAAACCACCTTCATGATCATGGTATCTCCCCTGCCAGGTAAGTATAGAGATAGCAGATTTTATCTGTGAATTCTGTTGATGGGACCCATCCCATCCCATATTCTGCAGATTCCATTCATTTATAAGACATTTCTGTATTTTTTTTTCTTTTCTTTTCTGGACAAAGAGCCTGAATGGTCTCATGGTTCCTGACACAAATCATGCAGGACTTTTGACTTTCAGTTGTGTTGCAGGTGGCAATAGAAGCAGCCCATTGTTTCTTATATAGCTACTTACTAATCCTATCTAATAAAAGACAAAAAGGGTAATTAACCGTACCTCTGCTACCCTTCCTATTGGCTAATCAGGGTGATATGCAAATTAACCGCCAACAAAGATGGCGGTTAATTTGCATACGCAGGCTCCAAGTGGTGGAGCGAAGCCAAACAGCCCAGAAGTGGCCGAGCAGCGAGGCCTCACCCCCGGGGATCAGCGGAGGAGCGAGGGCTCCCGGCACCAGGATCAGCGGAGCCACAAGGCCTCAGGGCCCCAGGATCAGCAGAGGCCCGAGGCCTCCCGGTCCTGGGTTCAGCGGAGCAGATAGGCCTCCTGGCCCTGGGTTCAGCGGATCCGAGAGGCCTCCTGGCCCCGGGATCAGTGGAGCTGAGAGGCCTCCAGGCCCCTGGAGCAGCATGATGGGGGTGGCACCGCAACCCCCAGATTGGCCCTGCTCTGTGGGTGATAGGGGTCAGCACCCCAACCCCCTGATCAGCCCTGCTCTGTGCATGACAGGGGGCAGCACCCCAACCCCCTGATCGGCCCTGCTCTGTGTGTGACAGGGTGCGGCACCCCAACCCTCCGATTGGTCCTGCTCTCTGCGTGACAGGGGGCGGCACCCCAACCCCCTGATCGGCCCTGCTCTGTTTGTGACAGGGTGTGGCGCCTAACCCCCCATGGGCCCTGCTCTGTGTGTGATAGGAGGCAGCGCCCCAACCCTCCGATTGGTCCTGCTCTGTGAGTGACAAGAGGCGGTGCCCCAACCCCCTGATTGGCCCTGCTCTGTGCATGACAGGGGGGAGCGCCCCAATTCCCTGACCAGCCCTGCTCTGTGCGTGTCAGGGGGTGGTGCCCCAACCCCCTATGGGCCCTGCTCTGTGTGTGACAAGGTGTGGTGCCCCAACCCCCTATGGGCCCTGCTCTGTGTGTGATAGGGCGCAGTGCCCCAACCCTCCAATTGGTCCTGCTCTGTGAATGACAGGAAGCGGTGCCCCAACCCCCTGATCGGCCCTGCTCTGTGCATGACGGGGGCAGTGCCCCAACCCCCTGATCGGCCCTGCTCTGTGTGTGACAGGGTGCGGCGCCCCAACCCTCCGATTGGTCCTGCTCTGTGCGTGAAAGGGGTTGGCACCCCAACCCCCTGATCGGCCCTGCTCTGTGCATGACAGGGCAGAGCTCCCCAACCCCATGATCTGCCCTGCTCTGTGTGTGACAGGGAGCTGAGCCACAACCTCTCCATCGGCCCTGCCTTGTGTGTGATGGGGGCAGTGCCCCAACCCCCCAATTGGCCCTACCCTGAGCGTGACTGGGGGTGGCATCTCAACCTCCCGATCCGCCCTGTTCTGTGTATGACAGGGGGCAGTGCCCCAACTCCCCAGTCGGTCCTGCTCTGAGCCTGACCAGGGGCTGTGGGGCAGGCACTTAGGGATTGGGCCTGCCCACTGCCACCCGGGAGCAGGCCTAAGCCAGCAGGTCGTTATCCTCCGAGGGGTCCCAGACTGTGAGAGGGCATAAGTGGGGCTGAGGGATACACCCCCCCCCCCCGCCAGTGCATAAATTTTTGTGCACCGGGCCTCTAGTCTATATATATAAAAGCCTAAGTGACTGACTGTTTGACCATTCGACTGTTTGACCTGTAGCTATGACACACACTGATCACCGGGGGGCACATGCTCAATGCACAGGCATGGAAACATGGAACAGACTGATGGATCTCAGAGGGAAGGGTTGCGGGGGGATGGGAAGACATTAACAAAATATCTTATATGCATACTAGAGGCCCGGTGCACAAATTTGTATACCAGTGGGGTCCCTCAGCCTGGCCTGCAGGGACTGGGCCAAAACCAGAAGACTGACATCCCCCAAGGGGTCCTGGATTGTGAGAGGGCACAGGCCAGGCCGAGGGACCCCACTGGTGCACGAATCTGTGCACTGGGCCTCTAGTAGTATATAAAAGCATAGCTTCCATAAATTGAGCAGCTCTCCTAAGTTAGGTTATGTTTCACCCTACATAATTAATTTCAGAATAACTCTACAAGTTAGGTATTTTCCCTCCCATTTAATGAGAGAGAGAGAGAGAGAGAGAGAGAGAGAGAGAGAGAGAGAGAGAGACCCTGTGGAAAGAAGAAGGAATTAAGACTTGAATTTAAGATCTAAATTTATCACTACCTGGTCTTATGGATACTAAATGGTGTTCCTTGATATTTCCTACCTGAGAAGCAAATCTGTTCATCAGCTACAAAAGAGCAGTAGCTAGAGTTCATGGCCAGCCTAGCAGGGAAGATAGTTCTTAACAGAGCACCCTTTGGAACACTAAACCTCGATGGAGGTAGGGCTATGGAGATGGCACAAAGCTGTGAAGGACTTACGGAGATTAGTGAATGGCTGTATCTTTCAGTGAAGTAGAGGTATAGGTGGCATCAGTGTCATGATGTCACCCCCTCCTGGCCACTGCACCCCAAGACAGAACAAAATTTTGGGGTATTTACAAGTTCCTGTGTCAAAAGGGAGCACATTGTGTCAATTCCTATAACCACTGTGTCAGGTTGGCCAGGATGGCATCCATGGACTATTGCAGTTCCTTTTGACTACAAAACAGTCCTGGTATATGATTACCAACAACTCCAGCAAGATGGCACAGGCCATCTCTTTTACCTGTTACACTTTGTGAATCAGGTATTTTGCTTTCACAGATTACTTTCTCACATGATTTCTGATGAGAGTGCCAATTTTATTTTTTCTCTCTCAACTTTTGGTTTCAAGTTTCAAGGCCAACCAAGTGTGTTTTCATGTCTATAATCCAATAGCCAAACAGTTGATAAGAATCACATCCCCGAACACTCTCTGCCTATTTTGCTACTCAAATCATGTTTAATATCTATCTCAGTGAACTCATTGCCCAAAGACATCCTATTTTATGCCAAGTTTGGCTTCTAGCTTATCACAGATTATATTTATTGTACATGTTGAATGGATGCTTGACAATAACGTGTATTTGGATTCAGGGTTCAAGATTTATTTATTAAGTCATTTTTCGTATGTTGCTTAAAACTTCTACTTTGAGTCCATCTGAAATAAGAGGTGTGGGTGTGAAGGCCAATACTCATTCTAATACCTGTGCCTGAGCTGGTCCCCTTGTATGGCAAAGTGAAAGGCTGTGGGCGACAGTTTTATCTCCTGCTGTTTGGTGGGAGAAAAGCAGTTGGCTTTTTCAATCTTGTGAGGACACAGTTCCTGGTCTCTGCAAATATCCCCTTAACTCCTTGTTAAATTGTTCTCCCATCTTCTCCAAGCTTCTATGCAGAACTACTCAAGACAAGACTAACATTCCTTCTTGCTCTTAGTTGCCCTTTCAAGGCTTTAGTTTTTTATTTTTATTTTTTTTAAAATATATTTTATTGATTTTTTTTACAGAGAGGAAGGAAGAGGGATAGAGTTAGAAACATCGATGAGAGAGAAACATCGATCAGCTGCCTCCTGCACATCTCCTACTGGGGACGTACCCACAACCCAAGTACATGCCCTTGACCGGAATCGAACCTGGGACCCTTTAGTCCGCAGGCCGACGCTCTATCCACTGAGCCAAACTGGTTTTGGCCCTTTCAAGGCTTTATAGAGAAAACAAAAAACATCTGGAGGGAACACCTCAATTTCTCTGATACACACCTTGCTCACCTTCCAGAACAGTCTTTTTGTATAAGGCCAATTCCCCAGTACACTTAAATTTCTCTAAACTTAAAATAATAATTTAAGAAGTCCCTGAAGTTCTTTTTTTTTTCAATTTTAATTAAAGAGACAAATGATTATAGTAATATATTCGACACTTGTGCTTAAAACATCACTGTTCATAACATCACTCATAAAGTGTTCAGAGTGGGTTCTTATTTGTTTACTTACTTATTTTATTACTACTGAGAACATTTGATAATGGTTGATTGTTTATTTGGGCCTGGCTGATGCCAAGTGACTAATGGTCAGTCTTTTCTTTAAAACTCCAGGCAACCATGAAAGTTAGATAGTGTCATTCTCATTGGGAAGACATGGAAATGTGCTGGGGTCCAACCCCAGCGGGTCCAGGGGTCCCCAAAGGTGTGGACGGAGTCGGCGAAGAAGGAAGGACACGGAGACAGCGTTCAGTTGATCAGCAGCCTAGCCAGGATCTCTAACCAGGATCTCCAGCCAAGTTCTGGTCTGGATCTCCAGCGAAGTTCTGTGTCCATATTCTCTTGCTAGGTTCTCCAGCCAGGTTCTCCAGTCAAGTTCTGGTCTGGATCTCCAGAGAGGTTCTGCTCTGGATCTCCAGCGAAGTTCTGGTGAGGATCTACAGCCAGATTCTGTGTCCATGTTCTCTTGCTAGGTTCTCCAGGTTCTCCAGCCAGGTTCTGTAGCCATGTTCCCTCGCTAGGTTCTCCAGCCAAGTTCTGTCCAGGTTCTCCAGCCAGGTTCTGTCACCAGGTTCTAGTCAGGTTCTCTTGCCAATTTCTGTAGTCAGGTTCAGTCCAGGATCATTTGCCATGTTCTCTCCAGCGAAGTTCTTCTGTCTCTAGGTTCTGTGTAGTTTCTGTCTTCTAAGTTCTGTCTTCTAAGTTCTGTCTTCTTACGTCTGTATTTATACCAGTTGATTCCAATCCTATCAATCTCTATTCCAAAGGTTAGGGCGTTTCTTATCTCCATTCCAGGGAGTAAAGATTATGTAGCTTAAGCATGATTGTTCGTAGTTAAAGTGATCAATTACCCTCCTGGCACTTAGTTAAGAGGTTTCATTCCCTCCCTAACTTCAGGGGAAAATCCCTACCTGGGGAAACAACCTTTCTCAGAGACCTTGGTTAAAACACATAGTGCCAAGAAGGTGAGCAAACATATTAAGAACAGTATGCTATATATGCCAGGTCCCTTGAAACAGCAAGCATGGACCGGCTCCCGGCAAATTCCCCCTTTTTTATTTTTTAAAAGCAGGCATTAAAAAGAAAAAACCCAAATGCTCTCTTGTATCCATTTTAAGAGTAGGATTGGCGCTTTCCGCTATTACCTGAGTCCTGATCTATCACCCCAGGGAGAGCTTGCCAATCCTGCACTTTCCCAGGGTGGAAAGGCTGCAATGGGGTTAAGGATAAGGCTCCTTGGGCCTACCTTCTCCCATGCCTTTACATTTACCTTTCCTTCCTCAGAAAAGCATGGACATACTACTTGTATATAACGTTCTGTCTGACTGGGAGTAACCTTAATTCCTCTGCCAGCAAGCATATGTGTTAAAAGATCAATACAGAGTCTTATTTCTTTAGACTCAGTATGGCACATCTTCTTAATCTAAAGATCAATACAGAGTCTTTCTTTGGACTCAGTATGGCACATCTTCTCAATCTAAGAATCAATACAGAGTCTTCTTTCTTTGGACTCAGTATGGCACATCTTCTCAATCTAAGTTCTGTACTATCCACCTTCTTACCCTATTTATCCTCTATAGGGGGGTCTGCAGTACCCTGGTGGAGTCCTATCCGTCCCGAGTGTGGGGTTCTCAATGGGAGGGTGGGGGCTTACCTAGGGGAATCCTGTTCCAGGGCTTCCCAAAGGTGTGGACGGAGTCGGCGAAGACTATCCACCTTCTTCCTACGGTGGAGTCCTATCCATCCCGAGTGTGGGACGCTTGCCTAGGGGAATGGGGGGCTTACCTAAGGGTCCCTGTTCGGGTGCCAGATGCTGGGGTCCTGCCCCAGCAGGTCCAGGGGTTCCCAAAGGCGTAGACGGAGTCGGTGAAGAAGGAATGACACGGAGACAGCGTTCAGTTGATCAGCAGCCTAGCCAGGATCTCTAACCAGGATCTCCAGCCAAGTTCTGGTCTGGATCTCCAGCAAAGTTCTATGTCCATGTTCTCTTGTTAGGTTCTCCAGCCAGGTTCTCCAGTCAAGTTCTGGTCTGGATCTCCAGAGAGGTTCTGCTCTGGATCTCCAGCGAAGTTCTGGTGAGGATCTCCAGCCAGATTCTGTGTCCATGTTCTCTTGCTAGGTTCTCCAGGTTCTCCAGCCAGGTTCTGTAGCCATGTTCCCTCTCTAGGTTCTCCAGCCAGGTTCTGTCCAGGTTCTCCAGCCAGGTTCAGTCACCAGGTTCTAGTCAGGTTCTCTTGCCAATTTCTGTAGTCAGGTTCAGTCCAGGATCTTTTGCCATGTTCTCTCCAGCGAAGTTCTTCTGTCTCTAGGTTCTGTGTAGGTTCTGTGTTCTAAGTTCTGTGTGTAGGTTCTGTCTTCTCAGTTCTGTCTTCTAAGTTCTATCTTCTAAGTTCTGTCTTCTAAATTCTGTGTGAGAAGTCCCTGAATTTCTTTAAAAAATTAATTTCTGGTTATAAATCCAAAAGAATTGAAAGCAGGGTCTCAAAGTGATATTTGAATGCCCATGTTCAAAACTGTCAAAAGGTGGAAGCCACCCATTGTCTTCATTATCAGAGATGTGTAAGCAAGGAGCCCAGAATGCTGGTGAACCTTGAGCCCTGGCAATGGTCAGAGTTATGCACCGATTGTTTAGTCCAGACAATGGGGGCTCAAGCAATTTCATGACCAAATAGTCTCAGAGTAAATCTAATATTTACTGACCTTTAAGATAGTCTGTCTGTTACCACAGTTGCCTGTCTGACTAATAGATGTGTATCCAAAATTGAATATAAGGTTGGCAAGGCCTGGACAGAAGTGGAAGTCCTTCTCCTTGCATTGGGCTACCTACCTGGACCCCGATATTTCCAAATTATTATTTTTTGTCTCGTCTCTGTCATTTGCACACGGCCCTTCTCCAGATCCCGAACCCTGAACCATGCAGGACGTGGGTCATCACATGGAAGCAAACCAAATGTTCATCGATAGATGAATGGATAAGCAAAATGTAGCATAGCCATACAATGGAATATTATTCAGTCTTAAAAAAAAAAAGAAAGGAAATACTGTGTCCTGGCAGCAACATGGGTATCTAACTCTCAAAAAATGTATATACACTTTAACAGCTGATAGCTCAATTTTGAAAATGAAATGTATTTTAATAAACAGTGCCATTATAATTATTCAAAGTGTGTGTATATATCCTTGAGGACATTATATTAACTGAAATAAGCCAGTCACAGAAAGACAAATACCACTTATTTGAGGTATTTAAAGTAGTTAAATTATAGGAAAAAGTAGTATGGAGGTTGCCAGGGGCTGGGGGAAGGGGAAAATGGGGAATTGTTTATTGGGTGTAGAGTTTCAGTTTTTAATTTTTTAAAATATATTTTAATGATTTTTTACAGAGAGGAAGGGAGAGCGATAAAGAGCCAGAAACATCAATGAGAGAGAAACATTGATCAGCTGCCTCCTGCACACCCCCCACTGGGGATGTGCCCGCAACCAAGGTACATGCCCTTGACCGGAATCAAACCCGGGACCCTTGTGTCCGCAGGCCAACGCTCTATCCACTGAGCCAAACCGGTTCTGGAGAGTTTCAGTTTTTAAGATAAAAAAGTTCTGGATGTCTACTGCACAGCAATATGGAGGTACTTAACACTATTGAACTGTACACTTAAAATGGTTAAGATGGTAAATTTTTATGTTAATGTGTGTTTTACCACAATTGAAAAAAGTACCTGGATCTCATGTTTCTTTTTAGTTTGCAAGAACATTCTATGGTCATTGTCATCTGTCCTTTAACTCTCACTTCCTTTTTTTAAAAAAATATATTTATTGATTTTTTACAGAGAGGAAAGGAGAGGGATAGAGAGTTAGAAACATCGATGAGAGAGAAACATTGATCCAGCTGCCTCCTGCACACTCCCTACTGGGGATTTGTCTGCAACCAAGGTACATGCCCTTGACCAGAACTGAACCTGGGACCCTTCAGTCTGCAGGCCGATGCTCTATCCACTGAGCCAAACCTGCTAGGGTGACTTTCACTTTCTTTTGAAACCACTGTCCTCTGACTTCTGTCCTCACTGTTCCACCAAAACTGATCTTTTTTTGTTTGTTAATCCTTATATGAGGATATTTTTTCCATTAGAGTTTTTGTAGAGAAAGTGAAAAGGAGGTGGGGGGCGGGGAGGAGAGAGAGAGAGAGAGAGAGAGAGAGAGAGAGAGAGAGAGAGAGAGAGAGAAATGTGATGTGAGAGAAACACATCTCGCTCGTGCTCCACCAGGATGGGGATCAAACCTGCAACCCAGGTACCACACTTGACCTAGAATCAAACCAGAGACCTTTCCAAGTACAGGCCGACACTCTAACCCAGGGGTCCTCAAACTTTTTAAACAGGGGGCCAGTTCACTGTCCCTCAGACTGTTGGAGGGCCGGACTATAGTTTTAAAAATAAACTATGAACAAATTCCTATGCACACTGCACATATCTTATTTTGAAGTAAAACAACAAAACGGGAACAAATACAATATTTGTATTTGCATGTGGCCCAAGTGGCCGTAGTTTGAGGACCCCCCTGCTCTAACCAATGAACCATACTGCCCAGGACCCAAAACTGTTCTTGTTAAAGTTGTCAATGACCTCTTAATATTTCTGGACTTAGTGTACTCAACACAGAGTATTAGAGACTGTTCACCACTTCTTCCTGGAAGTTCTCTTATTCTTTGGCTTCTGTGAGACTCTTTGCTGACTGACAACTCTTTTTGCAGCCTTTTCTTTATTTTTTTCCTGCCTTTTTTTCTTCATAAATAGTCTGTCCCTGGCCTGAGGATCTTTGTGTCTTTAGAGTTCTGCAGTTTCCTTTAGATAGCTGAATTAAACCTTAAGTATCAGCTGTCAGATTTATATTTCTGATCAGATCTCCCTCTGACTAGTCAACTCTATGTAAGTATCCCAGATTTTTCAAACACACCTCCTCAAACTAAACTCATCATTCCTGTTGTGTTTTCTAGCTCAATGACATCCATCCCTGAATTCTATTCTGAAACCTGGAAGTAATTCTGGAATCCTAATTCTTTATTATCCTCCATATCCAATAAATCAAAAAGTCCTATTGATTGCATTTCCCTTATTAATTCTCAAAATTTACCTTAACTGCCAGCACCTTGGCTTAGGTTTGCATTACCCAGTGCCTTTAAGTTGGTCTTTCTGCCTCCAATTTTGCCTTGCGCAATTTTGTCATGCACAGTGATTTTCTTAGAACTTGTTTGATTGTGAGGTTTGTCTACTTAAAAGGCCTTCAGCAGCTTGCTATTGCTTTTAGGGTAAGTCTTTTTTAAAAATATATTTTCATTGATTTCAGAGAGGAAGGGGAGGGAGAGAGATCAATGATTCAATGATGAGAGAGAATTATTGATTGGCTGCCTCCTGCCCGCCCCCACTGGGGATTGATCTCACACTGGGTATGTACCCTTAGGGAATTGAACCTGGGACCCTTCAGTCCGAAGGCTGGAGCTCTATCCACTGAGCCAATCCAGCTAGGGCAGGGTGAAGTCTTAACTTCTTAATATTTAGCATACAAATCACCTCTGCTCATATATTACTACACTCTTAAAAAATTATATATAAATATTTCAGAGAGGAAGGGAGAAGGAGAGGGAGATAGAAAGATCAATATCAATGATGAGAGAGAGGGGATCGGTCTGCAACTTGGGCAAGTGACCTGACTGGGAATCCAATGGTGACTTCCTGGTTCATAGGTTGATGCTCTACCACTGAAACACACTGGCCAGGCTCACTACACTCTTTAGCCAGCGGTGCGGCAGACTGTTTGTGCCTGCATTCACAAATAGAGAGTGTGAGTTCGATTCTCTGCCAATATTCAGTGCAATGGGACCGAAAGCTGCATTATTTTAACTCAGGTTTTTCCCATGATCACAGATATTACTGAGCCTTTAAGCACCTCAGATCCCTCTAGCAGCCCAGACAAGCAACAATGCAGCACTTTTGGGGAGGGGCCAGGGACTACCGCCTCCAGGCGAGGGAGGGTGCGCGCAGGCGCAAGCGCAGGCGCAGGCAAGTGAAAGCCTTTCTAGCCCGGCCCTCCCTTCCCAACGATAACGGAAAGAGCTCACGTAAAGTCATTTCCGGGAAGTGGAGCAGCGCTTTGTTAGCTGCAACATGGAGGCGACTGGTGAAACTGAAAAGCCGGTGAGGCACTGCTCTGGGGTCGGGTGAATGGGGAAGTCGAGCTGGCTCTAGCTTTGAACTCTTCCTCTCCTCCTCCTTTTTTCTTCCCAGGTTTCCGGGGAACTGGTATCAGTGGCACATGCACTTTCTCTCCCAGCTGAGTCTTACGGCAACGACGTGAGTATGACTCAGACACAGCTCCAATTCACCTAGTCTGTGATGGCTGCAGGGCCTCCACGAAATTGTAACCCCCTGCCCTGATATCTTATGTAGACCATGTCTGCTACAAAATCGCGCCTTTCAGCTCATTCTAATCCTTTTGGTCCACAAACGGAGGACTAATACCAATGGAAGTAGTTCCCTGCAAATTAGAATCCCGCGTGAAGCATTTAAATATCCCGATGTCCAGAGCGCAATCCATATCAATTAAATCAGAATATCTGGGGCTGAGAGCCCGGTATCCATATTTTTAAAGGCCCTCGAGTGATTCCATTGTGCAGTAAAGTTGCAATGGCTTATGGTGTGTCTTGTTTAGATTTTTAAGGAGGAAGCACATGATGTATGTGAGGTTTTGTTTTATTTTGTTTTGTTGTTGTTAATCTTCACCCAAGGATATTTTTGTTTTGTTGTTGTTGTTAATCCTCACCCAAGAGTGGGAAGGAGGGAGAGACAGAAACATCTGTATGAGAGAGACCCATCCATTGGTTGCCTCTGGCATGCATCCAGACCAGGGTGGGGATCAAGTCTGCAACTGAGGTATGTGCCCTTGACTGGAATCTAACCTCAGACCCTTCAGTCCACAGGCGGAGGCTCTAGCCAGGGGTGGGCAAACTTTTTGACTCGAGGGCCACAATGGGTTCTTCTTAAACTGGACCGGAGGGCTGGAACAAAAGCATGGATGGAGTGTTTGTGTGAACTAATATAAATTCAAAGTAAACATCATTACATAAAAGGGTACGGTCTTTTTTTTTTTTTTTTTAGTTTTATTCATTTTAAACGGGCCGGATCCGGCCCGCGGGCTGTAGTTTGCCCACGGCTGCTAGCCACTGAGACAAATTGGCTAGGGCCCATGATGTATTTGAGATACAAAACACAAGGATATGAGAACAGTAGTAACACTCAAATAAGAATGTGATGTAGGCTTGGTGAGTGGATCAGGGCATACGATACAAAACAGTTTAGTTTAAGAATAAACATACAGAACCTAGACAGTAGATGAAGACTTCACTGTGATAGTGGATCTCAAATTGAATCCTCAAAGTGTAGGTGGACAAAGGACATGAATTAGTCAAAGAGCCTGGAGGTAAAACTGCAAAGGGCTTCTTCTGGGGTCAGTGAAATAAATCCCTCCAGTTTGAGTGGGAGATTCTAATGCACTGGTTCTCAACCTTCCTAATGCCGTGACCCTTTAATACAGTTCCTCATGTTGTGGTGACCCCCAACCATAAAATTATTTTCGTGCTACTTTATAACTGTAATTTTGCTACTGTTACGAATCGTAATTAAATATCTGATATGCAGGATGTATTTTCATTGTTAAAAATTGAACATAATTAAAGCATAATGATTAATCACAAAAACAATATGTAATTATATATGTGTTTTCCGATGGTCTTAGGCGACCCCTGTGAAAGGGTCGTTTGACCCCCAAAGGGGTCGCGACCCACAGTTGAGAACCGCGGTGGTAGGTGCTTGGTAAAGGGTATTTATAAATTAACCTGCTTCATGATACTGTTTCATTTCTAAGTGTTATAGGGTGGGAAATTGGCTATCAGATAAACAAGTGATGATTATGAAATGCCACACTCTTAAAAGTGAAGAGTAATTTTACTTCTATTATTTTATTTTGTTGTTTCAAGAGTTCAGTTGTATATGTGTATTTATTATTTCACTTTTGCAATGATTCAATTCAATCTTTTAAAAATGTTTTTAATTTACTGATTGGTTTTAGAGAGCATCCAATTTGTTGTTTCACTTATTTTTGCATTCATTGGTTGATTCTTATATATGCCCTAACCAGAGATCTAAGCCACAACCTTGGCTATTGGAGACAACACTCTAAATAGGGCCCAACTCAGTCTTGAGAATGTTATCTACTGTTTTATTTAGTTTCTAACACTTTCATTAGCTTCCAGGAAAAGATAGTCCCTGGCTCATTCTATTTATTAGACTGTATAGGTAGCTTTTTGTTTGTCATAAGGATAGGAGAATTATTTTATTGCCCAAACCCATTAGTCCAGTTTTTATCCTTTGACAGTAACACCAGGTTCGGTAGATCTCCTGAGCATACAAAGGCTTCCTTAATTTTTTCTCTAGTGGCAGGATTGGGAGATTTCTGACTTGGCTTTTTTTTCCCCTTTCTTTTTTTTGCATTTCAAGGGGTGTCCAGGCATGGGTAGTTTTTTTTATTTTTATTTTTAAAAAAATAATTATTGTTTTTTAAAAAATATATTTTATTGATTTTTTACAGAGAGGAAGGGAGAGGGATAGAGAGGTAGAAACATCGATGAGAGAGAAACATCGATCAGCTGCCTCCTGCACACTCCCCACTGGGGATGTGCCCGCAACCAAGGTACATGCCCTTGACCGGAATTGAATCTGGGACCCTTGAGTCTGCAGGCTGATGCTCTATCCACTGAGCCATATCGGTTAGGGCAATTGTTTATTGTTGAAAGTATTACATATGTCCCCCTTTTCCCCACATTGACTCCTTGTAGCCCCCCCGCCCCCAGGCCCTCAGGGCCCCATTGTCTGTGTCCATGGGCCAAGCATATATGTATATAAGGTCCGTGGTTGATTACTTCCCACCCACCCACCTATCCTCCCCACCTTCCCTTGATTCCACATTCTGTTCCATGCTTCCATGTCTCTGGATGCATTCTCTTCATCAGTTTATTATCCCTTAGATTCCACATATGAGTGTAATCATGTGATTCTTATCTTTCTCTGACTGATTTATTTCATGTAGCATGATTCTCTCCAGGTCCCTCCATGCTGAATCAAAGGGTAAGAGATTCTTCTTTTTTTAAAGATTTATTTATTTATTTATTTTTAAAATATATTTTATTGATTTTTTACAGAGAAGAAGGGAGAGAGATAGAGAGTTAGAAACATCGATGAGAGAGAAACATCGATCAGCTGCCTCCTGCACATCTCCCACTGGGGATATGCCCGCAACCCAGGTACATGCCCTTGACTGGAATCGAACCTTGGACCTTTCAGTCCACAGGCCGACACTCTATCCACTGAGCCAAACCTGTTTCGGCAAGATTTATTTTTAAGTAGCATCTCCCTTGTGGCTGTTTTCTAGTTTCTTTTTTTTAAATATTTTTTTTTTATTGATTTCAGAGAGGAAGGGAGAGGGAGGGAGAGATAGAAAACATCAATGATGAGAGAGAATCATTGATTGGCTGCCTCCTGCATGCCTTCTACTGGGGATGGAGCTCGCAACCTGGGCATGTGCTCTTGACTGGAATCAAACCTGGAATCCTTCAGTCTGCAGGCTGACACGCTATCCACTGAGCCAAACCAGCTGGGGCGAGATTTCTCCTTTTTTACTGCTGCATAGTATTCCAAGATACAGATGTATCACAGGTTTTTATCCACTCATTTACTATGGGCCCTTAGCCTGTTTCCAGATCTTAGCTATTGTAAATTGTGCTACTATGAACATAGGCCATGTATACATTCTTTTTGATTCAGTGTTTCAGATTTCTTAGGATATATTCCTAGAAGTGGGATCACTGGGTCAAATGGCAGGTCCAAATTTAATTTTTTTTAAATTTTCTTTTATTGCTTAAAGTATTACAAAGAGTATTACATATGTCTCCTTTTATCACCCCCCCCCCCCCTTGATATTCCCCCGGCCTCCCCTACCCCCCAGTGTCTTATGTCCATTGGTTATGCTTATATGCATGCATACAAGTCCTTAATTTTTTGAGGAAACACCGTACTTTTTTTCCATAATGGTTACACTCCCACCAGCAGTGTATTAGGGTTCCCTATTCTCCACATCTTCGCCAGCACTTGTCATTTGTTGATTTGTTGATGGTAGCCATTCTGACAGGTACCTCATTGTCCTTTTAATTTGCATCTCTCAGATTATCAGGGACTTCAAGCATTTTTTCATGTCTCTTGGCCATCTGTATGTCCTCTTTGGAGAAGTGCCTATTTAGGTCCTTTGCCCATTTTTTAAATTGGATTGTTTGTCTTCCTTCTGTTAACTTTGATGAGTTCCTTATATATTTTGGATATTAACCCCTTATCAGATGTATCAGTACCAAATACATTTTCCCATAGAGTGGACTCCATTTTTGTTTTGTTGATGGTTTCTTTTGAGGTGCAGAAGCTTTTTATTTTCAGGTAGTACCATTTGTTTATTTTTTCCTGAGTTCTTTGCCCTAGGACAGGGGTGGGCAACCTTTTTGTGAGTGTGTGCCAAAACCAGCAAAATCTCTAACTCAAAATTCTTCTGCATGCCAACCCTAATTTTTTGAGAACATGTTACACCTTCTTGATATCTCTTAAGGTGTATGTATGTGAAGAACCTTGAAGAAATAATAAAATTCATTCGAGCGACAAAAACACAGTATATGATGATGAAAAATAATTTTATTTTTTAATGTATACATGTACACTGATAGTCTGACAGAATACTTTATGACTCCGTTTGATATTATCAGTGGGACTTTTGCTGCTGCATCACTGATGACAGAGATTTTACATCAGGTTTATATTTTGTGACCTTCAGAGATATGCACGAGCTGCTACTTTCATCCGTCTACTTACTGTTCTCTTGCTGTTCTCTTTCTCCTATTATGAGACTTAACAAAATTCATCACTGAGAACAAAGATTCACAAGCGTATGTGGATGAAAACATGGAGAGTAATGCTGTTGCAAAGTGTTTTAAACAGAAAAAATTTTCTGGAATGGCATTCCAAGTCCTCAATAGTTCGTTTTCGACACTATTGAAATTGCTCTTCTCCTCTCTTGTCAATCCATGTCTATGGTCTTTAAGATAACTTGTTATGCAAAATTATTTGTTTATCTAAGATGCACCTACACTGAGTTTATCTGAAAAATAAAAAAGTCGATATTAAGAAAAAAATTGTAAATAGAAGATTATAAGAGAGGGTTTCGCGTGCCAGCAAAAGTTACTGGCATGCCATGTTTGGCTTGCGTGCCAGGGGTTGCCCAATCCTGCCCTAGGAGATGTATCCATGAACATATTGCTATGAGAGATGTCTGAGATTTTGCTGCCTATAGTTTCTTCTAGGATTTTTATGGTTTCACAACTTAGATTTAAGTCCTTTATCCATTTTGAGTTTATTTTTGTGTATGGTGTAAGTTGGTGGTCTAGTTTCATTTTTTTGCATGTATCCAATTTTCCCAACACCATTTATTGAAGAGACTATCTTAACTCCATTGTATGCTCTTGCCTCCTTTGTCAAATATTAATTGAGCATAGTAGCTTGGGTCGATTTCTGGGGTCTCTGTACTTTTCTATTGACATATATGCCTGTTCTTTTTCTTTTTTTTTAATTAAATCTTTATTGTTCAGATTATTACATTTGTTCCTCTTTTTTTCCCCCCATAACTGCCCTCCTCCCAGTTCCTGCCCCACCCTCCGCCCTCACTCCCCACCCACTGTCCTCATCCATAGGTGCACGATTTTTGTCCAGTCTCTTCCCGCATCTCCCACACCCCTCTCCCCACCAAGAATAGTCAGTCCATTCCCTTTCTGTGTCCCTGATTCTATTATGATCACCATATTATTTGTTCACTTGATTCTTAGATTCACTTGTTGATAGATGCATGTTTGTTTTTCATAATATGTATCTTTACCTTTTTCTTCTTCTTCCTCTTGTTAAAGGATACCTTTTAGCATTTCATATAATACTGGTTTGGTGGTGATGAACTCCTTTAGCTTTTCCTTATCTGTGAAGCTCTTTATCTGACCTTCAGTTCTGAATGATAGCTTTGCTGGATAAAGTAATCTTGGTTGTAGGTTCTTGGTATTCATCACTTTGAATATTTCTTGCCATTCCCTTCTGGCCTGCAAAGTTTCTGTTGAGAAATCAGCTGACAGACGTATGGGTATTCCCTTGTAGGTATCTGAGTTTCTTTCTCTTGCTGCTTTTAGGATTTTCTCTTTGTCTTTTGCTCTTGGCATTTTAATTATGATGTGTCCTGGTGTGGTCCTCTTTGGATTCCTTTTGTTTGGGGTTCTCTGTGCTTCCTGGACCTGTAAGTCTATTTCTTTCACCAGGTGGGGGAAGTTTTCTGTCATTATTTCTTCAAATAGGTTTTCAATATCTTGGTATCTCTAATCTTCTGGCACCCCTATAATTCTGATGTTGGTACGCTTGAAGCTGTCCCAGAGGCTCCTTACACTATCTTCGTATTTTTGGATTCTTTTTTCATTTTGCTTTTCCAGTTGGGTGTTTTGAGCTTCTTCACATTTCAAATCTTTGCCTTGATTCTTGCGCTCCTCTGGTCTGCTGTTGGGAGTCTGTATAGTATTCTTTATTTCAGTCAGTGTATGCTTAATTTCTAGTTGGTTCTTTATCTTAACATCGAGGGTCTCATTAGATTTCTTGTAGATCTCATTAAGTTTATCGGCAGCTTCTAGACAGTTCTTGAGAGACCTTAAAAGTGTGGTTCTGAACTCTATATCTTCCATTGACAATTTTGTCCTGTTTCTTTGTCTCCGCATTTTTTATGCTTTCTTGGTGCACCCCCTAGTGGTCTTTGTGCACAGTCTTGTTGTAGTTAAGCCTTGATTGTTGTAGTTAATACTGGGGGATTTGACCTCCAGGCCAACTGGCTGTGAGAGTCAGCTGTTCTGCAGTGGGAAAACTTCTGTCCTCTGGGGAGGTGCTAGTCTAGCCTTTGCCTGAGGCTATCTGGCAAATGGCTCTGTGCAGGGCTTGGGCGGGGCGGATCGCACGGGATCGAACAGGGTGGGCGGGCGGAGCGAGCAGTTATGGCTGCTCTCAGTTCCGTCCCTGGGGGCTTTGCCTCACAGAGTCCCAGCAACTGCTGCAAACCTCGGAGAGAAAGCTGCCTTCGAATTCTGACCGAAGCCAGACAGTCCCGCTTCTCCTGTTTGAGTCTGGGTCCCTAGAGACTCGCCCAGATCTAGAGGTCAGAGTCTGAAACTCCCTCCCGATTGAAAACAACAACCGTGCCCTCCGCCGCCAGCCCGCTCGCGCGCACTCCGCACCTGAGTATTTCACTTCAGCACTGCGCCTCCTCTGAGTCTGGGTATGATATTCTCTTTCCTCCTAATTGTAGAATTTCCACTCAGGCAGCCTTCCTGTGGTTCTGGATGATGTCCGTTCCGTCTTTTAGGTGTACCCTTGAATTGGTTGTTCGAGGCAGCAATCTCTGGCGTTAACCTATGCCGCCATCTTGGTTCCTCTATATGCCTGTTCTTGTGCTAGTACCAGGCTGTTTTGATTATGGTGGCTTTTTAGTATAAATTGAAATCTGGTATTGTGATTACTCCAACTTTGTTTCTCTTTCTCAAGATTGCTGTGGCTATTCGGAGGTCTTTTTGGTTCCATATTAATTTTTGGAATATTTGTTCTACATCTGTGAAATATGCTGTTGATATTTTAATAGGGATTGCATTGATCTGTAGTTTGCTTTGGGTAATATGGACATTGTAATGATGTTGATTCTACCAATCCATGAACACGGTATATTCTTCCACTTGTTTATATCGTCTATCTCTTTTTTCAACGTTCTGTAGTTTTCCAAATACAGGTCTTTTGCCTTCTTGGTTAAGTTTATTCCTAAGTATTTTAATCTTTTTTGTTATAGTGGTAAATGGGATTTCTTATTTCGTTTCTCTGAGAAGTCATTATTGGTGTATAAAGAAGCCATTAATTTTTGGTTATTGATTTTGTATCCTGCTACATTGCCAAATTCATTTATTAAATCTAGTAGTGTTTTGGTAGAGTATTTATGGTTTTCTGTGTACAATATCATGTCATCTGCGAATAATGAGAGTTTTACTTCATCCTTTCCAATTTGGATGCCTTTTATTTCTTCTTTTTGTCTGGTCATTGTGGTTAGGACTTCTAGGACTATGTTGAACAAGAGTGGTGAAAGCGGGCATCCCTGTCTTGTTCCTGTTCTCAGGGGAAGTGTTTTAGTTTTGCCCATTGAGTATGATGTTCGCTGTAGGTGTGTCATATATGGCCTTTATCATGTTGAGATATGCTCCCTCTATTCCCACTTTGCTGAGAGTTTTTATCAAAAATGGGTGTTGGATTTTGTCAAATGCTTTTTCTGCAATATTGATATGATCATGTGATTTTTGTCTTCCAATTTGTTTATCTGCTATATCACATTTTTTGATTTGCAAATATTGTACCAGCCTTGCATCTCTGGAATAAATCCCACTTGGTGATGGTGTATGATCTTTTTAATATATTGCTGGATCTGATTTCCTAATATTGTGTTGAGGATTTTAGCATCTATGTTCATCAAAGATGTTAGCCTGTAATTCTCTTCCTTTGTAGTGTCTTTATCTGGTTTTGGAAATAGGGTAATGCTAGCTTCATAGAAAGAGCTTGGAAGTGTTCCTTCCTCTTGAATTTTTTGGAATAGTTTGAGGAGTACAGGTGTTAGTTCTTCTTTGAATGTATGGTAAAACTGCCCTGTGAAGCCATCAGGACCAGGGCTTTTGCTTGCTGGGAGTTTTTTGATTACTGCTTCTATTGCATCAGTTATTATTGTCCTATTCAGGTTTTCTGATTCTTCGTGATTCAATTTTGCGAGATTGTATTTTCCTAGAAATTAATCCATTTCATCCACATTATCCAACTTGTTGGCATATAGTTGTTCATAGTATATTCTTACAGTCCTTTGTATTTCTGTGTTGTTTGTGGTTACTTCTCCACTTTCGTTTCTGATTTTATGTATTTGGGTCCTCTCTCTTTTGTTTCTTGATGAGTCTGGCTAACGGTTCATCAATTTTGTTTATCCTGTCAGAGAACCAGCTCTTGGTTTCATTAATTTTTTTTGTTTTTTTTGTTTTTTTTTTTTAGTCTGTATGTCATTTATTTCTGTTCTGATCTTTATTATTTCCTTCCTTCTACTTACACTGGGCTTTTCTTGCTGTTCTCTTTCTACTTCTCTAAGTTGTAGTGTTAAATAGTTTATTGTTGATATTTCTTGTTTTTTGAGGTAGGCCTGTAGTGCTATGAACTTCCCTCTCAGGACTGCTTTTACTTTGTCCCAGAGATTTGGGGTTGTTGTTTGTTCATTTTCTTTCATTTGTTTCCAGGAAGTTTTTGATATTTTCCTTGATCTTGTTGGTAACTCATTCATTGTTTAATAACATGCTGTTTAATCTCCATGTGTTTGAATGTTTCTGGGTGTTTCTACTGTAGTTGATTTCTAATTTCATTCCATTGTGATCTGAGAAGAAGCATGATATGATTTAATCTTGAACTTATAGAGACTTGTTTTGAGTCCTGACATGTGGTCTACTTTTGTGAATGATCCATGTGCACTTAGAAGTGTATATATTCTGCAGCTTTGGGGTGAAATGTTCTGTAAATGTCAACTAAATCCATCTGATCCAGTGTGTCCTTTAGAGCAGCGGTCACCAGCCGGTGGTCTGCGGACCACTAGTGTTCTGTGAGGTCCAAAAGGTTGTCGACCGCTGCTTTAGAGTCACTGTTTCCTTGTTGATTTTTTGTCTGGAAGATCTATCCAGTAAAGTCAGCAGGGTTAGTCCCCTACTATGACTTTATTGTTGTCAATCTCTCAAAGGCCTGTAGAAGTTGTTTTATATATTTAGTTGCTCCTATATTGGGTGCATATATGTTTACCGGGTTTATATCCTCTTGTTGGATCAATCTCTTTAGTAATGTGTAGTGACCTTTGTTGTGTCCTGTAATGGCCTTCATTTTGAAGTCTATTTTGTTGGATATGAGTATTGCTACCTCAGCTGTTTTTCTTTTCCATTTGTATGGAAAATTCTTTTCCACCCTTCACTCTCATCCTGTGTGTGTTTTTTGTTCTGAGGTGGGTCTCTTATAGACAGCATATAGTTGGGTCATGTTTTTGTATCCATTCAGCTACCCTATGTCATTTGATTGGAGCATTTAATCCATTTACATTTAAGGTCATTATTGATAGGTACTTATTTATTGCCATTTAATTCTGTATGCCTAGGTTTCTCTCTATTTCTTCTTCTCATTGCACCAGTCCCTTTAAAGAGCCTTTCTTTCTTTTTCTTTCTTTTTTTTTTTTAAAGAATTGACATGTTAAATGGTTTTACATTTTAGACTGTCTATAGGGAATTATAGCTATTTATTTTATTTTTAAAATCTTTATTGTTGAGATTATTACAGATGTCCCTCATTTTTTCCCCCATAGCTCCCCACCACCTGGTTCCCATCCCACCCCAGGTCCTTGCCACCCTATTTTCTGTGTCCATAGGTACTGCATACATTCATATAAGATCTTTGTCTAATCTCTTCCCACACCCCCAACACACCCTTCCCTCTGAGAATCATCAGTCTGTTCCATTTCCATGCCCATGATTCTATTCAATTCACCAGTTTATTCTTTTCATTCATGTGATTTTTAGATTCACTTGTTAATAGATATGTATTATCAGTTTTTTCATAATTTTTTATCTTTATCTTTTTCTTCTTCTTCCTCTTCTTAAAGAATACCCTTCAGTATTTCATATAATACTGGTCTGGTGATGATTAACTTCTTTAGCTTTTTCTTGTCTGTGAAGCTCTTTATCTGACCTTCAATTCTAAATGATAGCTTTGCTGGGTAGAGTAATCTTGGTTGTAGGTTCTTGCTATTCATCACTTTGAATATTTCTTGCCACTCCCTTCTGGCCTGCATAGTTTCTCTTGAGAAATCAGCTGACAGTTGTATCGGGTTCTCCCTGGTAGGTAACTAACTGTCTTTTTTCTTGATGCTTTTAAGATTCTTTCTTTGTCTTTTGCCCTTGGCATTTTAATTATGATGTGTCTTGGTGTGGTCCTCTTTGTATTCTTCTTGTTTGGGGTTCTCTGCGCTTCCTGGACTTGTAAGTCTATTTCTTTCACCAGGTAGGTGAAGTTTTCTGTCACTATTTCTTCAAATAGGTTTTTAGTATCTTGCTCTCTCTCTTCTTCTGGTACCCCATAATTCGGATGTTGGTACGCTTGAAGTTGTCCCAGAGTCTCCTTTCACTATCTTCATATTTTTGGATTCTTTTTTCTTTTTACTCTTCTGGTTGGGTGTTTTTTGCCTCCTTGTATTTCAAATCATTGGCTTGATTCTTGGTATCCTCTAGTCTACTGTTGAATCCCTGTTTATTATTCTTTATTTCAGTCAGTGTATGCTTAATTTCTGACTGGCCCTTTTCCATTTTGTTTGGCATTCTAAGATCCTTGAAGGTCTCACTAAGTTCCTCAGAGGTTCCTAGAAGATTCTTGAGTAACCTTATAACTGTGGCTTTGAACTCTATACCCAGTAGTTTGTTTTCTTCCATTTTTTTCATTTGTGACATGTTTCTTTGTCTCTGCATTTTGGCTGCTTCCCTGTTTTTGTTTCTGTGTATTAGGTAGCTGCTAGTCTCCTTGAGTTGATAGAGTGGCTTTGTGTAGTAGGTGTCCTATAGGGCGCAGAGGCTCAACCTCCCCAATCACCTGAGGTGGACACTCTTGGTGCACCCCTTTGTGGGCTGTGTGCATAGTCTTGTTGTAGTTGAGCCTTGATTGCTGTTGGTATCACTGGGAGTAATGGGCCTCCAGGCCTATTGGCTGTGGGGACCAGCCATGACTAAAGTGGGAGAGCTTCCGTGCAGGAGACACCCTTATGGGGCAGGGCTTGCTTCAGTGGGACTTTGGTGCTTACTGAGTGTGCCCCTTGAGTGTGTCACTTATGGATGTGAAGAGTTGTAATCTGGAATGGTCTCACACTGGCTCTTAGATCTCCAAGGAGGTGCAAAGTTAGCCACTGCCTGGGGCCACCCAGCAGGAGCTACAGAGAGATCTTCAGTTTCTTCCTCTTTGTATTGGGTTTGGTAGTGTCCAGACGAGGCCCACCTGTGAAGCAAGGCAGGCTGGTGCTGGTCTTGGGCCTTTTATTGATAGCTTTGGGGCTCCCTGACCCAGCTGCAGCTTGTTTGACAGCTTTTAGGCTGATAAAGGACAGGCCATTCATACGTAAAAGCCGCTGAGCACAGCTTGCATGGGGTTGTAAATTGGGTGGGGCGGGATCTCAAGGAATCCCCAGGGTGGAACGAACAGAAATGTCTGCCAGTCAGCCCTCTACTGGGTGAACAATGACTGCTGAGAGCACCTCCATCTGAAAGAAAGCCACCCCCGCATTCCTGCCCAATGCCAGACAGTCCAGTTTCTCCCTATATTTGTCTGGGTCCCCCAGAGCCTCGCCCAGCACCGGAGCTCAGAGCAAGCTGGAGCTTGTACTAGTAAATTCAGTTCGCAGTGCCAGCCTTTGAAGAGGAGCAGCTGGGTCTCTTGCAGCCTGTGTGTCACTCAGCCCCAATCCGCACTTGTTTTTACAGTTCGTAGTTCTTACTGCCCATAGGGACTTCTTTCCCCAGCTCTTGAGCCCTGGGCTGGGGGTCTGGTGTAGGGCTGGGACTCTGTGCTCCTCCAGGTGGCCTCTGCAGAGGCGATCTCCCTCCTGATTAAAAAAGTGGTACACCTGCCGAAACCGGTTTGGCTCAGTGGATAGAGCGTCGGCCTGTGGACTGAAAGGTCCCAGGTTCGATTCCGGTCAAGGGCATGTACCTCGGTTGCGGGCACATCCCCAGTAGGGGGTGTGCAGGAGGCAGCTGATCGATGTTTCTCTCTCATCGATGTTTCTAACTCTCTATCTCTCTCCCTTCCTCTCTGTA
Source organism: Myotis nattereri (assembly GCF_964212035.1). Classification (NCBI taxonomy): domain Eukaryota; kingdom Metazoa; phylum Chordata; class Mammalia; order Chiroptera; family Vespertilionidae; genus Myotis; species Myotis nattereri. The sequence continues at coordinate 55,616,322 of NC_138078.1, forward strand.
AAAAATCAATAAAATATATTAAAAAAAAAAAAAAAAGTGGTACACCTGGGTGCTGGACCAGCCGGTTCTGCACCTCCGCACCTCCTACCAGTCTCAGTGTGCTTTTTTCTTTATTTCTCTAGTTATAGTACTTCCACTCAGCCAGCTTTCCTGTGGTTCTGGATGATAGTTGTTCTATAGTTTAGTTGTTATTTTGATGTGGTTGTGGGAGGCAGCAAGTACAGGCGTTTACCTATGCCGCCATCTTGGTTCCTCCAAGAGCCTTTCTTGTAATGCTTGCTTGGTGATGATGTACTCCTTTAGCCTTTTTTTTTTTTTTTTTTTGTCCAGGAAGTTCTTTATTTGACCATCTGTTTTGAATAATAGCCTTTCTGGATATAGTAATCTTGGTTTCAGAGCCTTGCTTTCCATTACCTTGAGTACTTTATGCCATTTCCTTCTGGCCTATAGGGTTTCTGATGAGAAATCAGGTTTCAGCCTTATTGGAGCTCCCTTGTAGGTAACAGTTTGCTTTTCTCTTGCTGCCTTTAAGATTCTCTCTTCATCTTTAATTTTTGGCATTTTAATTATGATGTGTCTGGGCATGGGCCTGTTTGGGTTCTTCTTATTTGGGGTTCTCTGTGCCTCCTGAACTTGTGTGACTTTTTCCTTTACCAAGTTAGGGAAATTTTCTGCCATTATTTCTTCAAAAACCTTCTCTATGCCTTTCTCTCTTTCTCCCTCTTCTGGCACACCTGCTATTCTAATATTGTTATGTTTCACATTGTCCCATAGCTCCCTTAAGCTGTCCTCCTGTTTTTGTTTGTTCTTTCTGCTTTTCTGATTGAGTGATATTTCCAACTCTGTCTTCTAATTCACTGATTTGATCCTCAGCTTCCCCTAATCTGCTATGTATTCCTTCCATTGTGTTCTCTATTTGTGCTATGTCTTTCTTTATTTCTGTTTTTATAGTTACTATATCTTTTCTCATGTTGTTGAGCATCTTTATCATCATTATTCTGAACTCTGTATGAGATAATTTCTTTTTTAAAAAAATATATTTTTATTCATTTCAGAGAGGAAGGGAGAGGGAGAGAGAGATAAAACATCAATGATGAGAGAGAATCATTGATTGGCTGCCTCCTGCACTCCTTCTACTAGGGAACTGGGGATTGAGCCCTCAGTCCACAAGCTGACACTCTATCCACTGAGCCAAACTGGCTAGGGATGAGGTAAATTTTTTATCTCCATTGCATTTTGCTCTTTTTTTTTGTTGTTGTTGTTGATCAGCATAGTGAGGTTCTCCAGCCAGGTTCTGTTTTTTATTGTCTTGTTACATCTGTATTTATACCAGTTGATTTTAATCCTACAGTGGTGCCTTGACTTACGAGTGTCCCGACTAATGAGTTTTTCAAGATACGAGCCGTCTCTCGGTCGATTTTTTGCTTTGAGTTACGAGCTAAAATTCGGGTTACGAGCCAGCTTCAGATACCCTACCGCTAGTTGGCGCAGCGAATGTCACAGTGAATGCCACAACATCAGCCCAGCATCACGTGTCTCACTCATTCACTGTTGATTTGACATACGAGTAATTTGAGTTACCAGCTCTGTCACTGAACAAATTAAACTCGTAAGTCAAGGCGCCTCTGTATCAATTTCTATTCCAAAGGTTAGGGCGTTTCTTATCTCCATTCCAGGGAGTAAAGAGTATGTAGCTTAAGCGTGATTGTTCATAGTTAAAGTGATTAACTACCCGCCTGACACTTAGTTAAGGGGTTTTATTCCCTCCCTAACTTCAGGGGAAAATCCCTACCTGGGGAAACAACCTTTCTCAGAGAGGTGACCTTGGTTAAAACACACAGCGCCAAGAAGGGGAGCAAACATATTAAGAACAGTATGTCATATACGCCAGGTCCCTTGTAACACATGCTGCATATTAAGAACAGTATGTCATATACGCCAGGTCCCTTGTAACATATGCTGTGCGGATGTTTCTTCCCTGCAGCGACTGTGTCAAGCAGCAAGGATGGACCGGCTTCCAGCAAATCCCCCCTTTTTTATTTTTTAAATGATAGCACATGTAAATCAGCAGCCACCTCTCGGATTGGGTTGTTTAAGACTCGGAAGAAGACTGACAAGCAATGATAGCGAGCATAGCAATAAACATAGTGGATGGAGTGCACACAGAGCCTTGTAGAAGGTTGCTGGCCTGTTCAGTCAAGGATTTCAGCTGTCCCCAAGTCGGTGGCCTGGTTGTCCTTGTTGATCTGGCTAGCAGGCGGCGTCATTGGTGACAGGCTTCCTGAAGTGTCAGTGCGTTGAAGGGCTGGATCATGGGTCCATCAGGGCAGTGCTTGATGGTGGTGTGGGCATCCGGGGAGGAGTTAGCTGTGCCCTCTGGGTCAGCTGATATGGATGATACCGGGGAGGAGGAGGAGGAGGAGGAGGAGGAGGCAGAGATGGAGGGTAGTAGAGAGAAAAAGAAGAGAAAGTGAAAGAACTACAAGGCATGGAAGTGTTTAGAAAAAAGAGGGAAAAGAAAGGGAAGAAGGCAGCATCCTGACACAGCCCTTTCCTTCAGCTGCCCCTTTCCCTGTGGTCCAAGGTAGAAATGGGAAACAAGTCCTGTTGTAGTGAGAGGGCAGCTGGTGTCAGCCAGTCTCTGTCTTTACCTGGGTCCCGATCTGAGGTCGGTGTGGGAAGCAAAGCAGCCATGGGGACAGGAGACTCCCTCAGAAGGGGTGAGGGTTCAGGCCTCTGAAAAGTTGGGGGGGTGAGGGTCTGTGCCCCACCTCTGTTGACCCCCAAGTTGTCTCCTGATGGCCCCTCTGTGACTGTGCCTATCTTAGGTTGTTCCTTCCCTGAGGAATCTCTGGCTAACCAGCCATCCTCCGGGGCCAAGCAGGGTGATGTGAGGTGTGCGACTGAGGGAGGGGCAGCGCCCCCCTGCAAGAGGTTCAGTTCTGTCTCCTTGGTAGCCTATGCCCCCATGGCCTCCACGCCCAGCACCTGCCTTGGGCTCCCCTCGCCTGCAAATGGACTGTGAGAAGAGGGTCCCTCTTGACACAAGGGCAAGAGGGGCCAATACAGGACAAGGGAGGAATGGCCTGTCAGCATGTAGTCCTGGGACAAGGCTTTCTCAGCCCAGGATGTCAGGCTCTTGGCACAAGACAACTCCACGTATGAGGCATATACCAGACACCCCCAGTCATGGCAGAAAAGGGAGGTGCCCTTCCTGGAACAGTAGGGTAGGGAGATTCTAGAAAGGATGTGTTCAGGAGAGAAGGGGAAAGGCCAAAGAACCAGCAAACAAGTAGTCAGATTAAAAAAAAAGAAAAGAAAAAGGAAAGGAGATGTGGGGCAAAGACAAAAAGGAGGACAGACAAAAAGGAGGCACCTGTGATCTTCCCAATGGACAGGTGGTTCCAGCTCAGGGCTGCACATCTGCTACAGACGGGCACTGGTCAGGTGTGCTAACTTGGCCTCCCAGGGGTGATGGTCCCCAGGAGGGAGGCAGAGGCTGCTCATTCTGGAAAGATACAAAACACAACCTCTTCCCTACATCATCACCAGATCTGGTAAAACTCCTGTCTGGTTTGTACATCCTCCTACCAGACTGAGTTGGCAGAGGCTATTGTATAGGAGGCCCGATGCCTTTTGGCTGCTGTACAACCCTCTGCATTGTGTTTTTAAAAAATTTAACATATCCAAAGCAGGCATTAAAGAGAAAAACCCAAATGCTCTCTTGTATCCATTTTAAGAGTAGGATTGGCGCTTTCCGCCATTACCTGAGTCCTGATCTATCACCCCAGGGAGAGCTTGCCAATCCTGCACTGTCCCGGAGTGGAAAGACTGCAGTGGGGTTAAGGATAAGGCTCCTTGGGCCTACCTTCTCCCATGCCTTTACATTTACCTTTCTTTCCTCAGAAAAGCATGGACATACTTCTTGTATAAAACGTTCCGCTGACTGGGAGTAACCTTAATTCCTCTGTTAGCAAGCATATGTGTTAAAAGATCAATATGGAGTCTTTTTTCTTTAGACTCAGTATGGCACTTCTTTTTTTTTTTTGTTTAATATATTTTATTGATTTTTCACAGAGAGGAAGGGAGAGAGATAGAGAGTCAGAAACATCGATGAGAGAGAAACATCGATCAGCCGCCTCCCGCACACCTCCCACTGGGGATGTGCCCGCAACCCAGGTACATGCCCCCGACCGGAATCGAACCCGGGACCCCTCAGTCCTCAGGCCGACGCTCTATCCACTGAGCCAAACCGGTTTCGGCAGTATGGCACTTCTTAATCTAAAGATCAATACAGAGTCTTCTTTCTTTGGACTCAGTATAGCACATCTTCTCAATCTAAGTTCTGTACTATCCACCTTCTTACCCTACTTATCCTCTATAGGGGGGTCTGCAGCACCCTGGTGGAGTCCTATCCGTCCCAAGTGTGGGGGTTCTCAACAGGGGGGCTTACCTAGGGGAATCCTGTTCCAGGGGTTCCCAAAGGTGTGGACGGAGTCGGCGAAGACTATCCACCCTCTTCCTACGGTGGAGTCCTATCCGTCCCGAGTGTGGGGGGAGTGGCTTACCTAAGGATCCCTGTTCGGGTGCCATATGTTGGGGTCCAACCCCAGAAGGTCTAGGGGTTCCCAAAGGTGTGGATGGAGTTGGTGAAGAATGAAGGACACGGAGGCAGCGTTTAGTTGATCAGCATAACGAGGTTCTCTAGCCAGGTTCTGTAGCCATGTTCTCTTGCTAGGTTCTCCAGCCAGGTTCTGTTCGCATTTTGCTCTTATTCTTGAAAATTTTCTTGTTCTTTCATTTGAGGGTTGTTTCTTTGTATCCTCATTTTTTACTGCTTGTTTGGGTATGTGACTCTGTATTAAGTAGATTTGCTAAGTCTCTCAATATCTGGTGTAGGACAGTGTCAAATGCTGTTTCTGACTAATTAGATAAGGCAGAGACTCACAGCCTCCAGAGACTGCCTCTGTCTACAGACTGATAGGATTTTGTCTCAAATTGCCCTCAGGCAGTCATCCACAGGCATGGCAAGAATTTGTTTTCAACAGGGTAGAGCAGTTGCTTCTATCTGGAGGTTGTTATTCTCAGTCTCTTAATGGGCCTGAGCAACTCTGCATTGTGGCCGGTGGGGGGGGCAAGGTGTTTTCCAATAGGGTGGATCAACAAAGTTGCCTGTGTAGCAAATGTATGCGTGAGAAAGATGACCTCTGCAGCATGAGGGAATGACTCGGCACAGGAAACAGAGTGTCTGCTTTCTGAGCTCTAACCTCAGAGCCCCCTATCCTGACTTCTGCTTACACAGCTCCAGTCCATTCTGCCTTCCCTCTGCCATAGCATAGGTGAGTATCTCCACAAGAAATTTGTGCATTGGCCCTTTTAGAGAGGACCTGCATTTCCAGTTGTCTCTCCCTAGCTGACAGCAACCCTGCTGTTTTTCAAAGCCAGATGTTATATGGGTACCCTTCTCAGTTCTGGTGCTTTCTGCTTGGGGGCCCAGCTTGGGGATTAGACCTCAGAGTTCTCAGTGGCATCCCCCCACAGCTGAGATATCTCTCCAGAACTTCAGCTGCTCTCTGTGGAAGCCTGGCCAGCCCTTTTGTGCCTCTGCCCCTCCTCCCAGTCAGTATGCAGTCTAAACTTTCCATCTTTGGTTATCAGGGTTCTCTCTAGTGAATCTTCCAGTGATTATTCAGGAAGTTTTTCTGTATTTTAGTTGTAATTTTCATATGGCCCTGGGAGCATGTTCGTGCAGCATCTACTTACTTTGACACCATTTTTAATGTCCCTGACTTGGCATTTTTTACTCTTTTGCAGCCTGATATTGAGATGGCATGGGCCGTGAGAGCAATGCAGCATGCTGAAGTCTACTACAAAGTGAGTTGTCTGTCGTCATTATTAAGCAGAATTAAACATGTACTGTTTCTTTTTTCTGCTAATCACTATTCTCAGCAATTTAAACAATTGTGTTTTGGAGATAAGTTTTATTACTGTAAAATCTTACCCACAGAGAACAGGGGTGTGGAAGTGAATTTTGTCTTGACAATGATGAGTTGAGCCTCTTTTTCCATATTTCTGTTGCTAACTGAGAAAAGGGTGCTGGGCCCATAGTAGGCGATTAATAAATGTTTGTTGACTGAATGAATGAACCATAGAGGGCAATATCCAGGCAGTGCCAAGGCCAAAAGCATTTGAATTGGTGAAATGGACTGTAGAATATTATGACCCTTTAAAACTATGTCATGATTTCATCTTGAACCTAAGCTGTTTATTTCCTAATGAACTCTTCTGCCCTGAAAAGTTTTTCGAGGAAGGGGGGATAGAAGTGTAGTAAATTAGAGACTAGCATATGTATGTTGTCTTATTGTCTGGCAGCTGATTTCATCAGTTGACCCACAGTTCCTGAAACTCACCAAAGTGGATGACCAAATCTATTCTGAATTTCGGAAAAATTTTGAGAAACTCAGGATAGATATATTGGATCCAGAAGAACTTAAATCAGTATCAGCTAAAGAGGTAAGAATTTTCTCTCTTAAATATTGCCTAGCATCTGACCAACAATTATTGATGATAAATACATTTTTTTTTTATTTTTTTTTTATTTTATTGCTTAAAGTATTACAAAGGGTATTACATATGTGTCCATTTTATCACCCCGCCCTAGACAGTCCCCTAGCCTCCCCTATCCCCCAGTGTCTTATGTCCATTGGTTATGCTTATATGCATGCATACAAGTCCTTTAGTTGATCTCTTACCCCCCTACCTCCTGCCCCCCAACCCTCCCCTGCCTTCCTGCTGCAGTTTGACAATCTGTTTGAGGCTGCTCTGCCTCTGTATCTATTATTGTTCAAAAGTTTATAATGGTCTCTATTATCCATGAATGAGTGAGATCATGTGGTATTTTTCCTTCATTGACTGGCTTATTTCACTTAGCATAATGCTCTCCAGTTCCATCCATGACGTTGCAAATGGTAAGAGTTCCTTCCTTTTTACAGCAGCATAGTATTCCATCGTGTAGATGTACCACAGTTTTCTAATCCATTCATCTACTGATGGGCACGTAGGCTGTTTCCAGATCTTAGCTATGGTGAATTGTGCTGCTATGAACATAGGCGTGCATATATCCTTTCTGATTGGTGTTTCTGGTTTCTTGGGATATATTCCTAGAAGTGGGATCACAGGGTCAAATGGGAGTTCCATTTTCAGTTTTTTAAGGAAACTCCATACTGTCTTCCATAGTGGCTGCACCAGTGTGCATTCCCACCAGCAGTGCACAAGTGATCCTTTTTCTCCACATCCTCTCCAGCACTTGTCGTTTGTTGATTTGTTGATGATAGCCAGTCTGACAGGTGTGAGATGATACCTCATTGTAGTTTTGATTTGCATCTCTCGGATGATTAGTGACTTTGAGCATGTTTTCATATGTCTCTTGGCTTTCTGAATGTCCTCTTTTGAAAGGTGTCTATTTAGGTCCTTTGCCCACTTTTTGATTGGATTGTTTATCTTCCTTTTGTTGAGTTGTATGAGTTCCCTATAAATTTTGGAGATTAGGCCCTTATCAGATATGACATTGGCAAATATGTTTTCCCACACAGTGGGTTTTCTCGTTGTTTTGTTGATGGTTTCTTTTGCTGTGCAGAAGCTTTTTATTTTGATGAAGTCCCATTTGTTTATTTTCTCTTTAGTTTCAAGTGCCCTAGGAGCTGTATCAGTGAAGAAATTGCTTCGGCATATGTCTGAGATTTTGTTGCCTTTGGATTCTTCTAGAATTTTTATGGTTTCCTGTCGTACAGATAAATACATTTTTATGCATTTAAAACTGGAGGGGAGTGTTTTGAGGAAAACAAATAAAGAACCAGGGCTCTTATGTAGTTACTAGAGGCCCAGTGCGCGATTGAAATCTCATGAGGAGGCACCCTGCCAGGGGCCATGACCCACGCCTGACCTCAGTAGCACGGGCCACCACGTTGTGTCAGCTGGGGTGGGGGCAGGTGCTCCTGTGTGCTGTGTCTCCACTCTGGCCTGCCCCCAGCCCCAGCCTCCCCGCAGCCGCTGGGGTGGGGGTGGCACACAGTCCCCTCCTGCCCATCTGCGCATGCAGCTCATCCTGAGCGGTCGTGATGCTCGGCTAATTAGCATATTCCCTGTTTATATAGATAGATCAACCAATAAGTAAATTATGAAATGACTGTTTTCCTGGTTTATGTTTTTTTTTTTTTTTTTTTATATGTTCATTGAATCTATTTTTCTACCTTTTTGACTTGGTTATTTCATTCCTAACCACCCAGCCCTTTCAAGAGTGGAGGAATAAATTTACCTATGTGAGTAGTTTTACTGGAACACTTGGAAGGAAGATTGGCAAATAGGGTACAGGGAGGTGTTTGGATTCTCTGGATTTAAGTTGACATTATCACAGGTCATGCTAAAACTTGTGTTTCCCATTGTTTACTTGATTAGCTTGTACTTTTATAGAGCACTATAACTCTTATAATTGTGAAAAAATTTCCCTGAGAGTAGGCCCTTGGCTGATGAAGAATGTAAACTTTTACTCTTATCAGGATGTTAACTGATCTTTGGAAAATTGCCTCTACTGAATAGATTTCTTTCTTACAATTTAACTTTGTGACTTTGGGCCAAATTCTTGACTTCTTTTGTCTTATTTGTGCTTCAGTGGGGATGAATAGTCATTTAGCCAATAACTGAAAACAAAAAAACCCCTCCATTTTACCAGTTTGGCTCAGTGGATGGCCTGCAGACTAAAGGATCCCAGGTTCGATTCCAGTCAAGGGCACGTATCTCGGTTGCAGGTTCAATCACTGGTTCCTAGTTGAGGCTCATGTGGGAGGCAACCAATCAATATGTCTCTCTCATGTCGATGTTTTTCTCTGTCTCTCTCCCCCTTCATTTCATGCTCTAAAGAAAAGAAAAAAAAAATCAATGGAAAAAATATCCTAAGTTGAGGATTATTAAAAACTAGAGGCCCGGTGCACAAAAATTTGTGCACTCGGGGGTGGGGGGGAAGGGGGCCTGTGCCCTCTCGCAGTCTGGGACCCCTCGAGAGATAACGACCTGCTGGCTTAGGCATGCTCCCGGGTGGCAGAGGGCATGCCCAATCCCTAGGTGCAGCCCCTGGTCGGGCTCAGAGCAGGGCTGATTGGGGAGTTGGGGCGCCGCCCCCTGTCATTCACAGAGTAGGGCGGATTGGGAGGTTGCGATGCCACCCTCAGTCACGCTCAGGGTAAGGCTGATTGGGGGGTTGGGGCACTGCCCCCTGTCACACTCAAAGCCGGGTCAATGGGGAGGTTGCGGCGCCACCCCCTGTCACTAACAGAGCAGGGCCCATCAGGGGGGTTGGGGCTCCGTACCCTGTCACGCACAAAGCAGGGTTGATCAGGGGGTTGGGGAGCTCCCCCCTGTCACGCACAGAGCAGGGCCCATCAGGGGGTTGAGGAGCTCCCCCCTGTCACTCGCAGAGTAGGGCTGATCGGGGAGTTGGGGCACTGCCCCCTGTCACACACAGAGCAGGGCGGATCAGGGGGTTGGGGCGCCACCCTCTATCACCCACAGAGCAGGGCCTATCAGGGGGTTGGGGCGCTGCCACTCTCACACTCAGGGCAGAGCCGATGGGGGGGTTATAGTTCTACCCCATCACACATAGATCAGGGCCCGTGGGGAGGGGGGGTTGGGGCGCCACACCCTGTCACACACAGAGCAGGGCCGATCAGGGGGTTGGAGCGCCACGCCCTATCACACACAGCGCCGCAGGGCAATCAGGGGGTTGGGGAGCTCCCCCCTATCAGTCACAGAGCAGGGCTGATCAGGGGGTTGGGGTTCCTTCCCCTGTCACGAACAGAGCAGGGCCGATAGGGAGGTTGTGGCCCCGCCCCCTGTCACACACAGAGCCGCAGGGCGATCAGGGGGTTTGGGCGCTGCCCCCTGTCACGCTGATCCCGGTGCCGGGAGGCCTCGCGGCTCCGCTGATCCCGGTGCTGGGAGGCATATTACCCTTTTACTATATAGGATAGAGGCCTGGTGCATGGGTGGGGGCCAGCTGGTTTGCCCTGAAGGGTGTCCTGGATCAGGGTGGGGGTTCCCACTGGGGTGCCTGGCCAGCCTGGATGAGGGGATGATGGCTGTTTGCAGCTGGTCACACCCCCTTCAGGGTGGGGGTCCCCACTGGGGTGCCTGGCCAGTCTGGGTGAGGGGCTGAAGGCTGTTTTCAGGCTGGTGGGTGACTGAAGCTCCCAACCTCTCCTTTTTTTCTTTTCTTCTTTTTTTTTTATTCTGGGCCAACTTTAGCTCTGGCTCCAGCTCTTAGGCCTCAGCTGCTGAAAGCAGGTATCTGGTTTGTTTGGGTTCTATAATTGAAACACAGTATCAGCTCTAGCTCTGAGATCCCAGCCAGCTGAAAGCAGGTTTCTGGGGTTTTGTTTAGCTTCTATATTTGTTACAATGTTTCAAACTGCAAGCTCAGAGGCTGGCAAGGCTGGTGGGGAACTTTGGAGTCCTCCGTCACTGAAGCAAGCAAGCCTCATGTTTGCTTCCTGCTGCCTGGCTGCCGGCCCCCATCTTGGCTGGCAGTTAGTTTGCATATAGCCCTGATTAGCCAATGGGAAGGGTAGCAGAGATACGGCTAATTACCATGTTTCTCTTTTATTAGCTAGGATAAGAAATCAAGTTTGGTTCTGTAGTAAAGGATTTTAGTACTTTGTCAAGTAAAAGTATTGTTCATGTTGGGAAATATCAGTCTAAAGACACAATAGGTAGAATGCAAACTTGTTGCTAATGAAAGAAGCAATCAGTCCTAGCTGGTTTGGTTCAGTGGATAAAGCATCAGCCTGCAGACTGAGGGTTTGATTCCAGTGAAGGGCACATGCCTGGGTTGTGGGCTTGATCCCCAGGAGGGGGCATGCAGGAGGCAGCCGATCAATGATTCTCTCTCATCATTGATGTTCTTTTCTTATCTGAAATCAATAAAAATATATTAAAAAAGAAAAAGAAATCTAGTTTTTTTTTACTATGGTTATTTTCCTTACTGAGAAAGTAGAAGACCCTCTATGGGTCTGACTTCACCAGCCTCCTGCATTAGTTAGGTAAGGCATCTTTGTTTATATGATGTATCATGTTTATTGATTTGTAAATATTATACCAGCCTACATCTATGGACTAAACCCCACTTGGTCATGGTATATGATCTTTTTAATATATTGATGGATTTGATTTGCTAATATTTTGTTGAGGGTTTTATTTTTTTATTATTTAAATATTTTTATTGATTTCAGAGAGGAAGCGGGGGAGGAGAGAATGATAGGACCATCAATGGTGAAAGAGAATTATTGGCACCAGCCTGTTTCACTCAGTGGATAGAGTGTCAGACTGCAGACCAAAGGGTCCTGGGTTCGATTCTGGTCAAGGGAATGTATCTTGGTTGCAGGCTCCTCCCTGGGCCAGGTCCTGGTCGGGGCTCTTGCAGGAGACAATCAGTCGATGTGTTTCTCTCACATTGATTTTCTCTCTTGTGAAGGGCTCATGCTCTTGACACATTGATTGGTTTCTCTCTCTTCTAATCTCCCTAAAAATTAAAGGAAAATATCCTTGGGTGAAGATTAACAACAACAACAGCAACAACAAAATGAGAATCATTGTTCAGCTTCCTTCTGCACACTCTGGGGATCAAACCCACAACTCTTGCATGTGCCCTGCCCCAGAATCGAACCACGACCTCCTGGTTCATAGGTCAATGCTCAACCAGTGAGCCATGCCGGCCAGGCTTGTTGAGGATTTTAGCATCTATGTTCATCAGGGATGTTAGCCTGTAATTCTCTTTGTAGTGTCTTTTTCTGGTTCTGGAATTAGGATAATGCTGGCCTCCCTCATAAAAAGAGCTTCAAAGTGTTCCTTCCTCTTGAATTTTTTGGAATAGTTTGAGGAGTTCAGGTGTTAGTTCTTCTTTGAATGTTTGGTAAAACTGCCCTGTGAAGCCATCAGGACCAGAGCTTTTGCTTGCTGGGAGTTTTTTGATTACTGCTTCTATTTCATCAGTTGTTACTGGCCCATCCAGGTTTTCTGATTCTTCCTGATTCAGTTTTGGGAGATTGTATTTTTCTAGGAATTTGTCCATCTCATCCACATTGTCCAGCTTGTTGGCATATAGTTGTTCATAGTATTTTCTTACAGTCCTTTGTATTTCTGTGATGTCAGTTGTTATTTCACAACTTTCATTTCTGATTTTACTTATTTGGGTCCTCTCTCTTTGTATCTTTAAAAAAATTGTTTAAAAACATATTTATTTTTTAATATGTTTTTATTGATTTTTTACAGAGAGGAAGGGAGAGAGATAGAGAGTTGGAAACATCGATGAGAGAGAAACATCGATCAGCCGCCTCCTGCACATCTCCCACTGGAGATGTGCCCGCAACTCAGGCAGATGCCCTTAACCGGAACCGAACCCGGGACCCCTCAGTCCGCAGTCCGATGCTCTATCCACTGAGCCAAACCACTTTCGGCTGTTTAAAAATATTTTTATTGATTTCAGAGAGAGGAGGGGAGGAGAGATATAGAAACATCAATGATGAAAGAAAATCATCGATTGGTTGTCACCTGCATGCCCACTAATGGGGATCAAACCCCAACCCAGGCATGTGCCCTTGACAAGAATCGAACCTGGGACCCTTCAGTTGACAGGCCGATGCTCTATTCACTGAGCCAGATTAGCTATGGCTCTCTGTTTCTTGATCAGTCTGGCTAACAGTTCATCAATCTTGCTTATCCTTTCAAAGAACCAGTTCTTGGTTTCATTGATTTTTTTTTTTGCATTTTTTGTTTAGTCTCTATGTCATTTATTTGTGCTCTAATCTTTTTTAAATACATATTTAAAAATTTTTAAATTGATTTTGAGAGAGAGAGAGAGAGAGAGAGAGAGAGACAGAGACAGAGAGAGAGAGATGAGAAGGGAGAGGGGTAGAGAGATAGAAACATCGATGAGAGAGAAACATCATCAATCGGCTGCTTCCTGTATGTCCCCCACTTGGGATCAAGCCCGCTACCCAGGCATCTTCCCTGACCGGGAATAAACTGGCAACCTCTTGGTTCCTGGCTTGAAGCTCAACTGCTGAGCCACATGGGCAGGGTTCTGCTCTAATCTTTATAATTTTCTTCCTTCTACTTACTCTGGGCTTTTCTTGTTGTCCTCTTTCTAGTTATTTCAGTTGTAGGGTTAAATACTTTAATATTAATTTCTCTCTTTTTTTTTTTTTTTTGATGCAGGCCTGTAGTGCTATGAATTTCCCTCTTAATACTGTTTTTGCTGTGTCCCAGAGATTTTGGGTTGTTGTATGTTCATTTTCATTTGTTTCCAGGAATTTTTTGATCTCTTTCTTGATCTCATTGGTAAACCACTCATTGTTTAATAACATGCTATTTAGCCACCTTGTGTATGAATGTTTCTGGGTATTTTTTTACTATAGTTAAATTCTCATTTCATGCCACTTTGATCTGAGAAGATGCTTGATATGATTTCAATCTTCTTTAACTTGCAGAAACTTGTTTTGAGTCCTGACATGTGGTCTATCTTTGCGAATGATCCATGTGCACTTGAGAAGAATGTGTATTCTGCAGCTTTGGGGTGAAATGTTCTATAAATGTCAATTAAATCCATCTTATCCAGTGTGTCCTTGAGTCACTGTTTCTTGTTAATTTTTTGTCTGGAAGGTCTAGCCAGTAAAGTCAACGGGGTTTAAAAGTCCCCTATTATGACTTTATTGTTGTCAATTTCTCCATTAAAGTTCTGTAGAAGTTATTTTATATGTGGGTGATCCTACATTGGGTGCGTATATGTTTAACAGGATTATATCCTCTTGTTGGATCAATCCTTTTAGTATTATATAGTGACCTTTGTTGTCTCTTGTGATGGCCTTTGTTTTGAAGTCTCTTTTATCACGTAAGTGTATTGCTATCCCAGCTATTTTTTATTTTCCATTTGCATGGAAAAATTTTTTCTATCCCTTCACTTTCATCCTTTATGTGTCTTCTTTTGAGGTGGGTCTCTTGTAGACTGCATATATTGGGTTATATTTTTTAACCATTCAGGTACCCTATGTCTTTTGATTGGAGCATTTATTTTTTTTTTATTTTATTATTTTTTTTTACAAGTTTTTATGTGAACATAAGTTTTATTTTTTTATTTTATTTTTTAACATGTGATTATTTTTTTTTTATTGCTTAAAGTATTACAAAAAGTATTACATATGTCTCCTTTTTTTTCCCCCCGCCCATGACAATCCCCTGGCCTCCTCTACCCCCCAGTGTCTTATGTCCATTGGTTATGCTTATATGCATGCATACAAGTCCTTTGGTGATCTCTTACCCACCCTCCTCCTGCCCTCCCACTCTCCCCGGCCTTCCTGCTGTAGTTTGACAGTCTGTTCGAGGCAGCTCTGCCTCTGTATCTACCTTTGTTCATAAGTTTATAATGGTCTTTATTATCCAGAAATGAGTGAGATCATGTGGTATTTTTCCTTCATTGACTGGCTTATTTCACTTAGCATAATGCTCTCCAGTTCCATCCATGCTGTTGCAAATGGTAAGAGTTCCTTCTTTTTTATAGCAGCATAGTATTCCATCGTGTAGATGTACCACAGTTTACTAATCCATTCTTCTACAGATGGGCAATTAGGCTGTTTCCAGATCTTAGCTATGGTGAATTGTGCTGCTATGAACATAGGGGTGCATATATCCTTTCTGATTGGTGTTTCTGGTTTCTTGGGATATATTCCTAGAAGTGGGATCACAGGGTCAAATGGGAGTTCCATTTTCAGTTTTTTAAGGAAACTCCATACTGTCTTCCATAGTGGCTGCACCAGTCTGCATTCCCACCAGCAGTGCACAAGTGTTCCTTTTTCTCCACATCCTCTCCAGCACTTGTCGTTTGTTGATTTGTTGATGGTAGCCATTCTGACAGGTATGAGATGGTACCTCATTGTTGTTTTGATTTGCATCTCTCGGATGATTAATGACTTTGAGCATATTTTCATATGTCTCTTGGCTTTCTGAATGTCCTGTTTTGAAAGGTGTCTATTTAGATCCTTTGCCCATTTTTTGATTGGATTGTTTATCTTCCTTTTGTTAAGTTGTATGAGTTCCCTATAAATTTTGGAGATTAGGCCCTTATCAGATATGACATTGGCAAATATGTTTTCCCACACAGTGGGTTTTCTTGTTGTTTTGTTGATGGTTTCTTTTGCTGTGCAGAAGCTTTTTATTTTGATGTAGTCCCATTTGTTTATTTTCTCTTTAGTTTCCAATGCCCTAGGAGCTGTATCGGTGAAGAAATTGCTTCGGCATATGTCTGAGATTTTGTTGCCTTTGGATTTTTCCAGTATTTGTATGGTTTCCCGTTGTATATTTAAGTCCTTTATCCATTTTGAGTTTATTTTTGTGTATGGTGTAAGTTGGTGGTCTAGTTTCATTTTCTTGCATGTATCTGTCCAATTTTCCCAACACCATTTATTGAAGAGACTATCTTGACTCCATTGTATGTTCTTGCCTCCTTTGTCAAA
This sequence comes from Myotis nattereri, assembly GCF_964212035.1. Classification (NCBI taxonomy): domain Eukaryota; kingdom Metazoa; phylum Chordata; class Mammalia; order Chiroptera; family Vespertilionidae; genus Myotis; species Myotis nattereri. The sequence continues at coordinate 55,631,876 of NC_138078.1, forward strand.
TATTAATTGAGCGTATTGGATGGGGCTGCTTTCTGAGCTCTCTATTCTATTCCATTGATCTAAATGTCTGTTCTTGTGCCAGTACCAGGCAGTTTTGAGAACAGTGGCTTTGTAATACAGCTTGATATCTGGTATTGAGATCCCACCTACTTTGTTCTTTCTCAGGATCGCTGCAGCTATTCGGGGTCGTTTTTTATTCCTGATGAATTTTTGGAGAGTACGTTCTAGGTCTGTGAAATATGCCATTGGTATTTTAATGGGAAGTGCGTTGAATTTATAGATTGCTTTGGGCAGTATGGACATTTTAATGATGTTGATTCTACCAAGCCAAGAACATGGTATGTTTTTCCATCTGTTTATGTCTTCCTCTATCTCTTTATTCAACGTCCTGTAGTTTTCTGAGTAGAGGTCTTTTACCTCTTTAGTTAAGTTTATTCCTAGGTAGCTTAATTTTTTTGGTGCGATGGTAAATGGGATTGCTATTTTAGTCTCTCTTTCTGCACATTCACTATTGGTGTATAGAAATGCCATCGATTTCTTGGCGTTAATTTTGTATCCTGCTACATTGCCGAATTCTTTTATTAAGTCTAATAGTTTATTGATGGAGTCTTTAGGGTTTTTTAAGTATAATATCATGTCATCCGCAAATAAGGACAGTTTTACTTCTTCTTTTCCAATTTGGATGCCTTTTATTTCTTCTTCTTGTCTAGTTGCAATGGCTAGTACTTCCAGTACTATGTGAAACAGGAGTGGTGAGAGTGGGAATCCCTGTCTTGTTCCTGTTCTTAGGGGAAATGGTGTTAGTTTTTGTCCATTGAGTATGATTTTGGCTGTGGGTTTGTCATATATGGCTTTTATTATGTTGAGGTATGATCCTTCTACTCCCACCTTGCTGAGAGTTTTTATCAAAAATGGGTGTTGAATTATGTCAAACGCTTTTTCTGCATCAATTGATATGACTGTGGTTTTTTTCTTTCAATTTGTTTATTTGAGGTATCACGTTTATTGATTTGCGGATATTGTACCATCCTTGCATCCCTGGGATAAATCCTACTTGGTCATGGTGTATGATCTTTCTGATGTACTGCTGGATCCGATTTGCTAAGATTTTGTTGATGATTTTGGCATCTATGTGCATGAGGGATATTGGCCCGTAATTCTCTTTCATTGTGTGTCTTTACCTGTTTTTGGTATTAGGGTGATGCTGGCTTCATAGAATGAGCTTGGAAGTGTTCCCTCCTCTTGAATTTTCTGTAGTAGTCTTAGGAGTATAGGTTTTAGTTCTTCCTTGAATTTTTGGTAAAACTCCCCTGTAAAGCCGTCTGGTCCTGGGCTTTTGTTTGCTGGAAGCTTTTTGATGACTGCTTCAATTTCTTCCATAGTTATTGGCCTATTGAGATTTTTAGATTCTTCCTGATCAAGTTTTGGAATGTTGTATTTTTCTAGGAATATATCCATTTCCTCCAGGTTGTCTAGTTTGTTGGAGTAGAGTTGTCTATAGTGTTTATTAACAATCGTTTGTATTTCTGTGGGATCTGTTGTTATTTCGCTTCTATCATTTCTGATTTTGTTGATTTGGGTCCTTTCTCTTTGCTTCTTGGTGAGCCTGGCTAGAGGTTTGTCAATCTTGTTTATCCTTTCAAAGAACCAGCTCTTGGTTTCATTGATTTTCTGTATTTGTTTTTGGTCTCTATGTCATTTATTTCTGATCTAATCTTTATTATCTCCTTCCTTCTGCTCACTCTGGGCTTTTCTTGTTGCTCTCTTTCTAATTCTTTGAGCTGTAGATTTAGATGATTTACTACCATTTTTTCTTGTTTGTTGAGATAGGCCTGTAGAGGTATAAACTTCCCTTTCAGGACTGCTTTCATTGCATCCCAAAGGTTTTGGATTGTTGTGTTTCATTGTCATTAGTTTCCAGGATGTTTTTAATTTCTTCTGTGATCTCATTGGTAACCCAATCAATATTTAATAACATGCTATTCAGCTTCCAAGTGTTTGAGTATTTTGAGTTGTTTTTGTTGTAGTTTATTTCTAATATTATGGCCTTGTGGTCTGAGAAGATGCTTGGTATGATTTAAATCTTCTTCAATTTGGGGAGACTTTGTGACCCAATATGTGGTCTATTTTTGAAGATGTCCCATGAGCACTTGAGATGAATGTATATTTTGTGGCTTTGGGGTGAAGTGTTCTGAAGATGTCAATTAAGTCCATCTGATCTAGTGAGTCATTTAGGATTGCTGTTTCTTTGCTGAGTTTTTGTCTAGCGGATTTATCCAGTGATGTCAGTGGTGTATTAAAGTCCCCTACTATGATTGTATTGTTGTCGATCTCTCCCCCGATATCTTCCAGGAGTTTTCTTATGTATGTCGGTGCTCCTGCATTGGGTGCATATATGTTTATCAGGGTTATATCCTCTTGTTGTATTGATCCCTTTAGTATTATGAAGTGGCCTTCCGTATCTCTTGTTATGGCCTTCACTTTGAGGTCTATTTTGTCTGATATAAGTATCGCTACCCCAGCTTTTTTTTTTCATTTCCATTTTCCTGAAAGATATTTTTACATCCCTTCACTTTCAGTCTGTGTGAGTCCCTTCTAATGAGGTGGGTCTCTTGTAGACAGCAAATATATGGGTCATGTTTTTTTTATCCATTCAGCCACTCGATGTCTTTTGATTGGACCATTTATTCCATTTACATTTAAAGTTCTTATTGAAAGGTACTTGTTTGTAGCCATTTCAATTTTTTTGTGTGTGTGTGGCTGTTTTCTTTCTGGGCTTTTTAGTTCTTCTTTTTACACCAGTCTCTTTAGCATTTCTTGCATTGCTGGCTTGGTGGTGATAAACTCCTTTAGCCTTTTTTTTGTCTGTGAAGCTTCTTATTTCCCCTCCAATTTTGAATGATAGCCTTGCTGGATAGAGTATTCTTGGATTCAGTCCTTTGCTTTGCATCACTTTCTAAATTTCTGTCCATTCTTTTCTGGCCTGATGTATTTCTGTTGAGAAATCATTTGATAATCTGATGGGGGATCCTTTGTAGGTAACTCTCTGTTTCTCTCTTGCAGCCTTTAAGATTCTGTCTTTGTCTTGTACATTTGCCATCGTTATTATGAGGTGTCTTGGTTGGGTCTTTTGGTGTTCATCTTGCCTGGGACTCTCTGTACTTGTGTAACTTTTTTCTTCCCCGTATCAGGGAAGTTTTCTGACATTATTTCTTCAAATAGATTTTCTAATCCTTGCTGCTCTTCTTGTCCTTCTTGCAGCCCTATTATGCGTATGTTACTTCGTTTCATGTTGTCCCGAAGCTCCCTTAGGCTCTCCTCCTGCTTTTTAATTTTTTTCTCCAGTTGCTGTTCAGATTGATCTTGTTTCTCTGCCTTATCTTCTAATTCACTAATTCGGTCCTCTGCTTCTTCTAGTCTGCTGTTGAAGATTTCCATGGTGTTTTTGATTGTAGCTATATCACTTTTCATTTCTTCCTGATTCTTGCATAGGTTGTTGATTTCCTCATCCATCCGGTGAATGAATTGTACAACCATTATTCTGAATTCTTTTTCTGTCATGTTGCATGCTTCAACTTCATTAATGTCCTTTCTTGGTGACTCCTCATTGTCTTTCCTCTGGGTTTGTTTCGTCTCTTCATTCTGATTATCTCCCGATGGTTCAAACGTCGAGTTGCGTGGGCCTGGGACGTGTGCAGTGGGAGCCTCCCACCACCCTAGTGTCACTGAAGAGCTCTGACACTAAGATGTGCGGTTGTTACGCGTTGGTGGGAACCAGGCTCGCTCAGAGTCAGTGTTTTCAGTGCTCAATGTGGCCTCGTACACGACCTTAGAGTCAGGGACCCTGCCTGCACTGTGCTGAAACAGAGACCCCCCTGAAGCGTGTTGAAAACCAGAGCCCCCTAGCCTGCACCAGGAGTCAGAGTTCCCCAGAATCCAGTATCAGAGTCTCTGTTGCTTCGCGTGACCTTGCCTTGAGAATCAGGGTCCCTGTGTGCCCTTGCACCAGGAATTGGATTTACTGGCTCTTAGTATGAGCTCTTAGTATGAATGCACAGGAAATGAGGATCTCAGGTGCAGGTGAAAAGAAACACAGTGAAGTCACTGGTGCTTGGTGCTGCCACCTTCCCAGAGAATCGGGGTCCCTGGGCCTGTGGTATGTGGGACAAATTCTCGGTGTTCGCACGATTGCTCCCAGCCCAGGGCTCAGAAGCCAGCAGTGCGCCTAGGCTCAGTTCCTGGGGTTCGTGCATTTGCTCCCAACCCTGGGCTCAGAAGCCGGTTGTGCGCCTAGGCTCAGTTCCTGGGGTTCGCGCGTTTGCTTCCAGCCCAGGGCTCAGAAGCCTGCAGTGCGCCTAGGCTCAGTTCCTAGGGTTTGAGCATTTGCTCCCAGCCCAGGGCTCAGAAGCTGGCAGAGCACGTAGGATCAGTTCCAAGGTGCTCTCACACTTCCAGGCTAAAGTTCCTGGAGCGCTGAGGCCCTGCAAGGGGTGGGTCTATCAGTTAGTTACTCTGGCGCTGCCTGAAAACCTGCGGAAAGGGGTGATGAGCTCTGTTACTCACGGATCTGCCGCGGGGATTTCTGAACTTTTGGTGTCCGCAGGTCTGTAGCTGTGGTTGCAGGTCTCTTTCCCCCGTGGCTGCAGGGTCCTGGTATGCGTCTGAGATCAGACTAGGTGGTGCTGAGGCCAGGATCGTAGTCTCAAGCAGCTCTGTTTCCCAAGATGGCATGGTTGCCGTGACTGTGCTGGCCGCCCAGGAGTGTCCGCTCAGGGAGCGGGACTCCACCGCCTAAGACTGCCCGGTTTAGCAGCCCCTTAGAAGACCTGCAGAATCTAACTGTCCCTAGCTCATACACACACACCACACGCGTCCACACACTCCTCTATCACTTCCTTGCGCTCTCACACTCTCTCCCTCCCTACGTTCCTGCTGGTCGCCATTTTGGAAGTCTCTGATTGGAACATTTAATCCATTTACATTTAAAGTTATTATTGGTAGGTGCTGATTTATTGCCATTTTAATTCTGTATACCTAGGTTTCTCTCTCTATTTCTTCTCAATATAGGAGTCCCTTTAGCAATTCTTTTAATGCTGACTTGATGGTGATAAACTCCTTTAGCCTTTTTTGTCTGGGAAGCTCTTTATGTCACCATCTATTTTGAATGATAGCCTTCCTGGACATAGTAATCTTTGTTTCAGATCCTTGCTTTCCATTACCTGGAGTACTTTATGCCATTCCCTTCTGGCCTGTAGAGTTTCTTTTTTCTTTCTTTCTTTCTTTTTTTTTTTTGGTGCTTGTTTTTTCTTTTTTTAATTAAAGCTTTATTGTTCAGATTATTGCATTTGTTCCTCTTTTTTCCCCCCATAACTCCCCTCCTCCCAGTTCCCACCCCACCCTCCGCCCTCACTCCCCACCCACTGTCCTTATCCATAGGTGCACGATTTCTGTCCAGTCTCTTTCTGCATCTCCCACACCCCTTTCCCCCCCAAGAATAGTCAGTCCATTCCCTTTCTATGTCCCTGATTCTATTTTAATCACCAGTTCATTCTGTTCATCAGATTATTTATTCACTTGATTCTTAGATTCACTTGTTGATAGATGTGGATTTGTTGTTCATAATTTGTATCTTTACTTTTTTCTTCTTCTTCCTCTTCTTAAAGGATACCTTTCAGCATTTCATATAATACTGGTTTGGTGGTGATGAACTCCTTTAGCTTTTCCTTATCTGTGAAGCTCTTTATCTGACCTTCAATTCAGAATGATAGCTTTGCTGGATAAAGTAATCTTGGTTGTAGTTTCATAGTAGTCATCACTTTGAATATTTCTTGCCACTCCCTTCTGGCTTTGAAAGTTTCTGTTGAGAAATCAGCTGACAGTTGTATGGGTATTCCCTTGTAGGTAACTGAGTTTCTTTGTCTTGCTGCTTTTAAGATTCTCTTTGTCTTTTGCTCTTGGCATTTTAATTATGATGTGTCTTGGTGTGGTCCTCTTTGGATTCCTTTTGTTTGGGGTTCTCTGTGCTTCCTGGACTTGTAAGTCTATTTCTTTCACCAGGTAGGGGAAGTTTTCTGTCATTATTTCTTCAAATAGGTTTTCAATATCTTGCTCTCTCTCTTCTTCTGGCACCCCTATAATTCTGATGTTGGTACGCTTGAAGCTGTCCCAGAGGCTCCTTACACTATCTTCGTATTTTAGGATTCTTTTTTCATTTTGCTTTTCCGGTTGGGTGTTTTTTGCCTCTTCTCAGTTCAAATCTTTGACTTGATTCTTGCACTCCTCTGGTCTGCTGTTGGGAGTCTGTATAATATTCTTTATTTCAGTCAGTGTATGCTTAATTTCTAGTTGGTTCTTTATCACAACATCGAGGGTCTCAATAGATTTCTTGAGGATCTCACTGTATTTATCGGCAGTCTCACCAGTCTTTTCGAGGGCCTTACTAAGTTTATCGGCAGCTTCTAGACAGTTCTTGAGAGACCTTAAAAGTGTGGTTTTGAACTCTATATCTTCCATTTCTGTCATTTGTGTCCTGTTTCTTTGTCTCCACATTTTTTATGCTTTCTTGGTGCACCCCCTTGTGGTCTTTGTGCGCAGTCTTGTTGTAGTTAATCCTCGATTGTTGTAGGTAATACTGGGGGAGATTTGACCTCCAGGCCAACTGGCTGTGAGAGTGGCCTGTCGAGTTTCTTATGAGAAATCAGGTGTCAGTCTTATGGGAGCTCCTTTATAGGTATCATATTGCTTTTCTCTCGCTGTCTCTAAGATTCTCTCTTTGTCTTTAATTTTTGGCATTTAATTGATGATGTGCCTGGGCATGGCTGGGTTAGAGTTTGTCTTACTTGGGACTCTCTCTGCCTTCTGAACTTTTGTTTCTTTTTCCTTCACCAGATTAAGGAAGTTGTCTGCCTTCATTTCATCGAACATGTTCTCTATTCCTTCCTCACTTTCATTCCTTCTGGCAACTTATTATCCAAGTACTGTTAAGTTTCATGTTTAACCACTGCTCCCTTAACACATACTGTTGTTTAATTGTTTTTTCTTTTTAGTTCTCTGTATGATTTTTTTCTACCCTATCTTCCATTTCATTCATCTGATCCTTGGCTTCCCATATTCTGCTGTGTTTCCGTTCCGTTATGTTCTTTACTAGTGCTATATCATTCCGCACAGTTATTATATCTTTTATTATGCCATTGATCATCTTTGCCATCATTATTCTGAGCTCTATGTCTAATAAATTTCTTATCTGCATTTCATTTAGCTCTTCTGAAGAATTCTTTCTTCTTGGTGGTTGTTTTTTTTATCTCCCTATGTTGGCTCTCTGGATTTGTGACTGTGTATTAGGTAGTTATGCTACGCCTCCCAATCTCTAGTGCAGGACAGTGTCAAACTGTTTCTGACTAATTAGATTAGGCAAAGACTCAAAGCCTCCTGAGACCTGCCTCGGCCTGCAGACTGATGGGATTCTGTCAAGTAGCCTCAGGCAATGGTCCACAAGTGGGGTGAGAAGTTTTCCAACAGGATGTGTTAATTGCTTCTGCCTGGAGCTAATTGTTATTCTTAGTCTCTTAATGGTCCTCATAAACTCCAGAGTGTGGAGCAAGGGGTTTTTCAATAGGGTGCAGTAACTGTATCCCCCCCCCCCCCCCCAAGGCAAAAACTTCCTGGATGGCAAAGGTCTGCCTGACAAAGATGTCCTCCACAGTGTGAGAGAATGACTCAGCATAGGAAACTGAGGTGTGTGCCCCATCCCTGGCCTCTGATCACACAGCTCCTGTCCACTCTGTCCTCCCTCTACTGCAGTGGTTCTCAACTTTCTGGCCCTTTAAGTACAGTTCCTCATTTTGTGACCCAACCATAAAATTCTTTTCGTTGCTACTTCATAACTGTAATGTTGCTACTGTTATGAATTGTAATGTAAATATATGATATGCAGGATGGTCTTAGGCTACCCCTGTGAAAGGGTCGTTCGACCGCCAAAGGCGTCGCGACCCACAGGTTGAGAACCACTGCTCTATTGGCTGCACACAAAATTTTGTGCTTTGGCCGTTTAAGAGGGTGCCTGACTCTCCCTGGCAGACAGCAACCCTAATATTTTTCACAGCCTAATGTTATGTGGGCACTTTTCTCAGTGCTGGTGCTGTATGCTGGGGGATGCAGCTTGGGTTTTAGACCTCAGAATTTTTTTTTTTAATTAAATCTTTATTGTTCAGATTATTACAGTTGTTCCTCTTTTTTCCCCCTATAGTTCCCTTCCACCCAGTTCCCACCCCACCCTCTGCCTTATCTGTGAAGCTCTATCTGACCTTCAATTCTAAATGATAGCTTTGCTGGGTGAAGTAATCTTGGTTGTAGGTTCTTGCTATTCATCACTTTGAATATTTCTTGCCACTCCCTTCTGGCCTGCATAGTTTCTATTGAGAAATCATCTGACAATCTTATGGGTACTCCCTTGTAGGTAACTGACTGTTTTTCTCTTACTGCTTTTAAGATTCTCTCTTTGTCTTTTGCTCTTGGCATTTTAATTATGATGTGTCTTGGTGTGGTCCTCTTTGGATTCCTTTTGTTTGGGCTTCTCTGCCCTTCTTGGACTTGTAAGTCTATTTCTTTCACCAGGTAGGTGAAGTTTTCTGTCACTATTTCTTCAAGTAGGTTTTCAATATCTTGCTCTCTCTCTTCTTCTGGCACCCCCATAATTCGGATGTTGGTACACTTGAAGTTGTCCCAGAGGCATCTTACACTATCTTCATATTTATGGATTATTTTTTCTTTTTGTTTTTCCAGTTGGGTGTTTTTTGCTTCTTCATATTTCAAATCTTTGACTTGATTCTTGAAATCCTCTAGTCTGCTGTTGGATCTCTGTATAATATTCTTTATTTCAGTCAGTGTATGCTTAATTTCTAGTTGGTCCTTTTTCATATCCTTGAGTTTCTCACTAGATTTATTGAGGATCTCACTAAATTTATTGGTGGTTTCTAGAAAATTCTTGAAAAACCTTATGTGTGGTTTTGAACTCTATATCCAGGTGTTTACTTTCCTCCAGTTCTGTCATTTGTGACCTGTTTATTTGTCTTTGCATTTTTTATGCTTCCCTGTGTTGATAGAGTGGCTTTCTGTGCTAGGTGTCCTATAGGGCCCAGTGGCTCAGCCTCCGCAATTACCTGAGGTGGACACTCTTGGTGCACCCCCTTGTGGGCTGTGTGCACAGTCTTGTTGTAGTTATCCTTGATTGTTGTAGGTATCACTTTGAGGAATTGACCTCCAGGCCAATTGGCTGTGGGAGAGCTTCTGTGCTGGAGACAGCATTATGGGGCAAGACTTGCTTCAGTGGGGCTTTGGTGCTCACTGAGTCTGCCCCCTGAGTGTGTCCCTTATGGATCTGAGGAGTTGTAGTCTGCATGGTCCCACTCTGACCACTGGGTACACTGGCTCTTGGATCTAAGGAGGTGCTAATTTAACCTCTGCCTGAGGCTACCCAGCAGGAGCTACGAAGAGATTTGCAGATTCCCCTTTCTTGTTTGGGGTTTGGAGGTGCCCAGATGAGGCCCAGTTGTGAAGCAATGCAAGCTTCTGTGGGGCCTTGGGCCTCCTTTTGGGTGTTCTAGGTCTCTCTGACCCAGCTGCAGTTTGTTAGGTAATTTTCAGATTCCAAAGGGCCAGGGCATTCATATGCAAAAGCCTTTGTGCACAGCTTGGTTGGGGCGGGGTCTTAGGGAATCAACAGGGTGGGGCAAACAGCTATGGCTGATCCTCAACCCTGCCCTAAGAGAACCTGGGTCTCAGTGTTCTGTGGTAATCGCTGCAAGCACCTCTGAGAGAAAGCCGCCCTCGAGTTCCGCCCACTGCCAGACAGTTCAGTTTCTCCCCGTATGAGTCTGGGTCCTCATTGACTCGTCCGGAACTGGAGTTTAGAGCAGTCAGGAGCTTTTGACTCCCTCCCGATTGAAAAAGACAACCGCCTCCTCAGTTGTCAGCCCTTTCCATGTGTGCCTCCATACCGCTGCACTTTCCTTCTGCACCTCCTCTGAGTCTCAGTGTGCTTTTCTCTTTCCTTCTAGTTGTAGAATTTCCACTCAGTCAGCCTTCCTGTAGTTTTGGATGATGTTCGTTTTGTCTTTTATTTGTATTTTTGAAATGGTTGTATGAGGCAGCAATTTCAGGTTTTTACCTATGCTGCCATCTTGGTTTCTCTCCAAACAGCACATTCTAGACCTCAGAGTTTTTAGTGACGACTCCAAATAGATGAGATATCTCTCTGTCACTTCAATTGCTGTTTGCGGGAGCTTGGAGAGCCCATTTTCGCTTCCGCTCTTGCAGTTTCCACTGTCCTCCCTTGTTTACCAGGGACCTGTCCAGCCTGTCTGTGGTGGATTATTCAGGTGAGGCATCTTTTTTGCCTTTTTTAGAAGTGGAGGCCATTTTGTTTGAAGTTTGATGGGGTTATAGAAGACTTCAACTATGGTACTTTGCTGCGACTGGATTGTTCTCAAGGCTACACTGAGGAAAACACTATCTTTGGTGAGTTTATTTCCTCTGGAATTGTTTCTGTATAAGGTGAATAGAAGATCTGATTTTACTGATGAATAGTTTATAGAGATGGTTAATTTGGGGCTCATCTTATTTGTTACTAGTGGCCCAGTGCACAAATTCGTGCACATGGAATGGAAATTAATGATAATAAATATTTTATTATCGCTATTCGCCCTTTCTCTTTAATAGAAGTGTCAACCAAATTTACGATTGACAATGACAGATGGAATCACACATGGTGGATTGGTGCCAGTGAGAGCTTTATATGTATCATGCATGCGCAAGTCAACTTAGCCTTTTATAGATATAGAACAAACTTGCTAAATTAGACCTGCTTTCTGATTTAGCTAAACTTTTTCGAGCCCAGTGAAGCACCCCAACTTCTCTTTCAGGTCATTGTCAGCAACACAGCAGTAAATATCAACATGAAGCAGATTATCACTGTAGATCACTCAGGGAGAACAAAGGGTAAAATATTTTACTGCAGCAGTGTTTGACTATATTCTGCACAGTGAGAAAACCTGAAGTCATTTTCATGGTCCACCATTTCTTCTTTTCAATCGGGTTAAGTTTCTAAGCTTTCTAAATCTCCATTTTCCGGCTAATGAAAAGAAAATAGGACTCCGCTGAGTCTCCTATCTGCCTACTCCAGGACTTCTGTGTGGATCAAATGAGATGAGGCACAGGAAAATGCTTCACAGACATTTGGTTACAGTGTAAAGTGTTTTCACCTGGTTATAAAGCAAGTCATGTTCCTGGGCTGAAGAAACTAAGGAGGCTAGTTGTAGCTAGGGAGAGGAAGCCGGCGTTGCTATGTGACGTCATTGCCCAGATGTAGGGAAGGACACTTAGCATGTTAGCTTTTTATATGTATAGATATCTTTAAAGATTATGTTACTCTCTGGCTGCTGTGACTCAGGTGTTGAGCAATGACCTATGAACCAGGAGGTAACGGTTTGATTCCTGGTTAGGGTACATGCCCAAGTTTCAGGCTCAATCCCTGGTAGGGGTGAGGTGTGGGCGTGCAGCAGGCAGCCAATCAATGATTCTCTTTCATCATCGATGTTTCTATCTCTTCTCCTTTCCTCTCTGAAATCAATAAAACGTGTTTTTTAAAAAGATCACGTGGTTAATTCTTGTATAACTGTGAGATAAGATAGTTAAGTATTTTTAGCCTTATTTTTTATAGGGTTAGAATTTCACATCTCTGAAAATTATGATTATATTTGAATACTTTGCATGTTAGTTCAGTTTTGTCAATCGATTTCCAGTATGTTTAGAGAAACTGTGACCAGGAAAATAATAAATTCTATTTACTTCCCAGCCCCCAGGATACAATTTTTTGCCATTGAAATTGCTCGGAACCGGGAAGGCCATAACAAAGTAGTTTACACCAGTGTTCAAGACAAAGAAGAAGAGAAAGGAGCCAACAGAGGAGAAGAAGAGAAAACCAACAAAGGAGGAGAAAAAGAAAAAGAAGCCAACAAAGGAATCAACAAACATGATTAAACATCTATGTAAGGTAGAAAGGGAATAATACTGTAGAGACTATGACTCAACTGATTCTACAAGTACCGTGATGTTACTTATACAGATCCTGTGGTCAAATGTATGTTCTTGTTCAATTCAAGGACATGCAGAAGGATATTTTTTTTAAGCCTAATTATTAGGAGCTGCTCTGGTTGTTGTGTTGTATGAACTGGCTTAAAGACTATTTGTGGGGTCATAGTTCATTGTTTCTTGGTATATTTTTTCTTGATTCTTCACTGGTCAAGTACGAAATTTTGTAAATAAATTTATTTTGGTTCTTATGACTGTCTATAGCTGATTAAATTTTAAAAGGTATTTAAAAATTTTTGACACCTTAATCTCTATGCCATAGCATATATAAAATGATCTATGCTTGTTTCTATTTAAATTTTTTTTTAATTACAGTCAACATACAATACCATATTAGTTTCAGGTGCACAACACAATGATCAGACAGTTATATAATTTACGTAGCAATCACTCAGACAAGTCCAGCACTCATCTGTTACCATACATAGCCATTACATTATTATAGACTATACTAGAGGCCCAGTGCATGAAATTCGTGCAGTGGGGGGTGGTCCCCTCAGCCCATCCTGCACCCTCTCCAATCCGGGACCCCTTGGGGGATGTCTGACTGCCAGTTTAGGCCTGATTCTGGGGATTGACTGGTCCGACTGCCGGTTTAGGCCTGATCCTGGAGATGGGCCCTAAACTGGCAGTCGGATATCCCTCTCACAATCTGGGACTACTGGCTCCTAACTGCTCACCTGCCTGCCTGATTGTCCCTAACTGCCCCCGTTGCTGGCCTGGTCACCCCCAAGTGCCCCCCCTGCCAGCCTGGTCGCCCCCAACTGCCTCCCCCCTCGCCAGTCTGGTCTCCCTTAACTGCCTCTGCCGCTGGCCTGGTTGCCTCTTACTGCCCCCCATGCCAGCCTGGTTGCCCCCAAACTGCCCCCCTGTCAGCTTGGTTGCCCCTCTCTGCCCCCCTCTGCTGGCCTGGTCGCCCCTCACTGTCCCCTCCCCCCCCACCAGCCTGTTCGCCCCACACAGCTTACTGCTCAGTTGTTTGGTCGTCCCTCACTAACCCCCCCTGCTGGCCTGGTCGCCCCACGCAGCCTGCTGCTCGGTCGTTTGGTCATCCCTCACTAACCCCCCTGCCGACCTGGTCGCCCCATGCTGTCTGCTGCTCAGTCATTTGGTCGGTCCTCACTAACCCCTGGTTGCCCCATATAGCCTGTTTGGTCGTCCTTTCAGTTGTTTCAGTTTTGATGGTTGCTTAGGCTTTTATATATACTAGAGGCCCGGTACACAAAAATTTGTGCACTCAGGGGGAGGTGGGTCCCTCAGCCTGGCCTGTGCCCTCTTGCAGTCTGGGATCCCTTGGGAGTTATCGACCTGCTGGCTTAGGCCTGCTCCCAGGTGGCAGAGGGCAGGCCCAATCCCTAGGTGCAGCCCCTGGTCGGGCTCAGAGCAGGGCTGATTGGGGATTTGGAGCGCCGCCCCCTGTCATGCACAGAGCAGGGGGGATCGGGAGGTTGCGATGCCACCCTCAGTCACGCTCAGGGTAGGGCTGATTGGAGGGTTTGGGCATCGCCCCCTGTCACACTCAAGGCAGGGTCAATGGGGAGGTTGTGGCACCACCCCCTGTCACGCACAGAGCAGGGCCAATCAGGGGGTTGGGGCACTGCCCCCTGTCACTAACAGAGCAGGGCCCATCAGGGGTGTTGGGGCTCCGTACCCTGTCACACACAGAGCAGGGCGGATCAGGGGGTTGGGGCGCCGTACCCTGTCACACTCAAGGCAGGGCCGATGGGGAGGTTATGGCCCTACCCTGTCACATGCAGAGTAGGGCCTCTGGGGGGGGGGGGGCTTGGGGTGCTGCACCCTGTCACACACAGAGCAGGGCCGATCAGGGGGTTGGGGCGCCGCACGCAGCCTGTCACACACAGAGCCGCAGGGCGATCAGGGGGTTGGGGAGCTCCCCCCCTATCAGGCACAGAGCAGGGCTGATAGGGAGGTTGTGGCCCCGCCCCCTGTCATACACAGAGCCACAGGGCGATCAGGCGGTTTGGGTGCTGCCCCCTGTCACACTGATCCCGGTTCCAGGAGGCCTCGTGGCTCCGCTGATCCCGGTGCTGGGAGGCATATTACCCTTTTACTACATAGGATAGAGGCCTGGTGCACGGGTAGGGGCCGGCTGGTTTGCCCTGAAGGGTGTCCTGGATCAGGGTGGGGGTCCCGCTTGGGTGCCTGGCCAGCCTGGATGAGGCGATGATGGCTGTTTGCATCTGGTCACACCCCCTTCAGGGTGGGTGTCCCCACTGGGGTGCCTGGCCATTCTGTGTGAGGGGCTGAGGGCCGTTTTCAGGCTGGCAGGTGACTGAAGCTCCCTACCGCTCCTCTTTTCCTTTTTTTTTTTTATTCTTGGATTTATGGCTGTCACTGGAGCTGAGAGCCGGCTTTAGGTGTGAGACCTCGCTGCTGAAAGCAGGCTTCTGGCTTTGTTTACTTTCTGTATTTGAAACTTTGTTGTGACTCCAGCTCTGAGATCCCGGCTGACTGAAAGAGGTTTCTGGGGTTTTGTTTAGCTTCTGTATTTATAACAATGTTTCTTAGTAGCTCAGAGCCCAGCAGCGGCAGGCGGATAACGTTGGAGTCCTTCGTCACTGAAGCAAGCAAGCCTCATGTTAGTTTCAAGCTGCCTGGCTGCTGACCGCCATCTTGGCTGGCAGTTAATTTACATATCTCGCTGATTAGCCAATGGGAAGGGTAGCGGATATACGCCAATTTCCATGTTTCTCTTTTATTAGATAGGATAGATTCCATGTGCTGTACCCCACATCCCCATGATTTTTGTAACTACCAATTTGTACTTCTTAATCTCTTCCACTTTTTCACCCATTCTCCTAGCCCCGCTGCCATCTAGCAACCATCAAAATGTTCTCTGTACCTGAGTTTGTGTATGTTTTGTTTGTTCATTAATTTTTTTCTTTAGATCCCACATATATGTGAAATCATATGGTATTTGTTTTTTTTCTGTGTGACTTATTTTGTTAGCACAATCACCCCTAGATCCATACTTATTGTAGGTAGCAATGTTTAATTTTTTATGGCTGAGTAATATTCCACTATATATAATATTAGAGGCCTGGTGCACGAAATTTGTGCACTGGGGGCTGTCCCTCAGCCCAGCCTGCGCCATCTCCAATATGGGACCCCTCAGGTGATGTCTGACTGCCAGTTTAGGCCCGATCCCACAGGCTTGCCCCTAACCGCTTCTGCCTGCCAGCCTGATCACCACTAACTACTCCCCTGCCAGCCTGAACAACACCTAACTGCTCCCTTGCTGGCCCGATTGCCCCCAACTGCCCTCTCCTGCTGGCCCGAAAACCCCCAATTGCCCACCCCTGCTGGCCCGGTCGCCCCCACTGCCCTCCCCTTCCAGCCTGGTCGTCCCCAACTGCCCTCCCCTGCCAGCCTGGTCACCCCCAATTGCCCTCCTCTGCCGGCCCTGTTGCCCCCAACTGCTCTCCCCTGCAGGCCTGGTTGCCCACAACTGCCCTCTGCCGACCCATTCGCCCACAACTGCCCTCCCCTGCTGGCCTGGTTGCCCACAACTGCCCTCTGCTGGCCTGGTCGCCCACAGCTGCCCTCCCCTGCCAGCCATCTTTTGGCTGTGGGCACTACCATCTTTGAGGGTGGGGTGATAATTAGCATATTTCCTCCTTATTGGCTGTGGGCGCCACAATCTTTGTGACAGCGTGAGGGTCAATTAGCATATTCCTTTATTAGATAAGATGGGACGCTTCTTTATTCATCTACTTTTAATATATATTTTTTTACTTCAGAGAGGAAGGGAGAGGGAGAGAGAGATAGACACATCAATGATAAGAGAGAATCATTGGTTGGCTGACTCCTGCATGCTCCACACTGGGGATTGATCATCCAACCTGGGCATGTTCCCTGAGTGGGAATTGAACAGTGAACTCCTGATTCATAGGTTGATGCTCAATCACTGAACCATGCCAGCTGGGCGAACAAATTTTTTTTATATTCACTTGAGGATGGTTTGTCTATTACTTTTCATAGAGAGTGGAAGGGAGGGAGGGAGGGAGAGAAAGAAGGAGAGAGAGAGAGAGAGAGAGAGAGAGAGAGAGAGAGAGAGAGAGAGAAATGTCGATGTGAGAACCTGAAACCCAGGTGTGTGCCCTTGTCTGGAAATCGAACCCGAGACCCTTCAGTGTGCAACAACTGAGCAACACCAGCCAGGGCTATTCATTCATCTATTGATGGACACTTGGGTTACTTCCATATCTTCACTATGGCAAATAATGCTGCAATGAACATACGGATGCATATATGTTTTGTTTTGTTTTATTTAGTCTTTTGTGTTTCTTTGGATAAATACCCAGAAGTGGAATTTCTGGGTTCTTGTCTCTTGTTATAGCCTTTGTTTTATAGGGTATTTTCTCCCATATAAATGTTGCTGCCCAAGGTTTTTTTGTTTCTGTTTATATGAAATATCTTTTTTATTCCTCCACTTTCAGTCTGTGTGTGACTTTCAATCTGAAGTGGGTCTCTTGTAGACAGCATATATATAGGTCTTGTTTTGCATCCAGTCACTATCCTATATCATTTGATTGAAGCATTTAATCCATTTACATTTAAAGTAATTGCTGATAGGTGTGAACATTTTGCTGTTTTATTATTAATATATTTATCCTCTTTTGATCTTTTTAAAATTCTTTTTTAAATTTTAAAAAATTATTTATTTTTAATTTTTAAAATAATTCTTTATTGTTGAAAGTATTACATATGTTCCCCTTCCCCCCCTCCTTTGATCCCCTCCACCCCACCTCCACCCCACCTCCGCCCCCTGCTCAGGCCCTCACCACCCCATTGTCTGTGTCCATATGCAATGCATATATGCCTACAAGGTGATTGGTTGATTACCTCTGATGCACCCACCCTTCCCCACCTTTCCTTCAAGATTTTGCACTCTGTTCCATGCTTCCATGTCTCTTGATCCACTTCCATTCATCAGTTTGTTACTTAGATTCCACCTATGAGTGAGATCATGTGATACTTGTTTTTCTCTGACTGACTTATTTCACTTACCATGCTCTTCTACAAGTCCTTCCATGCTCTCAAAGGGTAAGAAATTATTCTTTTTTACTGATGCATAGTATTCCATGGTATCGATGTACCATAGCTTTTTTATCCACTCATCTACTGATGGGCACTTGGGCTGTTTCCAGATCTTAGCTATTGTGACTGTGCTGCTATGTACATAGAGGTGCATATATTCTTTCTGATTAGTGTTTTGGGTTTCTTAGGATATAATCCTAGAAGTGGGATCACTGGGTCAAATGGCAGTTCCATATTTAATTTTTTGAGAAAACTCCATACTAGCTGCACCAGTCTGCAGTCCCACCACCACTGCACTAGGGTTCCCTTTTCTCCACATCCTCTCCATTACTTCTCATTTGTTGATTTGTTGATGGTAGCCATTCTGATAGGTGTGAGGTGATACCTCATTGTCATTTTAATTTGCATCTCTCTGATGATTGGTGACTTTGAGCATTTTTTCATATGTCTCTTGGCCCTCTGTGTATCCACTTTGGAGAAGTGTCTATTTAGGTCCTTTGCCAATTTTTTAATTGGGTTGTTTGTAGGAATGAGAATCTTTCAACAGATTGAGATTACCCTCTGGAGAATTGCAGGAGATTGTATTTTTGTGAGAATTTGTCCATTTCATCCACATTGTTCAGCTTGTTGGCATATAGTTGTTTATAGAATTTTCTTACAATCCTTTGTATTTCTGTGGTGTCAGTAGTTACTTCTCTGCTTTTGTGTCTGATTTTATTTTTTTGGGTCCTCTTTGTTTCTTGATGATTCTTTTTTTTTAAATTTAAATTCTTTATTGTTTAAAGTATTACATATGTCTCCTTTTCCCCCATTTGTTTCTTGATGATTCTTTCTAATGGTTCATCAATCTTGTTTATCCTTTTGAAGAACCAGCTCTTCATTTCATTGATTATTTGTATTGGTTTCTTAAAAAAAGCCTCCATGTCATTTATTTCTGCTCTAATCTTTTTCCCCCCCTTTGTTCTACTTTGGGCTTTTCTTGTTGTTCTTTTTCTAGTTCTCTAAGTTTTAGGGTTAAATACTTTATTATTAATATTTCTTGTTTTCTGAGGAAGGCTTATAGATCTCTGAATTTTCCTCTCGGGACTGCTTTAGCTGTGTCCCAGAGATTTTGGGTTGTTGTATGTTTATTTTCATTTTCTTTCCAGGAATTTTTTGATTTCTTTCTTGATCTTGTTGGCAACCCATTCATTGTTCAATAACATGCTATTTAGGCTCCATGTGTTTGAATGTTTTAGTTTTTTTTTTTACTGTTGTTGATTTCTAATTTCATTCCACTGTGATCTGAGAAGATGCTTGATATGATTTCAGTCTTCTTGAACTTTTAGAGACCTGTTTTGTGTCCTAACATGTGGTCTATCTTTGTGAATGACCCATGTCCACTTGAGAAGAATGTATATTCTGCAGATTTGGGGTCAAATGTTCTATAAGTGTCAATTAAATCCCTCTGATCAGTGTGTCCTTTAGAGTCACTTTTGTTAAGTTTTTGTCTGGCAGATCTATCCAGTGAAGTCAGCAGGTTGTTAAATTCCCCCAAAATGACTATATTGTTGTCTATCTCTCCCTTCAAATCCTTCCTTTCCGTTACCTTGGGTACTTCATGCCATTTCCTTCTGGCCTGTAGAATTTCTGATGATAAAGCAGGTGTCAGCCTTATGTAGCTCCTTTGTAGGTAACAATTTGCTTTTCTCTTGCTGCTTTTAAGATTCTCTTTGTCTTTAGTCTTGGCATTTAAATGATGATGTGTCTGGGTGTGGGCCTGTTTACGTTCTTCTTGCTTGGGATTCTCTGTGCCTCCTGAACTTGTATAAATTTTTCCTTTACCAAGTTAGAAAAGTTTTCTACCATTATTTCTATTTCTCTATCTATTTATCCCTTTCGGCCTCGTCTGGGTACTTAAAATGTGAATACTATTACATTTCATGGCTTACCACAGCTCCTTTAAGCTCTCCTGTTTTTTAATTGTTTTTTTCTTTTTGGCTCTCTGATTGAATTATTTTTTCAATTCTGTCTTCTAATTCACTGATTTGATCCTCAGCTTCCCCTAATCTGCTGTGTATTCCTTCCAATGTTTTCTTTATTTGTGCTATATCATTCTTTATTTCTGACTCTTCTTTTTTCATAGTTACTATACCTTTTCTCATGATGTTGAGCATCTTTACCATTATTATTCTGAACTCTATATCAGATAAGTTTCTTACCTCAATTTTATTTATCTCTTCTGGAGAATTTTCTTGTTCTTTCATTTGTGGGTTGTTTCTTTGTGTCCTCCTTTTGACTGCCTTTTTTGGTTTGTGACTCTATGAGGTATATCTACTATGCCTCTCAATCTCTGGCGCAGAACAGTGTCAAATGCTGTTTCTGGCTAATTAGATTAGGCAGAGGCTAAAATCTTCCAGAGAGCATCTCTGCCAATAGACTGTTAGGATTCATTCTGAATTGCCCTCAGGCAATTGTCCACAGTGTGGCAAGAGTTGTTTTCAACAGGGTGGAGCAGTTGCTTCTGCCTGGAGGCTAATTGTTACTCTCAGTCTCTTAATGGTTCTCAGAAACTCTGCACTTTGGGGCAAGGTGTTTTCCAATATGATTAGTAACTGTCTTCCCCCCAGGCCGAGCCCCTGGTATAGCAATTGTATGGGTGAGAAAGATGACCCCCGCAGCATGAGTGAGTGACTTAGCACAGGAAACTGGGGTGTCTGCTTTCTGAGATCTAACCTCAGAGCCCCCTATCCTGATTTCTGCTTACACAGATCCAGTCCACTCTGCCTTCCCTCTGCCGCAGCACAGGTGAGTGTCCCCACAGGAAACTTGTGCATTGGCCTTTTTAGATGGGGTCTGCATTTCCAACTGTTTCTCCCTGGATGACAGCAACCCTGCTGCTTTTCAAAGCCAGATGTTATATGGGTACACTTCTCAGTTTTGATGCCCTCTGTGGGGCAGCCCAGCTTGGGGATTAGACCCCAGAGTTCTCAGTGGCATCCGCCCACAGCTGAGCAATCTCTCTGGAACTTTAGTTGCTGTCTGTGGAAGCCTGGTCAGCCCTTTCATGCCTCCATCCCTCCTACCAGTCTGTATGGTGACGTTCTTTCAGTTCTTGGTTATCAGGGTTCTCTCCAGCTAGTCTTCCGTTGATTATTCAGGATAGTTTTTTTTTGTATTTTAGCTGTTACTCCAGTTTGGTCCTGGGAGAACGTCTGAATTAGTTTCATTTTTTTTTTTTTTTACATGCAGCTGTCCAATTATTCCAACACCATTTATTGAAGAGACTGTCTTCACTCCATTGTATGCTCTGCCTCCTTTATTAAAGATTAATTGAGCATAATGGCTTGAGTTGATTTCTGGGTTCCCTACTGTGTTCCATTGATCTATTTGTCTGTTATTGTGCCAGTACCAGGCTGTTTTTCTTATAGTGGCTTTGTAGTATGTTTTGATATCTGGTCTTGTGATCCATCCAATTTAGTTCTTCTTTCTCAGGTTGCTACAGCTATATGGGGTCTTTTTTTGGTTGCATATGAATTTTTGGAGTGTTTGTTCTAGGTGTATGAAGAATGCCACTGGCATTTTAATAGAGATTGTATTGAATCTATATATTGTTTGCATAGTATGGACATTCTAATGATGTAGCTTCTACCAATCCATGAACAGGGTATATTTTTCCACATGTTTACATCTTCTATCTCAATTTTTCAATGTTCTATAGTTTTCCGAGTACAGGTCTTTTACCTTCTTGGTTAAGTTTGTTTCTGAGTATATTAATTTTTTGATGTGGTAAATGGCATTATTTTTCTTTTTTCTTTATTGTTTTATTGCTTAAAGTATTATAAAGGGTATTACATATGTGGCCTTTTTTTCCCCCCACCCTTGACAATCCCCTGGTCTCCCCTACCCCCCAGTGTCTTATGTCCATTGGTTATGCTTATATGCATGCATACAAGTCCTTCGGTTGATCTCTTACCCCCCTCCCTCCTGCCCCCCAACCCTCCCTGGCCTTCCCGCTGCAGTTTGACAATCAGTTTGAGGCAGCTCTGTCTCTGTTATTTTTCTAATTTCTCTTTCTATGAATTTATTATTGGTCTATAAAAATGCCAACAAAAATTCAGGAAAAAAATTGGTGGCTGGCAGGACAGAGGCGAGGGATAGGAAGTGAGTGAGTGAGGGGATGAAAGAATGAGTGGATGTGTGTGTTGTGTGTGTGAGTGAGTAAGAGACAGTTAAATCCGGCAGGAACAGCACATGCTGGCAGACCAGGCTCCCTGGGACAGGGAGAGACTACCACCGCTGTGGGCACTCCCTGGTCTGCAGGACGTGGGCACAGAGCCCACGCCATCTTAAAGGGGAGAGTGGCCTCTTCTAGGAACTCATCAACACCACCACCCACACAGGCCTGGGACACTGCCCGTGACCCAGCAGCCACTCCACCCCAAATCCTCCTGCCACACCCGCAGACTCGCAGACCCTGAGATCTCCACCTCCGAAGGTGTATTGCGCCTGCAGCAGTAAGTGTAGCCTCCCCCTCCCCAGCAGCAGACATCCGCATTCGTGCGTCTCCAGTGCACAGGTCTCCGAGGCACACCACTCCATAGACTTCTCTTAGGAGTCTAGAGAGCCCCAGCTGGGTGTGATTTTGTGCAAACACAGGCGCACTGCCCCCCAGTAGAAATTCTGAATTCCTTTTGACTGGATAACTGCCCACACACACCCAGCTGTGCAATTTCAGCACCAGGGCCCTTCAGTGCCAGGGCTCCTCAGAATGCGTCAGAGCTCAGCGCCGGCGAACTGCACTGCCACAGTTGCTCATTCCCCCTGAGCCCGTCTATACACAGGTCACTTTGGGAAGCTGCAGTGAGCCTCTGCTGGGTCTAATCTTGGACTAATAGGGACGTACTCCCCTGGGGCAGTAGAAATTCTGAATTCACCCATCTTGGATACCTGCTCAAAGACGCCTCGATTAAGCATGCCAGGGCCCTTCAGAGTTCTTCAGTGCACCTGCGCTAGCAAACTCACTGCGGGTGCTCCTGTGTGCCATCACTGGGAACACGTGCCTATCCACCACAGGTGCATCAACAAAAACTGAGTTTCCCTTCCCCACAGCTGAAGAACTCTGGACACTAAAGTTGCATGCTTTTCCAGCATGCAGGTCTCCCAAGAACAATGTCCACAGGCAGCCCTGTGGCCCTGCTGTGAGCTCCGCTGGTCACATACTTAAATAAACAGGAGTGCAGTGCTGGGCTGTAGAAACGCTGAATTCCCTCTTCTGGGATACCTGCCCACAGATACTGCAATCCAGTGGCTTCAGTGCCAGGGCCCTTCAGAGTGTGTCAGTACACCCTACTGGCAAACAAACTATAGGTGCCCCTGTGAACTGCCGCTGGGATCGCGTGTATCCAACCACAGAGGCAGCAGCAAAAGCTAAGTCTGCCCACCCCACAACTACAGAACTCTGGACATCCCAGTCATGCCTTTCCAGAACGCAGGCCTCCGGAGCCCTACCGCCCCAACAGACGATTCCTGGGTGCCATTGTGAGTCCCCGCAGGGCACGCGTGATTTCAACCAAGGGCACGAGACAGCAAAAATTGGGACACCCCTTCCATGGCTGCTGACTTCTAGTCACCTCTGTTGTGCCTTTCTAGCTCACAGGCCTACATCAAGAGAACCCAAATAGCTCAAGTAGAGAGCTACACTAGACTACCAAACCCAGGAGACCTGAGAGGTCACACCAGTAGCACCACACCTTAAAGAAACTGGGTAGCAAAACAATCGGAACTACAATTAAAACATTACAGCAAAACATGGGAAGACAAAAGAGCAATCCAGAAAGGGAAGAAAAAGAGAAATCACCAGAAAGGGAGTTAAATGAAATGGAGGCTACTAACTTATTGGAGAAAGAATTCAGAGTAATAGTTATAAGGATGCTCAAATTGCTGGATGACAAATACACACAACTCAATGAGAATTATAAGGAGCTGAATGAGAATGTCACCAACATGAAATGGAACCAAGAAAAATGAAGAACGACATAGCTGCAATAAAGAACACAATTGAAGGCTTAAACAGCAGACTAGAAGAGGCTGAGGACCGCATCAGCGAATTAGAAGACAACGTAGGAAAAAACACACAAACAGAGGAACAACTGAAAAAAAAAAAAAACCTAAAAAGCAAGAGTAGACCCTAAGGGAGCTTTGGGACAATGCAAAACGACACAACATTTGCTTAGTAGGGGTGCCAGAGGGAGAGGAGGAAAAGCAAGGAATAGAAAACCTGTTTGAAGAAATAATGACAGAAAACTTCCCTGATACTGGCAAGAAAAAACTACACAAGTCCAAGAAGCACATAGAGTGCCAAACAAGATGAACCCCAAAAGACCAACACCAAGACACATCATAATTAAATTGGCAGACATCATCGACAAAGTAAGAATCTTAAAGGCTGCCGGAGAGAGACAGATAGTTCGCTACAAGGGATCTCCTATTAAAATATCAGCTGACTTCTCAACAGAAACACACCAGGCAAGAAGGGAATGGAATGAAAAATACAAAGTGATGCAAAGCAAGGGAATGAATCCAAGAATACTATACCCAGCAAGGCTATCATTCAAAATTGAAGGTGGAATCAGGAGCTTCACAGGCAAAAAAAGGCTAAGAGAGTTTATTACCACCAAGCCAGCAATGCAAGAAATGCTAAAGGGACTGCTGTAAAAAGAAGAAACAGAAAGACAAGAAGAAACACAAACAGCCTATCTAATAATAGACAAACATGGTAATTGACCATACCTTCGCTATGCCTCCTTTGGGCTAATCAGCATTATATGCAAATTAACTGCCAACAAAGATGTCAGCTAATTTGCATACTGCAGGCAGGGTTGGACCGCGCAGCCGCTAGCGCGAGAGCCACCATCCATGCCCCCATGTGTCACCCCAGAAGCTGCCTTCCTGCTGCCAGTGATTGGATCCAATGTGGTCCACAGGCTGGCCCCAGAAGCTGCCCAGAATTCGCCCAGAAGCCAGTGATTGGGGGGAGGTGGGGGTACCCTGTCCAGGCCTGACACCTCTGGCGGAGGCGTCAGGCCTGGGCAAGGGGCCAATCTGGTGATCGGAGGGTGATGGAGGTTGACTCCTCTGGCTGAGGCATCAGGCCTGGGCTAGGGGCTGATCCGGCTATTGGAGTGTGATGGGTGTCGATATCTCTGGTCAAGGCGTCAGGCCTGGGTGAGGGGTTGATCTGGCGATCGGAGGGAGATGGGGGTCCCCTGCTCAGGCCTGACACATGCGCCAGAGGTGTCAGGCCTGGGCAGGGGGTGGGGGGCGGAGCCAGTGATGGGGGGGAGATGGGGTCCCTGCCCAGGCCAGAAGCCTTGGCCAGAGGCATCAGGCCTCGTCGGGGGGCGGAGCTGGTGATCAGGGGTGATGGGGGTCCCGTGCCCAGGCCTGAATTCTGGGCCAGAGGCGTCAGGCCTGGGCCAGGGGTGCCAAGACAGCGATTGGTGTGAACTACAGAGGAAACACCTTTTCTGAACACTCATTGACTAAGCTCCCTGTATGCCACCGGTAATATTCTTAGTAACTTGGGTAATAAGAATCCAAAACGGTGATCTAGGGTTTTTCCACCACATTCCTGGTGAAAAAAACAAAGGTCCGCTGCTGGAGGGCTAAGAAATGTCATATCCTGCCCTAGCCGGTTTGGCTCAGTGGATAATGCCTTGGCCTGCCGATGGCAGGGTCTGGGTTCAATTCTGACTAGGGGCATGCAGGTCAGGGCTCATGCAGGAGGCAACCAATCAAACAAAGTGTTCCTCTCACTTTGATGTTTCTCTCTGTCTTTCCCTTTCTCTTCCACATTCTCTAAAAATCAATGGAAACATATCCTCATGTGAGGATAAAATAATAATAATAAATAAATTATTATTATATGAAAGACACATCTTGAAAATGCCTAAAGAAAGTTGTCATTTTTTCATGGTGAATGGACTGGAGTCCATGTTAATGAAAAAAACCTTGCTGGCTGCAGTGACTGGCAGTGGCTGCAGCAGCGGGGTGATGGGGCTGGTTCCTTCCCCTGATCAGCCTGGTCACCTCCCCAAAAGGGAGGCCTGACTGCGGCTGAGGCCCCCTCCCCAAGGGGAGCAGTGATCAGGCCTAAGTCCTCACTAGGACATCCCCTGAGGGCTCCCAGTATGTGAGAGGGGCAGGCTGGGCTAGGGGACCCCTGACCCCAGTGCACGAATTTTGTGCACCAGGCCCCTAGTTAAGAATAAAACTGACCACAAACAAGTACTTTTCAATAATAACATTAAATGTAAATGGATTAATTGCTCCAATCAAAAGACACAGGGTAGCTGAATGTATAAAAAAACATGACCCATATATTTGCTGTCTGTAAGAGACCCACCTCAGAACAAAGGATTCATACAGGCTGAGAGTGAAGGGATGGAAAGAAATTTTTCAGGCAAATGGAAATGAGAATAAAGCTGGGATTGCAATACTTACATCTGACAAAATAGACCTCAAAGTAAAGGCCATAACAAGAGATAAGGAAGGCCACTACATAATAGTAAATGGAGCAATTCAACAAGAATGTATAGCTCTGGTAAACATTTATGCACTGAATACAGGGGAACCCAAATACATAAAATAACTTCTGGAAGATATCAAGGGAGAGTTCGATAGCAATGCAGTATTGGTAGGGGACTTTAATACCCCACTGACACCACTGGATAAATCCTCTAAACAAAAATCAGCAAAGAAACAGCAATCCTAAATGACTCACTAGATCAGATGAACTTAATTGACATCTTCAGAATATTTCATTCCAAAGCTACAGAATATACATTCTTCTCCAGTGCACATGGGACATTTTCAAAGATAGACCACATATTAGGACACAGGCAAAGTCTCTTCAAAGTCAAGAGAATAGAAATCATATCAAGCATCTTCTCAGATCACAATGGCATCAAACCAGAAATCAACTACAATGAAAACATTGAAAAAAAAATCCAATACTTGGAGGCTAAATAGCGTGCTATTAAGCAATGAGTGGGTTAGCAGAGAGATCAAAGAAGAAATGAAAAGCATCCTGGAATCCAAAGACAATGAAAACACAACCATCCAAAATCTATGGGACACAATGAAAGCAGTCCTGAGAGGGAAGTTCATAGTTCTACAGGCGTACCTCAAAAAACAAAAAAAACTAGTCATAAATTATCTAACCCTGCAACTCAAAGAGTTAGAAAGGGAGCAACAAGAAAAGCCCACGGTATCCAGAAGGAAGGAAATAATAAAGATCAGAGCAGAATTAAATGACATAGAGACAAAAAACAAAAAAAAAACAAAAACAAAAACAACAACAACAACAAAAAACCCCCCCCAAAAAAAACAAAACAAAAAAACACCAAAGATCAGGGAAACGAACAGCTGGTTCTTTGAAAGGATTAACGAGATTGATGAACCTCTAGCCAGGCTCACCAAGAAACAAACAGGACCCAAATAAACAAAATCACAAATGAAAGAGGTGAAGTAACAATAGACCCTACTGATATACAAAGGATTGTCAAAAAATAATACGAACAACACCCCTATTCCAACAAAGTGGACAACCTCGATGAAATGGACACATTCCTAGAAAAATACAAGCTTCCAAATCTCAAATCAAGAAGATTAAAAAAATCTGAATAGACCAATAACTACTGATGAAATTGAAACAGTAATCAAAAAGTTTCCAGCAAACAAGAGCCCTGAACCAGATGGCTTCACAGGGGAGTTTTACCGAACATTAAAAGAACTAAAGCCAATGCTTTCTCAGACTATTCCAAAAAATTCAAGAGGAAGGCACACTTCCAAGCTCTTCCTATGAAGCCAGCATTACCCTAATCCCAAAACCAGATAAAGACACAACTAAGAAAGGGAATTACAGGCCAATATCCCTGATGAACATAGAAGCTAAAATCCTCAACAAAATTCTAGCCAACAGGATCCAGCATTACATTAGAAAGATCATACACCATGACCAAGTGGGATTTATTCCAGGAATGCAATGCTGGTACAATACCCACAAATCAATAAATGTGCTACGTCACATAAACAAATTGAGAGACAAAAATCACATAATCATATGGATTGATGCAGAAAAGGCATTTGACAAAGTCTAACACCATTTTCTGATAAAAACTCTCAGCAAAGTGGGAATAGAGGGATTCTACCTCAACATCATAAAAGCCTTATATGAAAAACCTACAGCCAACATCATACTCAATGGGCAAAAACTAAAACCATTTCTCCTAAGAACATAAACTAGACAGAGATGCCCACTTTCACCACTCCTGTTCGACATAGTACTGGAAGTTCTAGCCCAAGCGATCAGAGAAGAAGAAGAAATAAAAGGCATCCAAATTGGAAAAGAAGTAAAATTGTTATTAATTGCAGATGACATGCGGGTATTTAGAAAACCCTGAAGACTCCCATCAAAAAAGTAGTAGACCTAATAAATGAATTTGGTGTGTAACAGGATACCAAATTAACTCCAAGAAATCTATGGCATTTTTATACGCCAATAGTGAACTTACAGAAAGAGAAATTAAAAAACAAACCCATTTACCATTGCACCAAAAAAATCAAGATACTTAGGAATTAACTTAACCAAGGAGGTAAAAGACCTCTACCCAGGAAACTACAGGACATTGAAAAAAGAGATAGAGGAAGACATAAACAGATGGAAGAACATACCGTGTTCATGGATTAGTAGAATCAACATCATCAAAATGTCCATAATACCCAAAGCAATCTATAGATTCAATGCACTCCCCATTAAAATACCAACAGCATATTTCAAAGATCTAGAAAGAACTCTCCAAAAATTCATCTAGAATAAAAAAAAAAACAAAAAACCAAATAGCTGCTGTAATCCTGAGAAAAGAAGAACAAAGTACCAGATATCAAGCTGTATTACAAAGACCCTGTTCTCAAAACTGCCTGGTACTGGCACAAGATCAGATATACAGACCAATGGAATAGAATAGAGAACCCAGAAAGTGACCCAAACCACTATGATCAATTAATATTTGAAAAAGGAGGCAAGAACATACAATGGAGTCAAGACAGTCTCTTCAATAAATGGTGCTGGGAAATTTGGTCAGACACATGCAAAAAAAATATGAAACTAGACCACCAACTTACACCATACACAAAAATAAACTCAAAATGGATAAAGGACATAAACGTAAGATGGGAAACCATAAAAATTTTAGAGGAATCCACAGGTAGCAAAATCTCAGATATATGCCAAAGGAATTTCTTCATTGACAACTCCTAGGGCAATGGAAACTAAAGGGAAAATAAACAAATGGGACTATATCAAAATAAAAAGCTTCTGCACTGCGAAAGAAACCATCAAAAAAACAATAAGAAAACCCACTGCATGCGAGAACATATTTGCCAATGATATTTCTTTTTTTTTAATATTTTTTTTTATTCCTTAAAGTATTACAAAGGGTATTACATATGTGTCCATTTTATCCCCCCGCCCTAGACAGTCCCCTAGCCTTCCCTATACCCCAGTGTCTTATGTCCATTGGTTATGCTTATATGCATGCATACAAGTCCTTTAGTTGATCTCTTACCCCCCTACGTCCTGCCCCCAACCCTCCCCAGCCTTCCCGCTGCAGTTTGACAATCTGTTTGAGGCAGCTCTGCCTCGGTATGTATTATTGTTCAAAAGTTTATAGTGGTCTCTATTATCCATGAATGAGTGAGATCATGTGGTATTTTTCCTTCATTGACTGGCTTATTTCACTTAGCATAATGCTCTCCAGTTCCATCCATGACGTTGCAAATGGTAAGAGTTCCTTCCTTTTTAGAGCAGCATAGTATTCCATCGTGTAGATGTACCACAGTTTCCTAATCCATTCATCTACTGATGGGCACGTAGGCTGTTTCCAGATCTTAGCTATGGTTAATTGTGCTGCTATGAACATAGGGGTGCATATATCCTTTCTGATTGGTGTTTCTGGTTTCTTGGGATATATTCCTAGAAGTGGGATCACAGGGTCAAATGGGAGTTCCATTTTCAGTTTTTTGAGGAAACTCCATACTGTCTTCCAGAGTGGCTGCACCAGTCTGCATTCCCACCAGCAGTGCACAAGTGTTCCTTTTTCTCCACATCCTCTCCAGCACTTGTCGTTTGCTGATTTGTTGATGATAGCCAGTCTGACAGGTGTGAGATGGTACCTCATTGTTGTTTTGATTTGCATCTCTCGGATGATTAGTGACTTTGAGCATGTTTTCATATGTCTCTTGGCTTTCTGAATGTCCTCTTTTGAAAGGTGTCTATTTAGGTCCTTTGCCCATTTTTTGATTGGATTGTTTATCTTCCTTTTGTTAAGTTGTATGAGTTCCCTATAAATTTTGGAGATTGGGCCCTTATCCGATATGACATTGGCATATATGTTTTCCCACACAGTGGGTTTTCTCGTTGTTTTGTTGATGGTTTCTTTTGCTGTGCAGAAGCTTTTTATTTTGATGTAGTCCCATTTGTTCATTTTCTCTTTAGTTTCAAGTGCCCTAGGAGCTGTATCAGTGAAGAAATTGCTTCGGCATATGTCTGAGATTTTGTTGCCTTTGGATTCTTCTAGAATTTTTATGGTTTCCTGTCGTACATGTAAGTCCTTTATCCATTTTGAGTTTATTTTTGTGTATGGTGTAAGTTGGTGGTCTAGTTTCATTTTCTTGCATATATCTGTCCAATTTTCCCAACACCATTTATTGAAGAGACTATCTTGGCTCCATTGTATGTTCTTGCATCCTTTGTCAAATATTAATTGAGCATATTGGTTCGGGCCGATTTCTGGGTTCTCTATTCTATTCCATTGATCTATATGCCTATTCTTGTGCCAGTACCAGGCAGTTTTGATAACAGTGGCCTTGTAATACAACTTGATATCTGGTATTGAGATCCCACCTACTTTGTTCTTTTTCAGGATTGCTGCAGCTATTCGGGGTCTTTTTTTATTCCAGATGAATTTTTGGAGAGTTCGTTCTAGATCTGTGAAGTATGCCGTTGGTATTTTAATGGGAAGTGCTTTGAATTTATAGATTGCTTTGGGTAGTATGGACATTTTAATGATGTTGATTCTACCAATCCATGAACACGGTATGTTCTTCCATCTGTTTATGTCTTCCTCTATATCTTTTTTCAACGTCCTGTAGTTTTCTGAGTAGAGGTCTTTTACCTCTTTAGTTAAGTTTATTCCTAGGTCGCTTAATTTTTTTGGTGCGATGGTAAACGGGATTGTTTTTATAATCTCTCTTTCTGAAAGTTCACTATTGGTGTATAGAAATGCCTCAGATTTCTTGGGGTTAATATTGTATCCTGCTACATTGCCAAATTCATGTATTAAGTCTAGTAGCTTTTTGATGGAGTCTCTAGGGTTTTGTATGTATACTATCATGTCGTCTGCAAATAAGGACAGTTTTACTTCCTCTTTTCCAATTTGGATGCCTTTTATTTCTTCTTCTTGCCGAATTGCAATGGCTAACACTTCCAGTCCTATGTTGAACAGGAGTGGTGAGAGGGGGCATCCCTGTCTTATTCCTCTTCTTAGGGGAAACAGTGTTAGTTTTTGTCCATTGAGTATGATGTTGGCTGTGGGCCTGTCATATATGGCTTTTATTATGTTGAGGTATGATCCTTCTACTCCCACCTTGCTGAGAGTTTTTATCAAAAATGGGTGTTGAATTTTGTCAAATGCTTTTTCTGCATCAATTGATATAACCATGTGGTTTTTTTCTTTCAATTTGTTTATGTGATGTATCACGTTTATTGATTTGCGGATATTGTATCATCCTTGCATCCCTGGGATAAATCCTACTTGGTCATGGTGTATGATCTTTCTGATGTACTGCTGGATCCGATTTGGTAAGATTTTGTTGAGGATTTTGGCATCTATGTTCATGAGGGATATCGGCCTGTAATTCTCTTTCATTGTGTTGTCTTTACCTGGTTTTGGTATTAGGGTGATGCTGGCTTCATAGAATGAGCTTGTAAGTGTTCCTTACTCTTGAATTTTTGGTAGTAGTCTGAGGAGGATAGGTTTTAGTTCTTCCTTGAATGTTTGGTAAAACTCCCCTGTGAAGCCGTCTGGTTCTGGGCTTTTGTTTGATGGAAGCTTTTTGATGACTGTTTCAATTTCTCCATAGTTATTGGCCTGTTGAGATTTTTAGATTCTTCCTGATTGAGTTTTGGAATATTGTATTTTTCTAGGAATTTGTCCATTTCCTCCAGGTTGTCTAGTTTGTTGGAGTAGAGCTGTCCATAGTATTTTTTAACAATCATTTGTATTTCTGTGGGGTCTGTTGTTATTTCGCCTCTATCATTTCTGATTTTGTTGATTTGGGTCCTTTCTCCTTGCTTCTTGGTGAGCCTGGCTAGAGGTTTGTCAATCTTGTTTATCCTTTCAAAGAACCAGCTCTTGGTTTCATTGATTTTCTGTATTGTTTTTTTTTGGTCTCTATGTCATTTATTTCTGCTCTAATCTTTATTATCTCCTTCCTTCTGCTCACTCTGTGGTTTTCTTGTTGCTCTCTTTCTAATTCTTTGAGTTGTAGAGTTAGCTGATTTACTACCATTTTTTCTTGTTTTTTGAGATAGGCCTGTAGAGCTATAAACTTTCCTCTCAGGACTGCTTTCATTGTGTCCCATAGGTTTTGGAGTTTTGTGTTTTCATTGTCATTAGTTTCCCAGATGTTTTGAATTTCTTCTTTGATTTCATTGGTAACCCAATCAATATTTAATAGCATGCTATTCAGCTTCCAGGTGTTTGAGTATTTTGGGTTGTTTTGATTGTAGTTTATTTATAATATTATGCCATCGTGGTCTGCGAAGACGCTTTTTATGATTTCAATCTTCTTGAATTTGGGGATACTTTGCTTTTGACCCAATATATGGTCTATTTTTGAATATGTGTCATGAGCACTTGGGTAGAATGTATATTTTGTGGCTCTGGGGTGAAGTATGTTGAAGATGTGTATTAAGTCCATCTGATCTAGTGAGTCATTTAGGATTGCTGTATCTTTGGTGATTGTCTAGAGGACTTATCCAGTGCTGTCAGTGGTGTATTAAAGTCCCCTACTATGATTGTATTGTTGTTGATCTCTCCTTTGATATCTTCCAGGAGTTTTTTTATGAATTTGGGTGCTCCTGCATTGGGTGCATATATGTTTACCAGGGTTATATCTTCTTGTTGTATTGATCCCTTTAGTATTATGAAGTGGCCTTCCTTATCTCTTGTTATGGCCTTCACGTTGAGGTCTATTTTGTCCGATATAAGTATTGCTACCCCAGCTTTCTTTTCCTTTCCATTTGCATGAAAGATATTTTTCCATCCTTTCACTTTCAGTCTGTGTGAGTTCCTTTTAATGAGGTGGGTTTCTTGTAGACAGCAGAAGTATGGGTCATGTTTTTTTATCCATTCAGCCACTCGATGTCTTTTGGTTGGAGCATTTAGTCCATTTACGTTTAAAGTTATTATTGAAAGGTACTTGTTTGTAGCCATTTCTTTTTTTGTGTGGCTGTTTTCTTTCTGAGCTTTTTATTATTTTTATACCAGTCCCTTTAGCATTCCTTGCATTGCTGGCTTGGTGGTGATAAACTCCTTTAGCCTTTTTTTGTCTGTGAAGCTTCTTATTTCCCCTTCAATTTTGAATGATAGCCTTGCTGGATAGAGTATTCTTGGATTCAGTCCTTTGCTTTGCATCACTTTGTAAATTTCTGTCCATTCTTTTCTGGCCTGATGTGTTTCTCTTGAGAAATCATTTGACAATCTGATGGGGTATCCCTTGTATGTAACTTTCCGTGTCTCTCTAGCAGCCTGTAAGATTCTCTCTTTGTCCTGAACATTTGCCATGGTAATTATGATGTGTCTTGGTGTGGGTCTTTTCGGGTTCACCTTGTTTGGGATTCTCTTGCCTTGTGTGACTTTTTTCTTCCCCACATCAGGGAAGTTTTCTGATATTATTTCTTCTAATAGGTTTTCTAATCCTTGTTCATCCTTCTGTTGTTCTGGTACCCCTATTATTCGTATGTTGTTTCGTTTCATGTTGTCCCAAAGCTCCCTTAGGCTCTCCTCCTGTCTTTTAATTTTGTTCTCCTATTGCAGTACATTTTGGGTGTGTTTTGCTTCCTTGTCTTCTAATTCACTAATTCGGTCCTCCGCTTCGCCTCGTCTACTGTTGATACTTTCAATGGAGTTTTTCATTGCAGCTATAACACTCTTCATTTCTTCTTGGGTCTTACTTAAGTTGTTGATTTTTTCATCTGTTTCTTCTAGCTTCTTCCATATGTTATCGATTTTTTCATCTGTTTCTTCTTTCTTCTTGCAGAGGTTGTCGATTTCTTCTTCCATCTGGTTTATGCACTCTAGGACCCTTATTCTGAATTCTTTGTCTGTCATGTTGCATTCCTCTGTATTACTTAGCTGCTTTTCTGGAGAGTCCTCCTTCTCTTTCCTTTGGGGGTTTCTTTGTCTACCCATGTTTGATCTCACTGACATATCTAGACGTTGAGTCGTTCAGTGGTTGCTCCCTTGGTGGCAGTGACTCCTTGATCTGTGGTTGCTCTTCGGGCGGTTGCGGTTGCAGCTGCTCTTCAGTTGGCAGCAGCTCCTCTGGTGGGTGCTGTTCACAGCTGTTGTGGCTCTTCTGGCTGGTGCGGCGAGGTTTCACGTACAGGTGCTGTTCCTCAGCAGAGGGTGTGTTGCTCAGGAGGTTGCTGTAGCTTGGATCTGCTGTGTTGATTTGAAGGCACAAAATACAACACAACAAGGCACCACGTACCAGGCTGTATACACAAATATATTCACGATATTTATAACCCCAAATGAAGGTGACCACTCGAATTAAGAGAATTAGGGGATAAGGAGGAAGGAAGGGAAAAAGATAAAAGAGAAAAAAGAAAAGAAAAGTAGGGACCAAAAAGAGGAGTGCAAAAATGAAATTGGGAAACAGGAGGGGGGAAAATAAAAGTGAGAAAAGAAAAGAAAAGAAAAGAAAAAAAAAGAAAGAGAAAAAAGAAAAAAAAAAGAGCGAAAAGACAGAATGAAGTGTAAGAGGGGAAGAGACTTTTTATATGAGGAGAATACTCCTATAGAACAGCCATTAATCCCAACACATTCCAGCCACAGCTCCCTGGAGATGAATGGAAACTAGAAACAACCAATAATATAACGATGAAAATATAATGGAGAACACTAATCCCAAAATAAAATAACGAGAAAATAAAATGGCGCTTTAAAAAATGGTAAAATGGTAGCAGCAATAATACTGGTTAAAAATAAGAAGGTAGTAATTAAAAGGGTAAAATCAGGTGATGGAAAAAGAAGAGAAAAAAAAAGAAAAGAAAAAAAAGAAGAAGAAAAAAAATTGGTTTCTTAGTTAAAAGGTGAAAAAAGAAA
Organism: Myotis nattereri; assembly: GCF_964212035.1. NCBI lineage: Eukaryota > Metazoa > Chordata > Mammalia > Chiroptera > Vespertilionidae > Myotis > Myotis nattereri. The sequence continues at coordinate 55,666,519 of NC_138078.1, forward strand.
AAAAAAATTTCAGTAGTGAAGGTCCTTCGGTTCTTCTATTCTTCAGTGTGGCTCGCCTTAGACCTGCCAGGTATTCAGGAGAGTGTTGAGTTTCCATGCTATACCCTGTTCCTCTGTGTTGTAAACCACAGTCCTTATTATAAAGCAGGCCACATTTGTTTCCCAGACTGCCTTATTTTGTGTTTAGCAAAGAGTCAGTTTGTGGGTCAGCCTCTGGGTGGCAGTGTTCTGGGGTTGGCCTCTGAGGCTATAGGGCCTCTCTGTCCAGTGGAAGTTCACCGCCCAGAGCTGGCTGCGTAATAGTTAGTTACCGGCGCTGTGTTGTTGCTGGGATTGAAAATCCCTCTATAGGCCAGACCCTGTTAACTCCCAGGGACTGATCAGGTTATTTTAATCCTTGATCTCGTACAGGGTGGAATCTGGGTGTGGCTGTGCTCCTTGCCTGGGGGCTAGGGGGAGGAGTCTCACTCTTCAGAGAGAATGGCTGCCCGAGACCTGGGCTCAGGGGTGTCTCAGCAGTCAATTCGCTGCCACCTCTCCCGGCCCCCCTTCTCTCCTCAGTCTCTCCCCAGATTCCACTCTTCCGCACACTCTCCCTCTCTTCAGCCCAGGTGAGTGTCTGTATCCGAAATGTCCCATGAACAGGATTCAGTGAAAACAAACAAACAAACACCGGCCGTGGTAACGGGGAAGGCTTGGTTTCTGTAAGCTTCTTCTCTTACCGGGACTGCATGGTCGGGTCAGTTCTTCAGTCTGCCCCCTTTAGGCTCAGTCCTCCGTGATCACAGAACCCAGCTCTCAATTCCCCCGGCCGGGCCAGGAATCCCACGGTTCTCCTTTCCCCCGTCAGGGGCTGTGCCTTTCCCAAGGGACGCGGCTGTCTGCCATGCGGTCTCCCTCCGACTCTCTGGGCTCAGAGGTCTGGCAATCTTTCCTGCCCAAAACCCTGGTTTTTTACCTTTCCAGAGGAGTTCTGCTCTTCCCGGCTGCAAACCGTCTCACCAACTGAGCAATTTCGCCAATTCGGTGTCGGTGCTATTAGTTTCAGCTGCTCTCTCCCTTTGCTCCAGGACATGACCTGGGACACGTCTGCCTATATCGCCGCCATCTTCCTTCTCTCGCCAATGATATTTCTGATAAAGGTTTAATCTCCAACATTTACAGGGAACTCATACAACTTAACAAAAGGAAGATAAACAACCCAATCAAAAAATGGGCAATGGACCTAAATAGACACTTTTTGAAAGAGGACATACATAAGGCTGAGAGACATATGAAAACATGCTCAAAGTCACTAATCATCCTAGAGATGCAAATCAAAACGACAATGTGGTACCAGCTCACACCTGTCAGAATGGCTATCAACAAATCAACAAATGACAAGTGCTGGTGAGGATGCGGAGAAAGAGGAACCCTCATTCACTGCTGGTGGGAATGCAGACTGGTGCAACCACTGTGGAGAACAGTATGGAGTTTCCTCAAAAAACTAAAAATGGAACTTCCATTTGACCCAGTGATCCCACTTCTAGGAATATATCCCAAGAAACCAGAAACACCAATTAGAAAGGATATATGCATCCCTATGTTCATGGCAGCACAATTCTCTATAGCTAAGATTTGGAAACAGCCTAAGTGCCCATCAGCAGATGAGTGGATAAAAAAACTTTGGCACATCTACGCAATGCAATACTATGCTGCTGTAAAAAGGAAGGAACGCCTACCATTTGCAACAGCATGAATGGAGCTGGAGACCATTATGCTAAGTGTTATTAGTCAGTCAGAGAAAGATAAATATCACATGCTCTCACTCATTTGTGGACTATGATGAACAACATAAACCAATGAACCAAAACAGGTGTAGAGATAGAGAAGCATCGATCAGATGCTCAAACGTCAGAGGGAAGAAAGGGGCTGGTGGGGGTGAGGGGTAGCGATCTACCAAAGGACTTGTATGCATGCATATAAGCATAAGCGATGGATGTGGACAACAGGGGGTGATGGTGAGGACAGGATTGGGGGGATGAGAAGACATTGGGCGTATAAAGACACATTTGTAATATCTTAATAAAGGGGAAAAAATAAAAAATAAAAACGCTCAAAAAAAATGCCAACAATTTCTGGCATTTTGTATCCTGCTACATTGCCAAAATCCTGTATTAAATATAGTAGTTTTTTTGTGGAGTCTTCAGGGTTTTGTACGTACAATATCAGGTCATCTATGAATAATGACAGTTTTACAACCTGCTTTTCAATTTGGATTCCTTTTATTTTTTCTCTGATCGCTGTGGTTAGGACCTCTAGTACTATGTTGAATAAAAGTGGTAATAGTGCACAACCCTGTCTTGTTCCAGGTTTTAGGGGAAATGGTTTTAGTTTTTTCCCATTGAGTATGATGCTGGCTGTATATTTGTTATATATGGCCTTTATTATATTGAGGTATATTCCCCCTTTTCTGAAAATATTTATCAAAAATGGGTCCTGGATTTTGTTGAATGATTTTCGTGCATCTATTGATATGATCATGTGATTTTTTTCTGTTTAAGTGGTGTATCACATTATCTGATTTTCAAAGATGTTACCAGCCTTGCATACCTGGAATAAATTCCACTTGGTCAAAGTTTATCATCTTTTTAATATATTGCTGGATCTCATTTTCTAATAATTTGTTGAATATTTTAGTGCCTATGTTCTTCAGAAATATTGGCCTGTAATTCTTTTTCTTTGCAGTGTCTTTGTCTAGTTTTGCAATTAGGATAATGCTGGCTTACTAGAAAGAGCTTGGAAGTGTTCCTTCCTTTTAAATTTTTAGAAATGATTTGAGGTGTATAGGTATTGGTTCTTCTTTGAATCTTTGGTAAAACTCCACTCTGAAGCTCTCTGGGCCCGGGCTTTTGTTTACTAGGAGTCCCCCCCCCCCTTTTTTTTAATACTTCTTTATTGTTGAAATTATTACATATGTCCCTCTTTTCCCCCCATAGACACCTTCCAGCCCCCCACCCCCTTGAGGCCTTCAGCTCCCTATTTTCTGTGTCCATGGGTTATGCATATATGCATACAAGGTCTTTGGTTGATTACCTGCCACCCACCCACCCTCTCCCACCTTCCCTTCAAGATTGTGCACTCTGTTCCATGTTTCCATTTCTCTCGATCCAATCCGTTCATTAGTTTGTTACTTAGATTCCATATATGAGTGCAGTCATGTGATATGTGTCTTTCTCTGACTGACTTACTTCACTTAGCAGGATACTCTCCAGGTCCCTCCATGCTGTCTCAAAGGATAAGAGATTCTTATTTTTTATTGCTGCATGGTATTCAATGTTATAAATGTACCATAGCTTTTTTATACACTCATCTACTGATGGGCCTTGGGCTGTTTCTAGATAATAGCTATTGTAAATTGTGCTGCTATGAACATAGGGGTGCATACATTCTTTCTGATTGGTGCTTCAGGTTTCTTAGGATATATTCCTAGAAGTGGGATCACTGGGCCAATTGGCAGTTGCATATTTAAAATTTTGAGGAAAGTCCATACTGTTTCCATAATGCTTGCATCGGTCTGCATTCCTACCAGCAGTGTACTAGGGTTCCCTTTTCTCCACATCCTTGCCAGCACCTGTCATTTGTTGATTTGTTGATGGTAACCAATCTGACAGGTGTGAGGCGATACCTCATTTTCATTTTCATTTGCATCTCTAGGATCATCAGTGACTTTGAGCATTTTTTCATATGTCTCTTGGCCATCTGTACGTCCTCTTTGAACAAACATTTATTTAGTTCCTTTGCCCATTTTTTCATTGGATTGTTTGTCTTCCTTTTGTTAATTTTAGGAGTTCCTTACATATTTTGGATATTAACCCTTTATCAGATGTATCATTGCCCAATATATTCTCCCATACAGTGGGTTCTCTTTTTGTTTTGTTGGTGGTTTCTTTTGCTGTGCATAAGCTTTTTATTTTGATGTAGTCCTATTTGTTTATTTTCTCCTTAGTTTCTTTCACCTTAGGAGATGTATCTGTAAACATATTGCTATGAGAGATGTCTGAGATTTTGCTATCTATGGTTTGTTCTAAGGTTTTTATGGTTTCCTGTCTTAAATTTAAGTCTTTTATCCATTTTGAGTTTATTCTTGTGTATGTTGTAAGTTAGTGCTCTAATTTCATTTTTTTACATGTATCTGACCAATTTTCCCAGCACCATGTAGTGAAGAAACTATCTCTACTCCAATGTATACTCTTGCCTCCTTTCTTAATATTAATTGAGTGTAATGGCTTGGGGCGAATTTGAGTTTTCTGTTCTCTTACATTGATTCTATATGTCTGTTCTTGTACCAGGCTGTTTTATGGTGGCTTTGCAGTATAACTTGAAATCTGGTATTGTGAATCCTCCAACTTTTTCTTTCTTAATATTGCTGCAGCTATTTGGGGTTTTATTTTGATTCCATATAAATTTTGGTAGTATTTTTTCTGGGTCTGTGAAATACGTCATTGGTATTTTAATAGAGTTTGCATTGCATCTATAGATTACCTTGGGTAGACATTTTAATGATGTTGATTCTACCAATCCATGTATACGGTATATTCGTCCACTTGCTTATATCTTTTATCTCTTTTCCCAACTTCCTGTAGTTTTCCGAGTACAGGTCTTTTGCCTCCTTGGTTATGTTTATTCCTAAGTATTTTAATATTTTATTGCAATGATAAATGGGGTTTCTTGTTTAGTTTCTCTTTCTGAGAATTCATTATTGGTGAATAAAATTTTTGGGCGTTGATTATGTATTTTGCTACATTGCCAAATTCATTTATTAAATGTAGTAGTTTTTTGGTGGAGTCTTTAGGTTTTTTTTTTTTTGGGGGGGGGGGGTTTCTATGTACACTATCATGTCATCTGGGAATAATGAGAGTTTTACTCCTCTTTTCCAATTTGGATGCCTTTTATTTGTTCTTCTTGTCGGATCGCTTTGGGTAGGATTTCCAGTACTAGGTTAAGTAAGAGTGATGAAAGCGGATATACCTGTTTTGTTTCTGTTCTTAGGGGAAATGGTTTTTGTTTTTCCCATTGAGTATGATGTTTGCTGTGGGTTTGTCATATATGGTCTTTATCATATTTTTAGTTTTTAAAAAATATATTTTATTGATTTTTTACAGAGAGAAAGGAAGAGAGATAGAGAGTTAGAAACATCGATCAGCTGCCTCCTGCACACTCCCTACTGGGTATGTGTCTGCAACCAAGGTACATGCCCTTGACAGGAATCGAACCTGGGACCCTTGAGTCCTCAGGCCAACGCTCTATCCACTGAGCTAAACCGGTTAGGGCTGGTCTTTATCATTTTGAGATATGCTCCCTTTATTGCCACTTTGTTGAGAGTTTTTATCAAAAATGGGTGTTGGATTTTGTCAAATGCTTTTTCTGCATCTATTGGAATGACCATGTGATTTTTGTCTTTCAAATTGTTTTTGTGATGTATCATGTTTATTGATTTGCAAATATTGTACCAGCCTTCCATCCCTGGAATTAATCTCACTTGGTCATGGTGTACAATCTTTTTAATATATTGCTGGAATCTATTTGCTAATATTCTGTTGAGGATTTTAGCATCTATGTTCATCAGGGATATTGGCTTGTAATTCTCTTTCTTTATAGTGTCTTTATCTGGTTTTGGAATTTGGATAATGCTGGCTACATAAAAAGAATTTGGAAGTTTTCCCTCCTCTTGGATTTTTTAAAATAGTTTGAGGTGTATAGGAGTTAGTATTTCTTTGAATGTTTGGTAAAACTCCCTTGTGAAGCCGTTCAAATCTGGGCTTTTGTTTTCTGGGAGGTTTTGGTTATTGGTTCTATTTTATCAGGGTTTTTTTGTTTGTTTGTTTGTTTGTTTTTGGCTTATTTAGGGTTTTTTATTATTCCTGATTTAGTTTTGGGAGATTCTGTTTTTCTTGGAATTTGTCCATTTCATCCACATTGTCCAGCTTTTTGGCATAGTGTTGTTCATAGTATTTTCTTACGATCCTTTATATTTCTATGGTGTCAGTGGTTACTTCTCCACTTTCATTTCTGATTTTATTTATTTGGGTTCTCTCTCCTTTTCTTGATAATTCAGGCTAAAGGTGCATCACTCTTGGTTGTTTTCAAAGTACCAGTTCTTGGTTTCATTGATCTTTTGTATTTTTTTTAGTCTGTATATTGTTTATTTCATCTCTGGCTTATATTATTTCCTTCCTTCTACTTACTCTGAGCTTTTTGTTGTTGTTCTATTTCTAGATCTTTAAATTGTAGTGTTAGATATTTTATTGGCAATTTTTCTTAGTTCTTGAGATAGGCTGTAGTGCTATGAATTTCCCCCGAAGACTGTTTCAGTGGTGTCCCAGAGATTTGGGGTGTTTTGTGTTCATTTTCATTTGTTTCCAGGAAGTTTTTATTTTCTTCCTTGATTTCAATGGTGACCCATTCATTTTTTTAATAGCATGCTATTTAGCTTCCATATGTTTGAATGTTTTGAGGTGTTTTTATTGTAGTTTATCTGTAGTTTCTTGTCATTATGATCCAAGAAGATGTTTGATATGATTTCAATCCTCTTGAATTTGTAGAGACTTTTTTGTGCCTCAGCATGTGGTCTATCTGAGAATGTCCCATGTTCACTTGAGAAGAATGTATATTTTGTATCTTCTGGGTGAAATGTTCTGTGAATGTCTATTATTTAATTTGATCTTGTCTGTCGTTTTGGGAAGCTCTCTCTTTGTTGTTTTTTTTGTCTAGAAGATTTTTCCAGTGATGTCAGTGGGATATCAAAGTTCCCTACTATGATTGTATTTCTCTTGATCTCTCCCTTTAAGTCCTGCATAAGTTTTTTAAAATGTATTTGGATGCTCCTATATTGGGTCCATATATGTTTACCAGCGTTATATCCTATTGTTGTATCAATACTTTTAGTATTATGAAATGGCCTTCATTATCTCTTGTTATGGCCTTCATTTTGAAGTCTATTTTGTCAGATATGAGTATTGCTATCTCAGCTTTTTATTTCCATTTGCATGGAAAATTTTTCCATCCCTTCACTTTCATTCTGTGTGAGTCTTTTGTATTTAGGTGGCTCTCTTGTAGACAGCATATATATTGGTCCTGTTTTCTTATCCATTCAGTTACCCTATTTTTTTTTATTGGAACATTTAATCCATTTACATTTAAGGATATTATTGATAGGTACTTATTTGTTGCCATTTTTATTCTTTATGTCAGTACTAGAGGCCTGGTGCATGAATATTCATGCACTCGGGGAAGGGGGGGGGCGCCCTCAGACTGGCCTGCACCCTCTCGCAGTCAGGAACCCCTCAGAGGATATCCACCTGTTGGCAGTATGATGTGACATCCCTCTTGCAGTCCGGGAGCCTTTGCTTCTTACTGCCCTCCTGCTTGCTGCTCCTTACCATTTGGCTCACTGCTCCTTAGCGCTGCCTCGGAGATGAGAGTGGCTCCTACCTCCACTGCTGTGCTCGCCTGGCTTCTGGCTGAGGGGCATGCCCCCTGTGGGAGCACACTGACCACCAGGGGGCAGCTCCTGCATTGAGTGTCTGCCCCCTGTTGGTCCTTGCACTTCATAGTGACCAGTCGTTCCGCTATTTGGTTGATTTGCATATTACCCTTTTATTATGTAGGATTCCTCCTCTTTCTATTCTTACAACTATCCCTTCAGCATTTCTTGCATTGCTGGTTTGGTGGTAATAAACTCCTGTCACCGTTTTTGTCTTCGAAGCTCCTAATTTCACCTTCAATTCTGAATGATAAACCTGCTGGATACAGTATTCTTGGATTCAGGTCCTTGTTTTTCATTACTTTGTATACTTCATGCCATTCCCTTCTAGCCTGTAGTTTTTCTATCAAGAAATCAGCTGATAGTCTAATGGGAGCCCCCTTGAAGCTAACTTTCTGTCTCTTGCAGCCTTTAAGATTCTTTGCTGTTAATGTTTGCCATTTTAATTATGATGTGTCTTGGTGTTGGCCTTTTGGGGCTCCTCTTGATCGGGACTCTGTCTTTCTTGAACTTGTGTGACTTTTTTCTTCACCAGATCTGGGCAGTTTTCTGCCATTATTTATTCAATCAGGCTCTCCATTCCTTGCTCAGTTTCTTCTCCTCTGGCACCACTATTATGCAAATGTTGTTTCATGTTCCAAAGTTCACCTAAACTCTCCTCCTGCTTTTTAATTTTTTTCCAATTGCTGCCCTGAGTGGGTGTTTTTCCTACCTTGTCTTCTAACTCGCTGATTCGGTCCCCAGCTTCTTCTAATCAACCTTTGAATCCTCTTTATTACATCTATGTTATTCTTCATTTCCAACTGATTATTATCCATGTTGGTGTATTTCTCATTTAGCTCCTTATAATGCTAATTAAATTGCTTGTAATTCTCACTCAGATGTTTGAGCATCCCTATAATCATTACTTGGAATTTTTTGTCTGACAAATTACTTGCCTCCATTTCATTGAGTTCCTTCTCTGGTTTCTCCTTTTCTTTAATTTGGGGGTTGTTTCTTTGACTTCCTAATTTATTAGTCTGGTAGTCTGGGGAGCCAGCTGTGGCAGGCTGGTTCGCAGTGATGGGTCCATATGTTCAGATGTGACTAGTCACACTGGGTCACAGCTGTGCGTCTGATCTTCTGGTAGCACCGGATTAGGCTTGTCCAGTCTCTGTGGCAAGTCCGTGGGTCCTGAAGGGCCTCAGGTTACATCCACCAGGCAGTGTGAGGCCGTTGGACTGTTTGACCAGGGGTGCCAGTAAGACACAGTGGGTCATGACAGGTCTGTGCATCGGGGGATGTTGGGTCATGGTGGTAGGACTGGGTGCATGTTGTCAAGGCAGGGTCAGTGATCCAACCATACTGAGTCGGGTGTGTTGGTTCAGGGTGGCAGGTCTCAGTGTCCAACCTGGGCCCATGCAGGGTGGTGGGGCAAGTTTTGCTTTTCTTGTGGAGGGAGAGGGTCAGGCCAGGCGCTACTCTACTGGTGCAGAGGGCTGGCCGCATGCCCCTCTGGCCTCTATGGTGGGACAGGCCAGTTGTTCTGCTCACTGAGGGTTTGGGGCAGACTGAGCACTCTAATGCTGATGAGGTAGGGTAGCTTGTCTCTCCTCTGTGGAGGAGGTATGGCTGGCTGGTTGTTGACTCTGCTCACTGAGGTGTTGGGGCAAGCTGGGTGCTCTGCTGCCAAGAAGAGGATAGTCTGGATGTCCCATTCGCCAATATGGTGGGGCTGGCCTGTTGCTCTGCCATGGAGGAGGCTGGGCAAGTCAGATGCCTCACTCACCAATATGGTGGTGCAGGCCCCACACACTGCTTGTCAAGTCAGCCAGACATTCATCCAAGACCCATAGTTCAAGCTAACAGAGCTGATATGATGGTTCTGTGTCCTGGGGGCCTTAGGGTCTCAGCAGTGGGGCTGTGAGCATCCATCAGTGGCCTAGAGGTGCTGGGACAGGGTCGATCCCCTTAGCCTCCTCCCATGGAGGTCCCTGTGGCTCCCCCAAAATGTTGTGCTCTCCACTGTAGTGGAGAGAAGAGCAGCACACTGCAGTAGCAATTCCTCTACCTGGATCATCTAAGTTCCCCCCCTAAGTTTCCACTCCCACAAACAAATGCCCTCCCACTCTCACACGCAGATGTTTCATGTTCCAAAGTTCACCACACACGCTCACCTATTCACACACTCACCCTCACTTGAGACCTGCCCGCTTCCATGGTTATGACCTGTATCTCCTATGTTTCTTAAACTGCTAAAGTACTTTCTGGTTACAGTTTTATCTTTAGTCAGGGCTAAATTAAAGAAGTTAAGGAATAACCTTTTCTGTTTGCACTCTTGGTTCTCTCTCTCTCTCTTTCTCTCTCTCTCTTTCTCTTTCTCTCGCCCTCCCTCCCTCTCTTTTTCTCTCCCTCTCTCTGACTCCTCTTCTGACCATCCCTTATGTTTGATGTTTTTCCAGTGCTATTCTTATTCTACATATTCCACCTAGAATATTCTATTCTAAATCTATGTTTCCCAGATTCTATGTTAAGTACCAGGTCCATATCAGCTGCCTCTAGTCATTTGCCCAAAAATGTCTCACAGGCATTTCAAGTTCAATGTGTCCAATCTTGTCTCTGATGTTCTGCATCCTGTATCCATCCTCTCTCTGCCTCAGGAGGCTGACCTATTTGACTACATCAGTAGTCTCCCTTACTCTCTGTCTTCTAGTTGGTTTTTATCTCATGGGAGCTCCAAAAGACATTAAAAGGAAGAATAATGAATTTAAGGTCTTTTTACCCCCCAGCATAGATCCCTCCCTTCAGAGTTGCCTTCTACTGGCTATGTTCTTTGAAAATCACTGCTCTTTTAAGGTAACCAATCTTCACTATATGGGTTCTAGGAATTGCTCCCCCATCATCATCATTATCATCATCATCATTCTCCTACTTCTTGTTTTCTTTCTTTTCCTCCTCTTCCTCCTCCTCCCCCCTCCCCTCCCCCCCTTCCTTCTCCTTCTTTTTCACCCAGAGATGTAGCACCTCCAATTGTTTCTAGGCCTGAAGTGTGTTTCCTGATCTCAATGGGAATAATGGGATGCTAGTGTGGTAGAAGCCAGTTGGTGATGCTTAAATGTCTGAGATCTTAATAACACACAGAGTGCTTCTTAGAGTGTTTTGATTAGCAGGCATCTGTAGCAATGGCTATTTGATCATGAGGTCTCTATTAGAAGAACTTTCACTACGTTTGCCCCAGTGGAGAGTGTTCTAGTTCAGACTAAGTCATGTCACAGGCCCAGAGGAACTTGATTGGGGTGTAGGCTGGGTCCCTTCGGGTAAGGGTTCTGCCTTGGATCCACAGGGGTATACTGTAACTCTTTATCTATGCCTTTCCTAGGGATAAGGGTGACTATGCACTTTGGAAAGGAAAATAAATACCCAAACCTTCCAGGGATTGTAAGAGCCTAGCTCTGAAATTATGGAGGCCTCTGCAGCCCCAAAAAACCACTATGGTCCACTGATCAGCCCATACTCATGGAGGTCAGGTTATAGTTAAAGACATGGCTTGAGTTCAGGAATCATGGACCCTTCTCATGGAGTTTGTGCCCATTCCCAGAATACGCAGTGGGAATAGATTTAGTTGTAACTAGCAAAATCTGCATATTGGTTCTATGACAGTTTAATGTTGGCTGTTATGGTAGCAAAGGCCAAAAACCCTTACAACTTCCCTTTATTACCTTACTGCCAAGTTATCAAACTAAAAGCAATGCTATATTTCCAAGGAATTCAAAGATCAGTACTACTGCCATCAAAGACTCAAGAGGTGCAGGATGTATGTCCTCGCATATTCAAGTTTAATTTGCCTGTTTGACCAGTGCAAAAGCCCAATTGGGCATAGGGAATTAGAGTTGATTATCCTATCCTTAACTAGGTAACAATCCAAAATACTCCTATAGTTCTTTTCTTTAATTTTTTTTTTTATTATTCGTTAAGGTATTACAAATGTGCCCTCATCCCCCCCATTAACCACCAACCCCCCCCCCCCCCGCCCCGCACACTCATGCTCCCATCCCCCTGTTTTCCATGTCCATTGGTTTGGCTTATATACATGTATACAAGTCCTTCGGTTGATCTCTTCCCCTTACCCCCGCCCTCCCCTACTTTCCTTCTGGGGATTGATAGCCTGATCGCTGTTTCTCAGTCTTTGGATCTGTCCCTTTTCATCAGTCTATGTTGTTCTCTATAATCCACAAATGAGTGAGATCATGTGGTATTTATCTTTCTCTGACTGGCTTATTTCACTTAGCATAATGCTCTCCAGTTCCATCCATGCTGTTGCAAAAGGCAAGAGTTCTTTTTTTTTACCGCAGCATAGTATTCCATTGTGTATATGTACCACAGTTTTCTAATCCACTCATCTGCTGATGGGCACTTAGGCTGTTTCCAAATCTTAGCTATGGTGAATTGTGCTGCTATGAACATAGGGGTGCATACATCCTTTCTGATTGGTATTTCTTGTTTCTTGGGATATATTCCAAGTAGTGGAATCACTGGGTCAAATGGGAGTTCCATTTTTAGTTTTTTGAGGTAGCTCCATACTGTTCTCCACAGTGGCTGCACCAGTCTGCATTCCCACCAGCAGTGCAGAAGGGTTCCTTTTTCTCCACATCCTCTCCAACACTTGTTGTTTGTTGATTTGTTGATGATAGCCATTCTGACAGGTGTGAGATGATAACGCATTGTCGTTTTGATTTGCATCTCTCGTATAATTAGTGACTTTGAGCATGTTTTCATGTGTCTTTCGGCCTTCTGTATGTCCTCTTTCAAAAAGTGTCTATTTAGGTCCGTTGCCCATTTTTTTATTGGATTGTTTATCTTCCTTTTTTTAAGTTTCATGAGATCCCTGTAAATGTTGGAAATTAAACCCTTATCGGTGGTATCATTGGCAAATATGTTCTCCCATGTAGTGGGTCTTCTTGTTGTTTTGTTGATGGTTTCCTTTGCTGTGCAAAAGCTTTTTATTTTGATGTGGTCCCATTTGTTTATTTTCTCTTTAGTTTCCATTGCCCTAAAGCACTATCAGAGAAGAAATTTCTTTGGCATATGTTTGCGATTTCGCTGCCTGTGGATTCCTCTAGTATTTTTATGGTTTCCCATCTTACGTTTAAGTCTTTTATCCATTTTGAGTTTATTTTTGTGTATGGTGTGAGTTGGTGGTCTAGTTTCATCTTTTTGCATGTATCTGTACAATTCTCCCAACACCATTTATTGAAGAGACTGTCTTGACTCCATTGTATGCTCTTGCCTCCTTTGTCGAACATTACTTGGGCATAGTGGTTTGGATCGATTTCTGGGGTCTCTATTCTATTCCATTGATCTATATGTCTGTTCTTGTGCCAGTACCAAGCTGTTTTAAGAACAGTGGCTTTGTAATACAGTTTGATATCTGGTATTGAGATCCTACCTACTTTGTTCTTTCTCAGGATTGCTGCAGCTATTCGGGGTCTTTTTTTATTCCAGATGAATTTTTGGAACGTTCGTTCTAGATTTGTGAAATATGCCATTGGTAATTTAATGGGGATTGCAGTGAATCTATAAATTGCTTTGGGTAGTATTGACATTTTGATGATGTTGATTCTACCAATCCATGAACACGGTATATTCTTCCATCTGTTTATGTCTTTCTCTATCTCTTTTTTCAGTGTCCTGTAGTTTTTGGCATATAGGTCTTTTACCTCCTTAGTTAAGTTTATTCCTAGGTATTTTAATTTTTTTGGTGCAATGGTAAATGGGATTGCTTCTGTAGTTTCAGTTTCTGTATGTTCACTATTGGTGTAAAGAAATGCCATGGATTTCTTTTTTTTTTTTATATTATTAGTTAAGGTATTACAAATGTGTCCACATCCCCCCCATTAACCCCCAACCTCCCCCCCACACACAAACTCATGCTCCCATCCCCCTGTTGTCCATGTCCATTGGTTTGGCTTATATACATGTATACAAGTCCTTCGGTTGATCTCTTCCCCTTACCCCCGCCCTCCCCTACTTTCCTTCTGGGGATTGATAGCCTGATCGCTGTTTCTCAGTCTTTGGGTCTGTCCCTTTTCAGCAGTCTATGTTGTTCTCTATAATCCACAAATGAGTGAGATCATGTGGTATTTATCTTTCTCTGACTGGCTTATTTCACTTAGCATAATGCTCTCCAGTTCCATCCATGCTGTTGCAAAAGACAAGAGTTCTTTTTTTTTTTTTTTTTTACCGCAGCATAGTATTCCATTGTGTATATGTACCACAGTTTTCTAATCCACTCATCTGCTGATGGGCACTTAGGCTGTTTCCAAATCTTAGCTATGGTGAATTGTGCTGCTATGAACAAAGGGGTGCATATATCCTTTCTGATTGGCATTTCTTTTTTCTTGGGATATATTCCAAGTAGTGGAATCACTGATGTTGGCTTCATAGAATGAGCTGGGAAGTGTTCCTTCCTCTTGGATCTTTTGACATAGTCTGAGGAGGATAGGTTTTAGGTCTTCCTTGAATGTTTGGTAAATCTCCCCTGTGAAGCCATCTGGCCCTGGGCGTTTGTTTGCTGGAATCTTTTTGATTACTGGTTCGATTTCCTCCATAGTTATTGGCCTACTGCGTTTTTTAGATTCTTCCTGATTAAGTTTTGGAAGGTTGTATTTTTCTAGGAATATGTCCATTTCCTCCAGGTTGTATAGTGTGTTGGAGTAGAGTTGTTCATAGTATTTTCTAACAATCCTTTGTATTTCTATGGGGTCTGTTGTTATTTCTCCTCTTTCATTCTAATTTTGTTTATTTGGCTCCTCTCTCTTTGTTTCTTGGTGAGCCTGGCTAGAGGTTTATCAATCTTGTTTATCCTTTCAAGGAACCAGTTCTTGGTTTTGTTGATCTTTTGTATTGTTTTTTTGGTCTCTATGTCGTTTATCTCCGCTGTGATCTTTGTTATTTCCTTCCTTCTGCTTACAGTGGGCTTTTTTTTTGTTGCTCTCTTTCTAACTCTTTCAGTTGTAGAGTTAGGTCATTCATTCTCATTGTTTCTTGTTTCTTGCAGTAGGCTTGTAGAGCTATGAACTTCCCTCTCAAGACTGCTTTTGCTGTGTCCCATAGCTTTTGGATTGTTGTGTTTTCATTGTCATTTGTTGCCATGATGTTTTTCATTTCTTCTTTGATCTCACTGGTAACCCAGCCGTTGTTTAATAGCATGCTATGTAGTCTCCATGTGTTTGATTTTTCTGGATTGTTTTTGTTGTAGTTGATTTCCAGTTTTATGCCTTTGTGGTCTGAGAAGATGCTTGATATGATTTCAGTTTTCTTGAATTTGAAGAGACTTTGTCTGTGACCCAATATATGTTCAATCTTTGAAGATGACAAATGTGCACCTGAGGAGAATGTATATTCTGTGGCTTTGGGGTGAAATGTTCTGAAGATGTCAATTAATTCCATCTGATCTAGTGAGTCATTTAGGATTGATGTTTCTTTGCTGAGTTTCTGTTTAGAGGATTTATCCAGTGGTGATAATGGGGTGTTAAGGTCCCCTACTATGATTGTATTGCTGTCAATCTCTCCCTTGATCTCCTCCAGAAGATTTCTTACGTATTTCGGTGCTCCTATATTGGGTGCAAATATATTTACCAGAGTTATTTCTTCATGTTGGACTGCTCCCTTTAGTATTATGAAGTGCCCTTCTTTACCTCTTTTTATGTCCTTCACTTTGAGATCTAATTTTTCAGATATAAGTATTCCTACCCCGGCTTTTTTTTTTTTTTAATTCCATTGGCCTGAAAAACCTTTCTCTAGATCTTTTTTCAACGTCCTGTAGTTTTCTGAGTAGAGGTCTTTTACCTCTTTAGTTAAGTTTATTCCTAGGTAGCTTAATTTTTTTGGTGCGATGGTAAATGGGATTGTTTTTATAATCTCTCTTTCTGAAAGTTCACTATTGGTGTATAGAATGCCTCTGATTTCTTGAGGTTAATTTTGTATCCTGGTACATTGCCAAATTCATGTATTAAGTCTAGTAGCTTTTTGATGGAGTCTCTAGGGTTTTGTATGTATAATATCATGTCGTCTGCAAATAAGGACAGGTTTACTTCCTCTTTTCCAATTTGGATGCCTTTTATTTCTTCTTCTTGCCAAATTGCAATGGCTAACACTTCCAGTACTATGTTGAACAGGAGTGGTGAGAGGGGGCATCCCTGTCTTGTTCCTGTTCTTAGGGGAAATGGTGTAAGTTTTTGTCCATTGAGTATGATGTTGGCTGTGGGCCTGTCATATATGGCTTTTATTATGTTGAGGTATGATCCTTCTACTCCCACCTTGCTGAGAGTTTTTATCAAAAATGGGTGTTGAATTTTGTCAAATGCTTTTTCTGCATCAATTGATATGACCATGTGGTTTTTTTCTTTCAATTTGTTTATGTGATGTATCACGTTTATTGATTTTCGGATATTGTACCATCCTTGCATCCCTGGGATAAATCCTACTTGGTCATGGTGTATGATCTTTCTGATGTACTGCTGAATCTGATTTGCTAGGATTTTGTTTAGGATTTTGGCATCTATGTTCATGAGGGATATTGGCCTGTAATTCTCTTTCATTGTGTTGTCTTTACCTGGTTTTGGTATTAGGGTGATGCTGGCTTCATAGAATGAGCTTGGAAGTGTTCCTTCCTCTTGAATTTATTGTAGTAGTCTGAGGAGGATAGGTTTTAGTTCTTCCTTGAATGTTTGGTAAAACTCCCCTGTGAAGCCGTCTGGTCCTGGGCTTTTGTTTGCTGGAAGATTTTTGATGACTGCTTCAATTTCATCCATAGTTATTGGCCTGTTGAGATTTTTAGATTCTTCCTGATTGAGTTTTGGAATGTTGTATTTTTCTAGGAATTTGTCCATTTCCTCCAGGTTGTCTAGTTTGCTGGAGTAGAGCTGTCCATAGTATTTTTTTACAATCATTTGTATTTCTGTGGGGTTTGTTGTTATTTCGCCTCTATCGTTTCTGATCTTGTTTATTTGGGTCCTCTCTCTTTGCTTCTTGGTGAGTCTGGCTAGAGGTATGTCAATCTTGTTTATCCTTTCAAAGAACCAGCTCTTGGTTTCATTGATTTTCTGTATTGTTTTTTTTTGGTCTCTATGTCATTTATTTCTGCTCTAATCTTTATTATCTCCTTCCTTCTGCTCACTCTGTGGTTTTCTTGTTGCTCTCTTTCTAATTGAGTTGTAGAGTTAGACGATTTACCACTATTTTTTTCTTGTTTTTTGAGATAGGCCTGTGGAGCTATAAACTTCCTTCTCAGGACTGCTTTCATTGTGTCCCATAGGTTTTGGATTGTTGTGTTTTCATTGTCATTAGTTTCCAGGATGTTTTGAATTTCTTCTTTGATTTCATTGGTAACCCAATCAATATTTAATAGCATGCTATTTAGCTTCCAGGTGTTTGAATATTTTGGGTTGTTTTTATTGTAGTTTATTTCTAATATTATGCCATCGTGGTCTGCGAAGATGCTTTTTATGATTTCAATCTTCTTGAATTTGGGGATACTTTGCTTGTGACCCAATATATGGTCTATTTTTGAATATGTGTCATGAGCACTTGAGTAGAATATATATTCCGTGGCACTGGGGTGAAGTGTTCTGAATATATCTATTAAATCCATCTGATCTAGTGATTCATTTAGTATTGCTGTATCTTTGCTGATTGTTTGTCTAGAGGACTTATCCAGTGATGACAGTGGTGTATTAAAGTCCCCTACTATGATTGTATTGTTGTCGATCTCTCCTTTGATATCTTCCAGAAGATTTTTTATGAATTTGTGTGCTCCTGCATTGGGTGCATATATGTTTATCAGGGTTATATCTTCTTGTTGTATTGATCCTTTTAGTATTATGAAGTGGCCTTCCGTATCTCTTGTTATGGCCTTCACTTTGAGGTCTATTTTGTCCGATATAAGTATTGCTACCCCAGCTTTCTTTTCTTTTCCATTAGCCTTAAAGATATTTTTCCATCCCTTCACTTTCAGTCCGTGTGAGTCCTTTCTAATGAGGTGGGTCTCTTGTAGACAGCAAATGTATGGGTCATGATTTTTTATCCATTCAGCCACTCGATATCTTTTGGTTGGAGCATTTAGCCCGTTTACATTTAAAGTTATTATTGAAAGGTACTTGTTTGTAACCATTTCTTTTTTGTGTGTGGCTGTTTTCTTTCTGGGATTTTTATTTCTTCTTTTTACACCAGTCCCTTTAGCATTTCTTGCATTGCTGGCTTGGTGGTGATAAACTCCCTTAGCCTTTTTTTGTCTGTGAAGCTTCTTATTTCCCCTTCAAGTTTGAATGATAGCCTTGCTGGATAGAGTATTCTTGGATTCAGTCCTTTGCTTTGCATCACTTTGTAAATTTCCATCCATTCTTTTCTGGCCTGATGTGTTTCTGTTGAGAAATCATTTGATAATCTAATGGGAGATCCCTTGTATGTAACTTTCCGTCTCTCTCTTGCAGCCTGTAAGATTCTCTCTTTGTCCTGAATATTTGCCATGGTAATTATGATGTGTCTTGGTGTGGGTATTTTTGGGTTCACCTTGCTTGGGACTCTCTGGGCTTGTGTGACTTTTTTCTTCCCCACCTCAGGGAAGTTTTCTGATATTATTTCTTCCAATAGGTTTTCTAATCCTTGTTCCTCTTTCTGTTGTTCTGGCACCCCTATTATTCGTATGTTGTTTCGTTTCATGTTGTCCCAAAGCTCCCTTAGGCTCTCCTCCTGTCTTTTAATTTTTTTCTCCAACTGAAGTACAGTTTGGGTGTGTTTTGCTTCCCTGTCTTCAAATTCACTAATTTGGTCTTCCGCTTCTCCTAGTCTACTGTTGATACTTTCAATGGTGTTCTTTATTGCAGCTATATCGCACTTCATTTCTTCTTGGGTCTTAGTTAAGTTGTCGATTTTTTCACCTGTTTCTTCTTGCTTCTTGGATAAGTTGTCGATTTTTTCCTCCATCCGGTGTATGCACTCTAGGACCCTTATTCTGAATTCTTTTTCTGTCATGTTGTATGCCTCTGTATCACTTAGCTGCTTTTCTGGTGAGTCCTCCTTTTCTTTCCTTTGGGGATTTCTTTGTCTACCCATGTTTGATCTCACTGACGTATATAGATATTGAGTCGTTCAGTGGCTGCTCCCTAGGTGGCAGTGGCTCCTCGGCCTGTGGTTGCTCCTTGGGCGGTTGAGGTAGCAGCTGCTCCTCTGTTGTTAGCGGGTCTTCTGATGGGTGCTGTTCACAGCTGTTGTGGCTCTTCTGGCTGGTGGAGGGAGGCTTCACCCACAGCAGCTGTTCCTCAGACAGAGCGTGTGGAGATCAGGAGGCCGCTGTCGCTTGGATCTGCTGCGTTGATTTAAAGGCACAAAATACAACACAACAAGGCACAACGTACCAGGCACTGAACACAAATGAATTACGGTATTAATAACCCCAAATAAAGATGGCCACCCGAGCTAAGAGAGTTGGGGGGTAAGGAAGAAAGAAGAGAAAAAGATAGAGAGAAAAACAGAAAAAAGAGAAAAAGAAAAAAAAAGAAAAGAAAAAAAAAGAAAAATAGAATGAAGTAGAAGAGGGGAGGAGACTATTCATATGAGGAGAAAACTCCGATAGAACCACCACTAATCCCAACAAATTCCAGCAACGGATCCCTGGAGTGAATACAAACAGCCAATAATATCAAGTGAGGCAAGGGAAAGCAGAAGCACAAAAATAACTGGCCGGGGGGGGCGGGGGGAGGGGGGGCGGGGAATGGGAGACAGAAAAAGAAAAAGAAAAAGCAGAACAACCTCACAAACAATCCTTAAAGAAAAGAAAAGAAAAAAAAAACCCCAATATACTCAACAATCGAGCAAGCAACAACAGAACAATAGAGAAAAGGAGAGAATAAAAAATTTGGATAGTGAAGAAAGATAAGGGAGAGGTGGATAAGGATTTAGAGCAGGTGATTGGAAAAGGGATATATAAGTAGGGTGAAATTTAGACAGGGGGTATGAAGAATAGGGAAAATCTAAAGCAGGAATAGGGTAAGAGAAACAGGACAGCAAAAGGGGAAAAGTGGGGAAGAGAGTTTTAGCACGGCAGCACAATTGAGGTAGAGGAAAATGATGCTAAAGGAACGATGAAAATAGAATGGAGAACCTTAGTCCCAAAATAAAATAAAGAGAAAATAAAATGACACTTTAAAAAAAATGGTAAAATGGCAGCAGTAATAATACTGGTTAAAAATAAAAATGTAGTAATTAAAAGGGTAAAATCAGGTGATGAAAAAAGAAAATAAATGGTTTCTTAGTTAAAAGGTGAAACAATAATTAAAAAAAATAATTAAAAAAAATGGGCTGTAATGAGGGTGCTTCAGCTCTTCTGCTCCTCTTTTTGGCACACCAGGTATTCAGGAGAATGTTGAATTTCCCTCTGATACACTGTTCCTCTGTGTTGTAAGCCACAGTCCTGATTTTAAGGCAGGCTACATTGGTTTCCCAGACAGCCCTTATCTGTATTTACAGAAGAGTCAGTTCGTGGCTCTGCCTCTGGGTGGCAGTGCGTTGGGATTGACCTCTGAGGGTATAGGACCTCTCTGACCAGGTGTTCTCTATTGTACCGGCAGCTGGTTTGGAATGTCCTCCGCCCAGAGCTGGTTTTCCAGTAGGCACTCCCCGCTCTGTTTCCCAGGCTCCCCCAAAACAGCCTTCCCTTACAAGCTCTGTGACTGACCCCAACTGGGTAGTCCCTTGCACTGGGTTCAACAATCAAACGCACAGATTTAAGAGCCTGGGAAGTTGTGCGAACTCGCAACACTTCACCTTCCAAATCTGCGCGAAGTCTCTGTGCGCGCTCTGGCTCCTGGCACCGAGTAGCGGGCAAACTGGCGTAATCTGAGGCTGCCCGTTTGTGTCCCGTCCAACTGTGGGCTTATTTATAGCGTTCCCTTCTGCCAGCAGCCCTGGGGGTGCCCTTCCACACTCGTGGGTCACGCTGGCTCCAACGGCCGTGGTCTTTGTGGGGCGCAGAGCCCCCACCCCCCTGCGCGTGTTCCACTCTCCAACCTAAACTGCAAACCGCAGCTTTGGGGAAAGTCTAACCTTTCTGTGGGGAGAAGCAGAGTTCCTCTGAGTTCACGTAGTTGCGCTGCTTGAGAGCCCTTGTTGCCGGGTTAGTAGCTGATCTCTGGATGCCGGTGACAGTCACCCAAGACCGCACGGTCTCCGCGGCTGTGCCGGCGCACCTGGTTTCAGCCTCAGCCTCTAACCGTTCCCTTTATCTAGGATTTCTCTGTCTTTACTCGCTGCAGACTGTCTCAGCTGAATCTCCTCTGCTCATTCGGGCTGTATGCTACCCGTTTCAGCTGCCCGCCCTTATCTGCTCCGGGACAAGGCACCAACACGTCTGTCTAAACCTCCGCCATTTTCTCCCTCAATTTGGGGATACTTTGCTTGTGACCCAATATATGGTCTATTTTTTAATATGTCTTATGAGCACTTGAGTAGAATGTATATTCCGTGGCTTTGGGGTGAAGTGTTCGGAAGATGTGTATTAAGTCCATCTGATCTAGTGAGTCATTTAGGATTGCTGTATCTTTCCTGATTGTTTGTCTATAGGGCTTATCCAATGCTGTCAGTGGTGTATTCAAGTCCCCTACTCTGATTGTATTGTTGTCGATCTCGCCCTTGATATCTTCCAGGAGTTTTTTTATGAATTGGGTGCTCCTGTATTGGGTGCATATATGTTTACCAGGGTTATTTCTTCTTGTTGTATTGGTCCCTTTAGTATTATGAAGTGACCTTCCTTATCTCTTGTTATGGCCTTCACTTTGAGGCCTATTTTGTCTGATATAAGTATTGCTACCCCAGCTTTCTTTTCCTATCCATTTGCATGAAAGATATTTTTCCATCCTTTCACTTTCCGTCCGTATGAGTCCCTTCTAATGAGGTGGGTCTCTTGTAGACAGCAGCTGTATGGGTCATGTTTTTTTATCCATTCAGCCACTCGATGTCTTTTGGTTGGAGCATTTAGTCCGTTTACATTTAAAGTTATTATTGAAAGGTACTTGTTTGTAGCCATTTCTTTTTTTGTGTGGCTGTTTTCTTTCTGAGCTTTTTATTTCTTCTTTTTACACCAGTCCCTTTAGCATTTCTTGCATTGCTGGCTTGGTGGTGATAAACTCCCTTAGCCTTTTTTTGTCTGTGAAGCTTCTTATTTCCCCTTCAAGTTTGAATGATAGCCTTGCTGGATAGAGTATTCTTGGATTCAGTCCTTTGCTTTGCATCACTTTGTAAATTTCCATCCATTCTTTTCTGGCCTGATGTGTTTCTGTTGAGAAATCATTTGATAATCTAATGGGAGATCCCTTGTATGTAACTTTCCGTCTCTCTCTTGCAGCCTGTAAGATTCTCTCTTTGTCCTGAATATTTGCCATGGTAATTATGATGTGTCTTGGTGTGGGTATTTTTGGGTTCACCTTGCTTGGGACTCTCTGGGCTTGTGTGACTTTTTTCTTCCCCACCTCAGGGAAGTTTTCTGATATTATTTCTTCCAATAGGTTTTCTAATCCTTGTTCCTCTTTCTGTTGTTCTGGCACCCCTATTATTCGTATGTTGTTTCGTTTCATGTTGTCCCAAAGCTCCCTTAGGCTCTCCTCCTGTCTTTTAATTTTTTTCTCCAACTGAAGTACAGTTTGGGTGTGTTTTGCTTCCCTGTCTTCAAATTCACTAATTTGGTCTTCCGCTTCTCCTAGTCTACTGTTGATACTTTCAATGGTGTTCTTTATTGCAGCTATATCGCACTTCATTTCTTCTTGGGTCTTAGTTAAGTTGTCGATTTTTTCACCTGTTTCTTCTTGCTTCTTGGATAAGTTGTCGATTTTTTCCTCCATCCGGTGTATGCACTCTAGGACCCTTATTCTGAATTCTTTTTCTGTCATGTTGTATGCCTCTGTATCACTTAGCTGCTTTTCTGGTGAGTCCTCCTTTTCTTTCCTTTGGGGATTTCTTTGTCTACCCATGTTTGATCTCACTGACGTATATAGATATTGAGTCGTTCAGTGGCTGCTCCCTAGGTGGCAGTGGCTCCTCGGCCTGTGGTTGCTCCTTGGGCGGTTGAGGTAGCAGCTGCTCCTCTGTTGTTAGCGGGTCTTCTGATGGGTGCTGTTCACAGCTGTTGTGGCTCTTCTGGCTGGTGGAGGGAGGCTTCACCCACAGCAGCTGTTCCTCAGACAGAGCGTGTGGAGATCAGGAGGCCGCTGTCGCTTGGATCTGCTGCGTTGATTTAAAGGCACAAAATACAACACAACAAGGCACAACGTACCAGGCACTGAACACAAATGAATTACGGTATTAATAACCCCAAATAAAGATGGCCACCCGAGCTAAGAGAGTTGGGGGGTAAGGAAGAAAGAAGAGAAAAAGATAGAGAGAAAAACAGAAAAAAGAGAAAAAGAAAAAAAAAGAAAAGAAAAAAAAAGAAAAATAGAATGAAGTAGAAGAGGGGAGGAGACTATTCATATGAGGAGAAAACTCCGATAGAACCACCACTAATCCCAACAAATTCCAGCAACGGATCCCTGGAGTGAATACAAACAGCCAATAATATCAAGTGAGGCAAGGGAAAGCAGAAGCACAAAAATAACTGGCCGGGGGGGGCGGGGGGAGGGGGGGCGGGGAATGGGAGACAGAAAAAGAAAAAGAAAAAGCAGAACAACCTCACAAACAATCCTTAAAGAAAAGAAAAGAAAAAAAAAACCCCAATATACTCAACAATCGAGCAAGCAACAACAGAACAATAGAGAAAAGGAGAGAATAAAAAATTTGGATAGTGAAGAAAGATAAGGGAGAGGTGGATAAGGATTTAGAGCAGGTGATTGGAAAAGGGATATATAAGTAGGGTGAAATTTAGACAGGGGGTATGAAGAATAGGGAAAATCTAAAGCAGGAATAGGGTAAGAGAAACAGGACAGCAAAAGGGGAAAAGTGGGGAAGAGAGTTTTAGCACGGCAGCACAATTGAGGTAGAGGAAAATGATGCTAAAGGAACGATGAAAATAGAATGGAGAACCTTAGTCCCAAAATAAAATAAAGAGAAAATAAAATGACACTTTAAAAAAAATGGTAAAATGGCAGCAGTAATAATACTGGTTAAAAATAAAAATGTAGTAATTAAAAGGGTAAAATCAGGTGATGAAAAAAGAAAATAAATGGTTTCTTAGTTAAAAGGTGAAACAATAATTAAAAAAAATAATTAAAAAAAATGGGCTGTAATGAGGGTGCTTCAGCTCTTCTGCTCCTCTTTTTGGCACACCAGGTATTCAGGAGAATGTTGAATTTCCCTCTGATACACTGTTCCTCTGTGTTGTAAGCCACAGTCCTGATTTTAAGGCAGGCTACATTGGTTTCCCAGACAGCCCTTATCTGTATTTACAGAAGAGTCAGTTCGTGGCTCTGCCTCTGGGTGGCAGTGCGTTGGGATTGACCTCTGAGGGTATAGGACCTCTCTGACCAGGTGTTCTCTATTGTACCGGCAGCTGGTTTGGAATGTCCTCCGCCCAGAGCTGGTTTTCCAGTAGGCACTCCCCGCTCTGTTTCCCAGGCTCCCCCAAAACAGCCTTCCCTTACAAGCTCTGTGACTGACCCCAACTGGGTAGTCCCTTGCACTGGGTTCAACAATCAAACGCACAGATTTAAGAGCCTGGGAAGTTGTGCGAACTCGCAACACTTCACCTTCCAAATCTGCGCGAAGTCTCTGTGCGCGCTCTGGCTCCTGGCACCGAGTAGCGGGCAAACTGGCGTAATCTGAGGCTGCCCGTTTGTGTCCCGTCCAACTGTGGGCTTATTTATAGCGTTCCCTTCTGCCAGCAGCCCTGGGGGTGCCCTTCCACACTCGTGGGTCACGCTGGCTCCAACGGCCGTGGTCTTTGTGGGGCGCAGAGCCCCCACCCCCCTGCGCGTGTTCCACTCTCCAACCTAAACTGCAAACCGCAGCTTTGGGGAAAGTCTAACCTTTCTGTGGGGAGAAGCAGAGTTCCTCTGAGTTCACGTAGTTGCGCTGCTTGAGAGCCCTTGTTGCCGGGTTAGTAGCTGATCTCTGGATGCCGGTGACAGTCACCCAAGACCGCACGGTCTCCGCGGCTGTGCCGGCGCACCTGGTTTCAGCCTCAGCCTCTAACCGTTCCCTTTATCTAGGATTTCTCTGTCTTTACTCGCTGCAGACTGTCTCAGCTGAATCTCCTCTGCTCATTCGGGCTGTATGCTACCCGTTTCAGCTGCCCGCCCTTATCTGCTCCGGGACAAGGCACCAACACGTCTGTCTAAACCTCCGCCATTTTCTCCCTCAATTTGGGGATACTTTGCTTGTGACCCAATATATGGTCTATTTTTTAATATGTCTTATGAGCACTTGAGTAGAATGTATATTCCGTGGCTTTGGGGTGAAGTGTTCGGAAGATGTGTATTAAGTCCATCTGATCTAGTGAGTCATTTAGGATTGCTGTATCTTTCCTGATTGTTTGTCTATAGGGCTTATCCAATGCTGTCAGTGGTGTATTCAAGTCCCCTACTCTGATTGTATTGTTGTCGATCTCGCCCTTGATATCTTCCAGGAGTTTTTTTATGAATTGGGTGCTCCTGTATTGGGTGCATATATGTTTACCAGGGTTATTTCTTCTTGTTGTATTGGTCCCTTTAGTATTATGAAGTGACCTTCCTTATCTCTTGTTATGGCCTTCACTTTGAGGCCTATTTTGTCTGATATAAGTATTGCTACCCCAGCTTTCTTTTCCTATCCATTTGCATGAAAGATATTTTTCCATCCTTTCACTTTCCGTCCGTATGAGTCCCTTCTAATGAGGTGGGTCTCTTGTAGACAGCAGCTGTATGGGTCATGTTTTTTTATCCATTCAGCCACTCGATGTCTTTTGGTTGGAGCATTTAGTCCGTTTACATTTAAAGTTATTATTGAAAGGTACTTGTTTGTAGCCATTTCTTTTTTTGTGTGGCTGTTTTCTTTCTGAGCTTTTTATTTCTTCTTTTTACACCAGTCCCTTTAGCATTTCTTGCATTGCTGGCTTGGTGGTGATAAACTCCCTTAGCCTTTTTTTGTCTGTGAAGCTTCTTATTTCCCCTTCAAGTTTGAATGATAGCCTTGCTGGATAGAGTATTCTTGGATTCAGTCCTTTGCTTTGCATCACTTTGTAAATTTCCATCCATTCTTTTCTGGCCTGATGTGTTTCTGTTGAGAAATCATTTGATAATCTAATGGGAGATCCCTTGTATGTAACTTTCCGTCTCTCTCTTGCAGCCTGTAAGATTCTCTCTTTGTCCTGAATATTTGCCATGGTAATTATGATGTGTCTTGGTGTGGGTCTTTTTGGGTTCACCTTGTTTGGGACTCTGGGCTTGTGTGAGTTTTTTCTTCCCCACCTCAGGGAAGTTTTCTGATATTATTTCTTCTAATAGGTTTTCTAATCTTTGTTCATCTTTCTGTTGTTCTTGCACCCCTATTATTCATATGTTGTTTCATTTCATGTTGTCCCAAAGCTCCCTTAGGCTCTCCTCCTGTCTTTTAATTTTTTTCTCCAATTGCAATACATTTTGGGTTTGTTTTGTTTTCTTGTCTTCTAATTCACTAATTCGGTCCTCTGCTTCTCCTAGTCTACTGTTGTTACTTTCAATGGTGTTTTCATTGCAGCTATATCACTCATCATTTCTTCTTGGTTCTTACATAATTTATTGATTGTTTCCATCTGTTTCTTCTAGCTTCTTCCATATGTTATCGATTTTTTCATCTGTTTCTTCCTGCTTCTTGCATAGGTAGTTGACTTTTTCATCTGTTTCTTTTAGCTTCTTGCAGAAGTTGATTTTGTCCTCCATCCGGTTTTGCACTCTCGGACCCTTATTCTGACTTCTTTTTCTGTCATGTTGCATGCCTCTGTATTACTTCGCTGCTTTTCTGAAGCGTCCTCCTTCTCTTTCCTTTGGGGGTTTCTTTGTCTTACCATGTTTGATCTCACTGACATATCTAGACGTTGAGTCGTTCAGTGGCTGCTCCCTGGGTGGCAGTACCTCCTTAGGCTGTGGTTGGTGCTCGGGCGGTTGCGGTAGCAGCTGCTCCTCAGTTGGCAGCAGCTCCTCTGGTGGGTGCTGTTCACAGCTGTGGTGGCTCTTCTGGCTGGTGAGGGTAGGTTTCACGTACAGCTGCTGTTCCTCAGACAGAGGGTGTTGTGCTCAGGAGGCTTTTGTTTCTTGGATCTGCTGTGTTGATTTAAAGGCACAAAATACAACACAACAAGGCACCACGTACCAGGCAGTCAACACAAATATATTCACGATATTAATAACTCCAAATAAAGGTGTCCACCCGAATTCAGAGAATTAGGGGATAAGGAAGAAAGAAGAGGAAAAGATAAAAGAGAAAAAAGAAAAGAAAAGTAGGGAAGAAATAAAAACGGAGTGCAAAAATGAAATTGGGCAAAAGGAGGGGGAATGAAAAGAGAAAAAAAAGAGCGAAAAGAGAGAATGAAGTAGAAGAGGGGAAGAGACTATGTATATGAAGAGAAAACTCCTATAGAACCGCCACTAATCCCAACAAATTCCAGCAACAGCTCCCTGGAGATGAATGCAAACTAGAAACAACCAATAATATCAAGAGAGGCAAGGGAAAACAGAAGCACAAAAATAACTGGGGTTGGGGGTGGGTAGAGGGAGGGGAAATACCAGGAGAAATAAAGAAAAAGCAAAAGCAAAACAGCCTCACAACCAGTCCTAAAAACCACACACACACACACACACACACACACAGACACACAAAAAACAAACAACAACAACAACAACTAAGACAATATACTCAACAATCAAGCAAACAGCAACAAAACAATAGAAAGATAAAGGAAGAAAAAAAATTTGGATAGTGAAAATCGATAAGGGATATGTGTATAAGGATTTAGAGCAGTGGATTGGAAATAGGATATATTAGTAGGGTGAAATTTTGACAGGACATAAACAGAAGGAATAGGGAAAATCTAAAGCAGGAATTGGGCAAGAGAAACAGGACAACAAAAGGGGAAAAATGAGGGAGAGGGTTTTAGCATAGATTTAAAATTGAGGTAGGGAAAATTGATGCTAAAGGAATGATGAAAATAGAATGGAGAACACTAATCTGAAAATAAAATAAAGAGAAAATAAAATGACACTTTAAGAAATGGAGAAATGTTAGCAGTAATAATACTGGTTAAAAATAAAAATGTAGTAATTTAAAGGGTAAAATCAGGTGATGAAAAAAGAAGAAAAAAAATTCGTTTCTTAGTTAAAAGGTGAAAAAAGAAAAAAGAAGAAAAAAAAATTTGCAGTAGTGAAGGTCCTTCAGTTCTTCTACTCGTCAGTCTGGCTCGCCTTAGTCCTTTCAGGTATTCAGGAGAGTGTTGAATTTTCCTGCGATACACTGTTCCTCCGTGTTGTAAACCACAGTCCTGATTTTAAAGCTGGCCGTATTTGTTTCCCAGACTGCCTTCATTTGTATTTAGCTAAGAATCAGTTTGTGGCTCAGCCTCTGGGTGGCAGTGATTTTGGGTTGGCCTCTGAGGCTATAGGGTCTCTCTGTCCAGTAGCTTGCGTTTATCGTCTCTATTGCACTTAAAACTGGTGTGGGGAAGTCCACTGCCCAGAGCTGGTTCCTTAATAGTTACCGGCTCTATGTTGTTGCTGGGATTGAAAATTCCTCTATAGGCCAGACCCTGTTAACTCCCAGGGACTGATCAGATTATTTTAATCCTTGATCTCCTTCAGGGTGGAATCTGGGTGTGGCTGTGCTCCTTGCCTGAGGGCTAGGTGCAGAAGTCCCACCCTCTGGACAGAATGCTGCCGGGATCCTGGGCCCAGGGGTGTCTCAGCACTCAATTCGCTGCCACCTCTCCCAGCTCCCCTCTCTCCCCATCCTCTCCCCAGATTCCACTCGTCCGCACCTTCTCCCTCTCTTCAGCACAGGTGAGTGTCTGTATCCAAAATGTCTTATGAACAGGATTCAGTGAAAACAAACAAACAAACGCCGGCCGCGGAAATGGGGAAGGCTTAGTTTCTGTAAGCTCTTCTCTTACTGGCACTGCATGGTCTGGTCAGCTCTTCAGGCTGCCCCCTTTAGGCTCAGTCCTCCATGATCACAGAACCCAGATCTCAAATCCCCTGGTGCCAGGAATCCCGAGGAACTCCTTTCCCCAGTCAGGGGCTGTGCCTGTCCCAAGGGACACGACTGTCTGCCACGCGGTCTCCCTCTGACCCTCTGGGCTCAGAGGTCTGGCAAACTTTCCTGCCCAAATCCCTGGTTGTTTTTTTTTACCTTTCCAGGGGAGTTCTGCCCTTCTCGGCCACAAACCATCTCACCAGCTGAGTAATTTCGCCAGTTCGGGGTGGGTGTTATTAGTTTCAGCTGCTCCGGGACATGACCTGGGACACGTCTGCCTTTATTGCCACCATCTTCCGTTCTCTCGCCCTCTGCTTCTTCTCTTCTGAATTTCTTGTCAAGTTCAGCTGCACAATTTAGAGCTGTGTGTCTGTTAACCTGACACACTTTCGCTGAGCACCTAGGACATTGAATTGCTTATAAATGCTTGGGAAAGAGTCAATCGGGGAGGTGTGGATAGGTATTGAAGTGCAGAAAAGATAGAGTAGCACTAACCCACCACAAAGTCATCAGGATGAGTGTTCTCAGACTCCCCTGCACTGGGGCAGGAAACAAAACACACTTTTTGTATAAGCAGAGAAACTCATGTGAACGTCTCACTGTTATATACAAGTCCAAAATGGAATATCTCTGTCTTTGGACGTCTTGTTGAAATGACCACAGCTCCTTCAGAAATGGCCTGCTTGGAACAAGTCCATCTGCCTCATTACCATAGAAAGAAACCTGTGTCTGTAAATACAGTTGACTTACATTTTTGGATTGCATATTTATAAATTCACATACTACTTAAATTTTATTTATAACCCCCAAATCAACACTAGTGATGGCTTTTGCCATTATTCATGGACACGCACATGGTGGTGAGAAATTTGAATTGTCTGATGTGAACATTCCAAGCTGGAGTTGAACAAGGTGACATTCTGCCTTTTTTCTTTCAGCTTTCATATTATAAACAAGTAGCCTCTTCCCATCTGTGAAGTGCCACATTTTTGTGCTATTTTTGGTGATTTTACTGTTGAAATGGCTCCCAAAAATAGTGATAAGGTGCTGTGTAGTGTTCTGATGCTCAAGAAATCTGTGATGTGACTAAGGGAGAAAACGTGTGAGATGAGATTTGCTTAAGCATATGTTATAGTGCTGTTGGCAATGAGTGCTACCTTAATGAATCAACAATAGTATCAAACAAATAAGTTGTCGTTATACAGAAACACATAACATGAAACAAGGCCGTGTGTTAATAGGTGAATGAAACATGAACCTAACCCTGTATTTCCCCTAGAAGCTATATATATATATATATATATATATATATATATATATATATATATATGGCTAAGTGACCGACCATACATCTGTCCGACTGACTGACCAACCGGCTGGTAAATATGACATGCACTGGCAATCTATATATATAAAAGGCTAATATGCAAAGTGTCCCCTCGAGAGTTCGACTGGGATACCAGGAGTTTGATCACTCGCTATGATGTATGCTAACCACCAGGGGGCGATGCAGAATGAAGGGAGGCCCTGGTTGGCAGTTGGAAGGCCCCAATTGACTCTGATCACCTGCCAGGCCTAGCGACCCTACCCGAGCACGAATTTTATGTACCAGGCCTCTAGTTTAAAAATAAATGTTGACTTAAACATTCGTGATACATGTAAAGCTCTCAGAATGGATATTATTGAAATCCCCTGTGAAATGATTTGTAACATCTATTATTGAAGCTACCTTTAGAAATAGTATATATATATATAGATAATATTAAAATATATCTAAACGTGTGACTCCTTGTCCTAAAAATGAGCATGTTCATAAGTTAAATGAAGAGATTTTGGATATACTCAATAGAGATTTTCACACCTATTTGAGTGATGATTCCATTGATTCAACAGATGATGCCGAAAAGGAAAATTTTCCCATCGAATTTCTTAATAGTATTACTCCTTGGGGAATGCCGTGTCATAAATTAAAATTGAAAGTAGGTGCAATATCATGCTACTGAGAAATCTTAATAGTAAATGGGGTCTTTGTAATGGTACTAGATTTATTATCAAAAGATTGTGACCTAACATAATCGAAGCTCAAGTATTAACAGGATCTGCAGAAGGAAAGGTTGTTCTGATTCCAAGAATTGATTTGTCCATGTCTGACACTGGTCTCCCATTTAAAATAATTTGAAGACAATTTCCCATGATGACAGCATTTGCGATGACTATTAATAAATCACAAGGACAAACTAGACAGAGTAGGAATATTCCTACCTGAGCCTGTTTTTGGACATGGTCAACCATATGTTGCTTTCTCTCGAGTTCGAAGAGTGTGTGACATTAAAGTTGTAAATACTTCATCACAAGGGAAATTAGTCAAACACTCTGAAAGTGTTTTTACTCTTAATGAGGTATACAGGGAGATACTAGAATAAGTTTAATCAGTTTATCAGTCATTGTTTTTATCAATGTTTTTTTTTTTCCCACTTAAAATATTTATTAGTCTGGAAAAAGAACCCAGGCTGCACCCCACCTTTTCCCAAACCACTTCCCGAATCAAGCAACAGGACTCAAAGGAATTGTTTCAAATAAGCCAGAATGTATCTGGGGAACAACAGTCATTCATTCCCTAGACCTGACATTACAATTACATGTTTTCCAAGGAGAGAGGAGGGGGCCAATGAGAATGGTAGATGGACTAGATGAGGGGAAACCGGATGGGCCATTCTTTGTCACAGTTTGGACTCAGAGAAGGATTGAAATAAACAGGTTATTTTTGAAAGAAGGGAGATAAAAGGAGAAGCAAGGGAAAATCAAGGGCTGGTTCTCCCTGACCACATAGCATTGTAGAAAGAAACAGAGTTGCAACTTCTGTTGCTGGAACAGGGAGTTGAGGACTCAGCACCTGGAGAGAGGAGAAGCCCAAGGCTTCTTTTTCAACCCTACTGTGAATAGAGGTAAAAGCCTCCACTTCCTTTTCCTTCAGAGAATTCAGTAAGTTCTGCCTGAAGGCAAGAGGGCATGGTGACAGACTTATAGCTCCAGTCCAGGCTAAGTTTCTCCCCATTCATTTCCGAAGGTCCTGCCCAAGAGAACTACTGAAATAGAGTACCAAGATTCTCTCCCTGCTCCCCAGGTCCAAGAAAGGGGAGTGGAGACAAGGCACAAAGACCCTGGGTACAAAGGTGAACATCAAAGTGGCCTAATATAACAAGGTTGCCTTCCTTCACCCTGTAAGTAGCTGGGCCTTTGCTAGCAGCAGAAACCACAATCAAAAGGGATCACAGAAATGGCCTGCAGAACAAGTCTTATTCCTAGAAAGTCAGGGGGAAAGCTTCAGTTGGTATGGTACCATCTTGGGTGGGAAGACAGAGGGCAGCAGGCAGACCACTCCCATGACAACACTCGTGCCTCAGCTCCCAGTGGTTCTCCAGATGTTCCCCATGGCTGGCAACCAGGGAGGAAACGTGTTGTGTTTCACATGATCAGACACTGTTCACATTGACACCTGGTGGGCCTGACAGATTTAGGGCATCCAGGTCAAAGT
Source organism: Myotis nattereri (assembly GCF_964212035.1). Lineage (NCBI taxonomy): Eukaryota > Metazoa > Chordata > Mammalia > Chiroptera > Vespertilionidae > Myotis > Myotis nattereri. The sequence continues at coordinate 55,698,738 of NC_138078.1, forward strand.
TGAGGCCAGGAGAAATCTCCCCAGCTAGCTCTTTTGGAGGATGGCCCCAATCCTGTAACTGCTGAATAAGGTCTCAAAATGAGCCTTCTGAGCAGCCTCACTGTCTGTGGGGGTCTCTGCTTCAAACTGCTCATGTATCTTGCCCATGACACTGTGCTGTTCCTGATATTTTTCAGACTGTTCTAAAGGTAGAGATTCCCCGTGACTCTGCAACTATTCTGGATACTTTTCTGTGATCTCCTTCAGTGATGGGTACAGCACATCCTTGGAAACTAAGTTCTGCATGATACTGTACATGATGGGGAGGATGTTTCCTTCACCATCCCCTTCATCCATGCCCAGCCTTTCCACAGTCTTGGTCAGCTCTTCTATGTACGTGCCTGAGTTCTGCAGATCAGTGGCATTTTTGGCCAGTCTACTTAGTGTCTCCTTTAGTCAAGAAGTGAATTCTTGTTGGGAAGTTACATCACTAACCACTCTTCCAGCAGCCTGTGAGAGCTTTTGGAACTGCTCCACCAAGTGCGACTCTTCCTCAGCCAACTCCTTCATTGCCTTCTCGAATTCTGCAGTGGCTTGAGAAGCCAGCTCATTGTCGAATAGTTCCTGGAAAAACAGCTCTTGGGAGGTGAAGAATGCATCTTTGGCAGTGTCTCCTGGTGATCTCTTCTGGGGCCCTGAAGCATCAGGGACCGTGGTGGTAGGACGGTTGCTGGGGAGAGTCTGGCCTTATCAAAATTATCAAGAGCTCTTTGCAGAAGCTCTTCTAATTCCTGGTCCACGTTGGCCCTGACCCCATTGTCCCCCTCTGCTGTGGCCATCTTGCTGCCCTCAATGCTGTTTTTACATCATGTTTTTGTTGTTTTTATATAATGTTTTTGTATCCTTTATTATTGTTATATCATGTTGTTATTGTTTATTTATTAATCAATTTATTATTTTCATATACATTTTACTAACTTTCTTTCATCTCTGACACTTCTATTATAGAGAAAGGGTGAATAGCGATATTAAAATATTTCTTCTAATTAATTTCCTTGCAATGTGCATAAATCTGTGCACTGGGCCACTAGTGGTTTAGTATTTGTTGATTCAGTGTTTGTGGTGGCATTTTGATGAGAATAATGAGAACCAACTCTTTGAGATTCAAAACATCTAAATATCAAAGTTCTGTATGCAGAAGCTTCTTTCCTCCTCCTCCCTCTTGTTTTTCCTTCCCGCCTGCCTGCCCTCCCTTCCTTTCCTTTTTTTCCTTTTTCATACTAGAGTTTGAAAACTCCAACAACTATTAGTCCCCCAGAAACCCTGGTGAATTGTTTGTAATTAGCAGTGCCACTCAATGGTTCCTGACTCACCAGGCATGGAAATCACCTGTGGACTTGTTACAAAAGTAAGTTTATAGTTGTGAGTATACAAAACACAGAGTTTATTCTTATATTATTATATATTTATTATTGCACTAGAGGCCCGGTGCATGAAATTCATGCGGGGGGGGGGTGGTCCCTCAGCCCAGCCAGCACCCTCTCACAGTCCAGGACCCCTGGGGGATGTCTGCCTGCTGGCTTAGGGGGATTGGGCCTAAACCAACATTTAGATATCCCTCTCACAGTCCAGGTCTCCTCGCTCCTTACTGCCCGCTGGCAGCGGAGGCGGGAGAAGTTTCTGCCACTGCCACTGAGCTTGCCAGCCATCAGCCTGGCTTCTGGCTGAGCAGCTTTCCCCCTGTGGGAGCACTCTGACCACCAGGGGGCAGCTCCTGTGTTGAGTGTCTGCCCCCTCATGGTCAGTGCTTGCCATGGCTACCAGTAGTTCTGCTGATCATTCCACCATTTGGTTGATTTGCATATTAGTGTTTCATTATATAGGACTAGAGGCCCAGTGCACAAAAATTTGTGCACTTGTGTGTGGGGGGGGTCCCTCTGCCCAGCCTGTGCCCTCTCTCAGTCTGGGACCCCTCGGGGAATGACCACCTTCTGGCTTAGGCCCACTCCCCGGGGGGATTGGGCCTAAGCTGGCAGTCAGACATCCCTCTGGCAGTCCGGGAGCCCTCAGGGGATGTTCACTTGCCAGTGGGGAGCAGGCCTAAGCTGCAGTCGGATATCCTTAGCGCTGCTGAGGAGGCGGGAGAGGCTCCCACCACCACCACTCTACTGGCAGCCATCAGCCTGGCTTGTGGCTGAGCAGAGCTCCCCACTGTGGGAGCACACTGACCACCAGAGGGCAGCTCCTGCATTGAGCGTCTGGCCCCTGGTGGTCAGTGTGTGTCATAGTGACCAGTCATTCCCAGTTGTTCTGCTGTTAGGGTCAATTTGCTCATTACCTTTTTATTATATAGTATAGAGGCCTGGCACACAGGTGGGGGCTGGCTGGTTTGCCCTGAAGGGTGACCCGAATCAGGGGGTCCTGCTGGGGTGCCTGGCCAGTCTGGGTGAGGGGCTGAGGGCCGTTTTCAGGCTGGCCAAGGCTCCCCCTCCCCCCCGTCCCCGTCCCCCCCCCGGTGATGGGAGCTCCCAGCCTCTCCTTTTTTTCTTATTCTGGGATTTATTTACCTTCTGTAATTGAAACTTTGTAGCCTAGAGTGGAGCTCAGAGCCATCTGGGAGGGAAACTTGGCTTCTTCCATTGCCAGGGGCAACCCAAGGCTCCAGCTCCATGGCCACTGCCTGCTGAAAGCAGGTATCTGGGGTTTATTTACCTTCTATAATTGAAACTTTGTTGCTTTGAGTGAAGCTCAGAGCCCGCAGCAGCAGGCGGGAAGCTTCGCTTCCTCCATCATTGGGGCAACCAAGCCTCCAGCTTGTTCCAGCTCCGTGGCTGCTGGCCGCCATCTTGGTTGGGTTAATTTGCATATAGTCGCTCTGATTGGCTGGTGGGCATGGCTTAAGATGTAGCGAAGGTACGGTCAATTTGCATGTTTGTCTTTTATTAGTGTAGATTATTTTCCATACCAGCAACTATAAACCTACTTTTGGCCCACCCTGTGTATATATTTTTAACAAGTGCCACATGATTCTATTGGGCAGCAGGATTTTCAAAACACTGATATAGAAGTTGCTTATTATGTATCTGTGTGTTTCTGTTTATTTCTTTTGCTGTTCTCCTTTCCATGTCTTCTGGCAGCTCCATAATTGTTGCTGGCTTACTGAATGTCTCCTGTTATTTTTCCCTGTTTCTCAGTCCCAAGAACAGTGGTTCTCAACCTTCCTAATGCCACGACCCTTTAATACAGTTCCTCATGTTGTGGTGACCCCCAACCATAAAATTATTTTTGTTGCTACTTCATAACTGTAATTTTGCTACTGTTATGAATCGTAATGTAAATATCTGATATGCAGGATGTATTTTCATTGTTACAAATTGAACATAATTAAAGCATAGTGATTAATCACATAAACAATATGTAATTATATATGTGTTTTCCAATGGTCTTAGGCGACCCCTGTGAAAGGGTCATTCAACCCCCAAAGGGGTCATGACCCACAGGTTGAGAACCACTGCCCAAGAATATTTCTACCCAAACTTAATGCTTGAAGATTGATGACTCTGAGTGAGCCAAGGAGATTGATACTGTGTCCAAATTTGCCTCCAAATGGATGGGTGATTATTGATGCAGGTCAGACTTTTCTCACCATATTTTAGAGACAGGAGCATGTATGATTTGGATATCTGATGTGTACCAATAGGAATACCGAGTGACAGAAAGAACTTTTTAAGGGAGATCTCAAAGTAACTCTAAATATTAATGCTCCTAAATGTGAGGAGTCAAATCAGAAAGTTGTAAATTTAAAATAATTATTTTGGAAAGTTTCAAATATATACAAAACTAAAAAGAATAGTGTAATGAACTCCTATGTCCCCATCACACAGCTTAAATATTTATCAACTTATGGCCAACTTTTTTTGATCCATATGCCTATTTACCTCTTATTGCCTCTCATGTATTTTTTTAACACAAATCTCAGACCTCCTATTATTTTATCTATAATATTTTGATAGTTATCAAAAAAGAAGAACTCTTACAAACAAATAAGGTGTCATAATACATAAATACCAAAATTTTAATAATTCCTTACTATTACCAAATATCTAGTCAGTTCAAACTTTTGTCTCATAATTTTTGTTTCAATTTATTTATTAAAGAAATCAGGTTATTTGTTTTATAGCGTTTTTCACAATCCTGATTTTATTGATTGTATCCCTTTGGTGTCATTTAATACATTCCTTGGTTCTCTGTATTCTTCAGAACTGACATTCTGGTCTAAAGACTTGATCATATTTAGCTTCTAGTTTTTGCCAAGAGTATGCCAATAAGCAATGATGTGTTCTGTAAGCAGACAAAAGAGAACTGTTTTTCTCTTTTATGGACGTTAACAGTTATGAATAATCATTGCCCCTATCCACTAACTCATCAGGGATTGCAACTCATGACTTCAAGTTTAATTCTATGTTTTTTCTCCATTACTTAGCAGGAATACTTCAATAAAGAGAAACTTCCCATCATCCACTATTAGTTACCCTGAGGATAGTTTGAGTAAGAACGGTGGTTTGGGTGCTCAAATCTTCCCCTCTGTTTACTAGTTTTCCAAATAATGAGTTAGTTTCCTCACATTCTCTAGTTGTATTTTAAATATTAGAAACTTATACATTTTAGCAAACAGAATATTTTAATCTATTACCATCCACCCTTAATAGTGCTGAAATCATTCTATCTTGGCCATTGGAAACTCTTCAGGATAAGCTTCCTTGTTTGGTTCATGAGTCCTTTCTTTTGTTTGTTAAATCAACCAATGCTTTATCTTATTTTTATTCGTTGTTAATCCTCACCCAAGGATATTTTCCATTGATTTTTAGAGAGAGTGGAATAGAGAGGGAAAGACAAAAAGGAACATCAATCGATTGGTGGCCTCCTGCACATGCCCTGGCCAGAGCCCGGGCTGGGGAGGAGCCTGTAACCAAGGTGTGTACCCTTGACTGGAATCGAACCTGGGAACCTGGGGAGGAGCCTGTAACCAAGGTGTGTACCCTTGACTGGAATCGAACCTGATGCTCTGTCCACTGAGCTAAACCAGCTAGGGCAGTCCATGAGTCCTTTTGACATGCATCTGGCAATCTCAGATTGTCTCCTTGCTTTCTGGTATGACAAGATGTTCCAAGCTTATTTGTATATTTCCTAGCCCTGATCTGGAATCAGCCATTTCTCTAAGGACCTCTGATTCCTTAGGGACTTCATCTGAGTGGTAGGGATGATTCTATTTCCTCATTCCCCCAAGGATAACATTTAAAAAATGTTTTAGTGTATCCTCTTTTTCTGTGTTTTACTATGAGAGAGTATGTTTATATATTCATACTCCCTTGCTATATACTTGGCAGTATGCCATACCCCCATTTTCCACCTTGCTTTTTTCACTCAACATATCCTGGCCATCATATCATAGTATATAGATCTATCCCAAATCCTTTTTACAGCTCAAGACACCCCATTGTGTGAAGGTACAACAGTTTATTCCACCAGCCCTTTCTTAATAGATATTTGAACATTTGAAGCCTTTATTGTACAAATAGTAAGAGCAGTAACTTTTCAAGAACAAAAGAAATGCAAGTACAAGTGTGTAGTAAATAATTGATTGTACCCAAAGAGAGATCTGATATTTGCCTTCAGCTACTAGGAGGTGATTGCTAGGCCCCTGGAATGTCCTGCTGATAGGAGTGTCTTTGTTTACCTGGGGACATTGGAACTTCTGGAGGACTTCTAGACTCCTAGGAGAGACTGGAGAAGACAGACCAGCCATGCAGGCAGTATTGAATCAAGCACCAATAAAAACTGTGGACACCAAAACCTTAGATAAGCTTCCTTGTTTGGCAATAATCTGTGCTCATGTTAAACATCATGGCCAGGAACTTCACGGGGATTAGTCAGTTGGAAGCTCCATACTTGGTCTTTTTTTAAAACTATGTTTTTATTGATTTTTAGAGAGAGAGGAAGGGAAATGGATAAAGAGATAGAAACACTGTTGAGAGAGAAACATCAATATCAATCAGCTGCCTCTTGCACATCCCCTTCTGGGTTTGGAACCCTAACTGGGCTTGTGCAATGACCAGAATTGAACCATGACTTCTTGGTTCCTGGGTTGAAACTCAACCACTGAGACACACTTGCCAGGCCATACTTGGTCTTGAATTTCCAACCTGCAGGACTCTGAGTAAACAAACTTCTGCTGTTTAAGCCCTCCAGTTTGTGATACTTTGTGATGGTAGCACTAACAGACTAATCCAGGACCCTCAAAGGGTTGTTTAAGGGTGTGCTTTTTGGTAACTAGTTTCCAAATCAGATTCATTCTCCCCATGGGCATAATTGCCAGGGTTTTTACTTTTTTCATTACAAAAAAAATTTTTTCATTAAATAGACAAGTTTGCAATTTAATTTCCGTCTGCATATCCCTTTTGATTTTGCCAATGTAAACACATAAAAGTAATATAGAAATATAATTAGTGCCCTGACTGGTTTGGCTCAGTGGATAGAGCGTCAGCCTGCGGACTCAAGGGTCCCAGGTTCGATTCCGGTCAAGGGCAGGTACCTTGGTTGCGGCACATCCCCAGTAAGGAGTATGCAGGAGGCAGCTGATTGATGTTTCTAACTCTCTATCCCTCTCCCTTCCTCTCTGTAAAAAATCAAAATATATTTTTTTAAAAAGAAATATAATTAGCAATTAAACTATATAAGTAGGTATGAAATAAGGGGAAGAAGTCCCTCTTCATTTGTGCTTCTGCCCCCTGTTATATGCTCAAAGGTAAGCACAGAATATAGGTTACTATGAATCATGCCAGGAAAATGTTTCATTCATTTGTAAAAAAAACATGGGTGTCTGCATCCTTTAAAATTTTACACAAAAGAGATCAAACTATGCAGAGTACTTCCCCTCATCCCCCTTAATCTCTTGCAGATATGTTCCTTTTACCCAAACAGATCTGCCTCTTCCTGCCTCCTGGGCTATGTAATAGAACTGACATCATTCCCAGTGCATAAGGTTGGTGACTTCAGGAAGTGGGTACCAAATGCAGTCTCTACATAAGGCCTTCAGAAGAGACCTGGCTGCTCACCTCTCTGCTCTGTCATCGTTGAAACATCTTCATCTGAGAGTGGCTGCAAGATGGTTGTCAGTGGCTGTTAGGAATCCTATATAATAAAAGGTTAATATGCAAATTGTCCCTACTGGCGGGACTTCAACTGACTGGAAGGTAGATATGCGCTGACCACCAGGGGGCAACACAGAACATGGTGGGTGTAGTTGATGCAGCGCTGGCAGCAGGCGGCAGTGGAGGCACTGTCGGCCCAGAGGGGTCCTGACAAGAGTGGAACCATGGTGGGATGGTGGAGTAGGTGAGTGGGTGGCGCCAGGCCAAGGCAGGTGTGAAGGGAGGCCCTGGCCAGCATCCAGGAGCCATTAGGGACCCTACCCATGCACAAATTTTGTGCACTGGGCTTCTAGTATGTATATATTTACATTGAGAGAGGAAGGGAACAGAGATAGAGGGAGAGAGAAAGAAACCTTTCCCTCTGAGCCTATAGTGTCTTTTTATTTAAGCCAAGCTACTGTGTCATGTACTCCCTTAGACAGATGACTGTTGTTGGTAAAACAACCTATGTAGATTGGCCTAAAGCAAGTAGGACCCTCTCCTAGTGAGACATGGTGTGGAGGCCCGAGTCTGGGTTCTTAGGTGGAGGTGTGTGGAGAGTAGGTGTGTAAACCTGCTCTGCAGTGTCTGCAGAGTAAGATACATCTTGTTTGCACAGAACTGCATACATGTGTATTTAAGTTTGTGTAGTGAGAAGGATGTGGAAGATGTTTACCCAAACTCACTAACAGTGGTTAATTTTGAGTAGCCATTTCACTCTTTATAATGAACACACACATCTATCCTATCTAATAATAGACAAACATGGTAATTAACCATACCTCTGCTACCATTCCCATTGGCTAATCAGGGTGATATGCAAATTAACTGCCAACCAAGATGGCGGCCGGCAGCCAGGCAGCTGAAGCGAACATGAGGCTTGCTTGCTCCAGTGATGGAGGAAGCCAAGGTTCCCTGCCTGCCGCAGACTAACTCTGAGCTCCAGTCTAAGCAACAATGTTGCAATTATAGAAGCTAAACAAACCCCAGGTAGCTGCTTTCAGTCAGCTGCCCTTGGAGCTGGAGCCGCAACAAAGTTTCAATTACAGAAGGTAAGTAAATCCCAGAATAAAAAAAAGAAAAAAAGGAGAGACTGGGAGCTTCAGTTTCAGGCTTGGCCCACCTGAAAACAGCCCTCAGCCCCTCATCCAGACTGGCCAGGCACCCCAGAGGGGACCCCCACCCTGAAGGGGACGTGGGCAGCCTGAAAACAGCCATCAGCCCCTCATCCAGGCTGGCCAGGCACTCCAGTGGGGACCCTCACCCTGAAGGAGATGCGGGCAGCCTGAAAACATCCATCAGCCCCTCATCCAGGCTGGCCAGGCACCCCAGTGGGGACCCCAACCCTGAAGGGGGTGCGGGCAGCCTGAAAACAGCCATCAGCCCTCATCCAGGCTGGCCAGGCACCCCAGTGGGGACCCCCACCCTAAAGGGGGTGCGAGCAGCCTGAAAACAGCCATCAGCCCCTCATCCAGGCTGGCCAGGCACACAAGCAGGACCCCCACCCTGATCCGGGACACCATTCAGGGCAAACCAGTTGGCCCCCACCCATGCACCAGGCCTCTATCCTATATAGTAAAAGGGTAATATGCAAATTGACCCTAACATTAGAAAGACTGGGAATGACTGGTCACTATGACACACACTGACCACCAGGGGGCAGATGCTCAATGCAGGAGCTGCCCTCTGGTGGTCAGTTAGCTCCCACATGGAGGAGCTCTGCTCAGCCACAAGTCAGGCTGATGGCTGCCACTACAGTGGTGGTGGTGGGAGCCTCTCCTGCCTCCTCAGCAGCGCTAAGGATGTCCGACTGCAGCTTAGGTCTGCTCCCTGATGGTAAATAGACATCCTCCGATGGCTGCCAGGCTGCCATAGGGATGTCTGATTGCCAGCTTAGGCCCAATCCCCTGGGGAGCAGGCCTCAGCCAGTAGATGGTCATCCCTCGAGGGGTCCCAGGCTGTGAGAGGGCACAGGCTGTGCTGAGGGACACCCCCCCCCCCGAGTGCACAAATTTTGTGCACTGGGCCTGTAGTATATATATAAAAGCCTAAGTGACCGTTCAACCAGTCGTCATGATGCATACTGACCACCAGAGGGCTGACAATGCAGGAGCTGCCCCCTGGTGGTCAGTGCGCTCCCACAGCGGGAGTGCCACTCAGCTGACCCATGGGGCTAGCTAGCTCCGCTGTGGTAGTGTGAGCCTCTCCCATGGACACTCCTCCTGCACACCCCTCCCCCATCCGGACTGGGACTGGGATGGGGACCCACATCGGGACTGCCTGGGTGCAAGCCCGAGGCCACTTCTAGGTCATGGGCAAGCTGGTATCCCCCTAGGACAATTTTGCAGAGACAGGAGCTGAGCGGCAGCGAGCCTATCCAGCAGAGGCGGCAGGTGCAGCAGGGCTGGGATGAGTGAGAGCTGCGGCAAACCTCCATCTCCCCTCGCCCCCCCACCCCTCGGGCCCAGACACAGCACCATCTCCTGGCTGTTTGAGACCTACCTCTCTAGCTGCCGAGGTGGCCCTCCCCTCACCTCCTCCCAGATCCGTCCCTGCTGCAGACTCCCCAACAAAAGTCCAGGACCTAGAAGAATTTGTTCCTTGGGATAGCCTTGACTACAGCTTCCTGGATGACATAGCCTCCCAAAGGAGGACGAGAGGACAGTTGAGGTCAAGGTCCCTCGGAATAGCGACAATGACAGGGAGGCCCGGGAGGGAACCCCATGGTGGTGGCTTTCCAGGATGACGTGGACCTGAAAGACAAGCCACCCAGCAGTCCCCTGTTGCCCATAGCTCCATCTCCAGGGAGAACATAACTCTTTCCAGTGAGGAGGTAGCAGGACCCCTTAAGGCCGCTGCCCTGGTCCCACAGAAGTGATCTGAGCCAGAGACCAAACAGCCCTCCACAAAGGCTCCGAGGCCGCAGTGGGGTGCAGAGACCTGCGGGTCCCCCGCGCTGAGGGCTCCTCTCAGGCCCAACGGGAAGGACAAACTGGCAGCTTCATCAGCGTGACCCCGAGGGCCAATTGCTGTGCAGATGTTGTCCTTCATCATGGACAAACCCGACTTTGTGAGTGAATCAGATACGCCATAGAGAATGGACGAGTTCCCAGTGCGGGAGGATCTCTCTGATGTGACAGACGAGGACGCTGGCCCTGCCCAGGCGCCCCCGCTCCTCTAGTCCCTGGTCCCCTCCTTCCGAGTGAAGGATGACTTGATCTCTTTGGACTGGGGCTGGAGGAGCCTGGCTGCAAGGCGAGCAGCGGTGAAGATAAGGAGGGCAGGCCTCCCTTCAAGGAGGAGAAGAACGATGAGGAGGAAGAAAAGGCTGCCAAGAAGAGCAAGCACAAGAGGAGCAAGGACCGGGAGGAGGGCCGAGAAGACCAGTGGCGGCGTTGACAGTGGACAAGCTAGAGGCCTTCCTGAGGGTGGGGCCCCAAGCGGTCACCTCCTCGGGAGGAGGGGACTACGAGGAGCTTTAGACCATCCCGCTTGGGTGTAGCGGGTGCCAGCTCTGTTGCTTCTCAAGGAGGAATGCTTCTCAGGGAGGGACGAAGGCCCAGGAGGCCAGCAGAGTTGTTTACAAGGCTGATTGATCTGGTTACGCTCAACTCCTACTCGCCTGGCCACTGCATGCGGGGAGCCTGGCTTCCTCGATGGCTCCCCTGCTGTGCACAGCCATCCCGGGCCCTCTGGGCACCTGTGCTGTTGACACCCTGCAGTGCTCCTGCATCCCTGGGGGGGGGGGGGGGGGCTCTTCCCAGGCTGGTGTCACACCTGCTCCGGCGGCTACCAGGTGAGCCAGAATGCCCTCACTCCTTTCCTTTTCTCCTTCCACACTTAGCTCCAGCCATAAAGCTCTCCTGTTTTAATGCTAAAACAAAGACAAAAACAAAAACAAACAAAAAACCCCCACAACAAATAAAAAGCAATTTTAGTGACCTACCATAAAACAATCATTCCATAAATCCCCACTTAGGATAACAGTAGAATAATTATCTTTTCCCCAAAACATGCAAAGTTTTGTGGTAATCAATATAATATTACAAGTAATTATTTCCAACACCCTACAGACATGGGTCATTGATTACAAGGTGCTATAAGTTCTGCTTTGCAATGCCACTTACCTGCCATATGCCTACTCTGTGATATGAACTGGAGGTTCAAAGATGAAGGTTTCCTGCCCCTCCCCCAACAGTTGTTTGGGTGCTAGTGGGGTAGACAATATAGGCAAATAGAAGAACTGGGGCACCATGTGGTTGTTTTCATGAAAAGTGCAGGACCACAAGTCATGTCTGGGCTTGGGAGAAGTTGAGGATGGACTGCAGAGGGTATGATATTAGAACTGAGTGGAACAATCAAAGGAGGTGGGTGGTGGCAAACATAGTGCCTGGCTTGCTAACTAAGGGACTACCTGCCATTCTCACTGCAGGCCAGCCTCACGGCTGGACTCTGCTTTTAATTAATTAATTATTTTTAATTTCTTAATATATTTTTATTGATTTCAGAGAGGAAGAGAGAGGGAGAGAGAGATAGAAACATCAATGATGAGAGAGAATCATTGATTGGCTGCCTCCTACACACCCCTTACTGGGGATCAAGTGGGCAACCTGAGCATGTGCCCTTGACCAGAATTGAACCTGGGACCCTTCAGTTGCAGGCTGATGCCCTATCCACTGAGCCAAACAGGCTAGGGCTATTTTTATTTTTTATTTTTAAAACATCTTATTGTTGAGAGAATTACAGATGTCTCTCCTTTCCCCCCTGTAATGCCCCTGAACCTCCTCTGCCCTACTCCAGGTCTTCATCACCCTATTGTCTGTGTTCATAGGTAAGATCTTTGATTAATCTCGTCCCACCCTCTAGCCCCTTACCCACTTCCCTCAGAGATTCGTCAGTCTGTTCCATGTTCCCATGCCTCTGATTCTATTTTATTCACGACTTTATTTTGTTCATTAGATTTCTTGTTTATTTTTATTCAATTGTTGATAATGTATTTGCCATTTTATTCTTATTTTTAATCTCCCCCCTTCTTTTTTTCCCTTTTCTTAAAGAATACACTTCAACATTTCCTGTAATACTGGTTTGGTGATGATGAATTCCTTTAGCTTTTTCTTATCTGTGAAGCTCTTTATCTGACCTTCAATTCTAAATGATAGCTTTGCTGGGTAGAATAATCTTGGTTATAGGTCATCACTATTCATCACTTTGAATATTTCTTGCCATTCCCTTCTGGCCTGCAAAGTTTCTGTTGAGAAATCAGCTGACAGTTATATGGGCACTTCCTTGTACACAACTAAGTACTTTTCTCTTGCTGCTTTTAAGATTCTCTCTTTGTCTTTAACCCTTGGCATTTTAATTATAATATGTCTTGGTGTGGGTATCTTTGGGTTCCTCTTGTTTGGGACTCTCTGCACTTCCTGGACTTCTAAGTCTATTTCTTTCACTAGTTTGGGGAAGTTTTCTGTCATGATTTCTTCAAATAGGTTTTCAGTATCTTGCTCTCTCTCTTCTTCTTGCCCATAATGCGAATGTGAAGTTGTCCCAGAGGCTCCTTACACTATCTTCATATTTTTAGATATTTTTTCTTTTTGCTTTTCTGATTTTTTTGCTTGTTCTTATTCCAAATCATTGATTTGATTTTCAGGATCCTCTACTCTACTGTTGTATCCCTGTGTATTATTCTTTATTTCAGTTAGTGTATGCCTAATTTCTGACTGTTCCTTTTTCATGTCTTTGACATTCTCACTAAGATCCTTGAAAGTCTCACTAAGTCCCTTGAAGCTGTCATGAAGATCCTTGAGTAACCTTATAACTATGGTTTTGAACTCTATATCTAGTAGCTTGCTTGCTTCAGTTTCTTTCATTTGTGACACGTTTCTTTGTCTCTGCATTTTACTTGCTTCCCTGTGTTTGTTTCTATGTATTAAGTAGAGTTGGTAGAGTGGCCTTGTATAGTAGTTGTCCTGTAGTGGCTCAGCCTCCCCAGTTACCTGGGCTGGGCACTCTAGATGTACCCCTGTATGGGCTGTGTGCAGTCTTATAGTTGAGCCTTGATTGCTATTGGCATCACTGAGAGGAACTGGGCTCCAGGCCAATTGGCTGTAAGGATGAGCTGCCACTACAATGGAAGAGCTGTTGTGCCGGAGACACCTCTATGGAGCAGAACTTGCATTAGGTGGGTTTTGGTGCTCACTGATTCTGTCACTTGAGTGTGTTGCTTGCGGATGTGTAGAGTTATAATCTTCTATGGTCTAAACCAGTGGTCGGCAAACTCATTAGTCAACAGAGCCAAATATCAACAGTACTTCTTCAAAATAGACTCGCCCAGGTCAAAAACCGACTTCTGCGCATGGACCATGAAGTTTCAATCACACTGTACGCGTGCCCGCACATGGTATTTTGTGGAAGAGCCACACTCAAGGAGCCAAAGAGCTGCATGTGGCTTGCGAGCCGCAGTTTGCTGACCATGGGTCTACGCTGTCCACTAGGTGCACTGGCTCTAAGGCCTCTAGGGAGGTACAAAGTCAGCCACAGCCTGGGGCCATCTGTCAGGAACTGCAGAGAGATGTGCAGAAGGCTGCTATTTGTATTGGGCTTGGAAGTGCCCAGGCGAGGCCTGGGTGTGAAGCAAAGGAGGCTGGGGCTAGTGCAGGTCTTGGGCTTTTTATTGATAGGTTTGGGGTACACTGACACCAACTACAGTTTGCTTGAGAGATTTTAGCAAAGTCTGAAGCCTGAGCTAGGACAGGTTATTCATATGGAAAAGCTGCTGCAAAAAGCTTGGGTAGGGGTACAAATTGGATGGGTGCAGGGTCTCAGGGAATTCCCAGAGCAGAGCAAACAGTGTGTTCCAGGCTGATGGAGACTCAGATATTGTTGCCAGTCAGCCCTGTGACAGGGGAGGTGCCAGTGAGCACCTTTGTCTGGGAGAAAGCCACCTCCTATTTCCTGCCTGGATGCCAAACAATCCAGTTACTCTCCATATGTGTCTGGGTCCCCCAAAGCTGCCTCGCACTGGAGCTCAGAGGGATTGAGTCTGAGTAAGTCTATGTGCTGGCCCTTTAAAAGGAACATCCGGGTCTTCAGCAGCCTCCGTGTCACCCAGCCACAATTCCTGCTGTTTTTTACAGCCTGAAGTTTTGGGGACTTCTCCTCCCAGCTCTGGAACCCTGGGATGGGGGTCTGGTGCAGGGCTGGGACCCCTTGTTCCTCAGAGTTGGCCTCTGCAGAGATGATTTCCCTCCAAATTAAAAAAATCAGCACATATGGTTTCGGATCAGTCCGTTCCATGCCCCCACTACTCCTACCAGTCTCAATGTGCTTTCTTCTTCTAGTTGTAGGACTCCCATTCAGTCAGCTTTCAGGTGGTTCTGAATGATGGTTATTCTGTATTTTAGTTGGAATTTTGATGTGGTTGTGTGAGACAGTGCATACCAGTGTTTACAAGTACCTATGCCACTATCTTGATTCTCTCTAGACTGTGCATTTAAAGGTAGTCCAGGGTCTTGTATCCACTTTTTTCTTGCTGTGTGACAGGTTGCCACAAATTTAGGGGCTTATGACAACATCCATTTATTATCTCCCAGTCTACAGGTCAGAAGTCCTACAAGGCATGACTTGTTCTATGCTGAGTCTCACCTTGCCCAAATCAAGGTGTCCATAGGACCATGTTTCTTCCTGGAGGCTCTGGGGGAAGAAGTCGTTTCCGGGCTCATTCAGGTTGTTGGCAGAATTTAGTTCCTTGCAGTCCCCTCCATTTTATTTTTGTTTGTTTTGTTTTGTTTTGTTAATTCTCACCCAAGGATATTTTCTCCACTGATTTTTAGAGATGAAACGTAATTTTTGGACTGGAACCCAGATTCTTTGTCTGCCAGAGTCGAAGAAGGAATCCATGGACAGAGAGTAGTATAGAAAAGGTGGAGACTTATTGAAGAACAAGTACAGACTCCCACGTGGGGAGAGGGAAAGAATCCCACAGAATGGACACTCATGTGGGAGTCCATCCCTTCTTCCACAGTTTATAAAGGCTGCAAGTCCCTGTGTCTGGATATCCCCTCTAATTGGCCACTATCCCCTTTTTTGATTTGGTCACTATAGCAACTCCTTAACTCAAAGGTCAAACACCACATGGGACATGTGATGCCCTCCTCCCTCATTGTTCTTTTCTTTCTGGGCTTTCTTCCTTCTTTATTTTGTAAATATAGACCTTTTTGGCTACTTCCAGCTCTTTGTCTTATGTAAATACAACTGTTGCTCCTCCCTGCACCTGGCTTCCTTGTGTTATGGAGATGTACCTTCTAATCTGTAGCCCCATTTTTTTCCATGGATCCCAATTCTAAAAATTCCCTAAGCCTGCCTATATTCCCCTAAAATTCCTGTTTCAGAGAGAATGGAAGGGAGAGGGAGAGATAGAGAGAAACATCAATGTGAGAGAGACACATTGATTGGTTGCCTCCACACTCACCCTGACTGAGGCCAAGGATCGATCCTGCAACCGAGCTATGTGCCCTTGACCAGAAAGCAGAGACCCTTAAGTCCATGGGCCAATGCTCCAACCACTGAGCAAAACCAGTTAGGGCAGTCACTTCCATCTTTAAGGTGGTAGCATCTGGGCCAGGTACTGAAGCTCTCCTGGATTTCCAGTCTTTGTCACCTCTACTTCTGTCTTTCTCTTCTACTTTTAAGGGCTCATGTAATTCTGATACTGGACAACAAATGGGTCCTGAGCTGCCTGTCACTACTTGAACCAGTTAAGCAGAGTTAGAGTTGAATCACTTATGAGCATTTATTCCAATAATGCCAATAATGCCAGCAGAGAGTAGCTAGTCATCCACAAAAATCTGCTCTGCCTCCCCCAATAAGCCAGCTGCTTATATTGGGTAGAAGGACAGAGATGTGGAAGTAGGCAAAAGCAATAAGAATGGGTATATGCAAAATGGGTATAATGGTTACAGTGTACAGGAAATTCAGGCTGTTGTTTTGCAAAGGGCTGGTGGTTTGCAAAGGGCTGGCACCTCCTGTTTCTGCAAGGAGGTTGTTAATCTTTCCATGATAATAGGCAGCTTTCCAATGAGGAGGAAGCTTTCAGGTGAGCTTCCAGGTCCTGTGTACAACTCCCACCCAGGTTAGAATGTGCTTTCTTTAATCAGAGCAAAAAAACTCATGTTAACAGAGCATGATTAACATTTCTTACTAGTGGACTGGTGTACAAAATTTGTGCATGGGGGCGGGGTGGGGAGTGTCCCTCAGCCTGGTCTGCACCATCTCCAATCTGGGACCCCTCAGGGGATGTCTGACTGCTGGTTTAGGCCCGATCCCTGTGGGATCGGGCCTAAACCAGCAGTCGAACATCCCTCTCGCAATCCAGGACTGCTGGCTCCTAACCACTCACCTGCCTGCCTGCCTGATTGTCCCTAACCAATCTACCTGTCAGCCTGCTTGCCCCCAACTGCCCCCCCTGCTGGCCTGCTTGCCCCGACCTGCCCCCCACTGACCTGATCACCCCCAACTGACCCCCACTGATGGCCTGCTCACCCCCAACTGCCCCCCTGCCAGCCTTGATCACCCCCACCGGTCCCCCCCACTGGCCTGTTCACCCACAACTGTTGTCCCATCCTAGCCTGATCACCCACAACTGTCCTCCCCTCTTGGCCCCTAACTGCCTCTACATCGGCCCCGCCACCATGGCTTTGTCCAGAAGAATGTCCGGAAGGTCTCCTGGAAGGTCGCGCAGTCTAATTAGCATATTACCCTTTCATTAGTATAGATAGAGACCTGGTACACGGGTGGGGGCGGGCTAGTTTGCCCTGAAGGGTGTCCCGGATCAGGGTGAGAGTTTCTTTGAGGGGCAGGGTGGCCTGGGAGAGGGGCCTGTGGTGGTTTGCAGGGCAGGTTATGCCCCCATTGGGGTGGGGATCCCCACTGGGGATGGTGCCGGCATGGGTGAGGGGCTGGGGCAATTTTCAGGCCAGCCATGCCCCCATGGGGTGAGGGTCTCTGCTGAGGGGGGGCATGGCCAGCCTGAGTGAGGGGCTGAGGGCTGTTTTCAGGCTGGCCACACCCCCTTTAGGGTGGGGGTCCCTGCTGGGGTTCCTGGCAAGCCTGGGTGAGGGGCTGATGGCTGTTTGAAGGCTGGCCACATCTCCCAGTGGGGACCATCACCCCATGGGGGCGTGGCCAGCCTGGGTGAGGACCTGAGGGCCATTTGCAGGCCCCTCCCTCAGCAGCCGGCCTGGGCAACCCAAGCCTCCTGTGTGCTCAGGCTGGCTCTGTGGCCACTGCCCACAGGCCCCTCCATCAGCGGCCAGCCAGGGAACACAGGAATCTTGGGCTGCCGGGGGTGACCCAAGCCTCCCTCTCGCTCTGGCATGCTCTGTGGCTGCCGCCCACAGGCCCCTTCTTTAGCGGCCAGCCCAGGAGGGCGGGAAGCTTGGCTTCCTCTGTCACCAGGGTGACCCAAGCCTCCTGCCCTCTCCAGCTGGCTCCGTGGCTGCTGCCATCTTTGTCCCACTAATTTGCATATTCCTTCCTGATTGGCTTGGGGTGCCATGGAGGTACGGTCAATTTACATACTTGTCTATTATTGGTGTAGATAATAATAGCTAGTTCCCAATTTTTTATTTCTGCTCCTAACATTCTCCACTGCTATTTCTAGCATCTCATATCTATGAGATTAGTTTTAGATGAAAACTCTCATCCGGCTGGACTGCATTTGCTTTTGCTTTGAAAGCAGTTTGCAGAGATGGAATACAGTGAATGCAGGATCTAAAACAAGGAAGACATTGAATACAGCAGACAACAATTGGACTACAAAAAAATAAACAGAAGAAAAATTAAAAAGAATTCCCGCAACCCAGACAGGTTGGGTAGCCAGGAAGTTAACTTGAATAAGTCAAATTCAAAAAATCCTTTCAGTTGTTTTATCTTGTTCTGTCTTCTTTAATTTATTGAATGTTGTTTTCTATCAGTTGAGAATTGTCTGAAAGAGTAAAACAGCACATTTCTTTAAATTTCTCACAGCTGTGATAATGTCATAATAGCAAATAATCTATTGCTGCCTTATTCTTTAGAACTGCCTCCCTGACCTGGCTCAGCTTTTGATTTGTCCCAAGTATAGCCTGGAAGTGGCATTCAGGACTTTTACCATACTACAAGGCCTGGGTAACTTCTAAATTAAGAGAATCTACCATTCTGGCATAACAAAACTGGTTAAACCAATATATGCAGCAGGGCTCCACAGATGATCATTGATGCAGTCCATTGCCATGGCTGTGAGAAGTTCTCTTTTGGTTCAGACCCTGTGATGTTTCTGGGGCATAAAGATGGTCAGTTGTCCTAAGGAACAAGATCCCCTGGTGCTTTTGGCAGGGATATATGAATAAACAGTTATCTCACATATTAGAAACCAACCATCCAGCAGCTTAGTGTTAACATAAGAAGCATTCAAACCTGTAAATCATTTTTTGTGACTTTGAGCCAAACTGTTGACAATTGTCAGGAAGCAGAATCTTTCTTTCTTTTTTTGCCTGCTTTATTTATTTATGTATTCTTTTACCAGTTTTTTTTTAAAAAATAACTTTTTATTGTTGAAAGTATTGGGGAGGACAAAATGGCAGTGGAATAGACAGATGTGTCCTGAACCTTTTCCTGGAGCAGATAGAATGAGTAGCTGAAATGAATAACACCCACCCCAAATTGGCAAAGGAGACTCAGCTTGTGAGATGATTTGCAGCTGGGAAGGGCAGAGGACCCTTGGAGAAAGCCCAGGGCACTGCAACCATGCGAGCAGCAGACACATGAGCAGCCTGCTCCTGTCCAAGGAGCTGCAGACCCACAAGCAGCCTGCCCCAGGCCAAAGAACAGCAGCCTCACATGGCCTGCCCCTATCCAAAGAGCATCAGCTCTGTGAATGACCCACTCCCATGTTCGAGGAGCAGCAACCACACTAGCAGCCCACCCCTGTCCAAGGAGCAGCAACCGCATGAGTAGCCTGCCCAAGACTGAGGAGCATAAGCCCCGTGCAGCCTGCCCCCATCCAAGGAGCATCAGCTGTGTGCAGACCACACCCTGCACTCATCCAAGGAGCAGCAGCTGCATGAGCAGCCCACCCCTATTTGAGGAGCAGCAGCCACCCAAGCAGTCTGACCTGGTCCAAGGAGCAGCAGCCATACACAGCCTGCACCCATGCAATGAGCAGCAACCAGGTGAGTGGCCTGCTCCCGTCCGATGAGCAGCAGCCACATGTGCAGCCTACTCCCGTCCAAGGAGCAACAGCTTCGCAGCAGCCCACTCCCGTCTGAGGAGCAGCAGCTGCATGAGCAGCCTGCCCCTGTATGAGGAGCAGCAGCCCTGCGAGCAACCTGCCCTTGTCCAAGGAGCAGCAGCCTCACGAGCAGCCCGCCCCGTACAAGGAGCTGCGCACAGCCAGTCCCAATCCAAGGAGCAGCAGCCATGTGAGCAGCCCACCCCTGTCTGAGGAGCAGCAGCTGCACACAGCCCATCCCCATCCAAAGAGCAGCAGCCTAGTGATCATCCCACCCCTGTCTGAGGAGCAGCAGCTGTGCGAGCAGCCTCCCCCCACCAGTCAGACGATCCACCATGCTGTGAATGGCACCCACCAGAGCAGCCGCTGCCAACTGAGGAGCTGCCATGACCACCCGAGGAGCAACCGCAGCCTGAGGAGCCACTGTCACCCAAGGAGCAACCCCTGATCGACTCAACATCAAGATCCATCGGTGAGTACAAAAATGGGTAGACAAAGAAACCCCCAAAGGAAAGAAAAGGAGAGGAATCGCTAGAAAGACAGCTAAGTGAAACAGAGGCATGCAATATGTCAGAAAAAGAATTTAGAATAAGGGTCATACAGTTCATAAACTGGATGGATGAAAAAAATCAAGAACTTATGTAAGAATCAAGAAGAAATTAAGAGTGATATAGCTGCAACAACTCTTTATTATTGAAAGTATTACATATGTACCCCTTTTTTCCCCATTGACTCCCTCCAGCCCACCCCCACCTCCTGCCCCAAGCCTTCACCACCCTATTGCCTGTGTCCATGGATTATGCATATATGTCTTTGGTTGATTACCTTCCACCCACTCACCTTCCTCTGCCTTCCCTCTGAGATTCTGCACTCTGTTCCATGATTCTGCACTCTGTTTCATGCTTCCATGTCTCTGGATCGACTCCATTCATCAGTTTGTTTTGTTACTTAGATTCCACATATGAGTAAGATCATGTGATACTTGTCTTTCTCTGACTTATTTAACTTAGCATGAAACTCTCCAGGTACCTCCATGAATCAAAAGATAAGAGATTCTTCTTTTTACTGCTGCATAGTATTCCATGCCATAAATTACCACAGCCTTTTATCCACTCATCTACTCATGGGCACTTGGGCTGTTTCCAAATCTTAGCTATTGTAAATTGTGCTGCTATGAACATAGGGATGTATACTTTCCTTCTGATTGGTACTTCTGGTTTCTTTGGGTTTCCTAGAAGTGGGATCACTGGATCAAATGGCAGCTCCATCTTTAATTTTTTGTGGAAACTCCATACTGTTTTCCAAAATGGCTGCACCAGTCTGCATTCCCACCAGCAGTGTACTAGGGTTCCCTTTTCTCCACATCCTTGCCAGCACTTGCCATTTGTTGATTTGTTGATGATAGCCTTTCTGACAGGTGTGAAATGATACCTCACTGTAGTTTTAATTTGCATATCTCTGATGATCAGTGACTTTGAGCAAGTTTTCATATGTCTCTTGGCCATCTGTATGTCCACTTTGGAAAAGCGTCTATTTAGGTCCTTTGCCCATTTTTTAATTGGGTTGTTTGTAGGAAGCAGAATCTTTCAACAGATTGAGATTATGCTCAGGAGAATGGCAGGTTTTTTTTTTTTACATGGTTTTATAAATTACAATAAAAGGAGGAGACGTAAGTGGGTTATATGAAATCCATTGGTGATAGATTAGGGAGGTGGGAGAAATCAAAACGGGGAAACCTCTAGGATTGGGTAAAAAGTAAAATGATAGACACATTTATTTTACTTAGGTGGGTGCAGGATAGTTAACAGTCAACAATTAACTCAATAACAGTGAGGGTATTTGTTGTCTCCACAGAGTGGTACCTGTGCTTTGAGGGGTCCGGAAAAAAGGAAAATTACTTTTGGCATTCCCAAAATATGTTATCATAAATGCAAAAAGACAATAGACTCTGTTAAGACCAAAGTTAATCTATGTCAGAGAAACTACCGGCCTACGACATGACTACCCACATAGAGTGCTGTTTTAATGAAAAAGTTTTAATTTCAGACTATCCTTTGTGGTTATTTTATTTTTTAAAATATATTTTTATGGATTTCAGAGAGGAAGGGAAAGGGAGAGAAAGATAGAAACATCAATGACGAATGAATCATTGATTGGCTGCCTTCTGCATGCTAAGTACTGGCGACCAAGCCCACAATTTAGGCATTTTCCCTGACCAGGAATTGAATCATGACCTTCTGGTTCATAGGTCAATGCTCAACCACTGAGCCACGCCCACCAGGCTTTGGTGGTTACTTTACATCTCTGAGTTTGCAAGGCTACCACACAGGCCTTCCCTGAGCTTGTCATGTTAGCATGTGGCCCCTTTTTGTCTGCACATACACCTTTTGGTCATAAATCAATCCAAAGGACGCATTGATGACCAACCTTTTGGTTTGATAGTGGTGTCCCCTAGTGCTAAGAAGACTCATTCTTAGGAAGTCTCAGTATTTGTCTTGATAAACAGGGTGGATCACTTGGGATAGGGCAAGACCATAATCTTAAATGGCATTCAAGGTTGAATTATTATTATTCAAAATAAAATGGCAGGTAAATGGGAGGCAGTCGGTCCTATATGTCCTTGTTAAAAAATATTCTTGATCATTTCTAATCTTTGAGTTGCCATGATCTGAGTATTTTTGTTGCTTAAGTGTTTGTATCTAGTATAACATTTACATACCACAAACAAAAGCAACAATATTAAACTAGTGTGCTGTGCCAGCAAGGCCAAGGGTGAACCCGAGTGGGGGTGATGAAAGGCTTAGAAAAGACAGGCAAAAGAATGAAAAGCTGGATCTCGGTGGGACGCTGCTTCTGAGAGACAGCGACAACACCCACAAGCCATGTCTTTATTTTATAGCAGATGCCACGAGGCAAAGTAAGGGCGTGATCAAGTTGTTTACAATATTCTCGTGGGTTTCAGTCCCACTCCACTACATGCACCTGAACTCTATCACTCAGGCACGTGGGGCCATGTGTTCAGATCACAGGCTCAAGCTTACAACTATAGCTGTTGGCTATAATTGTGATGGGAGGGCTCTGCCATCCAAGCTGGGACTTGCACATGGCAATGAGAGGACTGTGCCCTCTCAGTAGTCCAAGGCGTGAACCTGTTCAAACACTGTGGCCACACCCCACAAAATAGTAACACCAATTAGGAATAGAAATGTCTAATATTAGACAAGGAAGGATCTGAGGGGAACCATATCCCAGCTAACCAAAAATTGTGTATTATCATAATTTTTTATTAAGCTAATTATATGTTTTCCTCCTTCATCCACTGTCACTTCTACCTTATGATATGTTTGGCCAGATGAAGTAAGACTCTCTACTATTTCATTATCATAACTGATAATCAGAATATCATTGTATAGTAGGTGGGAAAGATTAACAGTAACCAAGTTAATTTTTTTTCATATCTAATAAGGGAGGGGGGTGTGGAGAGGTAGATATTGCTTCCACTAGGAAACAATAAGGAGGGTAATAACAACATAAAATCATTTTATATACATTCAACCAATGAAAATTAGGTGATATAAGAACAAGATTTGAGCAGCATCCATTTGTGAGCATACAGGCCTTATTGATGTCTTGGGTTACCTGTCTACCTCCATGGTTGGCAGCTTCTCATCATTGAGATTAAGGGGAGTGTCAGAGACAAGGGCAGATATCCATTTGTGGCAAGGTACCTGATAAGGTAAGGTACCTTTAAACACTCTTGGACAAAGTCTTTAATTAATGTCTTTCCCAATGGACAAAAATCTCCAGGTTGTAAGTTGTGGTCTGTGAATCTTTGTCTCCTGGGAGTACTGTGAAATAAATGTTACTGATTTATTAGTTCCTATAATGCAGAATGTCTGCTTTTTAGTTTTCCTTATATTTGGGAAACAAAATAATAAAAAAATCATCAAATTTTTAAACAAAAGTTATAAGAATAATAATTATTCTCAATTAATTTAGTCCCATAACCATTTTTGTTTATCCAGTATTTTTTAAGAATTCAGTTATTCCTTAGAGTTCTATAAATCTTCATCCAGTTTAAAGATATGACCTGCTTGAAAGTCTGCAATTTAGAGTAAGTCTGAGCCCAGCTGGCATGGCTTAGTTGTTGAGTGCTGACCTATGAACCAGGAGGTCACAGTTCCATTACTGGTTGGGGCACATGCCCAGGTTGCAGGCTCGATCCCCTGTAAGTACAGGAGGCAGCCGATTAATGATTCTCTCTCATCATTGATGTTTCTATCTCTCTCTCCCTCTCCCTTCCTCCCTGAAATCAATAAAAATATATATTAAAAAATAGAGTAAATCTGAGACCTTTTCATGTATTTTCTAAAGATATAACATCTGCAAATGCATTAGAGCAGTAGGGTTCTCAACCTTGGTTGCACATTAGAATTACCTGGGAATCTTTTTTTTAAAATCCTGATTTCTGGGCCTCATCCTCCAGAAATTCTGTTTCTTTGTTATGGGGTGAGGCCACAACATTAGTAACAAACAAACAAAATTTCCTGAGGATGAGGCCCAGAAATCAGGATTATAAAAAGATTGCCAGGTGATTCTAATGTGCAGCCAAGGTTGAGAACCACTGCATTAGAGTAAAAACAATGACTGCCTATGAATGACAAAACATAAAGTGGCATGGTTATAGACTTGATTATTATGCAATTGATAAAAATATACTTGGCTTTTCTATAAGATATAACATTCCAAGACAACAATTTCTTGGCAAATAGTAATTACTGTAAAATGACAAAGAATTTAAAGTTTACATACATTAAATTCAATACATGATCTCAAAATATAAAGAACAAATTATATGTAAAATTTTAAAACATTGCACATGGGTTATCAGAAGTGTACACTGAACATTGGAAATGATTCATAGATGCCCAATGTATGGACCACAAATATCCTGAGTAACACTACCGGACGCCTCCACAGGGAACCATCACCCAGGGCTTGGCTGGTGTCACTGGCTGGACACCTGCTACCCTGAGAGTTTTCTGTTTGAACTTGGCTCTGGATCTTTGCAAGTTCCTTCCTAGAGTAGACTGAAACTTCTAGAACATCCAATATAATAAAATATATGTATACAAATAGAACACAATTATTATTATTAATTTTTATTTGAAAATATTTTCCATGAAATTTCAACTATATTAAGTAGGCCTAATTTACTTTAAAAACATTTCTTTTATAAGAAGAGAAAATAAATCTTTGAGGTATTTCAGAGCCCATTGGAAATGACTCAAAGTCATCTCTGTTCAAAACTCTCTTAAAATTTAAACTTTAGGAAGGTTGTCAAATATACTTAACCAAAAGGTTATATCATAAACTCTAAATCTAGGTAGAAACACATATTTTATGGTAATAACTCAAGAAGACATTAATCAAATTTAAACAAGTTTTAATAAATATTTTGCCCAGACCACAGATTTCTGCTTAATTTATATAAGTATTTAATCGTTTTAGGTCAATAAAAGACAATGTGCTAGTAATGCCATCTGGACACTAAAAATTCATGATACATAATACACAAAACAACACATATCATGTAAAGACCATGCACATAATTCGAATTACTAATTTTTCAGAGAAAAACAAGAATATTTTTATAAACAAAACTTTCACTAACTTTTATAACCTTCACAACATTTTACAAATGAAAAATGATATAGCAACAATCAGAAACACCATGGAAGGCTTCAACAGTAGACTAGAAGAAGCAGAGGACTGAATTAGTGAGTTAGAAGATAAAGTACAGAAAAAAGCCCAATCTAACAGCAACTAGAGAAAAAAATTAAAAAGCAGGAGGAGAGCTTAAGGGAGCTTTGGGACAATGCAAAACGAAATAACATATGTATACTAGGGCTGCCAGAAGGACAAGAAGAGAAGCAAGGATTAGAAAATTTATGTGAAGAAATAATGACAGAAAACTTCCCTGATATGGGGAAGTAAAAAGTTACACAAGTACAGAGAGTCCCAAGCAAGGTGAATCCCAAAAGACCCACACAAAGTCATGCCATAATTACAATGGCAAATGTTAACGACAAAGAGAGAATCTTAAAGGCTGAGAGAGAGAGAGAGAGAGAGAGAGAGAGAGAGAGAGAATTACCTACAAAGGATCCCCCAACAGATTATCAAATGTTTTCTCAACAGAAACACATCAAGCTAGAAGGGAATGGAAGGAGATATACAAAGTGATGCAAAGCAAGGGACTGAATCCAAGAATACTCTATCCAGCAAGAGTATCAATCAAAATTGAAGGGAAAATCAGGAGCTTCGCAGACAAAAAAAAAAAAAAACAGGCTAAGGGAGTTTATAACTACCAAGCCAGCAATGCAAGAAATGCTAAAGGGGATGCTGTAAAAAGAAGAAACAAAAAGGTAAGAAGGAACACAGACTCAAAAAAATAAAAATGGCTACAAATGGTAGAGAAACCAAGATGGCGGCATAGGTAAACACTGGAGATTGCTGCCTCTCACAACCACTTCAAAAATACAACTAAAAGATGGAACGGACATCATCCAGAACCACAGGAAGGCTGGCTGAGTGGAAATTCTACAACTAGAAGGAAAGAGAAAAGCATACCGAGACTCAGAGGAGGTGTGGTGCTGAAGTAAAATACAGAGGTACAGAGGTGCATGTGGAGAGGGCTGGCAGCTGAGGATAGGGTTGTCCTTTTCAATTGGGAGGGAGTCTCAAGCTCTGAGACCCAGTCTTTGGGGACCCAGACTCATACGGGAGAAACTGGACTGTCTGGCATCGGTCGGAACTCGAGGGCAGCTTTCTCTCAGGGGTGCTTGCAGTGATTGCCAGGACACTGAGAAGCAGGGCCTCTGAGGGCAGGACTGAGAGCAGCCATAACTGCTCGCTCCACCCTGTTGATCCCCTGGGAACCCACACCGCCCAAGCCGTGCACAGAGGGTTTTGCATATGAAAAGCCTGGCCCTTTGCAAACTGATAATTACCTAACAAACTTCAGCTGGCCCAAGGCCCCAGGGAAACTTGCATTGCTTCACAGCTGGCTCCTGCTGGATAGCCTCAAGCAGAGGCTAGATTAGCACCTCCTGAGAGATCCAGGAGCCAGTGTGCCCGGTGGTCAGAGTGGGACCATCCAGATTGCAGCTCCTCAGATCCATAAAGGACACACTCAGGGGGGAGACTCAGTGAGCACCAAAGTCCCATTGAAGCAAGTCTTGCCCCGGAGGGGTGTCTCCAGCACAAAAGTTCTCCCACTGCAGACACAGCTGATTCTCACAGCCAATTGGCCTGGAGTTCAATCCCTCCCAGTGTTACCTACAACAATCAAGGCTTAACTACAACAAGACTGTGCACAAAGCCCACAAGGGGTGCACCAAGAGTGTCTACCTCAGGTAATTGGGGAGGCTGAGCCACTGGGCCCTATAGGACAACTAGCACAGAAAGCCACTCTATTGGCACAGCGAAGCATAAAAAAAATGCCGAGACAAAGAAAAAGGACACAAATGACAGAAATGGAGAAAAGCAAACTTCTGGATATAGAGTTCAAAACCACACTTTTAAGGCTTTTCAAGAAGTTTCTATAAACCGCCGATAAACTTAATGAGACCCTCAAGAAACATAGTGAGACCCTCAAGGTTGTGATAAAGGACCAACTAGAAATTAAGCATACACTGACTGAAATAATATTATACAGACTCCCAACAGCAGACTAGAGGATCGCAAGAAGCAAGTCAAAGATTTGAAATGCGAAGAAGCAAAAAACACCCAACCGGAAAAGCAAAATGAAAAAGGAATCCAAAAATACCAAGACAGTGTAAGGAGCCTCTGGGAAGCTTCAAGCATACCAACATCTGAATTATAGGGGTGCCAGAAGAAGAGAGAGAGCAAGATATTGAAAACCTATTTGAAGAAATAATGACAGAAAACTTCCCCTAGCTGGTGATAGAAATAGACTTACAAGTCCAGGAAGTGCAGAGAACCCCAAACAAAAGGAATCCAAAGAGGACCACACCAAAACACATCATAATTAAAATGCCAAGAGCAAAAGACAAAGAGAGAATCTTAAAAGCAGCAAGAGAAAGAAACTCAGTTACCTACAAGGGAATACCCATACAACTGTCAGCTGATTTCTCAACAGAAACTTTACAGGCCAGAAGGGAGTGGCAAGAAATATTCAAAGTGATGAATACCAAGAACCTACAACCAAGATTACTTTATCCAGCAAAGCTATCATTCAGAATTGAAGGTCAGATAAAGAGCTTCACAGATAAGGAAAACCTAAAGGAGTTCATCACCACCAAACCAGTATTATATGAAATGCTGAAAGGTATCCTTTAAGAAGAGGAAGAAGAAGAAAAAGGTAAAGTTACAAACTATGAACAACAAATACACATCTATCAACAAGTGAATCTAAAAATCAAGTGAATAAATAATCTGATGAACAGAATAAACTGGTGATTATAATAGAACCAGGGGAATAGAAAGGGAGTGGACTGACTATTCTTGGGGGGGTAAGGGCTGAGGGGGATGAGGGAAGAGACTGAACAAAAATCGTGCACCTATGGTTGAGGACAGTGGGAGGGGCGGGTGAGGGTGGAGGGTGGGGTGGGAACCGGGTGGAGGGTAGCTATTGGGGAAAAGGAGGAACAACTGTTATAATCTGAACAATAAAGATTTAATTAAAAAAATAAAATGGGTGATGACGAAAGGTGCTTCCTCTTTGCTGCATCTACTGGGAGGATGAAGACCATTCTCAGCAATCAGACTGTGGACATCCGGAAAATGTGGACATCAATCTGAAGGGGTGCACAGTGATTGTGAAGGGCCCCAGGGGCACCCTGCGGAGGGACTGTTTCCAAATCTTACATATTGCAAATTGTGCTGCTATGAACAGAGGGGTGCATATATCCTTTCTGATTGGTGTTTCTGATTTCTTGGTATATATTCCTAGGAGTGGGATTACTGGGTCAAATGGGAGCTCTATTTCTAACTTTTTGAGGAAACTCCACACTGTTTTCTACAGTGGCTGCACCAGTCTGCATTCCCACCAGCAGTGTATGAGGGTTCTTTTTTCTCAACATCCTCTCCAGCAATTGTTGTTTGTTAATTTATTGATGATAGCCATTCTGACAGGTGTGAGATGTTACCTCATTATCTGTTTGATTTCATTTCTCGGATAATTAGTTACTTTGAGCATTTTTTCATATGCTTTTTAGCCCTTTGTATGTCCACTTTTGAAAAGTATCTATTTAGATCCTTTCCCCAGTTTTTGATTCGATTGTTTATCTTTCTTTTGTTAATTTGTATGTGTTTCCTATAAATTTTAGAGATTAAACCCTTATCGGATATAGCATTGGCAAACATGTTCTCTCATACAATGGGCTCCATTGTTGTTTTGATGATGTTTCCTTTACTGTGCAGAAGATTTTTATTTTGATGTAGTCCCATTTGTTTATTTTCTCCTTAATTTCCTTTGTCCCAAGAGATGTATTGACAAAGATATTGCTATAAGATATATCTGGTATTTTTCTGTCTGTGGATTCTTCTAAGATTTTTATGGTTTCCCATCTTATGTTTAAGTCTTTTATCCATTTTGTGTTTATTTTTGTGTTTGATGTAAGTTGGTTGTCTAGTTTCATTTTTTTGCATGTATGTGTCCAATTTCCCTAACACTCTTTATTGAAGAGTCTGTCTTGACTCCAGTGTATGTTCTTGCCTCCTTTGTCAAATATTAATTGAGCATAATGACTTGTATAGGTTTCTGGATTCTCCATTCTGTTCCATTGGTCTATATGTCTGTCCTTGTCCCACTGCCAGGTAGTTTTGAGAACAGTGG
The DNA here is from genome assembly GCF_964212035.1 of Myotis nattereri. NCBI lineage: Eukaryota > Metazoa > Chordata > Mammalia > Chiroptera > Vespertilionidae > Myotis > Myotis nattereri. The sequence goes on from NC_138078.1 coordinate 55,728,031, forward strand.
CTTTGTATTATAGCTTGATATCTGGTATTGTAATCCCTCCAACTTGGTTCATCTTTCTCAGGATGGCTGCAGCAATTTTTTTTTTAATTCCGTATACATTTTTGGAGAGATTTTTCTAGGTCTGTGAAATATGCCATTGGTATTTTAATGGGGATTGCATCAGTATATTTTTATTGATTTCAGAGAAGGGAGAGGGAAAGATAGAAACATCCTAATGAGAGAGAATTATTGATCAGCTGCTTGATGCACAACTTCTACTGGGATTGAGCCCACAACTTGGGCATGTGCCCTTGACCAGAATCTAACCTGGAACCCTTAAATCTTCAGGCTGAACCTCTATCCACTGAGCCAAACTGGCTAACACATCCCCCCTTTTAAAATTGATCTTCTTTATCTATCTGTTTTATTGATTTCTTATTATTCTAATATCTGTTGTATTGTTCATATATCTAATTTTCTTTTCCCTTGTCTTACTCAATTTCCCTTTCTCTTTTCTTTGTTTTCATTACTCAAGTTTTACATTTTTTTCCTCTCTTCTCTTTCTGTTTTCTTCTTTTCTGAATTTCTTAACTCATTTACCCTTCCTAAATTTAGGACTCTGCTCTGTACTCTCTTTTTCAATGTTTTTCTTTCTTGTCTTGTCATTTCTTTTCTCCCTCCTTTATTTTAAACCATCATCTTTCACTTATTCCTCTAATTCTTTAAGGTTATTTTCTCCACTTAATTTCTGCATCTATAGATTCTTTCCCCCACCCCCACCCCTTTCCATTTGCGCTCTTTGGTTTATTTGTTTTGTTGTATTTTATCCCCATATATATATATTTTTTATCTCCCCCCGCCCCATCATTCCTGTTCTCTTTTCTCTTTCCTAATTATCTTTTCTCTGGTGGTCACAGGTTATAGGGTCTTGTGTACATTTGTGTTCTGTTCCTTCAGTGTTGTGTCTTGTTTTCTTGTATTTTGAGCTGTTTGGTCAGCACCTCCACAATGGCTGGCATGATGTGGCAAGGAGTGAGCCACATAATTAGATACCCTCAGAGGAGACTCCATCCATGAATAGGACAATAACATTCAAGACCCAACCACATCAGGAGAACCCAAATATCTCAAATAAGGGGCCTCCCTAAAACACCCAACCCAAGAGACCTGAGAGACTGCACCCAAAAACTACTATATAAGACCAACCCCAAAAATCTGGATGGCATAGCAGTTTGATCTAATAAATAGAAACAAATACAAAAGAACAGCAAAAAAATTGAAAGGCAAAGAAACAACCTCCAAATGAAAGAAAAGGAGGAATCACCAGAAAAAGAACTAAATTAAATGGAGGCAAGTAATTTGTCAAAGAATTCAGAGTAATGGTTATAAGGATACTCAAACAAATGGGTGAGAAATACACACAACCCAATGAGAATTATAAGAAACTGAATAAGAGGTTCTCTGCGCTTCCTGGACTTGTAAGTCTATTTCTTTCACCAGGTAGGGGAAGTTTTCTGTCATTATTTCTTCAAATAGGTTTTCAATATCTTGCTCTCTCTCTTCTTCTGGCACCCCTATAATTCGGATGTTGGTACGCTTGAAGCTGTCCCAGAGGCTCCTTACACTATCTTCGTATTTTTTTATTCTTTTTTCATTTTGCTTTTCCGGTTGGGTGTTTTTTGTTTCTTTGTATTTCAAATCTTTGACTTGATTCTTGCAATCCTCTGGTCTGTTGTTGGGAGTCTGTATAATGTTCTTTATTTCAGTCAGTGTATGCTTAATTTCTAGTTGGTCCTTTATCACAACATTGAGGGTCTCATTAGATTTCTTGAGGATCTCACTACATTTATCGGCGGTCTCACCAGTCTTCTTGAAGATCTCACTACATTTATCGGCGGTCTCACCAGTCTTTTCGAGGGCCTTACTAAGTTTATCGGCGGCTTCTAGACAGTTCTTTAAAGACCTTAAAAGTGTGGTTTTGAACTCTATATCCAGCAGTTTGCTTTCCTCCAATTCTGTCATTTGTGTCCTGTTTCTTTGTCTCAACATTTTTTATGCTTCGCTGTGTCGATAGAGTTCCTTTCTCTGCTATGTGTCCCAATTACCTGGGGTAGACACTCTTGGTGCACCCCCTTGTGGGCTTTGTGCACAGTGAATAAGAAATATACCAACATGAGTAAGAATCAAGTGGAACTTGAGAATCACATAATTGCAATAAAGAACACAATGAAAAGTTTCAACAGTAGACTAAAAGAAGCTGTGTTCCAAATCAGTGAGTTAAAAGATAAGAGGAAAAAAACACATAAGCAAAACAGCATCTGGGGGAAAAAATTTAAAAAGTAGGAGGATGGTCTAAGGGAGCTTTGGAAAACATGAAAGGAAACAACATCTGCATAATAGGGGTGCCAAAAAGAGAGGATGCTAAGCAAGGAATAGAAAACCACAATACATGGTCTGAAATGAAAATTTTTTTAATGGAGAGTTTTTTCTTTATTGAGAAACTTAAGACTTGGGTACATCAAATAAAACCAATTTGGAGTGGGGGTCAAAACCCACAACAGGAAGAAAAAAAATGTTAACACTTTCTGGGTAATATCAGAACCCAGAGAATATATTCTTTTAATTAAAAAATTCTAGGTGTTTCATAATTGACCTTTGGATACAAAATGACCTATTAAATTTGCAATTTGTGGTTCTGGTATTGAGTTCCATAGGACAAGCTAGGAAATCTTCAAACATTGAGCTGAATTCCCTGAGGGGTCATTTGGCTTTTGAATAATTTTTTATTTCCTTGCCTAAGAGGTAGGAGAAGCAACAGCTTCTTTTCTTGGCATGATGAGCCTGTAGACCTGCCATAGCTTCATCCACCTTGGAGATTTGGGGACTCCAGAATGTGTAGCAGCCCAGAGTGGTTGATCTCTAGAATCCTTACTGTAATCTTTTCAGCTAGGTTTGAATGCATGGTTTGGATGAGAGGGAACAAATGTTTTCCCAGCATCTGCTGTTCCTATGGAGGATGCTGTGGCCAGCATTGAGGCAGTCAGGGGCTCCTTTCCCTGCACATGGACTGCAGGCTGGGGTGAGGCCTGCAGATACTGGAGGCATACTTGTAAGATCCAACAGTCCGAGGAGCAGCAGCAGCCACAGCAGCACGAGGAGCTAGCTAGGATCTGCATAGTTGGGGGAACACCAACTGGCAGCTGGCAGTCAGTCCTTGCTGGGTGGCACCAGCCCCACCAAAGTCCTTAGCCAAGTGATCTGGGCACTCAGGCCCAACTCTCTGAGCAGTAGTAGGGAGGGCCATGAGAGGCCAGAGCATTACCATTTGCCCCAGATGGTGACGAGTTGGATGAGGCTCAGACTGGTGTATAGCACTTGGCATTCCTTGGAAGCCTTGAGGTCTCCCATCTTGCAGCCAGCATGAATTGGGTCTCATCTGTGCTAACTGGTTAAGTGTGTAATATGGAAGTCTTCCCTGAGCCTGTGGAACGGCTGGCGCAAAGTAGCCACCAACTACAGGCTGGAACTGATTTAAGATAACATTTGCAGGGAGTGCTCTCATCCTGGGCACCTGCTGCACATACTGGTTGGTTAGGTGAGCCTTTCACTTTTTCTTTCTCTGGGCCAAGGTGACAGTGGCTTGGAGCCCAAGATGTGTCATTCATCTCAGTGACTGCTTTGGTGGCCTCTTTAGGAGATGAGAAGCATACAAAGCCAAACGCTTTGCTTCTTCAATCCTGCAGCATAACCTTAGCACTGGTGATGAATCCAAAAGGAGAAAACTATTTTCTTAACTTCTCATTGTCAATGGTGTCATCCAAGTTCTTTTTTTTTTTTAATAGCAAACTGATCTTTATTATTATAATTGATAGATACTGATAATTAATTTCTAATTCTTTATTTTTTATTTTTTATTTTTTTTAATTTATTGCTTAAAGTATTACAAAGGGTATTACATATGTGTCCATTTTATCCCCCCGCCCTAGACAGTCCCCTAGCGTCCCCTATCCCCCAATGTCTTATGTCCATTGGTTATGCTTATATGCATGCATACAAGTCCATTAGTTGATCTCTTACCCCCCTACCTCCTGCCCCCCAACCCTCCCCGGCCTTCCCGCTGCAGTTTGACAATCTGTTTGAGGCAGCTCTGCCTCTGTATCTATTATTGTTCAAAAGTTTATAGTGGTCTCTATTATCCATGAATGAGTGAGATCATGTGGTATTTTTCCTTCATTGACTGGCTTATTTCACTTAGCATAATGCTCTCCAGTTCCATCCATGCCGTTGCAAATGGTAAGAGTTCCTTCCTTTTTAGAGCAGCATAGTATTCCATTGTGTAGATGTACCACAGTTTTCTAATCCATTCATCTACTGATGGGCACTTAGGCTGTTTCCAGATCTTAGCTATGGTGAATTGTGCTGCTATGAACATAGGGGTGCATATATCCTTTCTGATTGGTGTTTCTGGTTTCTTGGGATCTATTCCTAGAAGTGGGATCACAGGGTCAAATGGGAGTTCCATTTTCAGTTTTTTAAGGAAACTCCATACTGTCTTCCATAGTGGCTGCACCAGTCTGCATTCCCACCAGAAGTGCAGAAGGGTTCCTTTTCTCCACATCCTCTCCAGCACTTGTCGTTTGTTGATTTGTTGATGATAGCCAGTCTGACAGGTGTGAGATGGTACCTCATTGTTGTTTTGATTTGCATCTCTCGGATGATTAGTGACTTTGAGCATGTTTTCATATGTCTCTTGGCTTTCTGAATGTCCTCTTTTGAAAGGTGTCTATTTAGGTCCTTTGCCCATTTTTTGATTGGATTGTTTATCTTCCTTTTGTTAAGTTGTATGAGTTCCCTATAAATTTTGGAGATTAGGCCCTTATCAGATATGACATTGGCAAATATGTTTTCCCACACAGTGGGTTTTCTCGTTGTTTGTTGATGGTTTCTTTTGCTGTGCAGAAGCTTTTTATTTTGATGTAGTCCCATTTGTTCATTTTCCCTTTAGTTTCAAGTGCCCTAGGAGCTGTATCAGTGAAGAAATTGCTTCGGCATATGTCTGAGATTTTGTTGCCTTTGGATTCTTCCAGAATTTTTATGGTTTCCTGTCGTACATTTAAGTCCTTTATCCATTTTGAGTTTATTTTTGTGTATGGTGTAAGTTGGTGGTCTAGTTTCATTTTCTTGCATATATATATATGTCCAATTTTCCAAACACCATTTATTGAAGAAACTATCTTGGCTCCATTGAATGTTCTTGCCTCCTTTGTCAAATATTAATTGAGCATTTTGGTTCGGGCTGATTTCTGGGCTCTCTATTCTATTCCATTGATCTATATGCCTATTCTTGTGCTAGTGCCAGGCAGTTTTGAGAACAGTTGCTTTGTAATACAACTTGATATCTGGTATTGAGATCCCACCTACTTTGTTCTTTTTCAGGATTGTTGCAGCTATTCGGGGTCTTTTTTTATTCCAGATGAATTTTTGGAGAGTTCGTTCTAGATCTCTGAAGTATGCCGTTTGTATTTTAATGGGACCAAGTTCTTAATGTAGAGATTCATCCTCTGATATCAACTAATTCTCTCTTGCGTCAGTTGTTCAAATTGCCATTTTAACTCAGCCTACTATTCCACTATCTTCTGAGCATGGCCTACAAAAATGACATGCCCACTGATTTCTTTTCCATTCATCTCTTCCACAGCCTTATTGGCATCCTTGTGTGTTTCATAACTCACAAGGCCTAAGCCTTTGGATTTCCCACTATGATCTCTCATCACCTTGACACTTATGGTCTTACCAAATTGACTGAACAGCTCTTTCAGACTCTCATCATCTATCTCTTCCCTAAAATTTTTGATATACACATTAGTGAACTCCTTGTGGAATCAAGTGGCAATGAAGAATGATATAGCTGCATAGGTGCTGGGGCAGGTGGGCTGGAAGCATGCAAAAGTGACTTCCCTGCGGGTTGTCCAAGAATGATTTGATTTTTCTTTTTCTCTTTACTTTATTATTATTTTTTCAGATTTTAAGGCGTTTTTGGGTTTTAAAAAATTTTTTTTCTTCGAAGAGACAAGATGGCAACCGGCAAGAAGGTAGGGAAGGAGAGTGTGTGAGAGAGTGAGGGAGCAATAGACGAGCATGAGGACGTGTGTGGTGTGTGTGTGAGAGAGTTAGGGACAGTTAGATCCTGCAGGTATTCCAAGGGGCTGCCAAACCGGGCAGTCTTAGATGGCGAAACCTCGGTGTCACCGCAAACACTCCAGGTAGGACACTGCCGGCACTTAGACCACGTCATCTTCAAGAACAGAACTGCTTGAGACTAGGATCCTAACCTTGCCACTATCCAATCTGGTCTCAGTAGCAAACCGAGACCCTACAGCCAATAGGGTAAAAGACCTGCAATCACAGCAGCAGACCCACAGACACCAAGACCCCAGGCACCCCAGCTACAGATTTCTGTGAGTCACAGAGCCAATCCCCTTCTCCACTGGCCCACAGCAGTGGCATAGGAACTGCCAGACCCTCTACGCACAAACAGGCCTCCTGCCCACACACAGCAGTGGTGGCTCTACCTGAATTTGAGCCTGGGTATGCAGACATGGGAAGTTTGTTTCCCACGACAGAATCCATGCCCACACAGGGAAGCTGTGCTGAATTTGAATTTGAGCCTGGGTGCGTGAACTCTGGGAGTTTCCTGTGACCAGACGCCATGCCCACAGAAGAAGGCTGTGTTGAATTTGAGCCTAGGTGCAGGTACTTGGGGAGTTTGTTCTCGCAGCACGCACATGCACTACCAGACCCTGTACCCACACAGGGAGACTGCGTTGAGTTTGAGACTGGGTGCACGGACATGGAGAGTTTGTTTCCTGCCGTGACCAGACCCTGCACCCACACAGGGATGCTGCACTGAATTTGAGACTGGGCACATGAATACAGAGAGTTTGTTTCACTCAGCATGCATGCCCGTAACCAGACCCCGTGCCCACACAGGGTGGCAATGCCACGTGAGTTTGATTTAGGGCAAGCGCACATGGAAGGCTGTTTTCCACAGGGCGGGAGTGGACCTCCTGCCAACACAGTGCAACTGTGCAACCTGGTCCCCCAAGCAGACCAGGGATCCTGATTCTCCATGCGAGAAACATAACTGAGCACCAGTGACTTGACTCTGTTTCTCATCGTGTGCGCCTGGGATCCCTGATTCCCCGTGCATTCACATTAAGAGCCAGTGACTCCAATTCTTAGCACATGTGCACACAGGGAACCTGATTCTTGGTGTGAGGCCTCACCAAGCAACAGACTCTGATACTTGATTCTCAGCGTGGGTACAGGGGGTTTCTGACAGACACTAAAGGACTCTGATCTTTGGCACACACCAGCAGGGTCTCTGTTTCAGCACAGAGCAGGTGGGGTCCATGATTCTACATGTGTACATGAGGCCACACTAAGCGCCTGTGATTCTGATCCTGTGCAAGCATGACTCCCACTAACCCACGGCAGCCACACGTCTTGGTGTCGGAGCTCTTCAGTGACACTTGGGGGGTGCGAAGCTCCCACTGCACAAGGCCTGGCCCATGCAATTCGACATGTGAACCTTCTGGTGATAATTGGAATGGGGAGACAACAAAACAATCCCCAGAAGAAAGGAAATAAGTGAAACAGAAGCTTGCAACACGACAGAAAAAGAATTCAGAGTAATGGTCATACAGATCACACACTGGATGGAGAAGAGAATAAACAACCTATGCAAAAACCAGGAAGAAATAAAAAGTGATATAGCTACAATCAAAAACACCATGAAGGTTTCAACAGTAGACTAGAGGAAGCAGAGGACCGAATTAGTGAGTTAGAAGCGAAGGTACAGAAACAAGCCAATTCTGAAGAGCAACTGGAGAAAAAATTTAAAAAGCAGGAGGAAAACCTAAGGTAGCTTTGGGACAATGCAAAATGAAGTAACATACATATAATAGGGCATTCAGAGGGACAAGAAGAGCAGCAAGGATTAGAAAATCTATTTGAAGAAATAATGTCAGAAAACTTCCCTGATATGAGGAAGAAAAATGTTACACAAGTACAGAGAGTCCTAAGCAAGATGAATCCTAAAAGACCCACACCAAGACACGTCATAATTACAATGGCAAATGTTAATGACAAAGAGAGAATCTTAAAGGCTGCAAGAGAGAAACAGTTACCTACAAGGGATAGATACCTCATCAGATTGTCACATGATTTCTCAAAAGAAACACATCAAACTAGAAGGTAATGGAAGGAGGTATACAAAGTGATGCAAAGCAAAGGTCTGAATCCAAGAATACTCTATTCAGTAAGACTATCAATCAAAATTGAAGGGGAAATCAGGAGCTTCACAGACAAAAAAAGGCTAAGGGAGTTTATCACTACCAAGCCAGCAATGCAAGAAATGCTAAATGGAATGCTGTAAAAAGAAGAAATAGAATCTGAGGAAGGAACACAGGCATAAAATACAGAAATGGCTACAAACAAGTAACTGTCAATAATAACATTAATCGTAAATGGATTAAATGCTCCAATCAAAAGACATCGAGTGGCTGAATGGATAAGAAAACATGACCCATATATATGCTGCCTCCAAGAGACCCACCTCAGAAAAAGGACTCACACAGACTGAAAGCGAAGGGATGGAAAAATATCAATCAGGCAAATGGAAATGATAAAGAAAAAAGAAGCTGGGGTAGCAATACTTATACCTGACAAAATAGACCTCAAAGTGAAGACCATAACAAGAAATAAGAAAGGCCACTTCATAATTCCAAAGGCATTGATACAACAAGAGGATATTACTCTGGTAAACATTTATGCACCCAATGCAGGAGCACCCAAATTCATAAGAAAACTTCTGGAAGATATCAAGGGAGAGACTGACAGCAACACAATCATAGTAGGAGACTTTAATATCCCATTAACATCACTGGATAAATCCTCTAAACAAAAATTAGCAAAGAAGCATCAATCTTAAATGACTAACTACATCAGATGTACTTAATCGATATCTTTAGAATATTCCACCCCCAAATTACAGAATATACATTCTTCTCAAGCACACATGGAACATTTTCAAAGATAGACCACATATTGGGACAGGCAAAGTCTCTTCAAATTCAAGAGGATTGAAATCATATCAAGCATCTTCTCAGATCACAATGGCATAAAATTAGAAATCAACTACAGTATAAACAATCACAAAAATTCATACACTTGGAGGCTAAATAGCATACTATTAAAGAATGAGTGGGTTACCAAAGAGATCAAAGAAGAAATGAAACACATCCTGGAAACATGACAATGAAAACACAACAATCCAAAATCTTTGGGACACAATGAAAGCAGTCCTGAAAGGAAAGTTTATAGCTCTACAGCTCTACCTCAAAAAACAAGAAACCATTGTAGTAAAACATCTAACTCTAAAACTCAATGAATTAGAAGTAGAGCAAAAGAAAAGCCCAGAGTGAGCAGAAGGAAGGAGATAATAAAGATTAGAGCAGAAATAAATGACACAGAGGCCAAAATAATAATACAAAAGATCAATGAAACCAAGAGCTGGTTCTTTGAAAGGATTAACAAGATTGATGAACCTCTAGTCAGGCTCTACAAGAAGCAAAAAGAGAGGACCCAAATAAACAAAATCAGAAACGAAAGAGTTGAAATAACAACAGACCCCACAAAATATGAAGAATCATAAAAAAATACTATGAGCAACTCTACTCCAACAAACTGGTCAACCTTGAAGAAATGGACATATTTCTAGAAAAATACGACCTTCCAAAACTCAAACAGGAGGAATCAAAAAATCTGAATAGGCCGATAACTATGGAGGAAATTGAAGCAGTAATAAAAACAAACAAACTTCCAACAAACAAAAGCTCTGGATCAGACGGCTTCACAGGGAAATTTTAACGAACAATCAAAGAAGAAATAAAACCTATCTTCCTCAGACTATTCCAAGGAATTCAAGAAGGTGGAGCACTTCCAAGCTCTTTCTATGAAGCCGACATTACCCTAATCCAAAAACCAGATAAAGACAATACAAAGAAAGAGAATTATAGGCCAATATTCCTCATGAACATAAACGCCAAAATCCTCAACAAAATTCTTGCAAAACATATCCAGCATTACATTAGGAAGATCATGCACCATGACCAAGTGAGATTAATTCCAGGTATGCAAGGATGCTACACTCTCTGCAAATCAATAAATGTGATACACCATATAAACAAACTGATAGATAAAAACCATATAATCATATCCATTGATACAGAAACACATTTGACAAAATCCAACACCCTTTCTTGATTAAAAACCCTCAGCAAGGTGGGAATAGAAGGATCATACCTCAACACAATAAAAGCCATATATGACAAGCCCACAGCCAACATCATAATCAATGGGAAAAAACTAAAACCATTTCCCTTAAGAACAGGAGCAAGACAGGGATGAACACTCTCACCACTCTTGTTCAACATAGCACTGGAAGTAGTAGCCATTGCAATAAGACATGGTGAAGAAATAAAAGGCATCCAAATTGGAAAAGAAGAAGTAAAACTATCCTTATTTGTATTTGACATGATATTGTACATAGAAAACCCCGAAGAGTCCATCAAAAAACTACTAGACTTAATAAATGAATTCGGCAATGTAGCAGGATACAAAATTAACACCCAGAAGTCTATGGCTTTTCTATAGACCAATATTGAACTCACAAAAAGAAAATTAAAAAAGCAATCCCATTTACCATTGCAACAAAAAATTAAGAAACATAGGAATAAACTTAACCAAGGAGATAAAGAACCTGTACTCAGAAAATTTCAGAAAGTTGAAAAAATAGATAGAGGAAGATATGAACAAGTGGAAGAATATACCATATTCATGGATTGGTAGAATCAACATCATTAAAATGTTTATACTACCCAGAGCAATCTATAGATTCAATGCACTCCTCATTATAATACCAATGGCATACTTCAAAGGCCCAGAAAATATTCTTCTGAAATAAAAAAAGACCCACAAAAGCTGCAGCAATCTTGAGAAAGAAGAACAATGTTGGAGGGATCACAATGCCGGATATAAAGCTATACTACAAAGCCATCATGCTCAAAACTGCCTGGTACTGGCAGAAGAACAGACATATAGATCAGTGGAACAGAACAGAGAACCCAGAAATTGACCCAAGCCTTTATGCTCAATTAATATTTGACAAAGGAGGTAAGACCATACAATGGAGTCAAGACAGTCTCTTCAAACTGTGGTACATATACACAATGGAATACTATGCTGCGGTAAAAAAAAAAGGAACTCCTGCCTTTTGCAACAGCATGGATGGAACTGGAGAGCATTATGCTAAGTGAAATAAGCCAGTCAGAGAAAGATAAATACCACATGATCTCACTCATTTGTGGATTATAGAGAACAACATAGACTGATGAAAAAGGACAGACCCAAAGACTGAGAAACAGCGATCAGGCTATCAATCCCCAGAAGGAAAGTAGGGGAGGGCGGGGGTAAGGGGAAGAGATCAACAGAAGGACTTGTATACATGTATATAAGCCAAACCAATGGACATGGACAACGGGGGGATGGGAGCATGAGTTTGTGTGTGTGGGGGGAGGTTGGGGGTTAAACGGGGGGATGAGGACACATTTGTAATACCTTAACTAATAATAATAAAAAAAAATAAATAAATAAAAAAGACAGTCTCTTCAATAATTGGTGTTGGGAAAACTGGACAGATAATTGCAAAAAATGAAACTAGACCATCAACTAACTGTTAGGTTAGGTGGCTCAGGAGGCGGCGCAAGAAATAGAGTCCAGTGAATCAGAAAAGAAAGGAAAGGAAAAGGTTTATTCTGCGTCCCCGGGAAACCCATGTTCCCCAAGGACAGGGCACGTGGATTCACGCCAACAGGGAGGGGGGCGCTTTTTTTATTCTGCGGTTGGGTGAGGGGCGGGGACATGAGCTGAGGAATTCTCTGCTGCAGGGAATGGGCGGAATATTCAGGACGAAGTTCTTATCTGTGTGGGGGTATGCGAATTCAGGGAGAAGAAGCTGGTATCTGTGTCTGGCACCTTGATCTGTGAGAAATTCCAGGGGAAGTCCATTATCTTGTCATGTCTGCATGTATCCGATCCTGGGCTCTCTCCGACCTAACACTAACACCATACACAAAAATAAACTCAAAATGGATAAAGGACTTAAACATAAGATGGGAAATCATAAAAATTGTAGAAGAAGCCATAGGCAGCAAAATAGCAGAAATTTGTTGCTGGAAGCCAATTCCAGCAATGACAGCAGGGCTGAATCTGGGAATGGCTGATGGCATTTCCCCAAACCTGAATGGGATACATTAAATTGATTGTTTGCTGCCAGATAGCTCAGGGCATCTTAATCTACATGTTATTGCCTCCTATTGGCCAAACACCTGAATAGCCATAGGCTAATTCTCCCCAATCTGACAATGGACTCTGTATACAAAACCCTGACCCTTTGAAGTGTATATCTCTGCCTCACTTCAGGAAAAATTGTGTTAATAAAAAGCATGGGGTCCTGAGATGAGGGGATCTTAGTTTCCTTTAAACTAGGCTCCTCTGACCCCCAAATGCCTTTCAAAATTATATTTTGTCTCTGGACTCCTATTTAATCTATGCACAGCCTTCTCCAGATTGCTGAACCCTTCTTAATGCCGGAACAAGAACCCCAGCATTAATGGCGTCCTGAACTGGGGCTTCCTGAACCCTTGCAGCACCAAGGATGCACATCTGGAAAAGAAGGATTTGCCTGAGCAGAAACAGCACCAGTGATTGTGGTAAGATTAACTGTGCATAGAGCCCATGTCAGCTTCGGAAGCCCACAGATCCCCAAGTGTATGTGTGATACTTTGTGTTCAAATCAGATTATAATGGGGAAGAATTTGGTTAAAAGGCAAAATTATAAAGAAATTGGAATATTAAAAGGTACTTTTAAAAATCAGGCTGACAAAATAGTGCCATGGTCATCTTTAATGTGGTTTCTTGTTCAAATCATAAAAAACCTAATTTGTTTTGAGGATCGATAATTTATAATGTCTAAAAAGCCACCAGATCCTCTGCCCCTGGAGAGGAGAGACTGGGCAGCTAGAGAGTAAAGCTATCAGCTTTCTCCTCATGAGACTACTTAACACTGTGTTTAAATAGTATAGAAGAACGCATTGGGATAAACTAATTCTCACAAAAATAAGTCTAACCGCTAGTTATTACTTTGGAAAGCGAAATAGGAAAAAATTTAAAATCTGTCTTTTTCTATTAAGCATGGCTTTAGTTTACTTTAGAAAATAAATGCAGCTGAATCAAAGCCAGCAAGATGTAGGGGAAGGGAGTCACGTGGCAATCCAATTAGCATACCATAGTATGCTAATTTAAAGTTTCCTCCTAATTGAAAAGTTTTACAAAATTTAGAAATGCCTCTGGGATTTCTGTGCACATATAAAGAGAAAAGCTAGCTTAAAACAAATGCTTGCATCATCTGATTTCAAATTTTAGAGTTTTGAGCTAGAACTTAAACCTCTCTACAAGTGCTACAAAATAAAACTCCAAGACTGTTTTTTTCTTAAGAAAGATTGCAAATTTGACCCAGGGAAAAAATACAGGCTGGTTTTAGCAACAAGATTGGTATTTCCATAATAAAGAGTAGTTTTTAAAATGCTAATGAGCCGAAACTGGTTTGGCTCAGTGGATAGAGCGTTGGCCTGCAGACTGAAAGGTCCCAGGTTCGATTTCGGTCAAGGGCATGTACCTGGGTTGCAGGCACATCCCCAGTGGGAGATGTGCAGGAGGCGGCTGATCGATGTTTCTCTCCCATCGATGTTTCTAACTCTCTATCTCCCTTCCTCTCTGTAAAAAAAAAAAAAATCAATAAAATATATTTAAAAAAAATAAAATGCTAATGAACTGTGTTCAAAAGTTAACTTTTTAGGCCACCAAGAAAATCAGTAAATTGTCTCTGTTACAAAAATTTGCCAATGAAAATGCCTTAAAATAATTATAATTGGATCTGAATCTTAAGAATTGTTAAAACATAGATAAATAACATATTAATTATAAAAATCTAAATAGCCCAGGTAAAAACTATCTACACCCTTTGTTAATTAAGAAGGTAGGCCACAGTTTCCTGTCTCACAGCGACCTCTTAAAAGAAATATTGTGGTTTTAAAAAGTCAAGAGGCTAGGCCAAAAAACTTGTTTCTCCAGCCTAGGACAAAGCTTTTTACCCTGCAGGTAACCAGCAGAAAGAAGATGCAATTTGCATTTGTATGGCTACAGGCCTGCTACGAGCTCTAGCAGCTTAATCTAAAGAAATGCTAAATATTTGACTTGCTAGCTCTAAAAGCTTTTGGGAGAAATTATGTAGTTGTGGTAACTAAATGCCTAAAGTATAGAAATTTAATTTTCAGAAAATCTTGTGTTTTCTCTGAAAAAAATTAGAAATTTAAAATATATTGCTTATTGGTCTAATTAAATAAGAAGGATTAATTCTGTAATCTCAACCAAATTTTTAATACAAAAACCAGTTTAAACTTAATTGATATATCCTTTAAGATAATTATAAAAAATATATATAATCTTTAAATCATACTGTTAGGTGGCTTAGGAGGCGGCGTAGGAAACAAAGAGAGCAGAGTCAATCAGAAAAGAAAGAAAAGGAAAGGTTTTAATCTGCGTCCCCAGAGTCAGGGCCAGTGGATTCATGCCAACAGGGGAGGGGGGTTTCTTTTTATACAGGTGTTTAATGAGGGGTGGGGGCATAAGCTGAGGAAGTTCCCGCTGCAGGGGTTGGCAGGGTATTCAGGAAGGAGTCAGTATCTGTGTGGGGGTCATTGTGGATTCCAGGGAGGAGCCCGTATCTGTGTCTGGCACACTAATCTGTTAGAAATTCCAGGGAGGGTCCATTATCTCCTCACACATCTGCATGCTTTGATCCTGGGCTCCCTCAGACCTAACATCCTGGCCTTTTAGTGATAGGGGGCGCTGATTCATTCTGACTGCTTCCAGCTGACCAGGGAGGATGAAGGGGGGAATTTAAAGGCCAGGGTCAGGCAGAGGCAGTCAGAGGGCAGCTGAGTGTAGGGACGGAGCAGGAATTGATTTATAGTCACCCGTGACATCTCCTCAATCCGGGAGCAGATGGACTTGAGGAGGCAGGGGGCTAGGAGAAAAAAGACACAGATGAGAATCAGGGGCCCTATCATGGGTAAGACCCAGGTAGCTAAGGGGCTTTGGAACCAGTCAAAAAGAGAGTTGTCCCAGATTGTCTTGCATGTAGTTCTTCACTCAGCTTAGTCAGGGCATGCATGTTTTGCTCCACTACTCCAGACTTGTTGATGTAGTAGCAGCATTCCTCCTAAAGGAATATGTAGGTTCCTCCTTTTTCTGCAGTCAGAAGGTCTGAGGCACACTGGTTCTGTAGGGCTACCTGGGCTACTGATGTCACTTGCCACATAGGGAGGCTAAAAGAGGCAGTAGTAGACTCCAAGGCTAACTGGAGCTTGTCATGGAAGTCCTGAGCAGAGACCAGACTGTTCCTGAGGGCCCCCTGGTGAGGCCTATCACGGTAGTGATACTCACCCTTAACATGAAAGGGAGGAAGGTGGCCCGGTGGGTCTGGGGGCGGGATGGAGGGAGCAGCCAGGCAAGCTCCGATTCTCTATACAAGGTTAGTTGGGGAACTACTGTGACCATGAAGCAAGGCCTGGGGTCAGAGGAGTTTATGCAGTTGAAGGTGTTATGCCCAGAATTCAAGATCCCCAAGAAACCACGCCAGGGAGCCGGTCCGATGCAAAAGCAGAAGGTCCTTTATTGAGTTAGCTAACCTGACCCGGGTCTCCAGTCGACTCAGCGACCGGAAACCGAGTGCCACCCATGAGAAAATCAGGGCTTTAATAGTGAGGGGAGGGGAGCTGACTGTGGGCCCTGCCGATTGGCCAGGCGCAAGTCGGGTCTTGTTACACAGGATGTGGTCATCTCTATGGCGCGCACATCCCTTGCTTGTCATTGGTTAGTTCAAAGAAATCCCGGATGTGGCCAGCAGGGGCCTGGGCTTCCGGGAAGAAGGCACTCTTCTGAGCACATGGCCTCTGCCCCAACATGGAGGATCCAGGGTAAGATGGAGGGCATAGCCCTCGCCCTTTCAGAAGGTACCCGGGCTGGCCTTGGAGAGACTGGCTAAGGTGTGGTTTTGGGTACAGTTCCAAGTGACTCATCCCCCAGTTACTGGATTACTGGTCTGGTAGCTTATCCATGGGGGCAGGGTGGGCTCTGGAGTTTCGGGTTCCCAAAGGGAAAAAAGGGGGCCACCCCTGACCTAATTATAGTCATCATGGATGACACAGTCTCTCTAGCAAGAACCCCCATAGGTGTTGACATCTTGATTACACCTGTCTGGGTTCTGCTGGTCATAAGCAAAACAGACATAGGGTCAGCCACCATTGGCTACTGACCAGATGTCGACAGCCATCAGGATCTTTGTCTGGCATCCGACCAGAGGGCAGTCCTGAGATCTTACCTGCCGGGTGACTTGTTTGCCATTCTGGTAGTAGGTTTCACGGACCTTGAACCTCCACACATAAGCTGGTGGGGGTTGGTGTAGGTTGCTCAGGGCTGGGAGGAAAAGGAGGAGGGGGAGGGCGACTAAGGCAGACCGTAATGGGGCCCAACACCTCACATTTATAGAAGTCATGCTGCTCCGGGGTCCTCTTGAGCCTGGAGAGGTGGTGCCATGACGGGTTGCCTAGCAGCTTGCCTGCGGTGGGGTTTTAAGGATTACGCTGTGAGGTCCTGTCCACCTAGGCCCCAAGGCTTTTGGATGTAATTTCTTAAGGAGGACCGAGTCACCAGGATGAAGGGCTGCTCTTCGGGAGTCCTGGTCAGTCTGCTCTGGCTTGGGCAGAAACCTGTCAGCGTGTTCTCAGAGCAGCTGCCTGAGTAAGAACAGATATGGAAGATAAGTACTCAGGGGAGGAAGATCAGTAGGGAGACGATGATTGAGCAAGAAAGGTCTCCCATATAGAAGTTCAAAAGGACTTAAGAAGGTGGGGCTTCTTGGTGTAGCCCAGATTCTGGTCAGGGCCATGGGCAGGAGGTTCAGCCAGGAGCTGTGAATTTCTAGAGAGAGTTCAGTTAGATGGAATTGAGTGGCTATGATGAGGGTTTGAGCTAGTGACAGACAAATCCAGTAGGATGTAGAGGAGGAGGGATTGTTGTTAGAGAGTAGATGGAAAGTTGTGTTGATGAGGGTAGGCATAGGAATAGGTCCAGGGTTCGTAAATAGAGAATGACACTAGAGGATTTCCCATCCTAGACAGTAGAATTGATGACTCCCTCATCATTCCATGTTCATTTCACCTGAAAATATTAAAAGCCTGAGCTTTTTCTGGAGTAAAAATTGGAGGGTCCCCTGCCAGGTAAGAGACTGTGAGGAATGATGGGTCATCAGGTCCTGGATGGTGTCGCTGAATCTTCTTTGGGGATGGTGGGAGGCATTTGGTGAGCCTGAGCGAGGTAGGTATTGCAGTGAGAGTGGGAGGGAATGTTAGAATGCGCTGTTATCCAAGGGAAAAGAGAAAGGGATGGAGCAGTGGAAGCCAGGGACCTGGATATGAGGCTGGAGAAAAGGCGAGAGGGAGGGGGCGAGGGAGCAGGCTGCCTGCTCCCAGGCCTCTAGCCGTTTGGATTTTAAAGTTGCCGCATTTTTTCCAGAGATAATGATCTCAGTTTCTGATAATAGCTGGACTGTTGAATAAACCTGTGCATTCAAGGAAGTTTCCTTTGGGAAGGGTGGAGGGGGATGGGGCGAGAAGGCGCCGAGGTCATAGTAGTTTTCAGAGCATTAAAGGGCTGAGGATGTTGGCCTTGGGACCTATGGGCTCAGTGAGGGGGTCCCTTTGCCATGTCATGGCATAGAGGAGGTTTGCAAGAAGACTACAGTTGTGAACCTGGAGGTGAGAGTACCCAGTGAGCCTGAGGAAGGAGAACATTTCTTGTTCAGAGGAGGGGACAGTCGTGGAGGAGATAAGGAGATAAGGCGTTCACAGCCAGGCTGAGGTAGGCAACTGTGGTCTGGGACAACAGGGTCCCATAACCAGATACATGGCAGTGGGGGATTGGCATCCCCGTGAAGGGAGGGGGCCAGGACTGGAAGGAGCAGGGAGGCTGAAGGGCTCTGAGTGAGCTGCAGAGTAGCCCCTAGCTTGGTGAGAATATCTCATCCTAAGAGAGGCACAGGGCATGAAGGCATGACTAAGAATGAGTGGGTTATAGGGCTATCATCTGGGAGGCAGGGAAGGGGTCCGGTGGTCAGTGGGCAGGTGGATTTGCTGTCAATACCCTTGACCGAGATCCTGGAAGGAAAGAGGGGCCCTGAAAAGGAGGGCAGAACAGAGCAGGTAGCCCCCGTGTCGACCAGGAAGGATACCCACTAACTTCAGTGTATCCCTGGGCTCGGTGAGGGTGGTGGGGGTCATTGTGTCAGGGCACTTTCAGTCTTCCGGCCAGTCCCAGCATGGCCAGTGGCGGGTCATGACCTGGAAGGGTGGCCCCTCCACACTGGGGCCCAGAGGGCCCGCCACTTTTCCAGGGGCAATCACTTTGCCAGTGGCCACTTTGACCGCACGCTGGGCAGGGCTTGGTTGGAGCCCGGTGCTAGGAGCACTGCTTTGCCCAGTGGCCTTCATTTCCGCATTTGAAGCATTCTCTGGGTGGCGTTCTTTCATTGCACCTCCACCACGCACAGCCCCCTTAGGGCCATGGCGGCTGCCGTCAGCCGCAGGGCCGCAAACAAGTCTTCTTTTTTTTATTGCTTAAAGTATTACAAAGGGTATTACATATGTGTCCTTCCCCCAACACACCCATCCCCGCCCTTGACAATCCCCTGGCCTCCACTACCCCCCAGTGTCTTATGTCCATTGGTTATGCTTGTATGCATGCATACAAGACCTTCGGTTGATCTCTTACCCCCCTCCCTACTGGCCCCCAACTCTCCCCAGGCTTCATGCTGCAGTTTGACAGTCTGTTTGAGGCAGTTCTGCCACTGTATCTATTATTGTTCATAAGTTTATAATGGCCCTTATTATCCATGAATGAGTGAGATCATGTGGTATTTTTCCTTCATTGACTGGCTTATTTCACTTAGCATAATGCTCTCCAGTTCCATCCATGACGTTGCAAATAGTAAGAGTTCCTTCCTTTTTACTGCAGCATAGTATTCCATCTTGTAGATGTACCACAGTTTTCTAATCCATTCATCTACTGATGGGCACTTAGGCTGTTTCCAGATCTTAGCTATGGTGAATTGTGCTGCTATGAACATATGGGTGCATATATCCTTTCTGATTGGTGTTTCTGGTTTCTTGGGATATATTCCTAGAAGTGGGATCACAGGGTCAAATGGGACTTCCATTTGAAGTTTTTTGAGGAAACTCCAAACTGTCTTCCATAGTGGCTGCACCAGTCTGTGTTTCCATCAGCAGTGCACGAGTGTTCCTTTCTTTTTTTAAATATATTTTATTGATTTTTTAGAGAGAGGAAGGGAGAGAGATAGAGAGTCAGAAACATCGATGAGAGAGAAACATCGATCAGCTGCCTCCTGCACATCTCCCACTGGGGATGTGCCCCCAACCCAGGTACACGGCCCTGACCGGAATCGAACCTGGGACCCTTCAGTCCGCAGGCCGACGCTCTATCCACTGAGCAAAACCGGTTTCGGCGAGTGTTCCTTTTTCTCCACATCCACACCAGCACTTGTCGTTTGTTGATGATAGCCAGTGTGACAGGTGTGAGATGGTACCTCATTGATGTTTTGATTTGCATCTCTTGGATGATTAGTGACTTTGAGCATGTTTTCATATGACTCTTGGCTTTCTGAATGTCCTCTTTTGAAAGGTGTCTATTTAGGTCCTTTGCCCATTTTTTGATTGGATTGTTTATCTTCCTTTTGTTAAGTTGTATGAGTTCCCTATAAATTTTGGAGATTAGGCCCTTATCAGATATGACATTGGCAAATATGTTTTCCCAAGCAGTGGGTTTTCTCGTTATTTTGTTGATGGTTTCTTTTGCTGTGCAGAAGCTTTTTATAGTGATGTAGTCCCATTTGTTCATTTTCTCTTTAGTTTCAAGTGCCTAGGAGCTGTATCAGTGAAGAAATGTCTTCGGCATATGTCTGAGATTTTGTTGCCTTTGGATTCTTCTAGAATTTTTATGGTTTCCCGTTGTATATTTAAGTCCTTTATCCATTTTGAGTTTATTTTTGTGTATGCTGTAAGTTGGTGGTCTAGTTTCATTTTCTTGCATGTATCTGTCCAATTTTCCCAACACCATTTATTGAAGAGACTATCTTGGCTTCATTGTAAGTTCTTGCCTCCTTAGTCAAATATTTTTTTAATTTTTATTTTGTTAATTTATTTATTATTATTTTTTTATTAGTTAAGGTATTACAAATGTGTCCTCATCCCCTGCATTAACCCCCAAACTCCCCCCCCCCCCGCCACCCCGCACAATCATGCTCCCATCCCCCTGTTGTCCATGTCCATTGTTTTGGCTTATATACATGTATACCAGTCCTTCGGTTGATCACTTCCCCTTACCGCCGCCCTCCCCTACTTTCCTTCTGGGGATTGATAGCCTGATCGCTGTTTCTTAGTCTTTGGATCTGTCCCTTTTCATCAGTCTATGTTGTTCTCTATAATCCACAAATGAGTGAGTTCATGTGGTATTTATCTTTCTCAGACTGGATTATTTCACTTAGCATAATGCTCTCCAGTTACATCCATGCTGTTGCAAAAGGCAAGAGTTCCTTCATTTTTTACCGCAGTATAGTATTCCATTGTGTATATGTACCACAGTTTTCTAATCCACTTATCTGCTGATGGGCACTTAGGCTGTTTCCAAATCTTAGCTATGGTGAATTGTGCTGCTATGAACATAGGGGTGCATATATCTTTTCTGATTGGTATTTCTTGTTTCTTGGGATATATTCCTAGTAGTGGAATCACTGGGTCAAATGGGAGTTCCATTTTTAGTTTTTTGAGGTAGCTCCATACTGTTCGCCACAGTGGCTGCACGAGTCTGCATTCCCACCAGCAGTGCAGAAGGGTTCCCTTTTCTCCACATCCTCTCCAACACTTGTTGTTTGTTGATTTGTTGATGATAGCCATTCTGACAGGTGTGAGATGATAACGCATTGTCGTTTTGATTTGCATCTCTCGTATAATTTGTGACTTTGAGCATGTTTTCATATGTCTTTCAGCCTTCTCTATGTCCTCTTTTGAAAAGTGTCTATCTAGGTCCTTTGCCCATTTTTTTATTGGATTGTTTATCTTCCTTTTTTTAAGTTTCATGAGATCCCTGTAAATGTTGGAAATTAAACCCTTATCGGTGGTATCATTGGCAAATATGTTCTCCCATGTAGTTGGTCTTCTTGTTGTTTTGTTGATGGTTTCCTTTGCTGTGCAAAAGCTTTTTATTTTGATGTAGTCCCATTTGTTTATTTTCTCTTTAGTTTCCATTGCCCTAGGAGCACTATCAGAGAAGAAATTCCTTCGGCATATGTTTGCGATTTCGCTGCCTGTGGATTCCTCTAGTATTTTTATGGTTTCCCATCTTACGTTTAAGTCTTTTATCCATTTTGAGTTTATTTTTGTGTATATGGTGTGAGTTGGTGGTCTAGTTTCATCTTTTTGCATGTATCTGTCCAATTTTCCCAACACCATTTATTGAAGAGACTGTCTTGACTCCATTGTATGTTCTTGCGTCCTTTGTCGAATATTAATTGGTCATAGTGGTTTGGGTCGATTTCTTGGGTCTCTGTTCTATTCCATTGATCTATATGTCTGTTCTTTTGGAAGTACCAAGCTGTTTTAAGAACATAGGCTTTGTAATACAGTTTGATATCTGGTATTGAGATCCCACCTACTTTGTTCTTCTTTCTCAGGATTGCTGCAGCTATTCGGGGTCTTTTTTTTTATTCCACATGAATTTTGGAACGTTCCTTCTAGATTTGTGAAATATGCCGTTGGTAATTTAATGGGGATTGCATTGAATCTATAGATTGCTTTGGGTAGTATGGACATTTTGATGATGTTTATTCTAGAAATCCATGAACAGTGTGTACTCTTCCATCTGTTTATGTCTTCCTCTATCTCTTTTTTTAGTGTCCTGTAGTATTTGGCATATAAGTCTTTTACCTGCTTAGTTAAGTTTATTCCTAGGTATTTTAATTTTTTTGGTGCAATGGTAAATGGGATTGCTCCTGTAGTTTCAGTTTCTGTAAGTTCACTATTGGTGTAAAGAAATGCCATGGATTTCTTGGCATTAATTTTCCTGCTACATTGCCGAATACATTTATTAAGTCTAATCATTTTTTGATGGAGTCTTTAGGGTTCTCTATGTACAGTATCATGTCATCTGCAAATTAGGACAGTTTTACTTCTTCTTTTCCAATCTGGATGCTTTTTATTTCTTCTTCTTGTCTGATCACAA
The DNA here is from genome assembly GCF_964212035.1 of Myotis nattereri. Lineage (NCBI taxonomy): Eukaryota > Metazoa > Chordata > Mammalia > Chiroptera > Vespertilionidae > Myotis > Myotis nattereri. The sequence continues at coordinate 55,750,543 of NC_138078.1, forward strand.
CGGCTAGTACTTCCAGTACTATGTTGAACAGGAGTGGTGAGAGGGGGCATCCCTGTCTTGTTCCTGTTTTTAGGGGGAATGATTTTAGTTTTTGCCCATTGATTATGCTGTTGGCTCTGGGTTTGTCATATATGGCTTTTATTATGTTGAGGTATGATCCCTCAATTCCTATCTTGGTGAGAATTTTTATCAAGAAATGGTGTTGGATTTTGTCAAATGCTTTTTCCACATCAATTGATATGACTATGTGGTTTTTTTCTCTCAATTTGTTTATGTAATGTATCACATTTATTGATTTGCAGATATTGTACCATCCTTGCATCCCTGGGATAAATCCGACTTGGTCATGGTGTATGATCTTTTTGATGTACTGCTGGATCCCATTTGCTAGGATTTTGTTGAGGATTTTGGCATCTATGTTTATGAGGGATATTGGCCTATAATTCTCTTCCATTGTATTGTCTTTATCTGGTTTTGGGATTAGGGTGATGTTGGCTTCATAGAATGAGCTGGGAAGTGTTCCTTCCTCTTGGATCTTTTGACATAGTCTGAGGAGGATAGGTTTTAGGTCTTCCTTGAGTGTTTGGTAAAACTCCTGTGTGAAGTCATCTGGCTCCGGGCTTTAGTTTGCTGGAAGCCTTTTGATTGCTGCTTCGATTTCCTCCATAGTTATTGACCTGTTGAGATTTTTAGGTTCTTCCTGATTAAGTTTTGGAAGGTTGTATTTTTCTAGGAATATGTCCATTTCCTCCAGGTTGTATAGTGTGTTGGAGTAGAGTTGTTCATAGTATTTTCTAACAATCTTTTGTATTTCTATGGGGTCTGTTGTTATTTCTCCTCTTTCATTTCTGATTTTGTTTATTTGGGTCCTATCACTTTGTTTCTTGGTGAGCCTGGCTAGAGGTTTATCAATCTTGTTTATCCTTTCAAAGAACCAGCTCTTGGTTTTGTTGATCTTTTGTATTGTTTTTTTGGTCTCTATGTCGTTTTTCTCCGCTCTGATCTTTGTTATTTCCTTCCTTCTGCTTACAGTGGGCTTTTTTTGTTGCTCTCTTTCTAACTCTTCCAGTTGTAGAGTTAGGTCATTCATTCTCATTGTTTCTTGTTTCTTGCAGTAGGCTTGTAGAGCTATGAACTTCCCTCTCAAGACTGCTTTTGCTGTGTCCCATAGGTTTTGGATTGTTGTGTTTTCATTGTCATTTGTTGCCATGATGTTTTTCATTTCTTCTTTGATCTCACTGGTAACCCAGCCGTTGTTTAATAGCATGCTATGTAGTCTCCATGTGTTTGATTTTTCTGGATTGTTTTTGTTGTAGTTGATTTCCAGTTTTATGCCTTTGTGGTCTGAGAATATGCTTGATATGATTTCAGTTTTCTTGAATTTGAAGAGACTTTGTCTGTGACCCAATATATGTTCAATCTTTGAAGATGACAAATGTGCCCTTGAGGAGAATGTTTATTCTGTGGCTTTGGGGTGAAATGTTCTGAAGATGTCAATTAATTCCATCTGATCTAGTGAGTCATTTAGGATTGATGTTTCTTTGCTGAGTTTCTGTTTAGAGGATTTGTCCAGTGGTGATAATGGGGTGTTAAGGTCCCCTACTATAATTGTATTGCTGTCAATCTCTCCCTTGATCTCCTCCAGAAGATTTCTTACGTATTTGGGTGTTCCTATATTGGGTGCATATATATTTACCAGAGTTTTTTCTTCTTGTTGGACTGCTCCCTTTAGTATTATGAAGTGGCCTTCTTTATCTCTTTTTATGTCCTTCACTTTGAGATCTAATTTGTCAGATATAAGTATTGCTACCCTGGCTTTTTTTTTTTCACTTCCATTGGCCTGAAAAACCTTTCTCTAGATCTTTTTTCAACGTCCTGTAGTTTTCTGAGTAGAGGTCTTTTACCTCTTCATTTAAGTTTATTCCTAGGTAGCTTAATATTTTTGGTGCAATGGTAAATGGGATTGTTTTTATAATCTCTCTTTCTGAAACATCACTATTGGTGTGTAGAAATGCCTCAGATTTCTTCGGATTAATTTTGTATCCTGCTACATTGCCAAATTCATGTATTAAGTCTAGTAGTTTTTAGATGGAGTCTCTAGGGTTTTGTATGTATAATATCATGCCGTCTGCAAATAAGGACAGTTTTACTTCCTCTTTTCCAATTTGGATGCCTTTTATTTCTTTTTCTTGTCTAATTGCAATGGCTAATACTTCCAGTACTATGTTGAACAGGAGTGGTGAGAGTGGGCATCCCTGTCTTGTTCCTGTTCTTAGTGGAAATGGTGTTAGTTTTTGTCCATTGAGTATGATGTTGGCTGTGGACCTGTCATATATGGCTTTTATTATGTTGAGGTATGATCCTTCTACTCCCACCTTGCTGAGAATTTTTATCCAAAATGGGTGTTGGATTTTGTCAAATGCTTTTTCTACATCAATTGGTATGACCACGTGGGTTTTTTCCTTTCAATTTGTTTATGTGATGTGTCTCGTTGATTCATTTTCAGATATTGTATCATTCTTGCATCCCTGGGATAACTCCTACTTGGACATGGTGTAGGATCTTTCTGATGTACTGCTGGATCTGATTTTCTAAGATTTTGTTGAGGATTTTGGCATCTATGTCATGAGGGATATTGGCCTGTAATTCTCTTTCATTGTGTTGTCTTTACCTGGTTTTGGTATTAGGATGATGCTGGCTTCATAGAATGAGCTTGGAAGTGTTCCTTCCTCTTGAAATTTTTGTAGTAGTCTGAGGAGGATAGGTTTTTGTTCTTCCTTGAATGCTTTGTAGAACTCCCCTGTGAAGCCGTCTGGTCCTGGGCTTTTGTTTGCTGGGAGCTTTTTGGTGACTGCTTCAATTTCTTCCATAGTTATTGTCCTATTGAGATTTTTAGATTCTTCCTGATTGAGTTTTGTAATGTTGTATTTTTCTAGGAATTTGTCCATTTCCTCCAGGTTGTCTAGTTTGTTGGAGTAGAGCTGTCCATAGTATTTTTTCACAATCATTTGTATTTCTGTAGGGTCTGTTGTTATTTCTCCTCTATCGTTTCTGATTTTGTTTATTTGTGTCCTCTGTCTTTGCTTTTTTTTCTTTAAAATTTTTTAAAAAATATATTGTATTGTTTTTTTACAGAGAGTTAGGGAGAGAGATAGAGAGTCAAAAACATCGATGAGAGAGAAACATCGATCATTTGCTTCCTACACATCTCCTACTGGGGATGTGCCTGCAACCCAGGTACATGCCCTTGACCGGAATTGAGCCTGGGACCTTTCAGTCCGCAGGCCAACGCTATATCCATTGAGCCAAACCAGTTTCTCCTCTTTGCTTCTTGGTGAGCCTGGCTAGAGGTTTGTCAATCTTGTTTATCCTTTCAACGAACCAGGTCTTGGTTTCATTGATTGTCTGCATTGTTTTTTTGGTCTCCATGTCATTTTTATCTCCCCTAATCTTTATTATCTCCTTCCTTCTGCTCACTCTGGGGTTTTGTTGTTGTTCTCTTTCTAATTCTTTGAGTTGTAGAGTTAGCTGATTTACTACCATTTTTTCTTGTTTTTTGAAATAGGCCTGTAGAGCTATAAACTTCCCTCTCAGGACTGCTTTCATTGTGTCCCATAGGTTTTGGATTGTTGTGTTTTCATTGTCATTAGTTTCCAGGATGTTTTTAATTTCTTCTTTGATCTCATTGGTAACCCAATCAATATTTAATAACATGCTATTCAGCTTCCAAGTGTTTGAGTATTTTGGGTTGTTTTTATTGTAGTTTATTTCTAATATTATGCCTTCGTGGTGTGAGAAGATGCTTGGTATGATTTCAATCTTCTTGAATTTGGGGAGACTTTTTGACCCAATGTGTGGTCTATTTTTGAATCTGTCCCATGAGCACTTGAGTGGAATCAATATTCCGTGGCTGTGGGGTGAAGTGTTCTGAAGATGTGTATTAAGTCCATCTGATCTGGTGAGTCATGTAAAATTGTTGTCTGTTTGCTGATTTTTTTTCTCTCGAGGATTTATCCAGTGATGTCAGTGGTGTATTAAAGTCCGCTACTATGATTGTATTCTTGTCGATCTCTCCTTTGTTATCTTCCAGGAGTTTTTTAATGTATTTGGGTGCTTCTGCATTGGGTGCATATATGTTTCCCAGGGTTATATCTTCTTGTTGTATTGATCCCTTTAGTATTATGAAGTGGCCTTCCGTATCTCTTGTGATGGCCTTCACTTTGAGGCCTATTTTGTCTGATATAAGTATTGCTACCCCAGCTTTCTTTTCCTTTCCATTTGCCTGAAAGATATTTTTCCATTCCTTCACTTTCAGTCTGTGTGAGTCCCTTCATCTGAGGTGGGTGTCTTGTAGACAGCAGATGTATGGGTCATGTTTTGTTATCCATTCAGCCACTCGATGTCTTTTCGTTGGAGCATTTACTCCATTTATATTTAAAGTTATCATTGAAAGGTACTTGTTTGTAGCCATTTCTTTTTGTGTGTGGCTGTTTTCTCTCTGAGCTTTTTATTTCTTCTTTTTACACCAGTCCCTTTAGCATTTCTTACATTGCTGGCTTGGTGGTGGTAAACTCCCTTAGCCTTTTTTTGTCTGTGAAGCTTCTTATTTCCCCTTCAAGTTTGAATGATAGCCTTGCTGGATAGAGTATTCTTGGATTTAGTGCTTTGCTTTGCATCACTTTGTAAATTTCTGTCCATTCTTTTCTGGCCTGATGTGTTTCTGTTGAGAAATCATTTGATAATCTAATGGGAGATCCCTTGTATGTAACTTTCCATTTCTCTCTTGCAGCCTGTAAGATTCTGTCTTTGTTCTGAACAATTTCCATGATAATTATGATGTGTCTTGGTGTGGGTCCTTTCAGGTTCACCTTATTTGGGACTCTCTGGGCTTGTGTGAGTTTTTCCTTCCCCACCTCAGGGAAGTTTTCTGATATTATTTCTTCGAATAGGTTTTCTAATCCTTGTTCATCTTTCTGTTGTTCTAGCAACCCTATCATTCGTATGTTGTTTCATTTCATGTCGTCCCAAAGTTCCCTTAGGCTCTCCTCCTGTCTTTTAATTTTTTTCTCCCATTGCAGTACATTTTGGGTGTGTTTTGCTTCCTTGTCTTCTTATTCACTAATTCGGTCCTCCGCTGCTCCTAGTCTACTATTGATACTTTCTATGGTGTTTTTTTATTGCAGCTATATCACTCTTCATTTCTTCTTGGGTCTTACTTAAGTTGTTGCTTTTTTCACCTGTTTCTTCTAGCTTCTTGCATAGGTAGTTGACTTTTTCATCTGTTTCTTCTTGCTTCTTGCAGAAGTGGTTGATTTTTTCCTCCATCTGGTTTATGCACTCTAGGACCCTTATTCTGAATTCTTTTTCTGTCATGTTGCATGCCTCTGTATTACTTAGCTGCTTTTCTGGAGAGTCCACCTTCTCTTTCCTTTGGTTTTTTTTTTGTCTACACATGTTTGATCTCACTGACATATCTAGACGTTGAGTCGTTTAGTGGCTGCTCCCTGGGTGGCAGTGACTCCTTGGGTGTTGTTGCTCTTCGGGTGGTTGCGGTAGCAGATGCTCCTCACTTGGCAGCAGCTCCTCTGGTGGGTGCTGTTCACAGCTGTGGTGGCTCTTCTGGCTGGTGAGGGGAGGCTTCACGTACAGCTGTTGTTCCTCAGACAGAGGGTGTTGTGCTCAGGAGGCTTCTGTTGCTTGGATCTGCTGTGTTGATTTAAAGGCACAAAATCCAACACAACAATGCACCACGTACCAGGCACTAGACACACATATATTCATGATATTAACAACCCCAAATAAAGGTGACCACCCGAATTAAGACAATTACGGGATAAGGAAGAAAGAAGAGAAAAAGATAAAAGAGAAAAAAGAAAAGAAAAGAAAAGTAGGGAAGAAAAAAAAGGAGTGCAAAAATGAAATTGTGAAAAAGGAGGGGGAAAGAGAAGAGAAAAAAAAAGCACGAGAAGGGAGAATGAAGTAGAAGAGGGGAAGAGACTATGTATATGAGGAGAAAACTCCTATAGAACCGCCACTAATCCCAACAAATTCCAGCAACAGCTCCCTGGAGATGAATGCAAACTAGAAACAACCAATAATATCAAGAGGGGCAAGGGAAAACAGAAGCACAAAAATAACCAGGGTTGGAGGGGGGGGTACAGGGAGGGGAAAAAACAGCAGAAAAAAAGAAATAGAAAAAGCAAAACAGCCTCACAACCAGTCCAAAAAATCACACACACAGAGACACAAATAAAACAAACAAGAACAACAACAAAAAACAATATACTCAACAATTCAGGAAACAGAAAGAAAACAATGGAAAGATAAAAGAAGAAAAAAAAATTTTGGATAGTGAAGAAATGTAAGGGATATGTGTATAATGATTTAGAGCAGTGGATTGGAAATAGGATATATAAGTAGGGTGAAATTTTGACAGGAGGTAAACAGAAGGAATAGGGAAGATCTAGAACAGGAATAGGGTAAGAGAAACAGGACAACAAAAGGGGAAAAGTGAGGGAGAGGGTTTTAACATAGAGGTAAAATTGACGTAGGAAAAATTGATGCTAAAGGAACGATGAAAATAGAATGGAGAACACTAATCCGAAAATAAAATAAAGAGAAAATAAAATGGCACTTTAAAAAATGGTCAAATGGTAGCAGTAATAATACTGGTTAAAAATAAAAATGTAGTAATTAAAAGGGTATAATCAGGTGATGGAAAAAGAAGAAAAAAATTGGTTTCTTAGTTAAAAGGTGAAAAATGAAAAGAGAAAAAATGAGAAAAAAAAATTGCATTAGTGAAGGTCCTTCGGTTCTTCTACTCATCAGTCTGGCTCGCCTTAGTCCTGTCAGGTATTCAGGAGAGTGTTGAATTTCCCTGCAATACACTGTTCCTCCATGTTGTAAACCACAGTCCTGATTTTAAAGCAGGCCGTATTTGTGTCCCAGACTGTCTTAATTTGTATTTAGCTAAGAGTCAGTTTGTGGCTCAGCCTCTGGGTGGCAGTGTTTTTGGGTTGGCCTCTGAGGCTATAGGGCCTCTCTGTCCAGTAGCTTGCGTTTATCGTCTCTATTGCACTTAAAACTGGTGTGGGGAAGTCCACTGCCCAGAGCTGTTTCCTTAATAGTTACCCACTCTGTGTTGTTGCTGGGATAGAAAATCCCTCTATAGGCCAGACCCTGTTAACTCCCAGGGACTGATCAGATTATTTTAATCCTTGATCTCCTTCAGGGTGGAATCTGGGTGTGGCTGTGCTCCTTGCCTAGGGGCTAGGTGGAGGAGACCCACAATCCGGAGAAAATGGCTGCCCCAGTCCTTGGCCCAGGGGTGTCTCAGCACTCAATTCACTGCCACCCCTCCCAGCCCACCCTCTCTCCTCAGTCTCTCCCCAGGTTCCACTCGTCTGCACCTTTTCCCTCTCTTCAGCCCAGGTGAGTGTCTGTATCCGAAAAGTCTTATGACCAGGATTCAGTGAAAACAAACAAACAAACGCTGGCCGCGGAAATGGGGAAGGCTTAGTTTCTGTAAGCTCTTCTCTTACTGGCACTGCATGGTCTGGTCAGCTCTTCAGGCTGCCCCCTTTAGGCTCAGTCCTCCATGATCACAGAACCCAGATCTCAAATCCCCTGGTGCCAGGAATCCCGAGGAACTCCTTTCCCCAGTCAGGGGCTGTGCCTGTTTCAAGGGACGCGACTGTCTACCACGCGGTCTCCCTCTGACCCTCTGGGCTCAGAGGTCTGGCAAAGTTTCCTGCCCAAATCCCGGTTTTTTTTTTTTTTTTCCTCTCCAGGGGAGGTCTGCCCTTCCTGGCTGCAAACCATCTCACCAGCTGAGTAATTTCGCCAGTTCGGGGTGGGTGTTATTAGTTTCAGCTGCTCACTCCATTTGCTCCGGGACACAACCTGGGACTCTTCTGCCTATATTGCCGCCATCTTTGGACCTCGAGTTCCTTCTTTTTTACAGCAGCATAGTATTCCATCATGTAGATGTACCACAATTTTCTAATCCATTCATGTACTGATGGGCACTTAGGCTGTTTCCAGAACTTAGCTATGGTGAATTGTGCTGCTATAAACATATGTTTGCATATATCCTTTCTGATTGGTGTTTCTGGTTTCTTGGGATATATTCCTAGAAGTAGGATCACAGGGTCAAATGGGAGTTCTATTTTTAGTTTTTTGAGGATGCTCCATACTGTCTTCCATAGTGGCAGCACCAGTCTGCATTCCCATCAGCAGTGCATGAGTGTTCCTTTTTCTCCACATCCTTTCCAGCCCTTGTTGTTTTTTGATGATAGCCAGTCTGACAGGTGTGAGAAGGTACCTCATTGTTGTTTTGAATTGCATCTCTCAGATGATTAGTGACTTTGAGCATGTTTTCATATGTCTCTTGGCTTTCTGAATGTCCTCTTTTGAAAGGTGTCTATCTAGGTCCTTTGCCCATTTTTTGATTGGATTGTTTATCTTCCTTTTGTTAAGTTGTATGAGCTCCCTATAAATTTTGGAGATTAGGCCCTTATCAGATATGATATTGGCAAATATGTTTTCCCACACAGTGGGTTTTCTCGTTGTTTGTTGATGGTTTCTTTTGCTGTGCAGAAGCTTTTTATTTTGATGTAGTCCCATTTGTTCATTTTCTCTTTAGTTTCAAGTGCCCTAGGAGCTGTGTCAGTGAAGAAATTGCTTCGGCATATGTCTGAGATTTTGTTGCCTTTGGATTCTTCTAGAATTTTTATGGTTTCCTGTCGTACATTTAAGTACTTTATCCATTTTGAGTTTATTTTTGTGTATGGTGTAAGTTGGTGGTCTAGTTTCATTTTCTTGCATATATCTGTCCAATTTTCCCAACACCATTTATTGAAGAGACTATCTTGGCTCCATTGTATGTTCTTGCCTCCTTTGTCAAATATTAATTGAGCATAGAGGGTTGGGCCAATTTCTGGGCTCTCTATCCTATTCCATTGATTTATATGTCTGTTCTTGTGCCAGTACCAGGCAGTTTTGAGAACAGTGGCTTTGTAATACAGCTTGATATCTCGTATTGAGATCCCACCTACTTCGTTCTTTCTCAGGATTGCTGCAGCTATTCGAGGTCTTTTTTTATTCCAGATGAATTTTTGGAAAGTTCGTTCTAGATCTGTGAAATATGCCGTTGGTGTTTTAATGGGAAGTGTGTTGAATAGATTGCTTTGGGTAGTACGGACATTTCAATGATATTGATTCCACCAATCCATGAACACGGTATGTTCTTCCATCTGTTTATGTCTTCTTCTATCTCTTTATTCAACGTCCTGTACTTTTCTGAGTAGAGATCATTTACCACTTTAGTCAGGTTTATTCCTAGGTAGCTTAATTTTTTTGGTGCGATGGTAAATGGGATTGTTTTTATAATCGCTTTTTCTGAAAGTTCACTATTGGTGTATAGAAATGCCATATTTTATCGGGGGTTAATTTTGTATCCTGCTACATTGCCGAATTCATGTATTAATTCTAGTAGTTTTTTTAATGGAGTTTTAGGGTTTTGTGTGTATAATATCATATCGTCTGCCAATAAGGACAGTTTTACTTCTTCTTTTCCATATTGGATGCCATTTATTTCTTCTTCTTGCCTAATTGCAATGACTAATACTTCCAGTACTATGTTGAACAGGAGCAGTGAGAGTGGGCATCCCTGTCTCGTTACTCTTCTTAGGGGAAACGGTGTTAGTTTTTGTCCATTGAGTATGATGTTGGCTGTGGGCTTGCCATATATGGCTTTTATTATGTTGAGGTATGATCCTTCTACTCCCACCTTGCTGATTGTTTTTATCAAAAATGGTGTTGGATTTTCTCAAATGCTTTTTCAGCCTCAATTGATACGACTATGTGATTTTCTTCTTTCAATTTCTTTATGTGATGTATTACGTTTATTGATTGGCGGATATTGTACCATCCTTGCATCCTGGGATAATCCGACTTGGTCATGGTGTATGATCTTTCTGATGTACTGCTGGATCCGATTTGCTAAGATTTTGGCATCTATGTTCATGAGGGATATTGGCCTGTAATTCTCATTCATTCTGTTGTCTACATGGTTTTGGTATTAGGGTGATGCTGGCTTCAAAGAATGAGTTTAGAAGTGTTCCTTCCTCTTGAATTTTTTATAGTAGTCTGAGGAGGATAGGTTTTAGTTCTTCTTGAATGTTTTGTAAAAATTCCCTGTGAAGACATCTGGTGCTGGGCTTTTTTCACTTTTATTTTTTTTTTCACTTTTTTTTTATTGCGGACAGTATTACACAGGGTATTACATATGTGTCCATTTTTTTTTCTTTTTTTTTAATTTTTTAATTAAATCTTTATTGTTCAGATTATTACATTTGTTCCTCTTTTTTCCCCCCATAACTCCCCTCCTCCCAGTTCCCGCCCCACCATCCGCCCTCACTCCCCACCCACTGTCCTCATCCATAGGTGCACGATTTTTGTCCAGTCTCTTCCCGCATCTCCCACACCCCTTTCCCCCGAAAGAATAGTCAGTCCATTCCCTTTCTATGTCCCTGATTCTATTATAATCACCAGTTCATTCTGTTCATCGGATTATTTATTCACTTGATTCTTAGATTCACTTGTTGATAGATGCATATTTGTTGTTCATAATTTGTATCTTTACCGTTTTCTTCCTCTTCCTCTTCTTAAAGGATACCTTTCAGCATTTCATATAATCCTGGTTTGGTGGTGATGAACTCCTTTAGCTTTTCCTTATCTGTGAAGCTCTTTATCTGACCTTCAATTCTGAATGATAGCTTTGCTGGATAAAGTAATCTTGGTTGTAGGTTCTTGGTATTCATCACTTTGAATATTTCTTGCCACTCCCTTCTGGCCTGCAAAGTTTCTGTTGAGAAATCAGCTGACAGTCGTATGGGTATTCCCTTGTAGGTAACTGAGTTTCTTTCTCTTGCTGTTTTTAAGATTCTCTCTTTATCTTTTGCTCTTGGCATTTTAATTATGATGTGTCTTGGTGTGGTCCTCTTTGGATTCCTTTTGTTTGGGGTTCTCCGCGCTTCTTGGACCTGTAAGTCCATTTCTTTCACCAGGTGAGGGAAGTTTTCTGTCATTATTTCTTCAAATAGGTTTTCAATATCTTGATCTCTCTCATCTTCTGGCACCCCTATAATTCTGATGTTGGTACACCTGAAGCTGTCCCAGAGGCTCCTTACACTATCCTCGCATTTTTGGATTCTTTTTTCATTCCGCCCCTCCGGTTGGGTGTTTTTTGCTTCCTCGGATTTCAAATCATTGACTTGATTCTTGCGCTCCTCTGTTCTGCTGTCGGGAGTCTGTATAATATTCTTTATTTCAGTCAGTGTATGCTTAATTTCTAGTTGGTTCCCCAATATAACATCGAGGGTCTCATTAGTTTTCTTGTAGATCTCATTAAGTTTATCGGCAGCTTCTAAACAGTTCTTAAGAGACCTTAAAAGTGTGGTTCTGAACTCTATATCTTCCATTGACAATTTTGTCCTGTTTCTTTGTCTCCGCATTTTGTTATGCTTCCTTGGTGCACCCCCTAGTGGTCTTTGTTCGTGGTGTTATAGTTAAATCTTGATTGTTGTAGCTAATTCCAGGGAGGGTTTGACCTCCAGGCCAAGTGGCTGTGAGAATCAGCTGTGTCTGCAGTGAGAGAACTTCTGTCCTCTAGGGAGGTGCTAATCTAGCCTTTGCCTGAGGCTATCCGGCAAATGCCTCTGTGCAGGGCTTGGGCGGGGCGGGTCGCACAGGATCAACAGGGTGGGCCGGAGAGAGCAGTTATGGCAGCTCTCAGTTCTGTCCCCAGGGGCTCTGCCTCTCTGAGTCCCAGCAATGGCTGCAAACCTCGGAGAGAAAGCTGCACTCGCTCTGACCGAAGCCAGACAGACCCGCTTCTCCCGTTTGAGTCTGGGTCCCTAAAGACTCGCCCGGATCTGGAGCTCAGAGTCTGCGACTCCCTCCCGATTGAAAACGCCAACCGCGCCCTCCGCTGCCAGCCCGCTCTGCGCACTCCGCACCTCAGAATTTGACTTCAGCGCTGCGCCCCCTCTGAGTGTTCGTATGCGTTTCTCTTTCCTCCTAGTTGTAGGACTTCCATTCAGCCAGCGTTCCAGTGGTTTTGGGTGATGTCCGTTCCGTCTTTTAGTTTCACTTTTGAATTAGTTGTTCAAAGCAGCAAACTCCGGCGTTAACCTATGCCGCCATCTTGGTTCTCCCCATATGTGTCCATTTTATCCCCCCGCCCTAGACAGTCCCCTAGCCTCCCCTATCCCCCAATGTCTTATGTCCACTGGTTATGCTTATATGCATGCATACAAGTCCTTTAGTTGATCTCTTACCCCCCTACCTCCTGCCCCCCAACCCTCCCCTGCCTTCCCGCTGCAGTTTGACAATCTGTTTGATACAGCTCTGCCTCTGTATCTATTATTGTTCAAAAGTTTATAATGGTCTCTATTATCCATGAATGAGTGAGATCATGTGGTATTTTTGCTTCATTGACTGGCTTATTTCACTTAGCATAATGCTCTCCAGTTCTATCCAAGACGTTGCAAATGGTAAGAGTTCCTTCCTTTTTAGAGCAGCATAGTATTCCATCGTGTAGATGTACCACAGTTTTCTAATCCATTCATCTACTGATGGGCACTTAGGCTGTTTCCAGATCTTAGCTATGGTGAATTGTGCTGCTATGAACATAGGGGTGCATATATCCTTTCTGATTGGTGTTTCTGGTTTCTTGGGATATATTCCTAGAAGTGGGATCACAGGGTCAAATGGGAGTTCCATTTTCAGTTTTTTAAGGAAACTCCATACTGTCTACCATAGTGGCTGCACCAGTCTGCATTCCCACCAGCAGTGCAGAAGGGTTCCCTTTTCTCCACATCCTCTCCAGCACTTGTCGTTTGTTGATTTGTTGATGATAGCCAGTCTGACAGGTGTGAGATGGTACCTCATTGTTGTTTTGATTTGCATCTCTCGGATGATTAGTGACTTTGAGCATGTTTTCATATGTCTCTTGGCTTTCTGAATGTCCTCTTTTGAAAGGTGTCTATTTAGGTCCTTTGCCCATTTTTTGATTGGATTGTTTATCTTCCTTTTGTTAAGTTGTATGAGTTCCCTATAGATTTTGGAGATTAGGCCCTTATCAGATATGACATTGGCAAATATGTTTTCCCACACAGTGGGTTTTCTCGTTGTTTTGTTGATGGTTTCTTTTGCTGTGCAGAAGCTTTTTATTTTGATGTAGTCCCATTTGTTCATTTTCTCTTTAGTTTCAAGCGCCCTAGGAGCTGTATCAGTGAAGAAATTGCTTCGGCATATGTCTGAGATTTTGTTGCCTTTGTATTCTTCTAGAATTTTTATGGTTTCCTGTCGTACATTTAAGTCCTTTATCCATATTGAGTTTATTTTTGTGTATGGTGTAAGTTGGTGGTCTAGTTTCATTTTCTTGCATATATCTGTCCAATTTTCCCAACACCATTTATTGAAGAGACTATCTAGGCTCCATTGTATGTTCTTGCCTCCTTTGTCAAATATTAATTGAGCATATTGGTTCAGGCCGATTTCTGGGCTCTCTATTCTATTCCATTGATCTATATGCCTATTCTTGTGCCAGTACCAGGCAGTTTTCAGAACAGTGGCTTTGTAATACAGCTTGATATCTGGTATTGAGATCCCACCTACTTTGTTCTTTCTCAGGATTGCTGCAGCTATTCGGGGTCTTTTTTTATTCCAGATGAATTTTTGGAGAGTTTGTTCTAGATCTGTGAAGTATGCCGTTGGTATTTTAATGGGAAGTGCGTTGAATATATAGATTGCTTTGGGTAGTATGGACATTTTAATGATGTTGATTCTACCAATCCATGAACACTGTATGTTCTTCCATCTGTTTATGTCTTCCTCTATAACTTTTTTCAACGTCCTGTAGTTTTCTGAGTAGAGGTCTTTTACCTCTTTAGTTAAGTTTATTCCTAGGTAGCTTAATTTTTTTGGTGCGATGGTAAAAGGGATTGTTTTTGTAATCTCTCTTTCTGAAAGTTCACTATTGGTGTATAGAAATGCCTCAGATTTCTTGGGGTTAATTTTGTATCCTACTACATGGCCAAATTCATGTATTAAGTCTAGTACCTTTTTGATGGAGTCTCTAGGGTTTTGTATGTATAATATCATGTCGTCTGCAAATAAGGACAGTTTTACTTCCTCTTTTCCAATTTGGATGCCTTTTATTTCTTCTTCTTGCCGAATTGCAATGGCTAACACTTCCAGTACTATGTTGAACAGGAGTGGTGAGAGGGGGCATCCCTGTCTTGTTCCTGTTCTTAGGGGAAATGGTGTTAGTTTTTGTCCATTGAGTATGATGTTGGCTGTGGGCCTGTCATATATGGCTTGTATTATGTTGAGGTATGATCCTTCTACTCCCACCTTACTGAGAGTTTTTATCAAAAATGGGTGTTGAATTTTGTCAAATGCTTTTTCTGCATCAATTGATATGACCATGTGGTTTTTTTCTTTCAATTTGTTTATGTGATGTATCACGTTTATTGATTTGCGGATATTGTATCATCCTTGCATCCCTGGGATAAATCCTACTTGGTCATGGTGTATGATCTTTCTGATGTACTGCTGGATCCGATTTGCTAAGATTTTGTTGAGGATTTTGGCATCTATGTTCATGAGGGATATCGGCCTGTAATTCTCTTTCATTGTGTTGTCTTTACCTGGTTTTGGTATTAGGGTGATGCTGGCTTCATAGAATGAGCTTGGATGTGTTCCTTCCTCTTGAATTTTTGGTAGTAGTCTGAGGAGGTTAGGTTTTAGTTCTTCCTTGAATGTTTGGTAAAACTCCCCTGTGAAGAGTCTGGTCCTGAGCTTTTGTTTGATGGAAGCTTTTTGATGACTGCTTCAACTTCTTCCATAGTTAATCTTGTATTGAGATTTTTAGATTCTTCCTGATTGAGTTTGTAATGTTGTATTTTTCTAGGAATTTGTCCATTTCCTCCAGGTTGTCTAGTTTGTTGGTGTAGAGCTGTCCATTGTATTTTTTAGCAATCATTTGTATTTCTGTGGGGTCTGTTGTTATTTTGCCTCTATCATTTCTGATTTTGTTTATTTGGGTCCTCTCTCTTTGCTTCTTGGTGAGCCAGGCTAAAGGTTTGTCAATCTTGTTTATCCTTTCAAAGAACCAGCTCTTGGTTTCATTGATATTCTGTACTGTTATTTTGATCTCTATGTCATTTATTTCTCCTCTAATCTTTATTATCTCCTTCCTTCTGCTCACTCTGTGGTTTTCTTGCTGCTCTCTTTCTAATTTTTGAGATGTAGAGTCAGATGATTTACTACCATTTTTTCTTGTTTTTTTGAGATAGGCCTGTAGAGCTATAAACTTTCCTCTCAGGACTGCTTTCATTGAGTCCCGTAGGTTTTGGATTGTTGTGTTTTCATTGTCATTAGTTTCCAGGATGTTTTTAATTTCTTCTTTGATCTCATTGTTAACCCAATCCATATTTAATAACATGCAATTCAGCTTTCAAGTGTTTGAGAATTTGGGATGTTTTCATTGTATTTTATTTCTAATATCATGCCTTCGTGGTGTGAGAAGATGCTTGGTATGATTTTAATCTTCTTGAATTTGGGGAGACTTTGTTTGTGACCCAATATGTGCTCTATTTTCGAATATGTCCCATGAGCACTTGAGTGGAATGTATATTCTGTGGCTTTGGGATGAAGTGTTCTGAAGATGTCAATTAAGTCCATCTTTTCCAGTGAGTCATTTAGGATTGCTGTTTCTTTGCTGATTGTTTGTCTAGAGGATTTATCCAGTGATATCAGTGGTGTATTAGAGTCCCCTACTATGATTTTATTGTTTTCGATCTTCCCTTTGATATCTTTCCGGAGTTTTTTATGAATTTGGGTGCTCCTGCATTGGGTGCATATATGTTTATCAGGGCTATATCCTCTTGTTGTATTGATCCCTTTAGTATTATTAAGTGGCCTTCCTTATCTCTTGTTATGGCCTTCACTTTGAGATCTATTTTGTCCGATATATGTATTGCTACCCCAGCTTTCTTTTCCTTTCCCTTTGCCTGAAAGATATTTTTCCATCCGTTCACTTTCAGTCCGTGTGAATCCCTTCTTCTGAGGTGGGTTTCTTGTAGACAGCATATATATGGGCCATGTTCTTTTATCCTTTCCGCCACCTGTTGTCTTTTGATGGGAACATTACTCCATTTACATTTAAAGTTATTATTGAAAGGTACTTGTTTGTAGCCATTTCTATTTTTTGTGCCTGTTTTCTTTTTTAGCTTTTTATTTCTTCTTTTTACACCAGTCCCTTTAGCATTTCTTGCATTGCTGGCTTGGTTTTGATAAACTCCCTTAGCATTTTTTGTTTGTGAAGCTTCTTATTTCCCCTTCAATTTTGAATGATAGCCTTGCTGGATAGTGTATTCTTGGATTCAGTCCCTTGCTTTGAATCACTTTGGAAATTTCCATCCATTCTTTTCTGGCCTGATGTGTTTCTGTTGAAAAGTCATTTGATAATCTATTGGGAGATCCCTTGTATGTAGCTTTCTGTCTCTCTATTGCAGCCTTTAAGATTCTCTCTTTGTCCTAAATATTTGCTATGGTAATTATGATGTGTCTTGGCATGGGTCTTTTTGGGTTCATCTTGTTTGGGCCTCTTTGTGCTTTTGTGACTTTTCTCTTCCCCACCTTATGAAATTTTTCTGTGATTATTTCTTCAAATAGGTTTTCTAATCCTTGTTCCTCTTCCTGTTGTTCTGGCACCCCTATTATTCGTATGTTGCTCTGTTTCATGTTGTCCCATAGCTCCCTTAGGCTCTCCTCCTCTATTTTAATTTTTTTTCCAATTGCAGTTCAGTTTGGGTGTTTTTGCTTTCCTGTCTTTTAATTCGCTAACTCGGTCCTCCACTGCTCCTAGTCTACTGTTGAAACTTTCCATGGTGTTTTTTTTTATTGCCGCTATATCAGTCTTCATTTTTTCTTGATTTTTACATAATTTATTGATTTTTTCATCCATTTCTTCTTGATTCTTTCATAAGTTGTTGATGTTTTCCTCCATCTGTTTTTGAACCCTAGGACCCTTATTCTGATTTTTTTCTGACATATTGCATGCCTCTGTTTCATTTAGCTGCTTTTCTGGCACTTTCTGCTTTTCTTTCTTCTGGGGGTTTCTTTGTCTGCCCAATTTTGGTCTTACTGACTGATCTAAATGTTGAGTCGTGCAGGGGCTGCTCCTTGGACTGCAGTGGCTCCTCAGGCTCCAGCTGCTCCTCAGGTGGTCGCAATAGTGGCTGCTCCTCAGTTGTCAGTTCCTCCTGTGGTGGGTGCTGTTTGCAGCAGTGGTGTCTCCTCTGGCTGGTATGGGAAGCCACTCGCACAGCTGCTGTTCCTTGGACAGGGGTGGGATGATCATGAGGCTGCTGCTCCTCAGATGGGGGTGGGCTGCTGCTCTTTTGTCAGAGGTGGGCTGTTCACATGACTTCTGCTCCTCAGATGGGTGTGGAATGTTCATGTGGCTGTTGCTCCTTGGATCAGAGCTGGCTGCACACTGTTGCTGTTCCTCAGATGGGGCAGGCTGCTCGTGAGGCTGCTGTTCTTTGGACAGGGGAAGGTTACTTACAGGGCTACTGCTCCTCATATGGGTGTGGGCTGCTCACGTAGCTGTTGCTCCTCAGATGGGGGATGGGCTGCTTGAATGGCTATTGCTCCTCAGGTGGGAGTGAGATGCATGTGCGGCTGCTGCTCCTTGGATGGGGACAGGATGCTCACCCAGCTGCTGCTCATCGGGCATTTTCAGACTGCGTGTGGCTGCTTCCCCTTGGACCAGTGTGGGCTTCGCAGGGCTGCCGCTTCTCAGATATGGGCAGTCTGCTCATGTTGCTGCTGCTCCTCAGACAGGGGTGAGCTGCACGTGTGGCTGTTGCTCCTCATACAGGGGTGGTCTTCTCACATGGCTGCCGCTCCTCAGATGGGGGAAGGGCTGCTTGCATGGCTGCTGCTCCTCAGGTGGGAGCGAGCTGCATATGTGGCTGCTGCTCCTCAGATGGGCGCAGGTCACTCACCCAGTTGCTGCTTGCCGGACAGGTGCAGGCTGTGTGTGTCTGCTGCTCCTTGGACCAGTGTGGACTGTGCAGGGCTTCAACTCCTCGGACATGGGTGGTCTGCTCGTGTGGCTGCTTCTCCTCGGACTGGGGCAGGCTGCTCGGGCGGCTACTGCTCCTTGAATGGGGGCAGCTTTCTCACGCACCTACTGCTCCTCAGACAGGTGCAGGGTGTGGCCTGCACAGCTGCTGCTCCTCAGATGGGGGCAGGCTGTGTGGGGCTGCCACTCCTTAATCATGGGCAGGCTGCTTGTGTGGCTGCTGCTCCTCAGACGGGGCAGGCTGCTCACGTGGTTGCTGCTCCTCAGATTGGGGAGCAGGCTGTTCACACAGCTGCTGCTCCTTGGACAGGGGCAGACCACATGAGGCTTCTGCTCTTAGGCCTGAGGCAGGCTGCTTATGGGGCTGCTGCTCCTTGAACAGGAGTGGGCTGCTCATGTGTCTGCTGCTTGTGTGGGTGCAGTGCTCTGGGCTAAGATGTTGGGCTGATCAGAGGGGAACATGCTTCAGAACTCACAGGAGCCTGCACCCAGTGTGGCTGGAGACTCTTTGACAGTGGGACCACAGCTGAGGTAGCAGGTCCTTGGCAGAGGTGGCTGTAGAGCTCCAGTTGTTTTCTGAGGGCACCCCCAGTGGAGGTGAGTCCTGGCTCACAGTTACAGCAGCTCTCCCCTTAAAAAGGCTAGGCCTCTGAGGACGAGCTAGCCTCCCGGTACTGTTTACAATGGTAGCAGAGGCTGCCTAGTTAGGCGAGCCCATTTAGCCTGCCCCCGAAGTTCCTGCAGGATCTAACTGTGCCTCACTCACATACACACACATCTCACATGACCACACACTCCTCTTTTGCTCCCTTACTGACTCATGCTCTCTCCCTCACTGCCGCCTTCTTTCTGCCTCTGTAGTTGGGTCTGGGGTGTTATTGACCTGTTCATGGATGGAGTTTCCTCTCCAGGTGTCTAGTTATGAGGCTCACTCTCTAGCACCTGGCCAGACAGGATAAAATTCACCCCGACAAGACACAACACAAAGGGAACAAAGCACAAATGTACTCACGACAACAATAACCCCACTATAAGTGGCCACATGAGAAAAGAGAATTAGGGGCAAGAAAAGAGCACATTAATGATATCAAAGAGAGAGAAAAAGATAAGAGAGAAAAGAAAAAGGAAGAAAAAGGAGAATATATATATATTTGGCTGAAAACACCACAGAACCAACGGATAAACAAACAAAACAAAACAAACAAACAAATAAAAAATACAAACACCAAACCCCCAGCAAAGAGGGTGGGGGCAGAATCTGTAGAGGCTGAGCTTATATACAGAAGATAAGGTTAAGAATTGGATGAATATGGGGAGGATCTCAGTTCAGTATAGAAGTAGAAAGGGGATGGGTGGATAAGAGGAAAGAGAACGAGTAGAAAATAATAATAATAAATTTACAAAAAATTTGATTTCAAAATGGTATAAAAATAGCAAATAAAAATTAAAAAAGTGATGGAAAAATAATATGAAAAGAAATAGAAAATAAAGCAACAAACAAAAACAGGAAAACAAAGAAAAAAGAAGAAAAAAGCGATAACAAAATAATAATAAAAAATAAAAATGAAAATGAAAAAGTGAAGTGTTCCTTTGGCTGGCTTAAGATCCTAGTCTTCTGTACTGTACTGTGTCCCAGGTTCTGGTTGCTGGGACTGACGGTTTCTCTTTAGGCCAGTCCCTTTGGACTCTCAGGGACTATTTAGATTTTTTTTCCCAATCCTTTGTACCATTCAGGGTGGAATCTGGGTGTGGTTATATTAGTTGCCTGGAAACTGGAGGGAGGGGCTACCTCTTCAGGACAAAATGGCTGCCCAGGTCCCGGGCTCAGGGGTGACTCAGCACCAAACTCGCTGCCACTTCTCCTGGACCCCCCTCTCTCCTCAGATTCCACAAATCCGAAACTTCTCCCACACTCCAGCCATAGGTAAGTGTCTGTATCTGAAAGGTCCTATGAACTAGGCTCAATGAAGAAAGGCACAAGCCATAGAGGGGGGAAGCCTGCGCCTCTGTGTACTCCTCTCCTGCTGGCAGTCCTCTTCAGCCTTTCCTGATTGTGGACCCAGATCTAGAGTCCCCTGCAGACCAGCAGTTCTGCGGACCTTCTTTCCACAGTCAGACACTGTGCCTATTCCAAGGGATGCAGCTTGGTGCCAGTGTCCTGAGGATTCCCTCTGACCCTCAGGGCTCAGAGGTTTTGCAGATTATCCTTCCCAGAGCCTTGATTTTACCTTTCTCCAGGGGTCCTCTGCACTTCCCAGCTGCAAACTGTCTCCCAGCTGAGTCTCCTTTGCCAATTCAGGCTGGATGTTACTCGTTTTAGCTGCTCACCCTATCTGCTCTGGGACAAGGCTCGGAACAAGTCCATCTATACCATCGTCATTTTGTCTCCTCCAGGAAGTGTATCTTGATTTGGAAATTAGAAGCTTCTAAGGAGAAGCATAAGAAAATTATTCCAAATTTTAAAAAAATTAAAAAGAACTTTTAGAGACTATCTCAGAACTATTCTGAAGCTAATAAATACATAAACCCCATTGTTTCCCCTTCTCCCTCACTATATCATTTGATTTCTGACCTTCCTTGTCTGGCCTTGACCTTTCCCTTCTCTTCCCTTCTTCCTTCACCTTCTGCTGCCTCCACTAACACTGACCTAAGGGAAAATGAGAATAGGAATTGTAATAGCCCCCTTTGGTGAAAAAAGATGGTCTCAGCTAGAGAGGCACCAGCAATTGTTCCCAACTTTATCCAGGACCCTGATGGATTCACAACAATTTAACTGTGAGAACATGGAATCCTGGCTATTCTGACTATTCCAATTACTACACCTACTGGTTTCTCAGAACAAGGCAACAAAATTACCAAGTAAGGTTTGCTATGAAACTGTAGAAAAGTCTGTATTTACTGTAAAATTCCAGGTCACCATAAGACCGATTGTAGAAAACTGAAATGGGATTTATAAAGAGAAAACAAACAGAAGAAAACATAGGGATGTTCTGAGGACTGCGAAAGGGTAATTCCCTTTCTCCTTACTAATACTTTAGGAGAAATTGAAATGGTCATAACAGGGGAAGTTACTAAGGCCCTTGTAGACACTGGGACTACTTTATCTGTTCTTAACCCTACACAACTAAGTTTCCTTCTCCCTCAGAGTAAAGCTTCTGTCCAAATGGTAGGGGTACCTAACCAACCAATAACTGCTTTAAAATCGGAACCTGTCCCTTTTCAACTAGGGCATGTTACAGAACAACATATATTTTTACTGGTCAAATCAGCCCCAATTCACTTGATAAGGAGAGATTTTCTTGAAACTCATAATGCTCACATATTTTTTTTAGAGAGGAAATATGTATTTAAAAGTAAATGAAGCAGATAGTGAAACAAAAAAGAGAAAATGATTTTAAAACGGGAATCTCCAAAGAGGAAACTAATCTTGAGACTGACTGAACACTTGCTAACCATATTTTCTTCATTAACTTCCATGAGAGCCTGAGAGACCCCTTAATAGAGGACCTGTCCTACACAGAATGGCCCAAACAGCCCAGAGACTTGCACAGATGCCTCTAACTCTCTGCTTGCTACATTTCTCTCTGTAAATGAGGAACAAGTCCACGGTGCCTTGAGAGCCCCCTTTTGGGGTACATGCCGGGAGCCAGTCCATCCTTGCTGTTTCAAGGGACCTGGCATATATGGCATACTGTTCTTAATATGTTTGCTCACCTTCTTGGCACTATGTGTTTTAACCAAGGTCACCTCTCTGAGAAAGGTTGTTTTCCCAGGTAGGGATTTTCCCTTGAAGTTAGGGAGGGAATAAAACCCCTTAACTAAGTGCCAGGCGGGTAATTAATCACTTTAACTACGAACAATCATGCTTAAGCTACATAATCTTTACTCCCTGGAATGGAGATAAGAAACGCCCTAACCTTTGTAATAGAGATTTATAGGATTGGAATCAACTGGTATAAATACAGATGTAAGAAGACAACAGGACACAGAACCTAGACACAGAACTTAGAGAGAGAAGAACTTCGCTGGAGAGAACATGGCAAAGATCCTGGACAGAAACTGGCCTCAGAACCTAGAGACAGAACCTAGCGAGAGAACATGGCAAAAGATCCTGGACAGAAACTGGCCACAGAACCTAGAGACAGAACCTAGCGAGAGAACCTGGCTGAAGAACCTAGAGACAGAACCTGGCTACAGAACCTGGATAGAACATGGCAAGAGAACCTGACTAGAACCTGGTGACTGAACCTGGCTGGAGAACCTAGACAGAACTTGGCTGGAGAACCTAGTGAGGGAACATGGCTACAGAACCTGGCTGGAGAACCTGGAGAACCTGGCTGGAGAACCTAGCAAGAGAACATGGACACAGAACCTGGCTGGAGATCCTGACCAGAACTTGGCTAGAGATCCTGGCTAGGCTGCTGATCAACTGAATGCTGTCTCCATGTCATTCCTTCTTTTCCGACTCCGTCCACACCTTTGGGGACCCCTGGACCTGCTGGGGCAGGACCCCAGCAGCTACATACTCTCCAACTTAGAGAAATTTGACTCTGAGACCCTAAAGAAAAAATCTAATTCACCCTAGCTGGGCTTGCTCAGTGGATAGAGCATTCGTCTGTAGACTGAAGGGTACTGCGTTCAATTCTGGTCAAGGGAATGTGCCCAGGTTGCAGGCTCGATCCCCAGTAGGGGCAGGCAGGAGGCAGCCCATGGATGATTCTCTGTCATAATTGGTGTTTCTCTCTCTTTTCCTGTCCCTTCCTCTCTGAAATCAATAAAAATATATTTTAAAAAGGGCTAATCCTCTTGTAACATGGGCTGGTCCCAATATAAAGCTGGCAATGGAGAGGTTTGGCCAGTTGATGGCACCATTAATTTTAATACTATCTTGAGCTAGGGCTTTTTAAAAAAATCATTCCCAAGGGAAATGGACAGAGGTTCCATATATCTAAAAACCTTTATGGCCCTAGCCAGTTTGCCTCAGTCGATAGAGCGTCAGCCTGTGAACTGAAAGGTCCCAGGTTCGATTCTGGTCAAGGGCACATGCCCAGGTTGTGGGCTCGATCCCCAGTGGGGGGCTTACAGGAGACAGCTGATCAATGATTCTCTTCATCATTGATGTTTCTATCTCTCTCTCCCTCTTCTTTCCTCTCTGAAAATAAAAATATATTTAAAAAAATTAAGTAAAAGCCTTTATGGCTCTCAGAGGTGACTCTATGTGCTTTCTATAACTAAGAAAAATAATAGGAGAGAAACTAAGATGGCGGCATAGATAAACACCGGGAAATAGTCGCTCCACACAACAATTGAAAATTAGCCCAAAGGACGGAGCAAACATCGTCCAGAACAACAGGAAGGCTGGCTGAGTGTAATTTCTACAACTAGAATAAAAGAAAAGCACGCTGAGAGCCAGAGGAGCTGCGGAGGCTGAGTGCAGAGGTACGGCGGCGGCTCGCGCGCGCGGAAAGGGGGTGGCACCTGAGGACGCGGCTGTCTTTTTGAATCTCAAGCTCCCGACTGCTCTGATCTCCGGTTCTGGGAAGTCTCTGGGGACCCAGGTCTCATACAGGGAGAGGCTGCTCTCTCAGGCGGCAGCGGGCGAACTTGGGGGCAGATTTCCCTCGGAGGTGCTTGCAGCCATTGCCGGGACACTGAGACGCGCGACTCCGGGCGCGGAGAATCAGCCATTGCTTCTTTCTAGGCCCTTTGACTCCCTGAGACCCCGCCCCACCCGGGCTGCGGCAGAGGCTTTTGCATGTGAATGCCCCAGAACTTTGCAACCTGATAATTGCCTAACTGCAGCCGGGCCAGCCAGACCCGGAACTTCCAAGAGAAGGCCCAAGGCCCCGCAGCGGCTTGCATTGCTTCACAGCTGAGCCTCTTCGTGGCCCGGCTGTGTGGCCTCAGGCAGGGGCTGAATTAGCACCTCCTTAGATCCAGGAGCCACTGTACCCAGTGGTCAGAGGGGGACCATTCTCCCACTTCAGACACAGCTGCTTCCCACAGCCAATTGGCCTGGAGGTCAATTCCTCCCAGTGATCCTACATCAACCAAGGCACCAAGAGTGCACCAAGAGTGTCCACCCCAGGTAACTGGGGAGGCTGAGCCACTGGGCCCTACAGGACACCTGGCGCGCAGGCCACTCTATCAACACAGGGAAGCAGCCAAAATGCGGAGACAAAGAAACAGGTCACAATTGGCAGAAACGGAGGAGGCCAGACGACTGGATATAGAGTTCAAGGCCACGTTTATAAGGTTTGTCAAGAATTTTATGGAAACCGCCGATAAATTTAATGAATCCCTCAAGGAGTATGGTGAGACCATGGAGGTCATGAAAAAGGACCAATTAGAAATTATGCATACACTGACTGAAATAAAGAATACTTTACAGAGCTCCAACAGCAGACAAGAGGATCCCAAGAATCAAGTCAAAGATTTGAAATGCAAAGAAACAAAAAATACCCAACCGAAAAAGAAAAAAGAAAAGAGATTCAAAAAATATGAAGATAGTGTAAGGAACCTCTGGGACAACTTCAAGCGTACCAACATCAGAATTATAGGGGTACCAGAAGGAGAGAGAGGGCAAGATATTGAAAACCTTTTTGAAGAAATAATGACAGAAAACTTCCCCCACCTGGTGAAAGAAATGGACTTACAAGTCCAGGAAGCGCAGAGAACCCCAAACAAAAGGAATCCAAAGAGGACCACACCAAGACACATCATAATTAAAATGCCAAGAGCAAAAGATAAAGAGAGAATCTTAAAAGCAGCAAGAGAAAGACAGTCAGTTACCTACAAGGGAGTACCCATCCGTCTGTCAGCTGATTTCTCAACAGAAACCATGCAGGCCAGAAGAGAGTGGCAAGAAATATTCAAAGAGATGAATAGCAAGAACCTGCAACCAAGATTACTTTATCCAGCAAAGCTATCATTCAGAATGGAAGGTCAGATAAAGAGCTTCACGGATAAGAAAAAGCTAAAGGAGTTCCTCACCACCAAACCAGCATTATATGAAATGCTGAAAGGTATTCTTTAAGAAGAGGAAGAAGAAAAAGGAACTCTTACCATTTGCCACAGCATGGATGGAACTGGAGAGCGGATAAATACCACAAGATCTCACTTATTTGTGGAATATAATGAACAACATAAACTGATGAACAAGGACTGATCCAGAGACGGAGAGGCATTGATTGGACTGTCGGGCCTTGGAGGGAAGGTAGGGGAGGGTGGGGGCAAGGGGGAAAGATCAACCAAAGGACTTATATGCAAGCATATAGGCCTAACCAATGGACACGGACAACGGGGGGGGGGTGAGGGGGTGAGCGGGGAGAGGGGGGGTAGAGGGTACACATATGTAATATCTTAATCAATAAAAAATATTAAAAAAAAGAAAAATAATACTCAGATGGGAAGAAACATCCCCCCCCCAAAAGGAGTGAATGGAGTTGTTAGTCATTGTTGAGATATTAAAAAAAAAAAAAAAGTACTGTCCTTGTTTTACAGTGCATTCTTTACTGGGCCAGAGGTGTGGATCTAGAAACAATTCAGAGCCCACCAAATCCTTTTACCTTCTCCAACCTCCCCTACTCATTTCAAGAGACTTATAGATAATTGGCTTTCTAAAACTAAACTCCCAGGGAGTACCTCAGAAAATGGTGACTGAATAGGCAATACTGTTGGGCACTTTGTCTCAGAGCCAGGCTAGAAATACAAGTAAATTGGAGAACATTCACCTAGAATTTCCAACTGTGGTCCAACTGAGGAGGTGACTTAAAACAAGAAAGAACAGAAGGCACCTGGAGACCAGTAGAAAGGGTGAGATAATAAGAGGGGTTTGCCCAGAGCACACACACCTACCCATGGCAGGTGCCTCCTGCCAACACAACCCACAGAATCCATAACATCCAAGCAACTATGAAAGGTATCAAGACTGCTGGTGCCAGCGGAGTCTAGACCCGGAAGACCAGAGCCAGTGGGGGAGAGAGCTGCAGTTTCAATTGCCACCCCCGCCCTTTCTTTTAAATCTTTAAATTCAGCGCACAGAAGTTTTCATTTGCAACTACACACCTGAGGCATTGGCACAGGGAGGGAGGTGCAGACTTGAGGTGCCTGAGGACAGGCGGGGTTGGAAAGCTGAGCAGGGAGACTTGGAAAAGCCTTAGCCAGGAGTCCTGCATTGGGTAGTTCATACACTTCCAAAAATAAACAGTCATTCTCCCTGGGAGGAACGACCTGGAGGTGTGGGGCGAGGGAGGGAGGGAGGGCCCTGCCCTAGATGATACAGCCTGCCACACCCTGCATTTTGAGCTTTACTGTGGAAACAAAGGCTGAGGTCAAGCTTACAGTATCAAGGAGCCCTCAGTGACCAGAGTGGAGGAGGGGCCATTCGCTGCACTATCCTAGGAAGCAGGTGAATAAAAACTCCAGGGTCCCAGCTGATCCCATTGGTCTCCATACAAGGACCTCTGTTCAGCCAAGGGCAGAGCCACTTGTGAAGGAGTAACACTGGGGCAAGAAAAAACACCCATCATATTCCCTGAAAGTGAAACAATACCAACCCAGCCTAAGCCCTGTCAGAATCAGACTCTTGAGTGATTAAGGTTGACCCCTCCTGCTTGAAGCCAAGATCTGTGGAGACAGACACAAGCAGAGGACCGGTAGATTGCTTGGAGCTTCAAGCAGGATGCTAAAAGCCAAAAGATAGTGTCCTACAGTGTTGGCACCTAAATACTTAACAGGAAGCCCAGAATTGGCAGACAGAAGAGTGGGGTTCTAAGCCACCTCCCATAGGTCATTAAAACTCAGCTGAAGCGAACAACTCTTCATTTATTTTATTTATTTTTGCATCTGTTTCTTCCTCTCTTCTCTTTTTTTCCTTGTGTTTTTCTTCTCTTTTCTCCTTTTTAGTTTTTCTCTTTCCTTTATTCACCCCCCCCCCCTTTTTAAATATATTTTTATTGATTTCAGAGAGGAAGGGAGAGGAAGAGAGAGATAGAAACATCAATGATGAGAAACACTAATTGGCTGCCTCCTGCATGCCACCTACTGGAGACCAAGCCCACAACCCAGGCATGTGCAAAAAGACAATAGACTCAGCTAAGATCAAAGTTGATCTTTGTTAGGGAAGATCTTTGTCAAGGCTCAACATGTCTTGTTGTGCTAGCTTTGCCCAGCCTAGGACATGACTACCCACCACCATTAATATAATGTAAATAGCATGATATAATATCTTACAGAAAGAGGCAGAATGCCACATACTAGGTTGAACTGTGTATCCTTGCAAAGAGTGAAACACATTTCATATTTAATGTATGTATTAGTCTATGACATAAAGTATAAGCAGGAACTTTGTAAACCCTACTAGCAAAGTGTGACCAGAATAGTCTAGTTTTAGTTTTCTAATAAGCTGCGGATTTTGCAAAACCTGTTTTATCACTCTTAGAATGCATAAGTACCAAGTGGAATTTTGGCAAACTATGCTTTGCACAGAATATAATTACTAAAAGAAATTTCTTCTACTATGTGATGAATGTTCCAAAGTGCTTCCCAGTGAATTGAATTATGCCGTAATATTTCACAGAATATACCAGCATCCTACACTGATGCAATTCTTCAAAGACTGGGACATATTCTCAATAGGTAATGCAAGTATCCATCTATGGCATAATGTACAATGAGTACATTGCAAATGCTCATAGCCAACTTTGCCTAGCACAGTGTGGTGTTATTGTTTCCATGAGCTGTGCATTGTGGAAACTCCTAAATTAATGGGTACTAAGCATGATTTTGGCAATCTGTCTTTTTAGCACAGACTATATTTAATAAGTGAAACTCCAACGAACTGTGTAAGTTCCAAGTTCCCCCAATAAAGAACATTACATAATATTTAATAGACAAAAGCCAGCATTACACATTGTGGATGGACCTATTTATTTCTTTAAATGGTGAAACATATTCCTAATAGGTGATGCTTGTATCAGTCCATGAAATAGAATGTAATAAATACATTTGTAAACATTGCTAGGAAATCTGTTTTTGAAAAGTCTAGTGTTAGTGTTTAAAAGAGATGGAGTTTTATGTACAACTGATGGGGAAAATAAGACTTTTTTTTGGGGGGGGGGGGCTAGCAATCTGAATTTGTGCCAGTAACCTAATGTACATTCTTGATAACCTATAATTAAGTCACTGCCCCTTTCCCAGAATCTGGTCTTGCAAGACCTGAGGCCATAAACCATGAACAGCACACAGTCCCTGGAGGGGGGTTATCAGTGCTGGCACTAGGCCAGACCCTTAGATATGATCTCAAGACCCCCATTCGAACCCATGGGGCTTTTTGCAAAACTCATGAAAGGTTCGGAAGTATAATACATATTTGGGGGACAAAGACACCAAAAGGGGATAGAAGAGGGGTTTCCACCATATTGGTTTGCTCAGATTTTAGAGGTGACTCTGCTGAGACTGTCGGTGTAATAAAGCTGTGTAACTCCATTTCTCTAAGCGTCACTTGGGTTTCTTCGGTCTTCTACAATATCTGGTTTCCTGAACCAGGAAGCCCAACCACGCTGGTCTTTTTGGCTTCTGGTGAGTGGACCAGGTTTGGGGCCCGGGGGCATGGGATAGGCCTCTGGGAGGCACACCCTGCTGATTTTAGCAGAATTGAATCAGAAGACTCCGGGCGCTCCCAGACCTCAGCTTAGGACCCGGCTGGCATCTGGAGAAAGTGGACAGACACCTCTGGACCTGTCAACAGAAACAGTAAGGTAAGGGCCCCATGCATTTAGGCCCACTCCGAGAGAGTGGAAGGGGAGCTTGATCACCTCCCAGGAAGTCATATGACTTCATCAGGTGAATTAGTCAGGAATCGGGTGGACTGTTTAACCTCTGAGTGAATGTCTGCTGAAAGTGTGTGAGTGTGGAGGGAGAGGGCTTGTGCTCTTCTATCCATTGTGTGGCTCCACGACCTTGGTTATGGAGTCTGAGTGGGCCCTTACTTGTGGTTCCATGATTCGTCATAAGGCATAACGGTGACTCACCCCCACTCGGAGGTGACCAGGCCCGGAGTTTATATGGGTGCACCTTTGCTAAGATGAATATAAGCTTCCAAGGGACATGGCAAGGTGGGCATCTGAGTGCAACTGTGAAAACAGGTCACTCCTCCCTTGTCTATCTCTTGCAACTGATCATCATGAGGTCGGGACATAGTAAACCCACTGTCCTCAATTGCATGTTGAAAAATTTTAAAAACGGTTTCAATTGGGATTATGGTATTGAAATGGATTCCAAAACACTGAGGAAATTCTGTGAATTAGAATGGCCTGCCTTCAGGGTCAGCTGGCCCTTGGAAGGCTCTTTATTTATTTATTTTTTAAAATATATTTTATTGATTTTTTACAGAGAGGAAGGGAGAGAGATAGAGAGTCAGAAACATCGATGAGAGAGAAACATCGATCAGCTGCGTCCTGCACATCTCCTACTGGGGATGTGCCTGCAACCCAGGTACATGCCCTTGACCGGAATCGAACCTGGGACCTTTCAGTCCACAGGCCGATGCTCTATCCACTGAGCCAAACCGGTTTCGGCCTTGGAAGGCTCTTTAGATGAAGGACTGGTCAGGGCAGTCTGGAATGTAGTCACAGGGGATCCCGGACACCCAGATCAGTTTTGTTACATAGACAACTGCTCCAATTTTGCACCTTGGGTCCAGTTCTTCATCAATAAAAAGGGACAGTGTAAGATTTTAGTAGTAGGAAGAGGGGAGCAGGCACCAGAGAAGAAGGGAACCCAAACCCCTGTTCTGCAAGGATCTCCTAAGGAAAACCCTGCCCAGCATCATGTCCGTTAAACTTCCAGTTGTCAGTGTTGGTCTTAACTGGGACAGGACTGGAATAGGAATGGAACCAGGATGGAAGCGGGTGACCGGCGCCTGCTTGTGATATCACAAGCCCGCGCAGGCCAGCCGAGGTGGAACTAAGGCTGACCTTGGGGACATGGCAACAAGAGAATGGGCGATTCTTAAATGAGGATGGATCGAATTCCAAGGGTGGTCCCGGAGGCATACGACTTCCAGCCAGCTTTGCCAGCCAGATTAGCATGTCCTTTCTTTGAACAGAAAGGGCAATCATAGTTAACAGCATAATTAAAATAAAATGGTACTTCCACATTGAGTTATCCCTGTTAGTTAAAGCAGAGAAACCTAAAAGAGAACAAGGGTGGACAGACAAATGGGATCCCTTGAATTGCCTCCCCCGTCCCTATGCCACCAGGAGAAAATCTGAGGAAACATCCAAGATGGCCAATTTACAATCCCAACCTCTCCCTCAGGTGGAGGGCTGCTGTCCTGATAAGGCTCCAACTGGCAGCCAGGCGGCTTCTGCACCACCAGAAACCTCCTTTTCTAGATTACGAAAAGAATTGGAGCAATGCAAAAAAGATATTCACAGCCTACCCTTCCCAGCATCTCCACCTCCTCCCAATGGACTGTACCCTTGAGAGAGGTGCCCTTGTAAGGAGGGGGAATGGGCTTTGTAAATGCCTCACTCACCAGTTCAGAGGTGACGGAGCTTTAAAAAGAGTTAAAGCCTCTGCTGAAGGACCCACATGGTGTAGCTGGCCAATTAGATCAATTTCTAGGCCCACAAGTATATATGTGGACCGAATTAATGTCCATTTTAGGAATCCTATTCTCGGGAGAAGAGAGAGCAATGATTCAAAGGTCAGCTATGGTGGTCTGGGAGCAAGAGAACCTGACTGGCCCTGGGGCACTTCCAGCAGAGGTAAAATTTCCAAACCAGGAGCCTCAGTGGGACCATAACAACATGGACCATAGAGGGCACATGAGAGACCTTTGGGAGCTAATCATTAAAGGAATTAGGGAATCAGTTCCCCAGTCTCAGAACATAAATAAAGCCTTTAATATTCAACAAGGCAAAGAAAGGTCTTCCGAATTTACCAAGACTAAAAGATCAAATGAGAAAGTAATCTGGGCCAGACCCTGAGGATCTGTTGGGCTAAGAAATATTATAATTTACAGTTTGTCACCAATAGTTGGCCTGACATCTCAAGAAAGTGGCCTAGGGAAGGGCTGGCCCAGAGGGCCGAAACAAAAGTGGCAGCACTAACCTTAGATGATGTTATCTCTAAGGAAGAATGTAGCAGTTTATACATAATTTTCCAAAATCTTTGGTAATTTAAAACTTTGGAGTTTGCTGAATTGAATAATAAAAATTATTAAATATCTAGGTATTTTAAAATGAAATATTAATCTGAGTTTGCCTCATATGAAAAATCTAGAGGATATATTTGAATCTATTGATTAAATATGTCTTGTATTTTATTTGAAATATACCCTTAAAATATAAATGTATTACTAATCTGAGAAATGCTAAGTATTTAACTTTCCACCTAAAATTTGAGGCTTCTAAGAGTTAAAAGTTCAAATTAAGTTGGGAAAAATTACATGGTTTAAAAAATGCATAAAGTATAGAAATTCATTTTTGAGAAAATTCTTGTATTTTTTCTGGAAAAATTAGTAGTTCAAAATATATTGTAGTCTTTATGTGTAATATGTGTGGTAAAATTTCACCTATGATATAATATTTTATTAGCCTGATAAAAAAGAAGATTAATTGGTCCTTCTGTACAAAGCCATGGGGGCGGGGACCAAGGCAGAGGCAGTTAGGGGCGATCAAACCATCAGGGGAGGGCAGTTGGGGGCAATCAGGCTGACAGGAGAGGGAAGTTAGGGGGTGATTAAGCTGACAGGCAGAGTTGATTAGGGGGCGATCAGACCACAGGCAGAGTCAGGCAGGCAGGCGAGTGGTTAGGAGCCAGTGGTCCTGGATTCCAAGAGGGATGTCCTAGATTGGAGAGGGTGCAGGCTGGGCTGAGGGTCACCCCTCCTCCCCCCCCCCCCCATGCACGAATCTCATGTACTGGGCCTCTAATATTACTCTGAAGAGTCCATAGAAAGGACTGGCAAGGAAAAGCAGATCTTAAAGCAGGTCAGTGTATTTTTCTCCCTATATGATCCCTTTGAAATTTGACAATTCTTAATGAATGAATTATAGCAATGCATTTCTTTGCATAAATTCAATAAGACTGGTTTCTAATGGTGGTTTTATTGACTGAAAACTTTGACTGGAATATCATGTTTTAAAGAGCCCTGTCTGGGCTCTGAAGACTTGAAGACACTAAGAGTGTCATGGAGAAAGCCTGGTATCTTGCCTGGTAGCTCTGAAAATGGATGGCACTGGAGTGTCAGGCCCATACCCTGCCATTGCTGGCAGTTGGTCAAAATAAAAGGGGAGTAATGAGGTGCCTCTGCATCCCTGCAGGATCCTCACACACTCTAGGCCGCAAGGAGCAGAAGGGCTGCTGAGATGGGCCTTGAAGCCTAGGGCATGGGCCTGGGTAGAGTCACTATGGGTGAGGAATTCACCTAACCCAGAAGATACTGCAGGCAGGCCTGATAGCAGCTGGATGGCTTGGCTTCCCTGCCCTATGGGGCACATTCAAACTCAATCATAAAACTCCAGCAAAAGTGGTCAGTTAGCATTCTTGTTGTGTTTATGCAAACAATCAGGCCAAAATTGAATGCAATAGATGAATTGGTCTTAATTTGGCTTTTTAATAAATAAACATAGGGTGGTTTTAAGGAGCAAAAATTCTATTTCAATAGAAGCTATTAGAACTAAAATGTTTTCTTTCCCTTCCACCAGACCATTTGTTGTAACTCTTGCTGTTCTAATTTCTCAATAATGCTAAATTTTATAATACAGTTTGTCTCTGCCCGGTCACAAGCCCACCTCCTTCTGTTCCCAGGCCTCATTGTCCCTCTGACAGAGATCAAGGATCTCTTGGCTCTGAAATAAAACTCTGTCCCCCTTCAGCATGGAAGTAGCCAAAGGAGCCCACCAATGTCTATTTTCCCTGCAAGTATTTAGAGCCAGGATCCTTGAGGGGATGTATTAGACAGTTAGGCAGACATGAGCAGAGCAAGGATGATAGGCCAACTGAAGAAGAAATAGATGGGACCCTGAGACATGCTTCTCACCATTCCAACTGCTCTGAAGCCTGAAATGAAGAAACCTGTGCAGACTCCCTTTCCCTTCCTCTAAGAAAACCAGCAGGTTTAGGACAGCTAATAGAGATAGAATCAATAAGCCCTGAAGCCTCAGATATTACTCCAGACCAGGTCTCTGGACTGCGATCACAATCCCTTGGGTGCTGAAGATGGGAAAAAAAAGGCTTGAGTTGCTGAACACCCTACTCCCTAGCTTTGAGTCTTGTATTGAATCCCTAAGGCTGAAAATCAGCTTGAGAATCAAAGGGAGGGGGGGAATGATAGGGAAAATAAGACATTTTTGGGGAGGGGGGCCTAGCAATATGAATTTGTACCAGTAACCTAATGTACATTCTTGATAACCTATAATTAAGTCACTCCCCCTTTCCCAGAATCTGGTCTTGCAAGACCTGAGGCCATAAACTATGAATAGCACACAGCCCCTGGAGGGGGGTTATCATCACTGGTGCCAGGTCAAGCCTTTAGATATGATCTCAAGGTCCCCATTCCAACCCATGGGGCTTTTTGCAAAGCCTACGAAAGGTCCAGAAGTATAATTCATATTTGGGTGACAAAGACACCAAAAAGGGATAAAAGAGGGGCTTCCACCATTGCCAGTGTTCTTGTTCCAGCATCAAGAAGGGTTCAGGAGTCTGGAGAAGGCCATGCATAGATTAAATAAGAGTCCAGAGACTAATAAAGAGTCCTGAGACAAAATATAAATTTGAAAGGCATTTTGGAGGTCAGAGGAGCTTAGCTAAAGGAACTAAGTTCTAAGGTCTTAAGTCTAAGGCCTTAGGTCAAGGGTGGGAAACCTCTTTGTGAGTGCATGCCAAAACCAGCAAAATCTCTGACTCAAAATTCTTCTGCATGCTAACCCTAATTTTTTTGAGAACATGTTACGCTTACTTGATATCTCTTACGGTGTATGTATGTGAAGAACCTTGAAGAAATAATAAAGTTCATTTGAGCGACAAAAACACAGTATATGATGATGAAAAATACATTTATTTTTTAATGTATACATGTACACTGATAGTCCGACAGAAAACTTGACAACTCCGTTTGATATTATCAGTGGGACTTTTGCTGCTGCATCACTGATGACAGAGATTTTACATCAGGTTTATATTTCATGACCTTCAGAGATATGCACGAGCTACTACTTTCATCCACCAGGCTACTCCTATTTCGAGACTTAACAAAATTCATCACTGAGAACAAAGATTCACAAGCATATGTGAATGAAAACATGGAGAGTAATGCTGTTGCAAAGTTTTTTAAACAAATAAATTTATTGGAATGGCATTCCAAGTCCTCAAGAGTTCGTTTTCGGCACTTCTCTCTGGTACTCCTGTCTCTAATCGCTTTTTTTCAATGTTTTCCAAGTCAACTCTAAGGTCAATAAATTTCTGCTTCCAAATTGAGCTACTCTGAAATTCAATCAACTGCATTTCAAAGTCAGCCATGTCTATCCATGAAAACATTTGTAAGTTTAGTTCCTCCAGTTTCATGCTGTCTGGGAACCTCATGAATTTTGCTGTCTCTTCCAGTTCTCTGAATTTCGCAAATCTTGAGAAGAACTGCTCAATAGTTGACTCGATGATGTTTAAAAACAGCTTTTGAAGGCTTTGACAGTCTGTTCTGTCATCTTTTGGGAGTTCTCTGATGTGCCTCTTGAGCTTTGGGAAATATTTAAATCTCTCACCATCCACATCCCTCTTGAAGACTTCCAATTTCTTTTCAAAAGCCTTTCTGTAACCAAACATAACATCAAGTGTCTTGCCAGTTCCTTGTAATTTAACATTTAAGTCATTCAAATGTTCACAAAAATTGTAAATGGAAGATTATAAGGGAGGGTTTTGTGTGCCAGCAAAAGTTACTGGTGTGCCATGTTTGGCACGTGTGCCAGGGGTTGCCCACCCCTGCCTTAGGTTCTCCTCATCCCCAGGACCCCATGCTTTTTATTAACACAACGTGTCCTGAGGCAAGGCAGAGATATATACTTCAAAGGGTATACACAAGCATTGTCAGAATGGGGGACTTAGCCTTTGGCTGTTCAGGGGTTTGGCCAGTAGGAGGCAATAACATGTAGATTAAGATGCCTTTTAGCTGTCTGGCAGCCAAGCAATAATTCCTTTTCAGGTTTGGGGAAATGCCGTCAGCCATTCCCAGATGCAGCCCTGCTGTCATGCTGGAATTGGTCTCCGGCACAACATATTGGTTTGCTCAGATTTTGGAGGAGACTCTGCTGAGACCACCAGTGTAATATAGCTGTGTAACTCCATTTCTCTAAGCTTCTCTTGGGTTTCTTCAGTCTTCTACAACACAACCACTAGAGAAATGTGTGAGCTCATAAAACCAGTAGAGAAGCATTCAAACCCTCTTTTAGTTAGTGACAAGCAGGTTTTGGCACACTGTTGTTTTTTAAAATCAGAGATTATAATTACTAAATGAAACTCCTACAAACAATATAATGAATGCTCCAACACACCCAGCAAGTAAAAGACATTACAGTATCTCACAGAAGATACCCAATACATACACATGAGGTTCACTAGTGTACTTATGAAAGGGTGAAATATTCCCCAAGTTAGTCTAAGACAGAACATATAAAGAAAAAATGTAAACGATACTGTCACTAGTAGATTTAACCATTAAAGATTTGTAAAGTGTGTAAAAAACTGTTTGAAAGCACTTATAATTCATGTTTAAAGACCTGCAAACTGTGTAGAAAAGTGTTTGAATACAGTTAGAATGCACGTTTAAAAAGATGTGAAATGTGTAGGAAGGTGTTTGAAAACACTTAGCATTCACGTTTAGAAGCTGTTTAAATATGTAGGAAAGTGTTAGAAAACATGTAGAATTCACTTCTAAAGAGTTGCAAACTGTAGAGAAGTGTTTGAAGACAATTAGAATTGACTTCTAAAGAACTGCCTAATAAGTAGGAAAGTGTTTGAAAACACAGAATTCACTTCTTAAAAGCTGCTAAATACATAGCAAAAGTGTTTGGAAACATTTAGAATTCACTTCTAAAGAGCTTCAAACTGTTTAAAAGTGCTTGAAATTAATTAGAATTTACATTGAGAGAGAAGTGAAATGTGTAGAAAACTGTTTGAATACACTTTGAATGCACATTTAAAGAGGTGCAAACCATGTAGAAAAGTGTTTGAAAACACTTAGAATTTACGTTTAAAGAGCAGCAAACTGTGAAGGAGGGTGTTTGAAAACATTTAGAATTCACATTTAAGAGCTGTGAAATGTGTTAAAAAGTTGGGAAAACACTTAGAATTCATATATAAAGAGCTGCAAACTGTAGAGAAGTGTTGGAAAATACTTAAAATTACCATCAAAGAGCTGCAAAGTGTGTAGAAAAGTATTTAAAAACACACAGAATTCATGTTTAAAGAGCTGTGCAATGTGTAGAATAGTGTTTTAAAACACTTAAAATTCATTTACGAGGAGGAAAAAATGGCAGAGGTATAGACGGACGTATCCCATGCCTTGGCCTGGAGCAGATAAGGGTGAGCAGGTGAAGTGGGTAACATACAGCCCGAATAAGCAGAGGATATTCAGCTGGGAGACAGTTTGCAGCCGGGAAAGGCGGAGGAATCCTGGAGAAAGGGGATGGAGACTTTGGCTGGAATCTCTCCCAGAGCACGGGCTCAGCCGTGGAGATCACGCCATCTTGACTGGCTGTTATTGGAAGCGTATACATCCAGAGACCTGGCATCCAGAGATCGGCTGCTAACCCGGAAACACTGGATCTGGGACAATGTGACTACATGGAGCCCTGCTTCTTCTCATGGAAAGCAGAGAGAGAACTACATAACTAAACACCTGGAAAAGAGAGATCATGGGGAGACCAAGAACCAGCCCGCATATGAAAGAAAAACGCATCACCAGAAAAGGAAGTAAACGAAATGGAGGCAATGGAGGCAAGCAACCTGAAAGGGAAAGAATTCAGAGAAATGGTCAGAGGGTGGATGAAAAGAATGGAAGACAAATTCAACAATATGTGTAAGAACCAAGAGGAAATGAAGAAAAACCAAGAAGAAATGAAAAACGACATCACTGCTATAAAGAACACAATAGAAAGCATCAACAGTAGACTAGAAGAAGCAGAGGACCGCATCAGTGAGCTAGAAGACAAAGTAGGAAAAAATACTCAAGCAGAGCAGCTTCTAGAAAAAAAATTAAAAAGCAGGAGGAGAGCCTAAGAGAACTCTGGGAAAATGCTAAACGAAACAACATCTGCATAATAGGGGTGCCAGAAGGAGAGGAAACTGAGCAAGGAATAGAAAACCTATTTGAAAAAATGACAGAAAACTTCCCTGATATAGGGAAGAAAAAACTCACACAAATCCAAGAAGCTCTCAGAGTCCCAAACAAAGTGAACCCCAAAAGACCAATGCCAAGGCACATTGTAATTAAATTGGCAAACACCAACAACAAAGCAAGAATCTTAAAAGCAGCCAGAGAGAGACAGAAAGTCACATATAAAGGAGCCTCCATCAGACTAGCAACTGATTTCTCAACAGAAACACATCAGGCAAGAAGGGAATGGAATGAAATATATAAAGTCATGCAAAGGAAGGGTCTGAATCCAAGAATACGGTACCCAGCAAGGCTATCAATCAAAATTGAGGGTGAAATCAGGTGCTTCAGAGACAAAAAAGGGCTTTGGGCGTTTATTACCACCAAACCAGCAATGCAAGAAATGCTAAAGGGTCTGCTGTAAAAAGAAAAAATAGGAAAAAAAAAGGAGGCACATTGGGTAAAGAATAAAAATGGCGACTAACAAGTATCTATCAATAATAACTTTAAATGTAAATGGATTAAATGCCCCAATCAAAAGACATAGGGTAACTGAGTGGAAACATGACCCACATATCTGCTGTCTACAGGAAACCCACCTCAGAAAAAGAAGATACACACAGACTGATGGTGAAGGAATGGAAAAAGGTTTTTCAGGCAAATGGAAATGAAAAAAAAAGCTGGGGAAGCAATACTTATATCTGACAAATTAGATCTCAAAGTGAAGGACATAAAAAGAGATCAAGAAGGCCACTTCATAATACTAAAGGGAGCAGTCCAACAAGAAGAAATAACTCTGGTAAATATATATGCACCCAATATAGGAGCACCCAAATACGTAAGAAATCTTCTGGAGGAGATCAAGGGAGAGATTGACAGCAATACAATCATAGTAGGGGGCCTTAACACCCCATTATCTCCACTGGACAAATCCTCTAAACAGAAACTCAGCAAAGAAACATCAATCCTAAATGACTCACTAGATCAGATGGAATTAATTGACATCTTCAGAACATTTCACCCCAAAGCCACAGAATATACATTCTTCTCAAGTGCACATGGATCATTTTCAAGGATAGACCATATATTCGGTCACAGGCAAAGTCTCTTCAAATTCAAGAAGATTGAAATCATATCAAACATCTTCTCAGATCACAATGGCATAAAACAACATAGTAGTGGAAGTACTAGCCATTGCGATTAGACAAGAAGAAGAAATAAAAGGTATCCAAATTGGAAAAGAAGAAGTAAAACTGTCCTTATTTGCAGATGACATGATACTGCACATAGAGAACCCTGAAGACTCCATCAAAAAATTATTAGACTTAATAAATGAATTTGGCAATATAGCAGGATACAAAATTAATACCAAGAAATCTATGCCATTTCTTTACACCAATAGTGAACTTACAGAAAGAGAGTCTAAAAAAGCAATCCCATTTACCATTGCATCAAAAAATTAAGATACCTAGGAATAAACTTAACTAAGGAGGTAAAAGACTTATATGCGAAAAACTATAGGACACTGAAAAAAGAGATAGAGGAAGACATAAACAGATGAAAGAACATACCGTGTTCATGGATTGGTAGAATCAACATCATCAAAATGTCCATACTACCCAAAGCCCAAAGCAATCTATAGATTCAATGCAATCCTCATTAAATTATCAATGGCATATTTCACAGATCTAGAACGAACTCTCCAAAAATTAATCTGGAATAAAAACAGACCTCGAATAGCTGCAGCAATCCTGAGAAAGAAGAACAAAGTAGGTGGGATCTCAATACCAGATATCAAACTGTATTAAAAAGCCACTGTACTTAAAACAGCTTGGTACTGGCGCAAGAACAGACATATAGATCAATGGAATAGAATAGAGAACCCAGAAATCAACCCAAAGCACTATGCCCAATTAATATTTGACAAAGGAGGCAAGAGCATACAATGGAGTCAAGACAGTCTCTTCAATAAATGGTGTTGGGAAAAGTGGACAGATACATGCAAAAGGATGAAACTAGACCACCAAATCACACCATACATAAAAATAAACTCAAAATGGATAAAAGACTTAAACGTAAGATGGGAAACCATAAAAATACTAGAGGAAACCACAGGCAGCAAAATGGCAAACATATGCTGAAGGAATTTCTTCTCTGATACTGCTCCTAGGGCAATGGAAACTAAAGAGAAAATAAACAAATGGGACTACATCAAAATACAAAGCTTTTGCACAGCAAAGGAAACCATCAACAAAACAACAAGAAAGCCCACTGCATGGGAGAACATATTTGCCAATGTTATCACCAATAAGGGTTTAATCTCCAACATTTACAGGGAACTCATACAACTTAACAAGGGAAAGATAAACAATCCAATAAAAAAAATGGGCAACGGACCTAGATAGACACTTTTTGAACGACGACTAACAGAAGGCTGAAAGACATATGAAAACATGCTCAAAGTCACTAATTATATGAGAGATGCAAATTAAAACGACAATGTTGTATCATCTCACAACTCTCAGAATGGCTATCATCAACAAATCAACAAACAACAAGTGCTGGAGAGGATGTGGAGAAAAAGGTACCCTTCTGCACTGCTGGTGGGAATGCAGACTGGTGCAGCCACTGTAGAGAACAGTATGGAGCTTCCTCAAAAAACTAAAAATGGCACTCCCATTTGACCCTATGATCCCACTTCTAGGGATATATCCCAAGAAGCCAGAAACACCAATTAGAAAGGATATATGCTCTCCTATGTTCATAGCAGCACAATTCACCATAGCTAAGATTTGGAAACAGCCTACGTGCCCATCAACAGATGAGTGGATTAAAAACTGTGGTACATCTACACAATGGAATACTATGCTGCAGTAAAAAAGGAGGAACTCTTGCCTTTTGCAACAGCATGGATGTAACTGGAGAGCATTATGCTAAGTGAAATAAGCCAGTCAGAGAAAGATAAATACCTCATGATTTCACTCCTCTGTGGAATATAGAGAACAACATAGACTGATGAGCAGGGACAGATCCAAAGACAGAGAAACAGCAATCAGACTATCAATCCCCAGAGGGAAATTAGGGGCGGGAGGGGGCAAGAGGATGAGATCAACCAAAGGACTTGTATGCATGCATTTAAGCCAAACCATTGGACATGGACAACAGGGGGATGAGAGCATGAGTGAGGTGGGGGGAGGATAGGGATTTAATGGGGAGGATGAGGACACATTTGTAATACCTTAACCAGTAAAGAATTAAAAAAAAGAATATAGTCATATTATGATTTTTAACATGTGTGGATTTAATATCTAGTAAACAAATATGAACTTTATTACTGAATGAAATAAATTTGTATGTGAATTTTTTTTTTTGAAAAAAAATTCACTTACAAAGAGCGGGAAACTGTGTAGAAAAGTGTGAAAACACTTAGAATTCACTTCTAAAAAGCTACAAACTGTTGAAAAGTGCTTGTAAACACATAGAATTAACCTTTAAAGAGCTGTGAAATGTGTAGAGAAGTGTTTGAAAACATTTAGAATTCACTGCTAAAGATTGGCAAACTTGAAAAGTGTTTGAAATCAATTAGAATTCATGATTAAAGAGCTGTGAAATGTATAGAGAACTGTTTCAAAACATTTAGGATGCACTTATAAAGAGCTGGAAACTGTGTAGAAGTGTTTGAAAACACTTAGAATGATTTCTAAAGAACTGCTAAATATGTAGGAGTGTGTTTGAAAACCCTTTAAATTTACTTCTAAAGAGCTTCAAACTGTAGAGAAGTGTTCAGAAACACTTAGAATACATGTTTAAAGAGCTGTGAAATATATACAGAAGTGTTTGAATACACTTTTGAATGCACATTTAAAGAGGTGTAAACCATGTAGAAACGTGTTTGAAAACAATTAGAATTCACTTCTAAAGAGCTGCAAACTGTGTAGGAAAGTGAAAACAAGTGGAATTCACATTTAAGAGCTGTGAAGTGTGTAAAAATAGGTGTGAGAAGACTTAGAATTCATTTATAAAGAAGTGCAAATTGTAGAGAAGTGTTTGGAAATACTTAGAACTACCATAAAAGAGCTGCAAAGTGTGTAGAAATTATTTCAAAACACATAGAATTCACATTTAAAGAGCTGTGCATTGTGTAAATAGTGTTTGAAAACAGAATTCACTTCTAAAGAGCTACAAACTGTTGAAAAGTGCTTGTAAACACTTAGAATTCAAGTTTAAGAGCTGCAAACCGAAGAGAATTGTTTGAAAAACAATTAGAATTACCATCTAAAGAGGTGCAAAGTGTGTAGAACACTTTTCTATATAGGTTCCACCTCTTTACCAGTGAATTCCAAATGTTTTCAAACTATTTCCTATAGAGTAGGCAGCTTTTTAGCAATTAATTTCAAGTGCTTTCAAACACTTTTTGACACTGTTTCCAGCTCTTTACCAGTGAATTTCCAGTGTTGTCAAAACTTTACTGCAGTTTCCAATTCTTTATCAGTTATTTTCAAGTGTTTCCAATGAGGTTTCTACAGAGCTTGCGCTATTTACCACTGAATTCCCAGTGTTTTCAAATACTTTTCTACAGTTTCCAGCTCTTAACCAGTGAATTCCTAGTGTATTCAAACACTTTTTAAACTAGTTTCCAGCTCTTTATCAGTGATTTCCAATTCATTACTACAGTTTCCAGCTCTTTACAAGTAAATTCCTAGTGTTTTCAAACACATTTCTACCTAATTCCCAGTGCTTTACCGGTGATTTCCAAGTGTTTTCAAACACTTTTCTACACAGTTTCCAGGTTTTTACCAGGAAAAGCTGGAAACTATGTAGAAAAGTGTTTGGAAATGAAATAGGATTTTAAGGGGTGAAAAAAGCAGGTTTAGGAAATTTTTAAAGTAAGGGGGTC
Organism: Myotis nattereri; assembly: GCF_964212035.1. NCBI lineage: Eukaryota > Metazoa > Chordata > Mammalia > Chiroptera > Vespertilionidae > Myotis > Myotis nattereri. The sequence goes on from NC_138078.1 coordinate 55,792,981, forward strand.
CATGAAAAAAACACAGGGCTACAGAGCTACAAAGGTTACTTTTCCATAAGACAGGGACAGGGAGAGAGTAGAAGTTACATTTCCATAAGACAAGAAAGTTGGGGGAAGCAGCAGTTACACTTCCATAAGACAAGGAAGTTGGAAGCAGCAAAAATTACATTTCCATAGGACAAGGGAAAGACAGAAGTTACATTTCCATAAGATAAGGGAACTGGGAATAGCCAAAGGTCTATATTTACAAAATAAAGGAGGGCCTCACACGTCTATGTGAGATTTGACCTTTGAGCTCAGGAGTTGCTATAGGGACCAAATCAAAGGGGAATAGTGGCCAATCAGAGGGGATATTGAGGCACAAAAACTTCAGCTTTTTTTAAAAAATATATTTTATTGATTTTTTACAGAGAAGAAGGGAGAGAGATAGAGAGTTAGAAACATCGATGGGAGAGAAACATCGATCAGCTGCCTCCTGCACATCTCCCACTGGAGATGTGCCCGCAACCCAGGTACATGCCCTTGACCGGAATCGAACCTGGGACCCCTCAGTCCGCAGGCCGACGCTCTATCCACTGAGCCAAACCGGTTTCAGCTACTTCAGCTTTTTTAAAGGCGGGGCACAGGTGGTGGGGGCGGGAAGAATTCTGTGGGAGTCTGTGCTGTGAGTGAAGTATGGTACCTATTTGCTTTGTTTAACAATGGACAGGTTATTTTGATTTTCTGAATTATATAAATCATCCCATTCGATTGAATGACTATCCCATTGATTGTTATCTTATTGGTTTTAGAAAGCACATTCTTCTCCCTGGGAAACAGGACAGCACAGTTATCCCAAGGTCAGAGGGCTCTAAACCCAAAACTGTAGTTTAGATAACATGCCTAAGTTTAACCCAGGTTACCCAAGGGCTTTAGTAAATGTGTTTCTGTAAATTGCTTTTTTTGCAAACTAGGTTCCTCATTCCAGACCTGAGGGCTCTAGATAATGTGTTTCTGTCAACTCAGTGGTCCCAAAACCCCAAAACTATAATTAATCTTTGTAGATAACTAATCGGCTCAATCTCGCTTCTGTAACTGCTTTGTGCAAACCAGGTTCCTCATTCCAAACCCCGGGATGTAATCAATACCTTTGTGATTTTTGCCTATATAAGTCTGGTTTTTCTACCATCTTACTGCTATGAGATTTGGGGAATGGCCCCTCATAGCCCCGGATTGCAATAAATGTGACTCTTTAATTCGACTTCTTGAGGCGTCCTTCTGTGATTCGCAGGGTACATTACAACATGAGATTCTTTCCCCGTCCCAACGTGGGAGTCTGTACTTGTTCTTCAATAAATTTCCACCTTTGTTATACCATCTTCCATCCATGGATTCATTTTTTGACTCCAATGGACAAAGAGCCCAGGAACCATCCTGCCCAGGGGAACACCACGTGTTCCAGTCCAAAATTCCCATATCAATTGCAAGTGTTTTCAAACACTTTTCTATAGTTTCCAGCTCTTTACCAGTGAATTCCCAGTGTTTTCAAACACTTTTCTACATAGTTTCCAGTTCTATACTTGTGATTTCCCAGTGTTTTCAAACAATTTTTTACACAATTTCCAGCTCTTTACCAGTGAATTCCCATTATTTTCAAACACTTTTCTACACAGTTTCCAACTTTTTACAAATAATTTCCAAGTGTTTTAATATACTTTTCTACACAGTTTCCATTTCTTTACCAGTGAATGCTGTCTTCAGTTTTCTACAGAGTTGGAAGCTTTTTAGCAGTTAATTCCAAGTGTTTTCAAAAACACTTTTCTACAGTTTTCTGCTCTTTACCAGTGAATTCCTAGTATTTCCAAACATGTTTATACCTAGTCCCAGCTTTTTACCAGTGTTTTCCTTGTGTTTCCAAACACTTTTCTATAGTTTCCAGCTCTTTACCAGTGAATTCCCAGTAATTTTGAGAAGGCAAGTCAAAAGCAGATAACTCCCCCCTTTTGTCTGTACCACCATAACCATGCCCTGGCTTCTGTAATCTCGCTTGCTTTGTGGCAGATTGACAGTGAGAAGCAAGGGAAGTCTGCTTGGGTGCCCATGCGGCACTCTCTGCCCATGGTCTGGGGACTTCCCCCTACGCAGATAAGGAACCAAGTCTCCCGTCTGTAGCCTAGGCAACAGGCCTTCAGCATGAAGTGCAACATGTATGAAAGCTCGAGAAATACCTGAAAGATTAGCATGTAACATAGAATGTCTAGAATGTGTATGTATGCCATATATGGGAGACAAAGAACCTAGGGATATATGTAAGGCAAAATCCCACCTCATTTGGCACTCAGCCTCTGGAGGGGACTCCGCTGGGTCAGCCCCACTGTGAATAAACAGTCCTTTTCTGAACCTCAGAGTGCTTTGGTTTGTCGCTTCCTGCCGACCTGATTTCTGCCATAACATTTCGTTCCCTGACCAAGAAGGGGGACACTACTTTCGGGCCCCTGCAATGGAAAGAAAGGCACACCACCAGTGATTTTACTGGACCCCAACCCTCACTGGGCTTGACAGTAGCCAGCCACTGCTGCACTGGAACGGACTCTGAGGGGAGGACAGAAAAGCCTGCCAGGACATCAGATTGGTCAGTGTTCCCAGGGAACCAGGACTGAGTTCGGGCCCACCTCTAAGGCAGAAGGGGAGTTTCATCACCTCCCAAGCGGCATAGTCAGCATAGTCACTGCACAGGATAGGGAATTTCTGGGTGGAATCTTGAACTCTGTGTGAATCTGTGTGTGTGTGTGTGTGTGTGTGTGTGTGTGTGTGTGTGTGTGTGTGTCTGCTTCACAGCATCAGCTACAGAGTCTGAGTGAGTCCCAACCTACGGTTCCGTGGTGACCTCATATGGCTAAGGGTAGTGTTAAGTTCTGGGAGACATTGTCCTACCTGGCGAACCTGATCTGGGTCAGGGGTTTATACTGACCTGCCAATGCTAACAGGCACCTAAGTCCCGCAAGGGGAGTGGCAGTGGACGCCATGAAAGTTACCCTTTGTTTTTCTCACGACACAGTTCCCTGGGATGGTTTGAACTCATCAATTTAGACACCATCATGGGGGGAAGCTCTTCAAAGCCCACTGTTCTGGAATGCATGATTAAAAACTTTAAGAAAGGGTTATCAGGAGATTATGGGGTCAAATTGACCCCCAGAAAGCTGCACACCTGCTGTGAATTAGACTGGCCCACCTTTGGTGTAGGATGGCCCTCTGAAGGCACTCTTGATGTCCCCACGGTTTGGGCTGTATATAGGATAGTCACTGAAAGCCCCGGCCACCCAGATCAGTTTCCTTACATAGACCAATGGTTGAAAATAGCTCAGATCTAGCTTTCTTGGCTTTGGTTCTGCTTTACTGGTCAGGGACAGTGTAAGGTCCTCGTGGCACAAAGTGAAAGAAAGACTTCATGAAAAGTACAGTGGCCTCCCATATTGCAAGGGGATTCAGAGAAGTCATTCCAATGCTGCCACCATATGCCGCTAATGCCACACCACCTGGGGACAGAGAGCCTCACCTGCCCAACAGCCCGCCACTGTCGGTCTCACCCCCACCAGCAGCCAGCCCACCACCATCACCAGAGATACCTGAGCCTATAGGAAGACGTCTAGGTCAGCAGCCCAAGGACCAGTGCCCCAGTGGCAAGGCAGATGCCACTGTGGGAGATAAGGGAACTGCAGAGAATGGACTCTGATGGGACCCTATAAGAGGGGGGATCAGTCTCCTACTAATTGCCATTCTCCACCGCTGACCTCCTCAACTGGAAACATCACAAGCCAACATACTCTGAAAAACCCAGGCAATGGTAGATCTCTTGGAATCCATATATCAGACTCATCACTCCACTTGGGTTCACTGTAAACAGCTCCTCCACATCTTGTTCAACACAGAAGAACACCGGCAAGCTATCACTGAAGCTAAGAAATGGCTCTAAACTCAGGCACCAGCTGGACATTTAGATGTAGAGGCCTGGTCATGGGAAGCCCTGCCTGATGAGGAGCCATCCTGGTGCTGGCTCCTCAACAGTAATTAGCATAATAAATGCAAGAAGTCCTCAGAGGGCTGATGAACTTTAATATTCAGCAGGGCTAAAAATCTGCATATGATTACCTGCTGCTGGCTGAACAGCTGAAGGCAATTCCCCTAACCTGATAATCCTTTATTATTTACCAAACCTTACCATTGATGTGTTGTTTGCTTAGCTAAAGGGCATATGAATGTTCTATTAAATAAAAGCAAAGGGGATGGAAAAGTTGATAAGCTTCTCTGCTAGAGGGAAGTGATCCGCCTGGCTTCCCCCAGTGCCTTCTAAATTTATATTTATTGTCTAGTGCAGCGATTCTCAACCTGTGGGTCGCGACCCTGATGGGGGTCGAACGACCCTTTCACAGGGGTCGCCTAAATACATCTTGCATATCAGATATTTACATAACGATTCATAACAGTAGCAAAATTACAGTTATGAAGTAGCAGCGAAAATAATTTTATGGCTGGGGGTCACCACAACATGAGGAACTGTATTAAAGGGTCGCGGCATTAGGAAGGTTGAGAACCACTGATCTAGTGCAGTGGTCAGCAAACTGCGGCTCGCGAGCCACATGCGGCTCTTTGGCCCCTTGAGTGTGGCTCTTCCACAAAATACCACGTGCGGGCGCGCACATACAGTGTGATTGAAACTTTGTGGCCCATGCACAGAAGTCTGTATTTTGTGGAAGAGCCAAACTCAAGGGGCCAAAGAGCTGCATGTGGCTTGCGAGCCGCAGTTTGCCGACCACTGGTTTAGTGTATCCATTTATGTCATAACCCCTTCTCCAGATTCCTGAACCCTTGCTGCAAAAGACTGGGGCATTTTTGATGCCTTGAACAGGGACATCTGGAGAAGATTATTCACCTGAGAGAAAGAAGTTGTTCACCGGTAAAGGTGGGGATACCAGAAAAAAGGTGGGGAGATTCACTGTGCATAAAGCTCACACCAAGCTTTGGAATTTGCGATCCAGAGTGGGTGAGGACATCTTTTTCAAGCCAGGCCATAATGGGGAAGAATTTGGTTAAAAGGCAAAATTATAAAGAAATTAAAATGTCAAAAGGTACTCCCTTAAATCAGGTTCAAGGAAAAAAAGTGCCTTTGTCAACTTTAACTATGTGGGTTCTTGTTCAAATTGCAAAATGCCTAATTTGTATTGGGGATCAAAAGTCTGTAATAACTAAAAAGGCCCCGGATCCTCCACTTCCAGTGTGGAAAGGCTCGGCAGCAAGAGGATAGAGCTATAACTCCTCTTACTGGAGGATTCTTTTTTTTAATTTTTTTTTTTTTTGTCTAAAGTTTGACATATTTTTTATCCATTGACCCCCCCCCCTCCCCCGGCCAAGCCATTCCTACCCTGGGCAAGCCCCCACCTCCCCAGTGTCTGGATCCATTGGTTATGCTAATATGCATGCATACAAGTCCTTTAGTTGATCTCTAACCCCCCACCTCCCCTGCCATTTGTCTCTGAATCTATTCTTGTTCATCAAATTATGTTGATTATTATATCCCACATATGAGTGAGATCATGTGATATTTATCTTTCTCCACATGGCTTATTTCACTTAGCATAATGCATTCCAGTTCCATCATTGCTGTTGCAAATGGTAAAAGTTCCTTCTTTTTTATAGCAGTATAGGATTCCAGTGTGTAGATGTACCACAGTTTTTTAATCCACTCATCTGCTGATGGGCATTGAGGCTGTTTCTAAATTTTAGCTATTGTAATTTGTGCTGCTATGAACATTGGGGTGCATATATTCTTTCTGATTGGTATTTCTGGTTTCTTGGGATGTTGTCCTAGAAGTGGGATTACTAGGTCAAATGGGAGTTCCATTTTTAACTTTTTGAGGAAATTCCATACTGTCTTCCATAGTGGCTGCACCAGTCTGTATTCCCATCAGCAGGGCACGAGGGTTCCTTTTTATCCACATCCTCACAAGCACTTGTCATTTGTTGATTTGTTGATGATAGCCATTCTGACAGGTGTGAGATGGTATTTCATCGTTGTTCTGATTTGGATCTCTCAGATGAGTAGTGAATTTGAGCATGTCTTCATATTTCTCTTGGCCTTCTGTATGTCCTATTTCAAAAGTTGTCTATTTAGATCCTTTGGACATTTTTTGATTGCATCGTTTATCTTCCTTTTGTTAATTTATATGAGTTCTCTGTAAATTTTGGAGATTAAACCCTTATCTGAAATATCATTGGCAAATATGTTGTCCCATGCTGTGGGCTGTCTTGTTTTGTTGATGGTTTCTTTTGCTTTACAGAAGCTTTTTATTTTGATATAGTCCCATTTGGTTATTCTCCCTTTAGTTTCCATTGCCTTAGAGCTGTGTCAGTGAAGAAATTCCTTAGGTGTATATCTGAGATTTTGCCACCTGTGGATTCCACTAATATTTTTATGGTTTCCCGTCTTACGTTTAAGACCTTTATCCATTTTGAGTTTATTTTTATGTATGGTGTAAGTTGATGATCTAGTTTCATTTTTTTGCATGTGTCTGACCAAATTTCTTAGCACCATTTATTGAAGAGACTCTCTTGACTCCATTTTATGTTCTTGCCTTCTTTGTCAAATATTAATTGAGCGTAGTGGTTTGGATTGATTTCTGGGTTCTCTATTCTATTCCATTGGTCTATATGTCTGTTCTTGTGCCAGTAACAGGTAGTTTTGAGAACAATGGCTTTGTAATACAGCTTGACATCTGGTATTGAGATCCCTCCTACTTTGTTCTTCTTTCTCAGGATCGCAGCAGCTATTCGGTTTTTATTTATTTATTTTTTTAAATTCCAGATGAATTTTTGGAGAGTTCTTTCTAGATCTGTGAAATATGCTGTTGGTATTTTATTTTTTTCAGTTCATCAGATTATTTATTCACTTGATTTTTAGATTCACTTGTTGATAGATGTGTATTTGTTGTTCATAATTTGTATCTTACCTTTTTCTTCTTCTTCCTCTTCTTAAAGGATACTTTTCAGCATTTCATATAATACTGGTTTGGTGGTGATGAACTCCTTTAGCTTTTCCTTATCTGTGAAGCTCTTTATCTGACCTTCAATTCTGAATGATAGCTTTGCTGGATAAAGTAATCTTGGTTGTAGGTTCTTGGCATTCATCACTTTGAATATTTCTTGCCACTCCCTTCTGGCCTGCAAAGTTTCTGTTGAGAAATCAGCTGACAGTCGTATGGGTATTCCCTTGTAGGTAACTGAGTTTCTTTCTCTTGCTGCTTTTAAGATTCTCTCTTTGTCTTTTGCTCTTGGCATTTTAATTATGATGTGTCCTGGTGTGGTCCTCTTTGGATTCCTTTTGTTTGGGGTTCTCTGTGCTTCCTGGACTTGTAAGTCTATTTCTTTCACCAGGTTGGGGAAGTTTTCTGTCATTATTTCTTCAAATAGGTTTTCAATATCTTGCTCTCTCTCTTCTTCTGGCATCCCTATAATTCAGATGTTGTTACGCTTGAAGCTGTCCCAGAAGCTCCTTACATTATCTTCGTATTTTTGGATTCTTTTTTCATTTTGCTTTTCTGGTTGGGTGTTTTTTGCTTCTTTGTATTTCAAATCTTTGACCTGATTCTTGTGATCCTCTAGTCTCCTGTTGGAACTCTGCATAATATCCTTTATTTCAGTCAGTGTATGCTTAATTTCTAGTTGGTCCTTTTTCATAACCTAGAGGGTCTCACTGGATTTCTTGAGGGTCTCACTACATTTATTGCCGGTTTCACCAGACTTTTTGAGGGTCTTATTAAATTTATCAGCGGTTTCTAGAAAGTTCTTGAAAAGCCTTAAAAGTGTGGTTTTGAACTCTATATCCAGTCATTTGCTTTCCTCCGTTTCTGTCATTTGTGACCTGTTTCTTTGTCTCTGCATTTTTTATGCTTCCTTGTGTTGGTAGAGTGGCTTTGTGTGCTAGGTGTCCTATAGGGCCCAGTGGCTCAGCCTCTGCAATTACCTGAGGTGGACACTCTTGGTGCACCCCTTTGTGGGCTTTGTGCACAGTCTTGCTGTAGTTAAGCCTTGATTGTTGTTAGTATCAGTGGGAGAAATTGACCTCCAGGCCAATTGGCTGTGAGAGTCAGCTATGTCTATGGTGGGAGAACTGTGCTGAAGACACCCTTATGAGGCAAGACTTGCTTCAGTGGGGCTTTGATGCTCACTCTGCTGTTGGTATTTTAATGAGGAGTGCATTGAATCTATAGATTGCTTTGGGTAGTATGGACATTTTGATGATGTTGATTCCTCCAATCCATGAACACGGTATGATCTTCTATCTGTTTATATCTTCCTCTATGTCTTTTTTGAATGCCCTGTAGTTTTCTGGGTAGAGGTCTTTTACCTCCTTAGTTAAATTTATTCCTAAGTATCTTAATTTTTTTTGGTTCAATGGCAAATGGGATTGTTTTTTGAATTTCTCTTTCTGTAAGTTCACTATTGGCGTATAAGAATGCCATAGATTTCTTGGCATTAATTTTGTATCCCGCTATATTGCCAAATTCATTTATTAGGTCTAGTAATTTTTTGATGGAGTCTTTAGAGTTTTCTAAGTAGAGTATCATGTCATCTGTGAATAATGAATTTTACTTCTTCTTTTCCAAATTGGATGCTTTTTATTTCTTGTTCTTGTCTGATCACTTTGGCTAACACTTCCAATACTATGTCTAACAGGAGTGGTGAAAATGGGCATCCCTGTCTTGTTCCTGTTCTTAAGAGAAATGGTTTTAGTTTTTGCCCATTGAGTATGATGTTGGCTGTAGGTTTGTTATATAAGGCTTTTATTATGTTGAGGTATGATTCCTCTATTCCCACTTTGCTGAGAGTTTTTATTAAGAAAGGGTGTTCTACTTTTTCAAATGCCTTTTCTGCATCAATCAATATGATTATGTGATTTTTGTCTTTCATTTTGTTTATGTTATGTATCACGTTTATTGATTTGCAGATATTGCACCAGACTTTCTTTCCTGGAATAAATCTCACTTGGTCATGGTGTATGATCTGTCTCATGTAATTCAGGATCCAGTTAGCTACAATTTTGTTGAGGATTTTAGCATCTATGTTCATTAGGGATATCGGCCTGTAATTCTTTCTTTATGGTGTCTTTATCTGGTTTTGGGGTTAGGGAAATGCTGGCTTCATAGAAAGAGGTTGGAAGTGTGCCTTCCTCTTGATTTTTTTGGAATAGTCTGAGAAGGATTGGCTTTAGTTCTTCTTTGAATGTTCAGTAAAACTCCCTTGTGAAGCCATCTTGTCCAGGGCTTTTGTTTGCTGTAAGCTTTTTGATTACTGTTTCATTTTCATCAGTAGTTATTGCCCTATTCAGGTTTTTTATTTTTCTTGAGTTTTGGAAGCTTGTATTTTTCTAGGAATGTGTCCATTTCATTGAGGTTGTCCAGTTTGTTGGAGTAGGGGTGTCGTTTGTAGTATTTTTTGACAATCCTTTGTATATCAATAGGGTCAGTTGTTACTTCACCTCTTTCATTTCTGATTTTGTTTATTTGGGTCCTCTTTGTTTCTTGGTGAGCCTGGCAAGAGGTTAATCAATCCTGTTAATCCTTTCAAAGAACCAGCTCTTGGTTTCATTGATCTTTTCTATTATTTTTGTGTGTGTGTGTTTTGGGTTTTTTTTTTTTATCTCTATGTCGTTTATTTCTGATCTAATCTTTATTATTTCCTTCCTCCTGGATACTGTGGGCTATTTTTGTTGCTCTCTTTCTAACTCTTTGAGTTGTAGGGTTAGATAATTTATTACCAGTTTTTCTTGTTTTTTGTGGTAGGCCTGTAGAACTATGAACTTCCCTCTCAGGACTGCTTTCATTGTGTCCCATAGATTTTGGATTGTGTTATCATTGTCATTTGTTTCCAGCATGATTTTTATTTCTTCTTTCATTTCTCTGGTAACCAAGTCATTGTTTAATAGCATGCTATTTAGCCTCCAAGTGTTTGATTTTTTAAAATGTTTTTATTGTAGTTAATTTCTGCTTGATATGATTTCTATTCTCTTGAATTTGAAGAGACTTTGCTTGTGTCCTAATATATGGTCTATCTTTGAAAATGTCCCATGTGCACTAGGAAAGAATGTATATTCTGTAGCTTTGGGGTGAAATATTCTGCAGATGTTAATTAATTTCATCTGATCTAGTGAGTCATTTAGGATTGCTGTTTCTTTGCTGATTTTTTTAGAGGATTTATCCAGTGATGTCAGTAGGGTATTAAAGTCCCCTACTCTGACTATATTGCTATTGATCTCTCCCTTGATATCTTCCAGAAGTTGTTTTATGTATTTGGGTGCTCCTGTATTGGGTGCATATATATTTACTAGAGTTATATCTCCTTGTTGAATTGCTCTCTTTAGTATTATGTAGTGGCCTTCCTTATCTCTTGTTATGGCCTTTACTTCGAGGTCTATTTTGTCAGATGTAAGTACTGCAATCCCAGCTTTTTTCTCATTTCCATTTGCCTGAAATTTTTTTCCATCCCTTCACTCTCAGTTTGTGTGAATCCTTTGTTCTGAGGTGGGTCTCTTGCAGACAGCAAATATATGAGTCATGTTTCTTATTCATTCAGCTACCCTCTGTCTTGTGATTGGAGTATTTAATACATTTACATTTAATGTTATTATTGAAAAGTACTTGTTTGTGGTGATATTTATTCTTAATGTTTGTGTTTCTTCTTGCCTTTCTGTTTCTTCTTTTTACAGCAGTCCCTTTAGCATTTCTTGAATTGCTGGCTTGGTGGTAATAAACTCTCTTATCCCTTTTTTTCTCTGTGAAACTCCTGATTCCACCTTCAATTTTGAATGATAGCCTTGCTGGATATAGTATTCTTGGATTCATTCCCTTGTTTTGCATCAATTTGTATATTTCATTCCATTCCCTTCCTGCCCGATGTGTTTCTGCTGAGAAGTTAGCTGATATTCTAATAGGAGATCCCTTGTAGCAAACTTTCTGTCTCTCTCTGACAGCCTTTAAGATTCTTACTTTGTCGTTGGTGTTTGCCAATTTAATTATGATGTGTCTTGGTGTTGGTCTTTTGGGGTTCATCTTGTTTGGCACTCTTTGTACTTCTTGGACTTGTGTAGTTTTTTTAGTGCCAGTATCAGGGAAGTTTTCTGTCACCATTTCTTCAAACAGGTTTTCTATGCCTTGCTTCTCTTCCTCTTCTTCTGGTACCCTTGTTAAGCAAATGTTGTTTCATTTTGCATTGTCCCAAAGCTCCCTTAGGGTCTACTCTTGCTTTTTAAGTTTTTTTTCCAGTTGCTCCTGTGTTTGTGTGTTTTTTCCTACCTTTCCTTCTAATTCGCTGATGCGGTCCTCAGCCTCTTCTAGTCTGCTGTTTTAGCCTTATATTGTGTTCTTTATTGCAGCTATGTCGTTCTTCATTTCTTCTTGGTTCCTTTTCACGTTGGTGACATCCTCATTCAGCTCCTTAAAATTCTCATTGAGTTGTGTGTATTTGTCATCCAGCCATTTGAGCACCATTATAGCCATTACTCTGAATTCTTTCTCTGATAAGTTAGTAGCCTCAATTTCACTTAACTCCTTTTCTGGTGATTTCTCTTTTTCTTTCTTTTGTGGGTTGCTTTTTTTTCTCCCCTTGTTTTGCTGTAATGTTTTAATTGTAGCTCTGATTGCTTTGTGACCCAGTTACTTTTGGGTATGTTGCTACTGGTGTGACCTCTCAGGTCTACTGTGCTTGGTAGTCTAGTGTAGCTCCCTACTTGAGCTATTTGGGTTCTCTTGATGTAGGCCTGCGAGCTGGAAAGGCGCAACTGCGGTGTCTAGAAGTCAGCAGCCATGGAGGGGATGTCCCAATTTTTGCTGTCTTCTGCCCTTGGTTGAAATCACGCGTGCCCTGCGGGGACTCACAGTGGTACCCAGAAACCATCTGTTGGGGTGGTGGGGGCTCAGGAGGCCTGCGTTCTGGAAAGGCATGACTGTGGTGTCCAGAGTTCTGTAGTTGTGGGTTGGGCAGACTCAGCTTTTTCTGCTGCCTCTGTGGTTGAATACATGCGATCCCAGCAGCAGTTCACAGGAGCACCTGTGGTGTGTTTGCCAGCAGAGTGTACTGACACACTGTGAAGGGCCCTAGCACTGACGCCACTGGATTGCAGTGTCTGTGGGCAGGTGTCCCAGAAATGGGAATTCAGTGTTTCTACAGCCCAGCAGTACACCCTTGTTTGTTTAAGTTTGTGTCCAGCGGGGCTCACGACGGGGCTCCAGGGCTGCCTGTGGAGTGGTGGTCTTGAGAGACCTGCACGCTGGAAAAGCATGCAACTGTAGTGTTCAGAGTTCTTCAGCTGTGGGGAGGGGAAACTTAGTTTTTGCTGATGCACCTGTGGTGAATAGGCACGTGTTCCCAGTGGTGGCACACAGGGGCACCCGTAGTGAGTTTGCTAGTACAGGTGCACTGAAGCACTCTGAAGGGCCCTGGCATGCTTAATCGAGGTGTCTTTGGGCAGGTATCCAGTATGGGTGAATTTAGAATTTCTACTGCCCAGGGGAGTGCATCCCTATTTGTCCAAGATCAGACCCAGTGGAGGCTCACTGCGGCTTCCCAAAGTGCCCTGTGGATAGATGGGCTCAGGGGGAATGAGCAACTGTGGCAGTGCATTTGCTGGCACTGAGCTCTGAAACACTCTGAAGGGCCCCGGCGCTGAAGGGCCCTGGTGCTGAAGTTGCGCAGCTGGGTGTGTGGGCAGTTATTCAAGAAGAGGGAATTCAGAATTTCTACTGGGGGGCAGTGCTCCTGTGTCTGTACAAAATCACACCCATTTGGGGCTCACAGTGACTCCTAAGAGAAGTCTGTGGAGTGGTGAGCCTCAGAGACCTCTGCCGCTGGGGAGGGGGAAGTTGCACTTACTGCTGTGGGAATGGTGCTCCTTTGGAGGTGGAGATCCCAGGGTCTGGGAGTCTGCTGGTGGGACAGCAGGATTTTGGCTGGAGTGGCTGCTGGGTCCCGGGCAGTATCCAAGGCCTGTCTGTGTGGTGGTGCTGATGAGTTTCTAGAAGAGGCCGCTCTCCCCTTCAAGACGGTGTGGGCTCCGTGCCCAAGTCCCGCAGTCCAGGGAGTGCCTGCAGTGGTGGTAGTCTCTCCCTGTCCCAGAGAGCTTGGTCTGCCAGCCTCTGCTGCTCCTGCTGGACTTAACTGTCCCTCCCTCACTCACTCACATGCCACACACATCCACACACTCTCCTTTCATCCCCTCACTCACTCACTTCCTATCCCTCATCCTCATCCTGCCAGCCACCATCTTTTTTTCTTTCTCTTTTTATTCCAGATGAATTTTTGGAGAGTTTGGTCTAGATCTTTGAAATATGTCGTTGGTATTTTAATAGGTATTGCATTGAATCCATAGATTGCTTTAGGTAATATGGACATTTTAATGATGTTGACTCTACCAATCCATGAACATGGTTTGTTCTTCCATTTGTTTATGTGTTCCTCTATCTCTTTTTTCAATGTCCTGTAAATTTCCAAGTACAGGACTTTTACATCCTTGGTTAAGTTTATTCCTAGGTATCTTAATTTTTTTGGTGCAATGGTAAATGGGATTGTTTTTTTCATTTTTCTTTCTGTGAGTTCATTATGGGTGTATAAAAAGGCTATAGATTTCTGGGTGGTAATTTTGTATCCTGCTACATTGCCAAATTCATTTATTAGGTCTAGTAGCTTTTTGATGGAGTCTTTGGTGTTTTCTATGTATAATATCATGTTGTCTGCAAATAAGGACAGTTTTTTTAAAAATGAATAAATCTTTATTGTTCAGATTATTACAGATGTTCCTCTTTTTTCCCCCATAACTCCCCTCCACCTGGTTCCAACACCACCCCATGCCCTTACCCCCGCCACTGTCCTCATCCATAGGTGTAAGATTTTTGTCCAATCTCCTCCAGCACTCCCTACACCCCCTTCCCCCCAAGAATTGTCAGTCCACTCCCTTTCTATGCCCCTGCTTCTATTATATTCACCAGTTTATTCTGACTTAATTTTTAGATTCACTTGTTGACAGGTATTTATTTGTTGTCACTTTGTTGTTCATAAATTTTATCTTTACCTTTTTTTTTTCTTCTTCCTCTTCTTAAAGAATATCCTTCAGCATTTCATATAATCCTGGTTTGGTGGTGATGAACTCCTTTAATTTTTTTCTTGCCTGTGAAGCTCTTTATCTGACCTTCAATTCTACATGATAGCTTTGCTGGGTAGAGTAATCTTTGTTGTAGGTTCTTGCTATTCATCACTTTGAATATTTCTTGCCACTCCCTTCTGGCCTGCATGGTTTCTGTTGAGAAATCAGCTGACAGTCATATGGGTACTCCCTTGTAGGTAACTAACTGTTTTTCTCTTGCTGCTTTTAAGATTCTCTCTTTGTCTTTTGCTCTTGGCATTTTAATTATGATGTGTCTTGGTGTGGTCCTCTTTGGATTCCTCTTGTTTGGGGTTCTCGTTACTTCCTGGACTTGTAAGTCTATTTCTTTCATCAGGTAGGGGAAGTTTTCTGTCATGATTTCTTCTAATAGACTTTCAGTACCTTGCACTCTCTCTTCTTCTGGCACCCCAATAATTCGGATGTTGGTACGCTTGAAGTTGTCCCAGAGGCTCCTTACACTATCTTCATATTTTTGGACTCTTTTTTCGTTTTGCTTTTCTGGATGGGTGTTTTTTGCTTCTCATATTTCAAATCTTTGACTTCATTCTTGGGATCATCTAGTCTGCTGTTGGATCTCTGTATATTATTTTTAATTTCAGTTAGTGGACGTTTAATTTCTGACTGGTCCTTTTCCATTTTTTTGGCATTCTCATTAAGATCCTTGAAGGTCTCACTAAGTTCCTCAGAGGTTGGTAGAAGATTCTGGAGTAATCTTATAACTTTGGTTTTGAACTCTATGTCCTCCATTTGTTTACTTTCCTCCATTTCTTTCATTTGTGACATGTTTCTTTGTCTCTGCATTTTTGGCTGACTGCGAGGACTCACTGTGTCTAAAGTGGAAGAACTGCTGTGCTGGAGAAACCCTTATGGGGCAGGACTTGCTTCAGTGGGGCTTTTGTGCTCACTGAGTCTGCTTCTTGAGTAGTCCCTTATGGATGTGAGGATTTGAAATCTGTATCTGACCAGGGGTACCCTGGCTCCTGGATCTCCAAGTTAACCACTGTGTGAGTCCACCCAGCAGGAGCTACAGAGATATCAGCAGATTTCTCTTCTTTGTTTGGGGTTTGGAAGTTTTGGAGCTCTTTGACCCAGCTGCAGTTTGTTAGGTTAGGCTGCAAAAGCGCAGGTGATTCCTTTGCACTGCTGTGTAGTTTGGGTGGGGATGTAAATTGAGTGGGGTGGGGTCTCAGAGAATCACCAGGGTGGAGCAAACAGCAATGGCTGTCGTCAGGGTCTCTGCGACTCCACATCTCTGTGTCCTCGTGTCCTCGAGTCCTCGAGTCCCGCGCACACACAGCAGCAATGATCCCTGCAAGCATCTCTGAGAGAAAGCCACTGTCGCTTTCCAACCCACTGCAACACAGTCCAGTTTCTCCCCATAGGAGTCTGGGACCCCAGAATCTTGCCTTAAATGAGCTCAGTGCATTCGAGAGCTTGTATCTCCTTCCAATTGAAAAAAAACGCGCATCCAGGTGCAGCAGCCGCGCGCGCACCTTTGTACCTCTGTTCTTGATGCCTCTGCACCTCCTATCCTGTCTCAATGTGCTTCTTTCTTTCCTTCTAGTTGTAGAACTTCCACTCGGCCAGCTTTCCTGTGGTTCTGGATGATAGCTGTTTTGTCGTATAGTTGTAGTTTCAATGTTGTTGTGGGGAGCAGCACACACAGGTTTATACCTTATGCTGCCATCTTGGTTCTCACCAATAAGGACAGTTTTACTTCTTCTTTTCCAATTAAGATGACTTTTATTTTTTCTTCTTGTCTGGTGGCTATGGCTACTACTTCCAGTACTATGTCAAACAGGAGTGGTGAAAGTGGGCATCCTTGTCTTGTTCCTGTTTTTAGGGGAAATGGATTTAGTTTTTGGCCATTGAGTATGATGTTGGCTGTTGGTTGGTCATGTAGGGATTTTATTATGTTGAGGTATGATCCCTCTATTCCCACTTTGCTGAGAGTTTTTAATCAAGAAATTTGTTGGGTTTTGTCAAATGCTTTTTCTGCATTGATTGATATGATTATGTGATATTTGTCTCTCAGTTTGTTTATGTTATATATCACATTTATTGATTTGTGGATATTGAACCATCCTTGCATCCTTGGAATAAATCCCACTTGGTCATGGTGTATGATCTTACTATGTATTGCTTAATCTGATTTGCTGGAATTTTGTTGAGGATTTTAGCATCTGTGTTCATCAAGGATATTGGCCTCTAGTTCTCTTTTTTGTAGTGTCTTTATCTGGTGTTGGGATTAGGGTAATGCTGGCTTCATAGAAAGAGCTTGGATGTGTGCCTTCATCTTAAATTTTTTGGAATGGTCTGAAAAGAATAGGTTTCAGCTCTTCTTTAAATGCTTGGTAGAACTCCCCTGTAAAGCCATTCAGACCAGGGTTTTTGTTTGCTGGAAGAATTTTGATCACTGCTTCAATTTCTTCAGTAGATATAGACCTATTCAGGTTTTTTGACTCTTCTTTGTTGAGTTTGGAAGCTTGTATTTTTCTAAGAATATGTCCATTTCATATAGGTTGTCCATTTTGTTGGAATAGAGGTCTTCATACTATTTTTTTCATAATCGTTGGTATTTCTGTGAGATCGGTTGTCATTTCACCTCTTTCATTTCTGATTTTGTTTATTTGGGTCCTCTCTATTTGCTTCTTGGTGAGCATGGCTACAGTTTCATCAATCTTGTTTGTCCTTTTGAAGAACCAGCTCTTGGTTTTGTTGACCTTTTGTATTGTTTTTTGGTCTCTATGTCATTTATTTCTGCTCTGATCTTTATTATTTCTTTCATTCTGCTTACGCTGCGCTTTTCTTATTACTCTCTTTCTAACTCTTTGAGTTGTACGGTTAGATAATTTATTACCATCTTTTTTTGTTTTCATAGGCAGGCCTGTAGAGCTATGAACTTCCCTCTCAAGACTGATTTCCCTGTGTCCCATAGATTTTGGACTGTTGTGTTTTCATTGTCATTTGTTTCCATGATGCTTTTTATTTCTTCTATGATTACTCTGGTAACCCAGACATTGTTTAATAGCATGCTATTTAGCCTCCAGGTGTTTGATTTTTTATTGTTTTTATTGTAGTTGATTTCTAGTTTTATGTCATTGTGAACTGAGAAGATACTTGATATGATTTCTATCCTCTTGAATTTGAAGAGACTTTGCCTGTGACCCAATATGTGGCCTGCCTTTGAAAATGACCCATGTGCACTTGAGAAGAATGTATATTCTGTGGCTTTGGGGTGAAATGTTCTAAAGATGTCAATTCCATCTGATCTAGTGCATCATATAGGATTGATGTTTCTTTGCTGATTTTTTGTTTAGAGGATTTGTCTAGTGGTGTTAGTGGGGCATTAAAGTCCCGTACTATAACTGTATTGCTGTCAATCTCTCCCTTGATATCCTCTAGAAGTTTCATATATATATATATTAGAGGCCCGGTGCACAAAAATTTGTGCACTCGGGGGGGGGGTTCCCCTCAGCCTGGCCTATGCCCTCTCTCAGTCTGGGACTCCTCAGAGGATGTCCACATGCTGGCTTAACCCCACTCCCTGGGCGATTGGGCCTAAGATGGCAATCAGACATCCCTCTGGCAGCCTGGCAGCCCTCCTGGGATGTCCACTTGCCAGCAGGGAGCAGACCTAAGCTGCAGTCAGACATCCTTAGTGCTGCTGAGGAGGCAGGAGAAGATCCCACCACCACCGCTGTACTGGCAGCCATCAGCCTGGCTTGTGGCTGAGCAGAGCTCCCCCTGTGGGAGCACACTGACCACCAGGGGGCAGCTTCTGCATTGAGCGTCTGGCCCCTGGTGGTCAGTGTGTGTCATAGTGACCAGTCATTCCCAGTCTTTCTGCTGTTAGGGTCAGTTTGCATATTATCTTTTCATTATATAGGATAGAGACCTGGTGCATGGTGGGGGCTGGCTGGTTTGCCCTGAAGGGTGTCCTGGATCAGAGTGGGGGTCCTGCTGGGTTGCCTGGCCAGCCTGCGTGAGGGACTGATGGGTGTTTTCAGGCTGGTCACACCACCTTCAGGGTGGGGGTCCCCACTGGGGTGCCTGGCCAGCTTGGGTGAGAGACTGATGGCCCTTTGCAGGCTGGTCAAGCCCCCCCCGCCAGTGGGGACCCTCACCCCATGGAGGTTTGGCCAGCCTGGGTGAGGGGCTGATGGCTGTTTTCAGGCTGGCCACACCCCCTTTAGGGTGGGAGGTCCCCACTGGAGTGCTTGGCTAGCCTGGGTGAGGAGCTGAGGACTGTTTTCAGGCTGGGCAAGCCCCCCACCAGGTGACAGAAGCTCCCAGCCTCTCCTATTTTTCTTTTCCTTTTTTTATTCTGGGGTTTATTTACCTTCTATAATTGAAACATTGTAGCCTTGAGAGGAGTTCAGAGCTGGCCAGGGCAGGCAGGAGGGAAGCTTGGCTTCCTCCATTGCCTGGTACAACCCACTTCTGCTCGCTCCAGCTCCGAGGCCACAGCTGACTGAAAGCAGGTATCTGCGGTTTATTTATCTTTTATAATTGAAACTTTGTTGCTTTGAGTGGAGCTCATAGCTGGCGTGGTAGGCGGGAAGCTTGGCTTCCTCCATCATTGGGGCAACCAAGCCTCCTGCTTGCTCCATCTCCGTGGTTGCTGGCCGCCATCTTGGTTGAGTTAATTTGCATATAGTCTCTCTGATTGCCTGGTGGGCGTGGCTTAAGTTGTAGCGAAGGTGTGGTCAATTTGCATGCTTGTCTTTTATTAGTGTAGATATACTTGAGTGCTCCTGTATTGGGTGCGTATATGTTCACCAGAGTTATATCTTCTTGTTGAATTGCTCCTTTAGTATTATGAAGTGGCCTTTCTTATCTCTTGTTATGTCCTTCAAATTGAGGTCTAATTTGTCAGATATAAGTAATGCTACCCCAGCTTTTTTAAATTTCCCTTTGTCTGAAAATCCTTTTTCCATCCCTTCACCGTCAGTCTGTGTGAGTCCTTTGTTCTGAGGTGGGATTCCTGTAGACAGCAGATATATGGGTCATGTTTTTTTTATCCACTCAGCTATCCTATGCCTTTTGATTGGGGCACTTCATCCATTTACATTTAAACTTATTATTGGTAGGTACTTGTTTGCCACCATTTTTATTCTTTATGCCTGTGTTCCTTCTTCCCTTCGTATTTCTTCTTTTTACAACATACCCTTTAGTATTTCTTGCAATGCTGGTTTTGTGGTAATAAACTCCCTTAGTCCTTTTTTGACTGTGAAGCTCCTGATTTCACCCACAATTTTGATTGATAGCCTTGCTGGTTACAGTATTTTTTTTTTAATTTTTAAAAATACATTTCTTTATTAATTTCAGAGAGGAAGGGAGCAGGAGAGAGAGATAGAAACATCAGTGATGAGAGAGAATCATTGTTAAGCTTCCTCCTGCTCACCCTTCACTGGCAATGGAGCCCGCAACCCAGGCATATTCCCTTGGCCAGAATCGAACCCGGGACCCCTCAGTCCACAGGCTGACACTCTATCCACCAAGCCAAGCCCGCCTGGGTGGTTACAGTATTCTTGGATTCAGAGCCTTGGTTTGCATGACTTTGTATATTTCATTGCATTCTCTTCCGGCTTGATGTGTTTCTGTTGAGAAATCAGTTGCTAGTCTGATGGGGGATCCTCTGTAGGTAACTTTCTATCTCTGGCAGCCTTTAAGATTCTTACTTTGTCGTTGGTGTTTACCAATTTAATTATAATGTGTCTTGGTGTCAATCTTTTGGGGTTCATCTTGTTTAAGACTCTGAGAGCTTCTTGGACTTGTGTGAGTTTTTTCTTCCCTATATCAGGGAAGTTTTCTGTCATTATTGCTTCAAACAGGTGTTCTATTCCTGGCTCAGTTTCCTCTCCTTCTAGGACCCCTAATATGCAGATGTTGTTTTGTTCCTTGTTGTCCCAAACTTCCCTTAGGCTCTCCTCCTGCTTTTTAATTTTTTTTCTAGAAGCTGCTCTGCTTGAGTATTTTTTCCTACCTTGTCTTCTAGCTCACTGATGTGGTCCTAAGCTTCTTCTAGTCTACTGTTGATGCTTTCTATTGAGTTCTTTATGCAGCGTTGTCATTTTTCATTTACTCTCGGTTCTTCTTCATTTCCTGTTGGTTCTTACACATGTTGTTGAATTTGCTTGTCATCCTTTTCAGTGACCTTATGACCAGTGCTCTGAATTCTTTTTCTGACATATTTCTTGCCTCCATTTTGTTTACTTCTTTTTCTGGTGATTCCTCCTTGTCTTTCATATGGGGGCTGTTTTTTTGTCTCCCCATGATTGCTCCTCTCTGGATGTCTGGTTATGTAGCTCTCTCTGTTCTGCATTGACTTAAAGGCACAAAATACACTGCAACAAGACTCAGTGCACTGGGCACCAAACACAAATGTATTCACGATACTAATAACCCCATATAAAGGTGACCACCAGAGAAAAAAGTGTTAGAGGACAGAAAAGAGTGCAAAAATGATATTGAGAAAAGAAAAAAAAATGAAAGAGAGAAAATAAAGAGGAAAAAAAAGAAGGTGGGAAAATATATGTATATGGGGAGAAAACTCCAATAAAACAACAACTAATCCAAAAAATGCAAACAACAAACACCGAGAGATGAATGCAAAGTATAAACAACTAATCCAAAACAACAAACACCCAAATGACAAACACCCAGATGAATCTGAGGAAGCAGAGCTTATTTCCAGAAGGTAAGGTCAAGGAATTGAATGAATGGGGAAATAGCTACAATTCAGTATAGAGGAGGTAGAATGAGAATGAGTGTATATGAAGAAAAGTAAAATTCTAAATACAAAAAAAGAAAAAAAATCTATATTCTTTTTCTGTATTTAGTATTTTCTTGTGTAGATATACTTTAATATATTAATTTTCTTGTGTGTAAATATATATACACACAAGAAAATTATATATATATATATATATATATATATATACACACACACACACAAGAAAATTAATATATGTATAAATGAAACTTTTCCCCTTCTTTAATCTATCTATTCATTTACTATTTGAAAAGGAGAATAGAGAGTAGATAGGCCTGTGTTTTGTGATTGAAATTAGTTAAGCTATTAGTAGAAGAAGAACACCAGCGAGGAGACGAAAAATGGAAGTAAAAGAAAAGAAAAAACAGTAAAAACTAACAAGCAATAAAAACCAAACTAATCAACAGTCAAACAACTGAAACCAAGACAGATAAAAAGAAAAAGGCCAAAAAAAGGGGGAAAAAAAGTAAATTTAGATAATGAAGAAAGCAAAGAGAGAAGTGAGTATGGACTTGGAGCCGGTGAGCAGAAATTAGATATATGAGTAAGATCAATTTTTAACAGGGTAAGGAGAAAGGATAGAGAAAAACTAAAGCAGGAACAGGGTAAGAGAAACAGGACAAAGGGGAAAGTGAGGAAGAGAGTGTTGGCATAAAGGAAAAATTGATATAGAGTAGAATAATGCTAAAGGGAAAATAAAAATAGAACGTAGAACACTAATCCCAAAATAAAATAAAGAAAAAATAAAATAAAACTTTTTTTTGTTTGTTTGTTTTTTTTTTATTTTTTTTTATTTTTTTAATTTTTTTTTAATTTTTTTATTGCTTAAAGTATTACAAAGGGTATTACATATGTGTCCATTTTATCCCCCCGCCCTAGACAGTCCCCCAGCCTCCCCTATCCCCCAGTGTCTTATGTCCATTGGTTATGCTTATACGCATGCATACAAGTCCTTTAGTTGATCTCTTACCCCCCTACCTCCTGCCCCCCAACCCTCCCCGGCCTTCCCACTGCAGTTTGACAATCTGTTTGAGGCAGCTCTGCCTCTGAATCTATTATTGTTCAAAAGTTTATAATGGTCTCTATTATCCATGAATGAGAGAGATCATGTGGTATTTTTCCTTCATTGACTGGCTTATTTCACTTAGCATAATGCTCTCCAGCTCCATCCATGACGTTGCAAATGGTAAGAGTTCCTTCCTTTTTAGAGCAGCATAGTATTCCATCGTGTAGATGTACCACAGTTTTCTAATCCATTCATCTACTGATGGGCACTTAGGCTGTTTCCAGATCTTAGCTATGGTGAATTGTGCTGCTATGAACATAGGGGTGCATATATCTTTTCTGGTTGGTGTTTCTGGTTTCTTGGGATATATTCCTAGAAGTGGGATCACAGGGTCAAATGGGAGTTCCATTTTCAGTTTTTTAAGGAAACTCCATACTGTCTTCCATAGTGGCTGCACCAGTCTGCATTCGCACCAGCAGTGCACAAGTGTTCCTTTTTCTCCACATCCTCTCCAGCACTTGTCGTTTGTTGATTTGTTGATGATAGCCAGTCTGACAGGTGTGAGATGGTACCCCATTGTTGTTTTGATTTGCATCTCTCGGATGATTAGTGGCTTTGAGCATGTTTTCATATGCCTCTTGGCTTTCTGAATGTCCTCTTTTGAAATGTGTCTATTTAGGTCCTTTGCCCATTTTTTGATTGGATTGTTTATCTTCCTTTTGTTAAGTTGTATGAGTTCCCTATAGATTTTGGAGATTAGGCCCTTATCAGATATGACATTGGCAAATATGTTTTCCCACACAGTGGGTTTTCTCGTTGTTTTGTTGATGGTTTCTTTTGCTGTGCAGAAGCTTTTTAAAATAAAACTTTTTTAAAAGGTAAAATAATAGTAGTAAAAATAATAAATAAAAATAAAAAAGTAAAATCAAGTGAGAAAAAAATTAGTTTCTTGGAGGAAAAACCAAGATGGCAGCATAGGTAAACATCAGAGATTGCTGCTTAGCACAACCACTTCAAGAATACAACTAAAAGATGGAACGGACATCATGCAGAACCACAGGAAGGCTGGCTGAGTGGAAATTCTACAACTAGAAGGAAAGAGAAAAGCATACCAAGACTCAGAGGAGGTGCGGTATGGAAGTAAAGTACAGAGGTATGGAGGTGCACGCGGAGAGGACTGGCGGCTGAGGACACGGTTGTCTTTTTCAATCGGTAGGGAGTCTCAAGCTCTGAACTCCAGTTCTGGGCGAGTCTCTGGGGAGCCAGATTCATACAGGAGAAACTGGACTGCTGGCATTGGTCTGAACTGGATGGCAGCTTTCTCTCGGAGGTGCTTGCAGCAATTGCCGGGACACTGAGAAGTGGGGCCTCTGAGGGCAGCCATAGCTGCTTGCTCCGCCCTGTTGATCCCCTTGGACCCCACCCTGCCCAAGCTGTGTGCTGGCTTTTGCATATGAAAGGCCTGGCCCTTTACAATCTGAAAATTTCCTAACAAACTGCAGCTGGCGCAAGGCCTCAGGGCAACTCACATTGCTTCAAAGCTGAGCTCCTGCTGGGTAGCCTCAGGCAGAGGCTAGATTAGCACCTCCTTAGAGATCTAGGAGCCAGTGTGCCCAGTGGTCAGAGTGGGACCATCCAGATTGCAGCTCCTCAGATCCATAAAGGACACACTCAGGGGGCAGACTCAGTGAGCACCAAAGCCCCACTGAAGCAAGTCTTGCCCCGGAGGGGTGTCTCCAGCACAGAAGTTCTCCCACTGCAGACACAGCTGATTCTCACAGCCAATTGGCCTGGAGGACAAGTCCTCCCAGTGATACCTACTGTTATGGGTTGGCTCAACGAGATAGACCACTGACTCAGAATTTAAATTTAAGAGCCTTTTATTAAGCTGGCCAGCTGACCACAGCCCGCACCTTCCCCCTCTAGGAAGGTTTGCAGCATGTGGCAGAGACCAAGGGTGCAGTATGATCCTTTATAGCAGAACAGTGTAAAAAAATCAACTACAAAGCATTCCATTAAAAGTTCATAAAGAGTTCACAAGCACAAAAAGGGGGTAAACAGAGTCACACCTGGCTGGAGCATATCATAACACATTGTTTTTCTAAGACAATCTAACAATTTTTCTTCTACTGTTACCCTGACACAATCCTTCTTCCACGGTTACCCTGACACAATCCTTGAACACAATCCTCTCTCATACATCCCCCTCCCTTCGAGTAAATTCAATTTCTCATGTCTCATTTCCTCCCCTCAGCACATTCTGTAACATTCTGTAACCCTTCCATGGCTCCGTCCCCTACCCTGTAACATTCCCTACTTGTCTTATGCCTGAATCAAATCTTTGATTCAGCTCACTCCTCTAAGATTCTGGTGTATTGGGTATGTAGAACCATTAATTTTACAGCCTGTATTCGACTCTGTATGAAGTTTCGGAGGCATCTGGCAACGCAGGTGCCAAATATTAGCCCTAGGAGGAGTATAAGGACTGGTCCTGCTAGTGCAGAGAGCAGGGTAGTTAGCCAGGGGGACCAAGAAAATAAATTCTCATACCAATTGCCTTCTGCCCTTCTGGCCTCTTCTCGGTCGGCCAGCCGTTTATGTAGCTGGCTAAGCCTTTCCCCGATTACCCCCTAGTGGTTGGTGTAAAAACAACAAGTTTCCCCTAGGGCCAGACAGAGGCCTCCCTGCTTTAGGAAAAGCAGATCTAGGCCTCTTCTGTTTTGCAATACCACTTCTGCAAGAGAACTGAGGGAGTCCTCCAGTTGGCTAACAGATTCCTCAAGAGTGCTTAAATCTTTATCTATCTGCTTGCTTAACTCTTTATAATTTTGGTGGCCAGTTGCTAGGACGGCTGTTCCAACTGCCGTGGATCCTGCTAATCCTATTCCCATAAGAAGGGGAACTAGGATGGGGGCCCTTCTGACCCTCTTGGGCTTGAGGTTTAAATGTTCTCGGCCCCCTTCTCCCGAGTAATAGTACACCTGCGGGAGGATATGAGTTAGAATGCATAGTCCAGGGTTTGTTGGATGCTGGAGGGCTGGAGAGAAGATGCAAGGGGTTATACCAGTTGTACATGCCCACCAAGTCCCCTCTGGAGCTACTAAGTAGGTGGGGGTCTCTCCTGTATAATTCTTTGGAAGTATAATAGATGAATTACGTAGATTTGTATAAATGGAACTGCTAAGGGGGTAGTTCCTTGGGTACACACAAGTCCCTGGGTTCAGGAGATCCCCAAGAGTGAGTCCTGGGTGCTTGTGTCCCCACATACACAGTCCGTCCAGCAGACTTTCTACCGAAAGGTTCCTGATGGCAGAGGCATCCCTCCCAAGCTTGGCCTCTGCCCCTATTCCAACATAATAAGGGGGTTCAGGGTTAAGGCACAGCCAGCAATCAGCAGTTAGATTTGGGGAGGTGTGATTCAGGAAAGAAAACATCAAGTCCAAAGTCCCCAGCAGCTGCTGGTTTGGTCTTCCTGTGCCTGCTCCTAAAAGCTGTTCTGTAGGTGGATCAGGACTGGGGTTCCCAGGCTTTTGTGACTCAGGGGAACCAGGAGGTTTTTCTGGGGCTGGGTGCTTGGCAAGCTTGGCCTCCTCTGTTTGTCTAGGGGAAGTAAGGGGCCAATCGGGTTGAGCCACCGGGGAAGAGCCCGGCGCTGAATGGTGAAGAGCTGGCCAGGGTCTCGGTCGCTGACATAGAGTCTTAGCCCCCACGTCTTTCCCCCTTCCCATTGGTCCGTCCACCAGGCAAGAGGCATGAAGATGACGGGGTTGCAATCTCCAACAATGCAGTTCTTCTTTGGGGCCCCAGGCCGAACCTCTCTGGTCAGATGGAGGAGCTTGTCGGTGGGAGGTTTTTTCCACAGGGCTAGGGTCTCACAGCCCCAAGAGGCACAGTAGAAGTCGCCCTCTCTTCCACAGTCACTACTCCCTTCCCGGGGGCAGACATAATGTTCAATGTGCCATAATCCTTGCTCTAAAGCCAAGTTACCACACCCATAACTCTTGCCTCCGGTGGCCCAGGGTTGGTCCCCCCAGCCATACCTGGTCTACATGGATTGGCTATGGGAATTTCCCCAGTTCTTTCCAAACAGTTTGCAGAGATCTGTCCGGATGACAGGCGCCCCTACTCCTACAACAGAACCTATAATAGTCCCATCAATAGTTCGTGTGACCTCCCAAGAGTAATTCTTGGCTGAATGGGGATTCCCCAATCCTGGCTGCATGCAGACAAGAAGAGTCAGGATGAACACCGGGTGAGCCTGACCTTTAGCGGGTCTCCGGTCCTCTGGACCCGCCATTCCCCGATGCTGTCGTTCGCCTTCTTAACCTGGGTACGATGAATCCAGTGTCTTTTTCCTGCAACTTTGATGGCAGTTGGAGTGCTCAGCACCACCTGGTAGGGTCCATCCCATCTATGTTCCAGGCTGCCAGGGTCGTGGCGTTTCACCCAGACGAGGTCACCCGGGGAGAAGGCAGGCTGCGTTGGACTGGTTCTCGGTGTGTCCTCCTCCTCTCGTATGGCTCTTACCACTCGTTGTGCCGACCTGGCGCTGCTCTGCAAAGCCTGTAAGGACTTAAGCAAATTTCGGGTAGACAGCCGGGCAATTTCTTCCTCCCTTAGGCGGGGAAGAAGAGGTGGCGGCCTGCCAAACATAATTTCAAAAGGGGTGAGTCCTTTTATATACGGGGTACACCTAGCTCTAAGGAGGGCAAAAGGAAGGAGACTTACCCAGTTTTCTCCAGTCTCTAATTTTAATTTAGTTAATGTTTTCTTTAAAGTCCGATTCATCCTCTACCTGTCCAGAACTCTGTGGTCTATAAACACAATGTAATTTCCAAGTTACTCTTAGGGCCTTAACTATGGATTGTGTAACTTTGGCGATAAACGCTGGACCATTATCGGACCCCATATATAGTGGTAGGCCAAACCGGGGGACAATTTCAGTGAGGAGTTTTCTAACTACTACCTGTGCTGTCTCTGTCTTGGTTGGGTATGCCTCAGGCCAGCCAGAGAAGGTATCAACAAAAACCAGCAGGTACTTATATCCTCCTCGTCCTCCTGGTATCTCAGTGAAGTCCACTTCCCAGTGTTCTCCGGGGTTCTGACCTCGGAATCGCTGCCCCAGCGCGGCCACAAGGGGGGCCCTTGGTTCACCTGTGCACATACTTGGCACCTTCTGGCCAAGTCTTGGGTTATTTTCTGGAGCCCTGGGATGTAGAATTCTCTTCCCAGTAGTTCTGATAGCTTCGTTCCCCCCAGGTGGGTGCTTTGGTGGGTCTGGGAAGTGATGGTCCGCCCCAGGGCTTCTGGTACTATAGGCCTCCCATCTGGCAGGATTAGCCATCCAGCCTCTCCTTCCCGGGCCCTTAGCTTCTCAGCTAGCCTCTGCTCCTCTGGCAGTTAAGTAGGCTTCTCTGGGAGCCTTCGTGCTGGCAGGGCTACGAGAACCTCCAAGGGCCCTACTGGTCTTTTAGCCACCTCCTTGGCGGTTTGGTCTGCAAATCAATTTCCTTGTGCTTCGGGACTATTTCCCTTCTGGTGCCCCCGGCAATGAATTACTGCCACTTCCTTTGGCCCCCATATCGCTGCCAGGAGGTTGAGTATCTCAGAAGCGTTTTTAATGTCCTTTCCTCCTGAGGTCAGGAGGCCTCTTTCCTGATATAGGGCCCCATGCACATGTACAGTGGCGAAAGCATAACGACTGTCCGTGAAAATGTTCACTCTTTTCCCCTTTCCCCACCGGAGGGCCTGAGTGAGTGCTATTAGTTCTGCCTTTTGGGCTGAGGTGCCTCGTCCTAAGGCCTGTGCCCAGAGAACCTCCTTTTGTGTCACCACCGCCGCCCCCGCATACCGGGTACCTTCCTCTACGAAGCTGCTCCCGTCCGTGTAGAGGGTCTCATCCGGATTCTGTAGGGGCTGGTCCACAAGGTCCTCTCAGAGGGAAGTGAGGGCAGTCAGTGTCTCCTCACAGTCATGCAGAGGGGCCTCTGCCTCCTCGTCAGGGAGGAGTGTGGCTGGGTTCAAGGCAGCCGTTTTCAGGAAGCTGACTCGCGGTGGGTCTAGCAGCAACACCTGGTACTGGGTAATGCGGGCGTTGGACATCCATCTCTCCGGGGGGCTTCTTAATAAGGTCTCAACTGCATGCGGGGCAACTACTTGGAGATTTTGGCCAAAAGTTAGCTTTGAGGCTTCCTTTACTAGTAGGGCGGTGGCTGCAATGGCTCTCAAGCAGTTGGGCCATCCCGATGCCACTGGGTCAAGTCTCTTAGAGAGATAAGCTACGGGGCGTTTCCATGGTCCTAGGGGTTGTGTGAGGACCCCTTTCGCCACCCCTTTGTTTTCAGCTACATATAGCTGAAAGGGTTTGGTTAGGTCTGGCATGGCAAGTGCCGGGGCGCTCATCAGGGCTTCTTACAGTCTATTATAAGTCTCTTCTTCCTTTTCTGTCCAGACCAGGGCGGCCTCCTTTCCCCCCGTTGCAGAGTATAGTGGTCTCGCAACTTCTGCAAAACCTAGTATCCATAGCCTGCAATAACCCACTGCCCCGAGGAACTCCCGGACTTGCCTTTTGGTGGTAGGCCTGGGGATTGACAAAATGGCCTTTATTCTGCTACTGGATAAAGTTCGCCTACCCCCTTCTATGTTGTAACCCAAATATGTTACTCGGCTAGTGCATAGCTGAGCTTTCTTGGTTGAGACCCGATACCCCAAATGATCTAGGGTGGTCAGCAAGTCTCGAGTGGCCTGTCCACAGTCCTGTTCATCTTCCGTGGCCAGTAGGAGGTCGTCTACATATTGGAGCAGAGTCACCCGTGGATGGTCCTGACGGAACTCCCGGAGGTCTTGGTTTAGGGCCTCATTGAACAGAGTGGGTGAATTCTTAAATCCTTGCGGCAACCTAGTCCAAGTTAACTGTCCAGACTCTCCCTCTGTCGGGTCCACCCACTCAAAGGTGAAGATAGGTTGACTCTGCTTTGCCAGGGGAAGGGAGAAAAAGGCATCCGTTAAGTCTAAAACAGTATAGAACCGGTGTTCTGGCTTGAGGAGGCTGAGAAGAGTGTAAGGGTTCGGAACCATGGGATGGATAGTCTCAACTCTTTTGTTTACTTCCCTTAAGTCCTGCACCAGCCTGAAATCCTCAGTCCCTGGTTTTTGTACTGGCAACAGGGGAGTGTTGCAAGCAGACTGGCAAGGAATCAAGATTCCAGCCTCTTTCAGCCTCCTAATGTGCTTGGCGATTCCTACACTCGCCTTCTGGCTCATTGGATATTGCCAGACTCTGACTGGGGTGGCACTGCTGGTCAGCTGGACTACAATTGGAGGTCGGTGTTTAGCTAGCCCTGGTGGATTGTCCTCCGCCCAAGCTCCTGGGATAGCCTGTCTTAATTGTTGGAGATAGGCATCTGCTGAGACTTCCCCAGGCTCCTCCTCATGTAGTAAATATTCCTCCTGTAAGGGCAATGTCAGGAGATACATCCCCGCAGTCCCTGGGTCTTGCAACTTGACCTCTGGCACTGGCCTTTCAAAAGAGATTGTGGCCCATAATTTATTCAGCAAGTCCTGGCCTAGCAAAGGGTAAGGGCACTCTGGCATTACTAAAAATGAGTGAGTCACTGAGCCATTTCCTAGGTCACTGATCCGACCTTTAGTCCATGGGTAGGATTTTACTTTTCCAGTTGCCCCTTTTATGGGGATTTTGGTCTTAGAGACCGGACCCACTGGCTGTTGCAGGACAGAGTAGGTGGCTCCCGTGTCCACAAGGAAGTCCACCTTTTGGGCCCCCACTGTTAGAGTTATCCTGGGCTCTTGGGGGCCAGCTGAGCCCTGACAACCCTAATCCACCTCCTCCACCAGCACGGGATTCGGCTCCGCTGCACGTTCAGGACACTCCCTTTTCTAGTGTCCTTCCTTTTTGCAAAGTGCACACTGATTCTTCCCAAGCCGGGGTCAGAATTCTTTTTTTCCAGGAGGCTTTCCTTTGCCCTTATTGTCTTTCCGGCCCCTTGGGCCTTTTTCCTCGTTTAGGGCCAGGAGGACCTTGGCCATCCGGGTGTTTAAACCTGCCGTCGGGTCCTCCCGATTGTTGAAAACCTTCTGGGCCACCTCAACCAACTCAGAGATTGATTTCCCCTCAAAGCCTTCTAACTTCTGTAATTTTTTCCTAATATCTGGGGCCGACTGGGAAACAAATGCAACAATGACAGCCCTCTGATTTTCTGGGGCATCAGGGTCAATGGGGGTATACCCCCGATAGGCCTCGCACAGCCTCTCAAGGAAAGCCGCCGGGCTCTCATTAGGCCCCTGGACTGTCTCTGTCACCTTAGAGAGGTTTGTGGGTCTCCGAGGAGCAGCTCGGATGGCCCCCAATAGAGTCTGGCGATACCGATCAAGAGCCTCCTTTCCCCTCTCAGTATTGGGATTTCAGGCAGGTCGCCTGGAGGGAAACACAGCCTCTAATCTGTCTTGTTCAGAGGTAGGCTGCCCATCCGGACCCAGCACAAATCTCCTCCCCTCCGCCTTGACTCTCTCTCTCAACTCTGAAGTGAAAAGAGTTTGCATCAACTGTTGACAATCATCCCAGGTAGGTTTATGGGTAAAAAACACAGACTCTAAAAGAGAGATCAACCCCTGTGGGTTCTGGGAGAAAGAAGGATTCTGGTTCTTCCAATTGTACAAGTCACTGGTAGAAAGGGGGACATAAACCATGAAAGGCTGCCCGTCTGGACCTAAATCTAAAGGGACCGCTTGCCTTAATGGCAATATGGGAGCTTCAGGACTGGTGGAGGCTGCAGGGTCCTGCGGCTTCTTCCCCCATCATTCTCTCTCTCCATACGCTGTCCCCTGCCTCGTGAGAGAAGGGGAGACCGGAGCGGGGCCCTGGACTGGGGTTTCTGGAGGAACGGAAACCAGCTGTGGAGGAGGCCAGGGCTCCTGACCGGGGTCATTTGCCACCGTGGGACCGGTGGAGGGAGGAGCATATGGGGGAGGCCTGACCTTGGAGAGTGCCTCCTCACCCGTATCTTGCAGAACAGGGGGAGTTTTGCCCTTCTTGGCTGAGGCCAAGAGGACTGTCTGTCTCTGTCCCAATTTCTTTTCTTTATTCTGACAACTCTGTATCCACCTTGGTTTTTCAGCCAAAATATCGACCCATACTTGAATATAGGGAATTTGGTCGAGGTGACCCGGCCGGCCGTAGACAACATGGTGAACCCGATAAGCAGTGGTTAAGTCATAAGTCCCTACGTCCGGCCATCCCACCTGGAAAGTGGGCCACTCCCTTTCACAGAATTTCTGCAAAACAAAAGCATTAACATCATGACCATATCCTTCAGCTCGCTTCTTGAAGTCCTGAAAATTGTTCAAAAAGCATTGCAGCGGGGTGCACACAGAAGCAGACGACGACGACCCTTGACCCATTTTGGCAAACACCAAGACAACAAATATCAGACAGACAAACCCAGTGCAGCCTACAGCCGCACAAACCAGGGACCCAGGCCACCGTCGTGGCAGCGGGTCAGGACCAGGAGTACCGCTGCGTCCAGCCCTCCATATAGGTCCTTCCGTGGGATGTCCCAATTCCAGTTTAACGACCAGTCCTTACCTCTCTTGAGAGTCCAGGTGGCTAGGTTTCCAAATTGAAAGTTTTGGGTGGACTGGAGGCCTCCTTGGTAGTCATTCTCCACAGGTGTGGGGTATCTCGCTGAGTGCCCGGCGACAAGTGGAGGAGAGCCTCCTGCCTTGAATAGGGGGTCCCTCTCACCCCTGCCGGGGGAGAGCCTCCTGCCCTAAAAAAGGGGTCTCTCTCACCCCTGCCGGGGGAGAGCCTCCTGCCTTGAAAAGGGGGTCCCTCTCCTCCCTGCCAGGGGAGAGCCTCTAGCCCTAAACAAGGGGTCCCTCTCCTCCTTGCCGGGTATCTCGCTGCAGGCCTCCAAATGTTATGGGTTGGCTCAATGAGATAGACCACTGACTCAGAATTTAAATTTAAGAGCCTTTTATTAAGCTGGCCAGCTGACCACAGCCCACACCTTCCCCCTCTAGGAAGGTTTGCAGCATGTGGCAGAGACCAAGGGTGCAGTATGATCCTTTATAGCAGAACAGTGTAAAAAAAAAATCAACTACAAAGCATTCCATTAAAAGTTCATAAAGAGTTCACAAGCACAAAAAGGGGGGTAAACAGAGTCACACCTGGCTGGCGCATATCATAACACATTGTTTTTCTAAGACAATCTAACAATTTTTCTTCTACTGTTACCCTGACACAATCCTTCTTCCACGGTTACCCTGACACAATCCTTGAACACAATCCTCCCTCATACATCCCCCTCCCTTCGAGTAAATTCAATTTCTCATGTCTCATTTCCTCCCCTCAGCACATTATGTAACATTCTGTAACCCTTCCATGGCTCCGTCCCCTACCCTGTAGCACTACAACAATCAAGGCTTAACTACAACGAGACTGTGCACAAAGCCCACAAAGGGGTGCACCAAGAGTGTCCACCTCAGGTAATTGCAGAGGCTGAGCCACTGGGCCCTATAGGACACCTAGCACACAAAGCCACTCTATCAACACAGGGAAGCATAAAAAATGCGGAGACAAAGAAACAGGACAAAATGACAGAAATGGAGGAAAGCAAACTACTGGATATAGAGTTCAAAACCACACTTTTAAGGCTTTTCAAGAACTTTCTAGAAACCGCTGATAAATTTAGTAAGACCCTCAAAATGTCTGGTGAGACCGCTGATAAATGTAGTGAGACCCTCAAGAAATCCAGTGAGAACCTCTAGGTTATGAAAAAGGACCATCTAGAAATTAAGCATACACTGACTGAAATAAAGGATATTATGCAGAGTTCCAACAGCAGGCTAGAGGATCGCAAGAATCAAGTCAAAGATTTGAAATACAAAGAAGCAAAAACACCCAACCGGAAAAGCAAAATGAAAAAAGAATCCAAAAATACGAAGATAGTGTAAGGAGCCTCTGGGACAGCTTCAAGTATACCAACATCCGAATTATAAGGGTGCCAGAGGAAGAGAGAGAGCAAGATATTGAAAACCTATTTGAAGAAATAATGACAGAAAACTTCCCCTACCTGGTGAAAGAAATAGACTTACAAGTCCAGGAAGCGCAGAGAACCCCAAACAAAAGGAATCCAAAGAGGACCACACCAAGACACATCATAATTAAAATGCCAAGAGCAAAAGATAAAGAGAGAATCTTAAAAGCAGCAAGAGAAAGAAACCCAGTTACCTACAAGGGAATACCCATACGACTGTCAGCTGATTTCTCAACAGAAACTTTGCAGGCCAGAAGGGAGTGGCAAGAAATATTCAAAGTGATGAATGCCAAGAACCTACAACCAAGATTACTTTATCCAGCAAAGCTATCATTCAGAATTGAAGGTCAGATAAAGAGCTTCACAGATAAGGAAAAGCTAAAGGAGTTCATCACCACCAAACCAGGATTATATGAAATGCTGAAAGGTATCCTTTAAGAAGAGGAAGAGGAAGAAAAAGGTAAAGATACAGATTATGAACAACAAATACACATCTATCAAATGAATCTAAAATTCAAGTGAATAAATAATCTGATGAATAGAATAAAGTGGTGATTATAATAGAATAAAGGGCATAGAAAGGGAGTGGACTGACTATTGGGGGGAAAGGGGTGTGGGGGATGCAGGAAGAGACTGGACAAAAATCATGCACCTATGGATGAGGACAGTGGGGGGTGGCTGAGGGCGGAGGGTGGGGTGGGAACCGGGGTGAGGGGAGCTATGGGGGAAAAAAAGAGGAACAACTGAAATAATCTGAGCAATATAGATTTAATTAAAAAAATTAGTTTCTCAGCATTATGCTAAGTGAAATAAGCCAGTCAATGAAGGAAAAATACCACATGATCTCACTCATTCATGGATAATAAAGACCATTATAAACTTATGAACAATAATAGATACAGAGGCAGAGCTGCTTCAAACAGATTGTCAAACTGCAGCGGGAAGGCTGGGGAGGGTTGGGGGGCAGGAGGGAAGGGGTAAGAGTTCAACCGAAGGACTTGTATACATGCATATAAGCATAACCAATGGATATAAGACACTGGGGGGTAGGGGAGGCCAGGGGATTGTCAAGGGCGGGGAAAAGAAAAGGACACATATGTAATACCCTTTGTAATACTTTAAGCAATAAAATAAAAAAAATAAAAAAGAATTCCTGTTAATAGAGCTCAGAATTTGTGTATAAAGCCTTTAAATGATGAGAATACTGTTTATATTTACAATTGAGGCTGAATTGGTTGTCGTTTTTTGAATAAAACAGTTTAAATCCTGAAAAAAAATTAGTTTCTCAAGTAAAAGATAAAAAATAAAAATGTGAAGTAGTGAAGGTTGTTCACATCCTCTACTGTTCTGCTTGGCAGGCCTGTTTCCTGTCAGGTAGACAGCACAGTATTGAAGTACCCTGCACTCCACTGCTCCTGTGTGTCATAAGCCACAACCCTGTTTTCAAGCAGTTGGGGTCTCTTTGTTTCTCACCATACCTCTAGTTGTATTTACAAAAGAGTCAATTTCTGATAAAACCCTCAAGTGGCTGTGTTTCTGTATTGATATCTGGTGCTAAAAGGCCCCTCTCCTACCTAGTGTTTAGATTACTTTCCCTGCAGCACTCAATTCTGGGTTTGGGGGATAGACTGCCCTAGAGCTGGTTTTCTGCTCATCTCTCCCCACTCTGAACCCCAGGTTCCACAAAAACAGCTTTCCCCTGCAGTGTCGGTGAGTGTTTTTTATTTTTTATTATTTGTTTTTTTCAGTGAGTGTTTTTTAATTGGTAGATCCTATGTACTGGACTTAGCAATCAAAACCAAGGATTTAAAAAGAAAAAGAAGAATAAAAAGCCACAGGGTGTGTGCAGACTTGCATCTTTTCCCCTTGGCACTCCACAGCCAGTATACTGGTAGAACTTCAGGCTGCCTTTTTGGGCCCAGCCCTGCTGAGGGTTAATTTTTATAGGCCCTTTCTGCCAGCAGCCCCGTGGACCCCCTTCCACATTTGAGGGCTACACTGACCTCAACAGCTTCGGATTTCGTGGGGCACAGTCTTCCTCTGAAACTCTATTGCCCGCTGCAAGTGTTTCACGTGCATTTCTTTCTCCAGCCTGGATTCCAGATCTCACCTTTCCCTAAGCGATATCTGACCTTTTTGTCCACAGATTGCTGTTTAATTCACCAATTCCAGGTGGATGTAATTGATGTAATTGATTCAGCTGTTCCTTCTGTCTGCTTTGTGGGAAGGTGCAGTGATCATCCATGTTGCTTTGTCACCTCCTGGACAGACTTTCTAGGCACCCACAGTCAGAGAGGCTAGAGTCTTAGTGTTCCTGGGTTCAGAGCTGATGTAGCTTGTCCCTTGGAGTTGTGGTTGTAGGATCCCGGGAGTAATTCGAGGTCTCCCCAGTTGAAGGTAAGGCTGGGCTACAGATCACCGCCACTCTCCCCTTCAAGATGGTTCGGTCTCTGTGGCAGAGCCAGCCACTCCAGGAGAGATTTCAGCAGCAGTGTAGGCTGCCTGGCCAGGGGAGACCCATTAGGCAGTCCCCAACAATTCCTTTGAATATAGCTGTACCTCATTCACAAATATAGACACTCCCCACTCATCCACATACTCTCCTTTCGTTCTCTCACTCACACACTATTTTGCAGCCTGCTGTTCTGTCGGCAGCCATCTTGAATCACCCCCTTGCTGGGGGACTCTTTAATGCTTTGTTTGAAAATTACCATATGATGTCTTGGGATAGGCAGATTTTAGCTAAAATATATTTAAAGGCTAGTGAATGCTATGGAGAGTGGAATAGGAAAAAATTCATGAAAAGAACTTTGATTTATTAAGATTTGTATATGTGTTATAGGTCATTGTCTGTTGATTATTGTAGTTTTATCTGTCTTTGTTGTCTAATAGATTATTGCTAGTCTATTAAGCATGCCTTTAATTTAATTTAATAAGAAAACAAACCTAGGAGGCCAGGCCATTTACTGAATTTCTCCAGAGCAAACAGGATGTCAGGGTGGGGAGAAAGAATATGAGCAGTACAAGTGGCCCATGAAGTCTTTTGGTGATCCTGTAAAATGGATGCCCACTCTTGAGAGTGCTATTAAGTCTCATTTTCACCATGTTTTTATTTCCTGGTCCATAATTTAAAATTTGCCAGAATTCAAGGGAGACATCTTGGATTTCTGTACTCTTGAAGGGAAAAAAGCTGGCTTAAGACAAAAGCACGCTCCGTCTGATCTTGGATGGGCCTTGGGCTGAGCTCAATCTCTTTACGGATGCTAGAGAACAGTGATGGTGAACCTTTTGAGCTCAGCATGTCAGCATTTTGAAAAACCCTAACTTAACTCTGGTGCCGTGTCACATACAGAAATTTTTTATTTTTTATAATTAAATCTTTATTGTTCAGATTATTACATTTGTTCCTCTTTTTCCCCCCCATAACTCCCCTCCTCCCAGTTCCTGCCCAACCCTCCGCCCTCACTCCCCACCCACTGTCTTCATCCATAGGTGCACGATTTTTGTCCAGTCTCTTCCTGCATCCCCCACACCCCTCCCCCCCCCAAGAATAGTCAGTCCATTCCCTTTCTATGTCCCTGATTCTATTATAATCACCAGTTCATTCTGTTCATCAGATTATTTATTCACTTGATTCTTAGATTCACTTGTTGATAGATGCATATTTGTTGTTCATAATTTGTATCTTTACCTTTTTCTTCCTCTTCCTCTTCTTAAAGGATACCTTTCAGCATTTCATATAATCCTGGTTTGGTGGTGATGAACTCCTTTAGCTTTTCCTTATCTGTGAAGCTCTTTATCTGACCTTCAATTCTGAATGATAGCTTTGCTGGATAAAGTAATCTTGATTGTAGGTTCTTGGCATTCATCACTTTGAATATTTCTTGCCACTCCCTTCTGGCCTGC
Source organism: Myotis nattereri (assembly GCF_964212035.1). Taxonomy (NCBI): domain Eukaryota; kingdom Metazoa; phylum Chordata; class Mammalia; order Chiroptera; family Vespertilionidae; genus Myotis; species Myotis nattereri. The sequence continues at coordinate 55,829,904 of NC_138078.1, forward strand.
AAAGTTTCTGTTGAGAAATCAGCTGACAGTCGTATGGGTATTCCCTTGTAGGTAACTGAGTTTCTTTCTCTTGCTGCTCTTAAGATTCTCTCTTTATCTTTTGCTCTTGGCATTTTAATTATGATGTGTCTTGGTGTGGTCCTCTTTGGATTCCTTTTGTTTGGGGTTCTCTGCACTTCCTGGACTTGTAAGTCTATTTCTTTCACCAGGTGGGGGAAGTTTTCTGTCATTATTTCTTCAAATAGGTTTTCAATATCTTGTTCTCTCTCATCTTCTGGCAACCCCTATAATTCTGATGTTGGTACGCTTGAAGCTGTCCCAGAGGCTCCTTACACTATCTTCGTATTTTTGGATTCTTTTTTCATTTTGCTTTTCCGGTTGGGTGATTTTTGCTTCTTCACATTTCAATTCTTTGACTTGATTCTTGCGCTCCTCTGGTCTGCTGTTGGGTGTCTGTATAATATTCTTTATTTCAGTCAGTGTATGCTTAATTTCTAGTTGGTTCTTTATCACAACGTTGAGGGTCTCATTAGATTTCTTGAGGATCTCACCACATTTATCGGCAGTTTTTAGAAAATTATTGAAAGACGTTAGAAGTGTGGTTTTGAGCTCTATATCTTCCATTTCTGACATCTGCATCCTGTTTCTTTGTCTCCGCATTTTTTATGCTTTCTTGGTGCAACCCCTAGTGGTCTTTATGCGCAGTCTTGTTGTAGTTAAGCCTAGATTGTTTTAGGTAATACTGGCGGGGATTTGACCTCCAGGCCAACTGGCTGTGAGAATCAGCTGTGTCTGCAGTGAGAGAACTTCTGTCCTCTAGGGAGGTGCTAATCTCGCCTTTGCCTGAGGCTATCTGGCAAATGCCTCTGTGCAGGGCTTGGGCGGGGCAGGTCGCACGGGATCAACAGGGTGGGCCGGAGGGAACAGTTATGGCTGCTCTCAGTCCCGTCCCCATGGGCTCTGCCTCTCTGAGCCCCAGCAACTGATGCAAACCTCGCAGAGAAAGCTGCCTTCGAGTTCCTACCGAAGCCAGACAGTCCCGCTCCTCCAGTTTGAGTCTAGGTCCCTAAAGACTCACCGGGATCTGGAGCTCAGAGTCTGCGACTCCCTCCCGATTGAAAACGCCAACCGCGCCCTCAGCCACCAGCCGGCTCTGCATGCTCTCTGCACCTTAGTATTTGACTTCAGCATTGCGCCTCCTCTGAGTCTCGGTATGCGTTTTTTTTCTTCCTAGTTGTAGGACTTCCACTCAGCCAGCATTCCTGTGGTTCTGGGTGATGTCCGTTCCGTCTTTTGTTCGAGGCAGCAAACTCCGGGGTTAACCTATGCCACCATCTTGGTTCTCCCGCCAGTAGTTTTCTAAGTGGAAAAGGCTAGAAATTTTTTTATATTTGCAACCATAGTAAAACAAAGATGTATATTTTTGATATTTATTTTATATATGTAAATGCTATTTAACAAAGAAAAATCAACCAAAAAAATGAGTTCGTGTGTCACCTCTGACATGCATGTCATAGGTTCGCCATCACTGCTATAGAATAAACCCAAGACTGTTTTTTTAAAAAGATGGCAAAAATGACCCAAGGAAAATATACAGGTTGGGTTTAGGCAACAAGATTAGTGTTTCCATAATAAAGGGTAGTTTTTGAATAATAATAGACCACATTCCAAGGTTAACCTTAAAGCCACTGAAAGTCAAAGGCCACTGAAAGTCAACAGTTATCTCTGTTAAAGAATTTGCCAAAGAAAATGCCTTGGATGATAATAATTGGCTTTAGAATCTCAAAATTGTTGAAACATGGATAAATAGATGTAACTAAAATGAGCGATTTGTGGTAGAGCTTTTTCAGTGATAAGTATAGGTATATTGATGGAGGAGGGTGCTGGTCTTATTTCCCAAGGCAGCAACCCTTAGATGTTATCTTTGAGGAAAAATGTGGCAGTTTTACATTCAAGTGGAATGACCTGGAGGCTTGCTTTCCTGCTTCCCCCTCCTTTCATCAGCGAGAAACTTAGTGTTCCAAAGTCTTTGGCAACTTAAAACTTTGGAGTTTACTGAATTAAATAATAAAAATTATTAAATATATAGGTATTTTGAAATGACAAAATACTGAAATATTAATCTGAGTTTGCCTCATATGTATTAAATATTTTTCTTTTGGACTGCGACCAGCATGGCTAGAGAGTGGACACGAGTCCTGAGTAGGGGCGACAGGGGATTGGGAAAATGAAAGAGACAGATGCAGAAACAGTAGGGAAAGCTGGGACTGGGTGGGGCAGCTGTCCTCTGATGGAGAGACAGTGACCCACAGCCTGTGCAGCACATTTATTATATACAGTATAATTCCAGGAAGTTTTACTAGAGTTTAAAACAAAGGAAGTTATGTCAAATCATAGTTAAAGATCAAGCTTGTTAACCTAAAAAAAAACCATTGAAACCTGTAAAGAATTTTTGTGAGTTTATTTGAGCCAAACTGTCAACATATGCCGGGAAGAAGAACCTCAATGAACTGAGATAGTGCTTCGGAGAATGGCAGGGTTACATCCTTATTTATACATGAAATTCATTGGTGACAGATTTAAGGAGGTGGGATTAAGCGAAGCGGGGAAACCTCTGTGATAGGACAAAAAGTAAAATGATGGACACATATTTAGGTGGGTGCAGGAACAATTAACATGATGATGAAGGAATCTGTGGTATCTGTCCTGGGCCCAGCATACCTGGCTGTGCTCCAGGGGCTCCATAAAAAGGGAAGTCACAAGTTACCCAGACATCCCAAGGACATGTTATCATAGATGCAAAAATACAGATACGCTCAGTTGCGGTAAAGGTTGACCTTATCAGTGAAGATATCAGCTTAGGACGTAACTGCCCACCATAACTGCTTTTAATTAAAATTTAATTTCAGACCATCCTTTGTGGCAAAGCTGCAATGCAGGCCTCTCCTGAGCTTGTCAGGTCAGCACGTGGCCCCTTTCATCCACACTATTGAATATTGTTAAACTATTGAAAGGATGGTCAGCTAAAGATCTGAAGTTTTATGCCACAACTAGTACAGTTTTTCCTTTGACATCATGGTCTAGAACAGCATTGTTGGATATTGGAGATACTAGACAAGTGAGGTTTAACTCTGTTTCACTGATGGGGAGGGATCTAAGGAGGGGGCAGGCATGTGAGAAAGGAGTAATGTAGATTTCTTTAATTGGGGCACCAGACAAGCCATTCCATACTGAGCCAGACACTTAGAATAAGGACAAGGAGAAGTCTGAATGGGGATTTTATTCTCAACACTTTCTCATACTGGCAAGGAAAAAAGGAGCTGATGTTTAATTTAGGTTTGGATTGGGGGGGTGGGTGGGATGGATGGTGGTGGTCGCAGTCATGAGGAACAGGGTGCTCTGTTAGTGCTGGCGGTGTATAATAATGAATTTGATTTCCTTTTTACATGGTAGACTATTGAAAACTGTTAAACTATGGACAGGATTGTCAGCTCAAGGTGGGAACTTTTATGCTACAACTGGTAGTTTTTCGTATAATAACTTGGTCTAGAACAGCGTTGTTGGGTATTAGAGATACTAGAGAAGTGAGGTTTCACTCTAAATGTTTCACTGATGATTCACTTCATGGTACATTTGCCCCATACCCAAGTAAGATATTAGTAATAAGGGAAATTGGATATGTTTTACCTGGATATTATCTTCACAATTTTTCTGTAAATCTGGAACTATTCTAAAATAAAACATCCATTAAAACAACACTCAAAATCCTAGGAAAAGGTAATATCTGATAATAGTGGAAAGGACCACTGAAATGACGGTGGAGTTTGGGAAGTGGCTTAGAGGAAACACCACCTCCCTGCCATATTCTGGATTATAGTGGAACTGGAGGAAGAGAGAGAGAGAGAGAGAGAGAGAGAGAGAGAGAGAGAGAGAGAGAAAGAGAGAGAGAGAGATCAGTTTGGAAAAATTTAGGAGGTAAGAGGAAGGTCTCTTTTCAATAAGCTGAGTGTCTGAGAATTCTGCATCCTCTGCCACCCCTGACCCTCCTGGATGGTCAAGCTTAGGCGTTGTGATGTCAAGCCACACCATGGCAACCACTGATTTTAGCCAACCAGGCCTGAAGTGAGTGGCTTCTCATTGACCTACAGAGTTTATATAGAGGGCTGGACCCTTTGAGTAGTGTCTGTTGCCTCAAGATAACCAAACTTACAAAGAAGATATTGTAGATAGTGGAGATGAGGAATAAGTCTCCAATCCCAAGGATCGATGAAGAAACTGCAAGTCCTAAAGTGAGTTAGAAGTCAGTTTCTCAACTGGATGACGAAGAAGTGGATAAGGTCAGAATACCTTATTCAAAGCTGCCCCTTCCCCAGTAATTCCTCACCCAAGATTCTGTCCTTGTGCTTTTTGGCCACAGACACTTCCTTATTCAATCCATTGTCATTCAATTATAAGCACATTTCCTAATCATTTTCCAATTTCTTCCCCCAAACCAATGTCTTTCTGTGTTTAACTTGTTTCCTAACTACATAACCAAGATAGTGCCGATGGTAACGTTGGACTTTAAGCTGAATGAAGACAAGAGGGAGAAAGACAGAAAGAATCAGATAATTGTATTTTACTACAGGAAGCAGAAAACCTCCAGTAAGCAAGACAACAACCGCCAGTAAGCAAGGAAAAAATGAAGCTGATGTTTAACTTAGGTTTGAATTGGGGGAGATGACAGGGGAGTATGGGAAGTGGCTTAGAGGAAACACCACCTCCCTGCCATATGCTGGACTATAATGTAACTAGAGGATATGAGAGAGAGAGAGAGATGTCAGTTTGGGAATAATTTTAGGAGTTAAGAGGAAGGTCACTTTTCTATAACCAGAGCGTCTGAGATTTCTGCATCCTCTGTCACACCCGTCCCTCCTGAATGGTCATGCTGTGACTTTGAAATGGGCATTATGAGATTAAAACATTAATGTGTATCCCTTTATAAAAAATACTTCAGAAATGGGCATTATGAGAAGATGAAAAAATTAATGGTCTCCTTGAATAAATACCAGCAAGGGTATAAATGAAATGTGTTTGTATTTTTTTGAGTTTTCAGATGTTGGGGAGGAATTTAAGGAGGGGAAGGCATGTGAGAAGGGAGTAATGTAGTATTCTTTAATTGGGGCACCAGACAAGCCATTCCATACTGAGCCAGACACCTAAAATAAGGACAAGGAGAAGACTGAAAGGGGATTTTTTCCTCAACATTTTCTCATACTGGCAAGGAAGAAAAGAAGCTGATTTTTAATATAATTTTTGATTGGGGCGGTGGGATGGATGGTGGTGGTCGCAGTCATGAGGAACAGGGTGTTGTGTTAGTGCTTGCAGTGTATAATAATGAATTTGATTTCCTTTTTACATGGTACACTATTGAATATTGTTAAACTATTGACAGGATTGTCAGCTCAAGATGTGAAGTTTTATGCCACAACTGGTACAGTTTTCCTTTAACAACTTGGTCTAGAACAGCATTGCTGGATATTGGAGATACTAGAGAGGTGAGGTTTCACTCTGTTTCACTGACGGTTCACTTCATGTTACATTTGCCCCATAACCAAGTAAGATATTAGTAATAAGGAAAATTGGGTATGGTGTACATGGGTATTATCTTCACAATTTTTCTGTTAATATGGAACTATTCAAAAATAAATCATCCATTAAAACAACACTCAAAATACTAAGAAATAATAACATCTGAACATAGTGGAATGGACCACTGAAATGACGGGGGAGTATGGGTAGTGGCTTAGAGGAAACACCCTCTCGCTGCCATATGCTGGACTATAATGAAACTAGAGGAAGAGAGAGAGAGAGGAGAGAGAGAGAGAGAGAGAGAGAGAGAGAGAGAGAGAGAGATCAGTTTGAAAAAAATTTTAGGTGGCAAGAGGAAAATCTCTTCTCTAAAACCAGAGCATCTGAGATTTCAGCATCCTCTGCCAATCCCACCCCTCATGGATGGTCAAGCTGAGGCTTTGTGATGTCAAGCCACACCATGGCAACCACTTAAATTGAGCATTGAGAGCTGTATTGAGTGGCTCCTCATTGACCTACAGAGTATACATAGAGGCCAGGACCTTTTGAGTAGTGTCTCTTGCCTCAAGATAGCCAAACTTACTAAGAAGATATTGTAGACTAGTGGAGATAAGAAGAAGACTCCAAACACAAGGATGGATGAAGAAACTGCAAGTCCTAAAGTGAATTAGAAGTCAGTTTCTCAACTGGATGATGAAGAAGTGGATAAGGTCAGAATACCTTATTCAAATGCTCCCCCTTCCCCCTTAATTCCTCACCCAAGATTCTGGCCTTGTGTTTTTGGCCACACAAACTTCCTTTTTCAATCCATTGTCATTCAATTACAAGCCCATTTCCAAAACATTCTCCAAATTCTTCCCCAAAACCAATGTCTTTTTGTGTTTAACTTGTTTCCAAACTACATATGTTATGCCCAGATTTCAAGATCCCCCAAGACAGCCCACTAGGGAGCTGAGTCCGATGCAAAACATAGAGTCTTTTATTCAAGCCCGGTACTTGGTCCCCTGCCTGCCTCCATTACTCAATGCAATAGAGAGCCCCCAATACCAAAGGAACAAAGTATTTATAAGGCTTATGGTCGGGGGGTGGGGACACACTCTGACCACTGATTTGGCTGATTCCGGTTGGTTGAGTGAGGGCCGGGGGCTAGTGACGCAAAGGCAGGGTGCAGCTAGGGTCTGGTTACACAAAGACAGGGGGGTGGCTTGCATACTCTTGGGCTTGTGCAAGTTTCCACTGCTTTCCCATTGGCTGAGATAAGGGCATGCTGAGCAACTGGTACATTCTGCGGCGTTTTCTTGGAAGAGGGGATAAGGACACAGCTATCAGTCCTGTTCTGTCCTTTCATTCCCCCCTTGTCTTGGAACCTTTGGCTCATTCATGAGACAGACTGAACTATCAACTGAACTACTTTTATACACTTTTTGACAAATTGGACTAGTCTGTTATTAATGCAATGTCCGTAAGTCAACAGCAGCAGGAAGATTACAAGGGGTCCGCCGAGTTCCGCTGTCTCCTTGAGGGTGACCCGCATCGGGTGTGTCTATTCAGAGGTCACCTCCCAGTCAGGCTCCCTGCTGTCCTGGGCACAGAAGAAGCTGGGCTTGTGACCCGGCAGAGAATAACCATAACAAATGATTTTATAGAAGGGAATGAAATCATTTCAGTTTTTATAACCTCCATCGAAATAGAGGTTTTCTTCTTAAAAATTCCTCTATGGCTATCAAAAAGCCAAATCAATATTAATTTATCTACTGTATTCAATTTGGCCTGATGTTTGTATAAAAACAACAAGAATGGTAACTGACTACCTTTGCTGGAATTTCATGATTTAATCTGAATTTGCCCTGTAGGGCCAGGAAGCCAAGTCATCCAGCTGCCATCAGGCCTGCCTGCAGTATCTGCTCGGTTAGGTGAATCCCTCATCTGTAGCAACTACATTTGAGCCCATGCTCTAGGCTTTAAGGCCCATCTCAGTAGCCCTCCTACTCGTTGCAGCCCAGAGTGTGTGGGGGTTCCGTATGGATGAAGAGGCGTCGCTATTGATCCCCTTCTTCTCTTACCAACTGCCAGTGATGGTAGGGCATGGGCCTCACGCTCCAGCACCAGCCATCTTCAGGGCTCCCAAGCAGGATACCAGACATTCTCCGTGGCACTCTTATTGGCTTCAAGTCTTCAGAGCTCAGACAGGTTTCTTTAAAACATGATACTCCAGTCAAAGTTTCCGGTTAATAAAATCACTACTGAAAAGCGGTCTTATTGATTTCATGCAAAGAATTGTATTGCCATGACTTATTAAGCATTGACAGATTTCAGAGGAATTATATAAGGAGAAAAACATACTGATCTGCTCTAAGATCTTGTGATTTTTCTTGTCAGTCCTTTAAAAATGCATAACTATGCCTCAGACCTTCCATTCTAAATAGGCCTTTCCCAGCCCTCTACAGCCGAGGTTTGTACCACCCCTTACATGGGCATGGTCATGCAGGCTTGCAAGACGGTACACAGGCTGCCAACTGTTAGCTGTTTCTCAGTAGAGACCAAAACCTGATGGGTATTCTTCTTTTTCCAGTTGGGTATCTGCCCTCTTGGAAGCCAGACACTTTTACTTTTGGGGTTCATCCCATATAGTCCACTTCCAGGACAGCTAACACATACCTATAACAATATCCCTCAGTGTGGAAGACTGGACACTTGCCAGTTATTCCCAAAGACTACCAAGGACTGTAGACCATCACCGGTCCACAGCGACAGCTACATTGAAACCTGTAAGAGAATTGAAGGTTAATACAACATATTAATACAATGAAACATAATATTGGCACCATGGCCGCTTCAGACAGCTAAATCCTTCGCTACTAAACATAAGATATGGCAGGGCTATACAAACATTTTAGGGAGGTGACTACAGTCCACTCTTTGACCTTTTTATATAAGGTAAAATTGTCCATGTCTTTCTGAAGCCATGCCTATGAAGATGCAGGCATCATCTGAGCCTATTTTACAATTTTCTGCAGGTATAGTCCTTTTCAAGTTGGGGTGAGTCCTGGGGTCGTGAACTTCTTTACCCACACCGAGTCCCCAGGCTGGAAAGGATGTACAGAGTCTGAGGTGGCACTGGCAGGGTATCTCGAACAAGCATATGGGTGGCTTGTCATTTCTGTAAGAGATCACGTCCAAGTAAGGGGTACAGGCATTCTGGCATAACTAGAAACGAATGAGTTACCATGTTCTTTCTGATGTCCACAGTCTTCTTTGATGTACAAGGAAAAAGGAAGTTTGTCCGGTGGCTCTTAGAACTGGTGTCTTCTTAGATGTTACTGGTCCCATTGGCTCTGTCAAGACTGAATAGGCTGCTCCAGAATACACCAGAAAATTAAGCGGGGGTTCTATTTATCTACAAATATTTATACCTAAGTAGACATATAAACTTCAAATAAACATCCACATTTACACCTTTTCAGTGAACAAGTACTTGTACAGTCTTGGGAATTTTGGCAGATAACAGGAACACTGCCCAAGTCCCCTGATGGGGGCCTGGGAACAGATGAGGGGGCCTTTGTCTGGGGGGTATAAAGTCTCCATCCTTTCTCTCTCAGCACTGCTAAGGACAGGATAATTGGAGAGGTCTCTTCACCTAGGCAAGGCTGTGCTGAGCCATCTGGGGCAAAAGTGGTTTCTGCTTCCATTTTAGCTAAAAGTTCTCTGTCCATTAGAGGGACCAGGTCAACTGGTAAATATAGGAATTAATGAACTCCTGATGGCCGCCTAACTGACGTAATCTGGGGCGGCAGAGCAGTCTGCAGCTGTGGTACCGTACCGATAGCTCCAATAATGGTGAAAGTTCACAGTCTGGCCCCCGATCTTCATTTTGACCATCGGCTCATGGGGGCCCAGTTGGAAAAAGCCCAGTCTGTCCTAGTCAGAGTCAGCTCTTGCCAGTCCGAGGAGGTCTGCCTCAGGCGGTTCTGGCCAATAGCGGCTGGGTGGTTTGGATGGCCTTGCCAGCTTCTTCTGGCCTGCTACTAAACTTTACTCGGTCCCTTCTTGCACACGCAGAACTAGACCCAATGCAGCGAGGTTTGAGCAATTTTAAAATTTCTTAACATACATTTTATCATTCATGTTGCAGGGAGGGCCCGGGTTGGCTCCTCCTGAACAAAAGAACTAATCAAAACAAGGCTTATTTTCTAACTTCCGCAAATCAATAAACGTGATACATCACATAAACAAATTGAAAGAAAAAAACCACATGGTCATATCAATTGATGCAGAAAAAGCATTTGACAAAATTCAACACCCATTTTTGATAAAAACTCTCAGTAAGGTGGGAGTAGAAGGATCATACCTCAACATAATAAAAGCCATATATGACAGGCCCACAGCCAACATCATACTCAATGGAAAAAAACTTACACCATTTCCCCTAAGAACAGGAACAAGACAGGGATGCCCCCTCTCACCACTCCTGTTCAACATAGTACTGGAAGTGTTAGCCATTGCAATTCGGCAAGAAGAAGAAATAAAAGGCATCCAAATTGGAAAAGAGGAAGTAAAACTGTCCTTATTTGCAGACGACATGATATTATACATACAAAACCCTAGAGACTCCATCAAAAAGCTACTAGACTTAATACATGAATTTGGCAATGTAGCAGGATACAAAATTAACCCCAAGAAATCTGAGGCATTTCTATACACCAATAGTGAACTTTCAGAAAGAGAGATTATAAAAACAATCCCGTTTACTATCGCACCAAAAAAACTAAGCTACCTAGGAATAATCTTAACTAAAGAGGTAAAAGACCTCTACTCAGAAAACTACAGGACGTTGAAAAAAGATATAGAGGAAGACATAAACAGATGGAAGAACATACTGTGTTCATGGATTGGTAGAATCAACATCATTAAAATGTCCATACTACCCAGAGCAATCTATAAATTCAATGCACTTCCCATTAAAATACCAACGGCATACTTCAGAGATCTAGAATGAACTCTCCAAAAATTCATCTGGAATAAAAAGAGAGCCCGAATAGCTGCAGCAATCCTGAAAAAGAACAAAGTAGGTGGGATCTCAATACCAGATATCAAGTTGTATTACAAAGCCACTGTTCTCAAAACTGCCTGGTACTGGCACAAGAATAGGCATATAGATCAATGGAATAGGATAGAGAGCCCAGAAATCGGCCCGAACCAATATGCTCAATTAATATTTGACAAAGGAGGCAAGAACATACAATGGAGCCAAGATAGTCTCTTCAATAAATGGTGTTGGGAAAATTGGACAGATATATGCAAGAAAATGAAACTAGACCACCAACTTACACCATACACAAAAATAAAGTCAAAATGGATAAAGGACTTAAATGTACGACAGGAAACCATAAAAATTCTAGAAGAATCCAAAGGCAACAAAATCTCAGACATATGCCGAAGCAATTTCTTCACTGATACAGCTCTCCTAGGGCACTTGAAACTAAAGAGAAAATGAACAAATGGGACTACATCAAAATAAAAAGCTTCTGCACAGCAAAAGAAACCATCAACAAAACAACGAGAAAACCCACTGTGTGGGAAAACATATTTGCCAATGTCATATCTGATAAGGGCCTAATCTCCAAAATCTATAGGGAACTCATACAACTTAACAAAAGGAAGATAAACAATCCAATCAAAAAATGGGCAAAGGACCTAAATAGACACCTTTCAAAAGAGGACATTCAGAAAGCCAAGAGACATATGAAAACATGCTCAAAGTCACTAATCATCCGAGAGATGCAAATCAAAACAACAATGAGGTACCATCTCACACCTGTCAGACTGGCTATCATCAACAAATCAACAAACGACAAGTGCTGGAGAGGATGTGGAGAAAAAGGAACACTTGTGCACTGCTGGTGGGAATGCAGACTGGTGCAGCCACTATGGAAGACAGTATGGCGTTTCCTTAAAAAACTGAAAATGGAACTCCCATTTGACCCTGTGATCCCACTTCTAGGAATATATCCCAAGAAACCAGAAACACCAATCAGAAAAGATATATGCACTCCTATGTTCATAGCAGCACAATTCACCATAGCTAAGATCTGGAAACAGCCTAAGTGTCCATCAGTAGATGAATGGATTAGAAAACTGTGGTACATCTACACGATGGAATACTATGTTGCTCTAAAAAGGAAGGAACTCTTACCATTTGCAACAGCATGGATGGAACTGGAGAGCATTATGCTAAGTGAAATAAGCCAGTCAATGAAGGAAAAATACCACATGATCTCACTCATTCATGGATAATAGAGACCATTATAAACTTTTGAACAATAATAGATACAGAGGCAGAGCTGCCTCAAACAGATTGTCAAACTGCAGCGGGAAGGCCGGGGAGGGTTGGGGGGTAGGAGGTAGGGGGGTAAGAGATCAACTAAAGGACTTGTATGCATGCATATAAGCATAACCAATGGACATAAGTCACTGGGGGTTAGGGGGGGCAGGGGGACTGTCTATGGCGGGGGGATAAAATGGACACATATGTAATACCCTTTGTAATACTTTAAGCAATAAAAAAAGGAAAAAAAATAAATAATAGCCAACATATGGGAATAACTTTAATGTCCATAGAGAGATAAGTGGATAAAATATGTAGTATATACGTACATAGAATATTATTCATCTTTAAACAAAAAAAGGAAATATTGCCATTTGTGACAACACAAATGTATCTGGAACACAGACATTATGCTGAGTGAAATAAGACAGATACAGAATGACAAATACTGCATGATATCACTTATACATGAAATATAAAATAAACTAGAAGCAGATAGTAGAGTGGTGGGAGGAGGGGCAAATGGGAAGGTGATGGTCAAAACAAAGGGCACAACACTTCTGTTATGCAAAATATGTAAGTTGTGGAGATATATTGTATGGTAAAGTGCCTTGAGCTAACAATACATGTACTTCATGCCTAAAATTTTCTAAATGGTTAGATCCTATGTTGTGCTCCTACCACAAACAAACAAACAAACAAACAATAAAAGGATGAAAGGGTGGGAGGAAGCTTTACAAGGTGATACATATATTTATAGCCTAGATGGTGTTGTTAGTTTCAAAGGTGCATACTTATTCCCAAACTCATCAAGTTATACGCATTAAATATGTACAGCTCTTTATATGTCAATCATACTGCAATAAAGTGGAGTTTTAAAAAATAAAAAAAAAGAATTTGATTTCCTTCTTACATGGCAGACTATTAGATGTTGTTAAACTCTTGAAAGGATGGTCGGCTCAAGATGTGAAGTTTTATGCTACAACTGGTACAGTTTTTCGTTTAACATCCTGGTCTAGAATATCATTGTTGGATATTGGAGATACTAGAGAAATGAGGTTTGATTCTCTTTCACTGATCGGTAGGGATCTACGGAGGGGGCAGGCAGGTGAGAAGGGAGTAATGTAGATTTCTTTAGTTGGGGCACCGGACAAGCCATTCCATACTGAGCCAGACACTTAGCATAAGGACAAGGAGAAGTCTGAATGGGGATTTTTTTCTCAAATTTTCTCATCTTGGCAAGGAAAATAGAAGCTGATGTTTAATTTAGGTTTGGATTGGCCGGGTGGGCTGGATAGTGGTGGTCGCAGTCATGAGGAACAGGGTGTTGTGGTATTAACATCCATTAATACAACACTCAAAATCCTAGGAAATGGTAGCAACTGAACATAGTGGAATGGACCACTGAAATGACTGGGGAGTATGGGAATTGTCGTAGAGGATAAACCACCTGCCTGCCATATGCTGGATTATAATGGAACTAGAGGAAGAGAGAGAGAGAGAGAGAGAGAGAGAGAGAGAGAGAGAGAGAGAGAGAGAACAGTTTGTGAAAAATTTTAAGAGTTTAGAGGAAGGTCTCTGTTCTAAAACCAGAGTGTGTGAGATTTCTGCATCCTCTGCCACCCCCACCCTCCTGGATGGTCAAGCTGAGGCTTTGTGATGTCAAGCCACACCATGGCAACCACTGATTTTGGGCAACCAGAGCTGAAGTGAGTGGCTCCTCATTAACCTAAAGAGTATATATAGAGGCCAGGGCCTTTCAGTAGTGTCTGTAGCCTCAAGATAGCGAAACTTAATAAGGCGATAGTGGAGACTAGTAGAGATAAGGAATAAGACTCTAAACACAAGGATGGATGAAGAAACTGCGATTCCAAAAGTGAATTTATGTTTGTATTGGGGGGGGGCGGGGTGGATGGATGGTGGTGGTCGCAGTCATGAGGGACAGAGTGTTGTGTTAGTGCTGGAAGTGTATAATAAAGAATTTGATTTCCTTTTTTATGGCAGACTATTGAATATTGTTAAATAATTGAAAGGATGGTCACCTCAAGATGTGAAGTTTTATGCCACAACTGGTACAGTTTTGCCTTTAACATCCTGGTTTAGAACAGTATTGTTGGATATTGAAGATACTAGAGAAATGAGGTTTGACTCTGTTTCACTGATGGGGAGGGATCTATGGATTGGGCAGGCATTTGAGAAGGGAGTAATGTAGATTTCTTTAGTTGGGGCACCGGACAAGCCATTCCATACTAACCCCGACACTTACCATAAAGACAAGGAGAAGTATGATTGGGGATTTTTTTCTCAACATTTTCTCATACTGGCAAAGAAAAAAGCAGTTGATGTTTAATTTATGTTTGGATTGGGGGGGTGGGCTGGATGGTGGTGGTCGCAGTCATGAGGAACAGGGTGTTGTGTTACTGGTGGCAGTGTATAGTAATGAATTTGATTTCCTTTTTACATGGTAGACTATTGAATATTGTTAAACTAGTGAAAGGATGGTCAGCTCAACATCTGAAGATTTATGCCACAACTGGTTCAGTTTTTCCTTTAACAACTTGGTCTAGAACAGCATTGCTGGGTATTGGAGATACTAGAGAAGTGAGGTTTCACTCTAACTGTTTCACTGATGATTCACTTCATGTTATATTTGCCCCATACATAAGTAAGATATTAGTAATAAGGGAAATTGGGCATGGTGTACATGGTTATTATCTTTACAATTTTTCTGTAAATCTGGAACTGTTCTAAAATAAAACATCCATTAAAACAACACTCAAAATCCTAGGAAATGGTAGCAACTGAACATAGTGGAATGGACCACTGAAATGACAGGGGAGTATGGGAATTGTCTTAGAGGAAACACCACCTCCCTGCCATATGCTGGACTGTAATGGAACTAGAGGATATGAGAGAGAGAGAGAAGACAGTTTGTGAAAAATTTTAGGAGTTAAGAGGAAGGTCTCTGTTCTATAACCATAGTGTCTGAGTTTTCTGCATCCTCTGCCATCCCAGCCCCACCTTGATGGTCAAGCTGAGTCTTTGTGATGTCAAGCCACACCATGGCAACCACTGATTTTGGGCAACCAGAGGTGAAGTGAGTGGCTCCTCATTAACCTAAAGAGTACATATAGAGGGCAGGACCCTTTGAGTAGTGTCCGTTTCCTCAAGATAGCGAAACTCAATAAGACGATAGTATAGACTGGTAGAGATAAGGATTAAGACTCCAAACACATGGATGGATGAAGAAACTGGAAGTCCAAAAGTGAACTTATGTTTGTATTGGGGCGAGGAGGTGGGATGTATGGTGGTGGTCGCAGTCATGAGGAAAAGGGTGTTGTGTTAGTGCTGGCAGTGTATAATAAAGAATTTGATTTCCTTTTTACATGGCACACTACTGAATAATGTCAAACTATTGAAAGGATGGTCAGCTCAAGATCTAAAGTTTTATGCCACAACTGGTACAGTTTTTCCTTTAACAACTTGAGAAGTGAGGTTTCACTCTGTTTCACTGATGATTCACTTCATGTTATATTTGCCCCATACATAAGTAAGATATTAGTAATAAGGGAAATTGGGCATGGTGTACATGGTCATTATCTTCACAATTTTTCTGTAAATCTGGAACTGTTCTAAAATAAAACATCCATTAAAACAACACTCAAAATCCTAGGAAATGGTAGCAACTGAACATAGTGGAATGGACCACTGAAATGACAGGGGAGTATGGGAATTGTCTTAGAGGAAACACCACCTCCCTGCCATATGCTGGACTGTAATGGAACTAGAGGATATGAGAGAGAGAGAGAAGACAGTTTGTGAAAAATTTTAGGAGTTAAGAGGAAGGTCTCTGTTCTATAACCATAGTGTCTGAGTTTTCTGCATCCTCTGCCATCCCAGCCCCACCTTGATGGTCAAGCTGAGGCTTTGTGATGTCAAGCCACACCATGGCAACCACTGATTTTGGGCAACCAGAGGTGAAGTGAGTGGCTCCTCATTAACCTAAAGAGTACATATAGAGGGCAGGACCCTTTGAGTAGTGTCCGTTGCCTCAAGATAGCGAAACTCAATAAGACGATAGTATAGACTGGTAGAGATAAGGATTAAGACTCCAAACACATGGATGGATGAAGAAACTGGAAGTCCAAAAGTGAACTTATGTTTGTATTGGGGCGAGGAGGTGGGATGTATGGTGGTGGTCGCAGTCATGAGGAAAAGGGTGTTGTGTTAGTGCTGGCAGTGTATAATAAAGAATTTGATTTCCTTTTTACATGGCACACTACTGAATAATGTCAAACTATTGAAAGGATGGTCAGCTCAAGATCTGAAGTTTTATGCCACAACTTGTACAGTTTTTCCTTTAACAACTTGAGAAGTGAGGTTTCACTCTAATTGTTTCCCTGATGATTCACTTCATGTTACATTTGCCCCATACATAAGTAAGATATTAGTAATAAGGGAAATTGGGTATGGTGTACATGGTTATTATCTTCACAATTTTTCTGTAAATCCTGAACTATTCTAAAATAAAACAACCATTAAAACAACACTCAAAATCCTAGGAAATGGTAGCAACAGTACATAGTGGAATGGACCACTGAAATGACAGGGGAGTATGGGAATTGTCTTAGAGGAAACACCACCTCCCTGCCATATGCTGGACTGTAATGGAAATAGGGGAAATGAGAGAGAGAGAGAGGACAGTTTGTGAGAAATTTTCGGAGTTAAGAGGAAGGTCTCTGTTCTATAATCAGAGTGTCTGAGATTTCTTCATCCTCTGCCACCCCTCCCCCTCCTGGATGGTCAAGCTGAGGCTTTGTGATGTCAAGCCACACCATGGCAACCACAGATTTTGGGAAACCAGAGCTGAAGTGAGTGGCTCCTCATTAACCTACAGAGTATATATATAGGCCAGGACCCTTTGAGTAGTGTCTGTTGCCTCAAAATAGCGAAACTTAATATGAGGACGGTGTAGACTAGTAGAGATAAGGAATAAAACTCCAAAAACAAGGATGGATGAAATAACTGCAAGTCCTAAAGTGAATTTAAAGTCAGTTTCGCAAATGGTTGAAGAAGACGTGGATAAGGTCAGATTACCTTATTCAATGCTGCCCATTCCCCAGTAATTCCTCACCCATGATTCTGGCCTTGTGCTTTTTGGCCACAGACGCTTCCTCGTTCAATCCATTGTCATTCAATTACAAGCACATTTCTTGAATCATTTTCCAATTTCTTCCCAAAACCAATGTCTTTCTATGCTTAACTTGTTTCCAAACTACATAAACTAGATAGTGCTGATGGTAACTTAGGACTTTAAGCTGAATGAAGATAAGAGTGAGAAAGACAGAAAGAATCAGATAATTGTATTTTACTAATGGAAGGGGAAAACCTACAGTAAGCAAGACAACAACCTTCAGCAAGCAAGGAAGAAAAGAAGCTGATGTTTAATTTAGGTTTGAATTGGGGGGGTGGAATGGATGGTGGTGGTCGAAGTCTTGAGGAGCAGGGTGTTGTGTTCGTGCTGGCAGTGTATAGTAATGAATATGATTTCCTTTTTACATGGCCGTCTATTGAATATTGTTAAAGTATTTACAGGATTGTCAGCTCAAGATGGGAACTTTTACGTCACAACTGGTACAGTTTTTTTTTTAACAACTTGCTCTAGAAGAGCAATGCTGGATATTGGAGATACTAGAGTAGTGAGGTTTTACTCTGTTTCACTGATGATTCACTTCATGTTACATTTGCCCCATACCCAATTAAGATATTAGTAATAAGGGAAATTTGGTATGGTGTACTTGGATATTATCTTCAAAATTTTTCTGTAAATCTGGAACAATTCTAAAATAAAACATCCATTAAAACAACACTCAAATTCCTAGGAAATGTTAATATCTGATAATAGTGGAATGGACCACTGAAATGATGAGGGAGTATGGGAAGTGGCTTAGAGGAAACACCCCCTCCCTGCCATATGATGGAGTATAATGTAACTAGAGGATATGAGAGAGAGAGAGATGTCAGTTTGGGAATAAGTTTAGGAGGTAAGAGGAAGGTCTCTTTTCTATACGCAGAGCGTGTGAGATTTCTGCATCCTCTGCCACCCCGCCCCTTCTCAATGGTCAAGCTGAGGCTTTGAAATAGGAATTATGAGAAGATTAAAACATAAATGATCACCTGAATAAATACCAGCAAGTGTATAAAGAAAATGTGTTTGTACTTTTGCACGTTTCCAGATTCTGTGGAGGGATCTAAGTATGGGCAGGCATGTGAGAAGAGACTAATGTAGAATTCCTTAATTGGGGCACCAGACAAGACTTTCCATACTGAGCCAGACACCTAGAATAAGGACAAGGAGAAGACTTAAGGGGGATTTTTTTCCTGACAATTACTCATTCTTTAAAGGAAGAAACGAAGCTGATGTTTAATTTAGGTTTGGATTAGGCAGGTGGGATGGATGGTGGTGGTCGCAGTCATGAGGAACAGGGTGTAGTGTTAGTGATGGCAGTGTATAATAATGAATTTGATTTCCTTTTTACATGGTAGACTACTGAATATTGTTAAACTATTGACAGGATTGTCAGCTCAAGATGGGAACTTTTATGCCACAACTGGTACAGTTTTTCCTATAACAACTTGGTCAAGAACAGCGTTGTCGGGTATTAAAGATACTAGAGAAGTGAGTTTTCACTCTATTTCAGTGATGATTCACTTCATGTTACATTTGCCCCATACCCAAGTTATATATTGGTAATAAGGGAAATTGGTTATGGTGTACATGGGTATTATCTTCACAATTTTTCTGTAAACATGGAACGATTCTAAAATAAAACATCCATTAAAAAAACACTCAAAATCCTAGGAAACGGTAATATCTGAACTTAGTGGAATGGACCACAGAAATGGCAGGGGGTATGGCAAGTGGCTTAGAGGAAACACCACCTCCCTGCCATATGCTGGACTATAATGGAACTAGAGGAAATGAGAGAGAGAAGTCAGTTTGGGAAAAATTTTAGTAGTTAAGAGGAAGGTCTTTGTTCTATAACCAGAGCATCTGAGACATCTGCACCCTCTCACACCCCCGCCCCTCCTGGATGGTCAAGCTGAGGCTTTGTGATGTCAAGCCACACCATGGCAACCACTGATTTTGGGCAACCTGAACTGAAGTGAGAGGCTCCTCATTTACCTAGAGAGTTTATGTAGAGGCCAGGACCCTATGAGTAGTATTTGTTGCTTCAAGATAGCCAAACGTACTAAGAAGATATTGTAGACTAGTGGAGATAAGGAATAAGACTCCAAACACAGGGATGGCGAAGAAACTGCAAGTCCTAAAGTGAAGTAGAAGTTAGTTTCTCAACTGCATGACGAAGAAGTGGATAAGGTCAGAATACCTTATTTAAATGCTGCCCCTTCCCCAGTAATTCCTCACGCAAGATTCTGGCCTTGTGCTTTTTGGCCACAGACAATTCCTCATTCAATCCATTGTCATTCAATTACAAGCCCGTTTCCTCATAATTTTTCGAATTTCTAAGCCAAAACCAATGTTTTCTATGTTGAACTTGTTTCCAAGAAACATAACCAATGTAGTGATGATGGTAAATTTGGACCTTAAGTAGAATGAAGACAAGAGGGAGAACGACTGAAAGAATCAGATAATTGTATTTTACTATTGGATGGGGAAAACCTCCAGTAAGCAAGCCAACAAACGCAGAAGAAGACGTGCTGGAGTATTCATCTACCACAGGTGATATCCAGGGTCTCCCAGAGAAACCCACTTAATAATGTGTTTCCCTCTATATAAAATGCTTCAGAAATGGGCATTATGAGAAGTTGAAAACATTAAAGTTCTCTCTGAAAAAATACCAGCAAGGGTATAATGGAAATGTGTTTGTATTTTTGCTTGTTTTCAGATGATGGGGAGGCACCTAAGGAGGGGGCAGCAATGTGAGAAGGGAGTAATGTAGAATTATTTAATTAGGGCACCAGACAAGGCAATCCATACTGAGCCAGACAACTAGAATAAGGACAAGGAGAAGACAGAAGGGGGATTTTATCCTCAACACTTTCTCAAAATGGAAAGGAAGTAAAGAAGCTGATGTTTAATTTCGGTTTGGATTGGGGGGGGGGTGGGATAGATGGTGGTAGTCGCAGTCATGAGGAACAGCGTACGGACTTAGTGCTGGTAGTGTATAATAGTGAACTTGATTTCCTTTTTACATGGTAGAGTATTGAATATTGTTAAACTATTGACAGGATTGTCCGCTGAAGATGGGAACTTCTATGCCACAATGGTACAGTTTTTCCTTTAACAACTTGGTCTAGAATAGCGTTGTTGGATATTGGATATACTAGAGAAGTGAGGTTTCACTCTATTTCACTGATGATTCACTTCAGGTTACATTTACCCCATACCCAAGTAAGATATTAGTAATAAGGGAAATTGTTTATGGTGTACATGGGTATTTTATTCACAATTTTTCTGTAAATCTGGAACTATACTAAAATAAAACATCCATTAAAATTACTCTCAAAATACTAGAAAATGGTAACATCTGAACATAGTGGAATGGACAACTGAAATGACGGTGGAGTTTGGGATGTGGCTTAGAGGAAACACCACCTACCTGCCATATGCTGGACTATAATGGAACTAGAGGAAATGAGAGAGAGAGAGAGAGGTAAGTTTGAGAAAAATTTCAGGAGGTTAGAGGAAAGATCTTTTCTATAAACAGAGCGTCTGAGACTTCTGCATCCTCTGTCACCCCTGTCCCTCCTTGATGATCAAGCTGAGGCTTTTTGATGTCAAGCCACACCATGGCAACCACTGATTTTGGCCAACCAGAGCTGAAGTGAGTGGCTCCTCATTGACCTAGAGAGTATATATAGAGGCCTGGACCCTTTGAGTAGTGTCTGTTGCCTCAAGATAGCCAAACTTACTAAGAATATATTGTACACTGGTGGAGATAAGAAATAAGACTCCAAACAAAAGGATGGATGAAGAAACTGCAAGTCCTAAAGTGAATTAGAAGTCAGTTTCTCAACTGGATGACGAAGAAGTGGATAAGGTCAGAATAACTTATTCATATGCTGCCGCTTCCCCAGTAATTCTGCACCCAAGATTCTGGCCTTGTGCTTTTTGTCCACAGACACTTCCTCATTCAATCCATTGTCATCCAATTAAAAGCTCATTTCCAAATCATTTTCCACTTAATTCCCCAAAACCAATCTCTTTCTGTGTCTATCTTTTTTCCAAACTTCATAACCAAGATAGTGGGGATGGTAAATTTGGATTTTAAGCTGAATGAAGACATGAGGGAGAAAGACAGAAGGAATGATATAATTGTATTTTCCTACAGGAAGAAGAAATCTCCAGAAAGCAAGCCAACGAATGCAGAAGAAGAAGTCCTGGAGTGTTCATCTACCACAGGTGATACCCAGGTTCTCCCAGGGGAACACACTTAATAATGTTTATCCCTCTATAAACAATGCTTCAGAAATGGGCATTATGAGAAGATGAAAATATTAATAGTTTCCATGAATAAATACCAGCAAGGCTATAAAGGAAATGTATTTGTATTTTTGTGAGTTTTCAGATAATGGGGAAGGAGCTAGGGAGTGGGAAGTCATGTGAGAAGGGAGGAATGTAGAATTCTTTAATTGGGGCACCAGACAAGCCATTCCATACTGAGCCAGACACCTAGAATAAAGACAAGGAGAAGACTGAAGGGGATTTTTCCTCCACACTTTATCATACTTTCAAGGAAGAAAAGAAGCTGATGTTTATTTTAGGTTTGGATTAGGGGGGTAGGATGGATGGTGGTGGTTGCAGTCATGAGGAACAGGGTGTTGTGTTAGTGCTGGCAGTGTATAATAATGAATTTGATTTCCTTTTTTACATGGTAGACTATTGAATATTGTTAAACTATTGACAGGATTGTCAGCTCAACATGGGAACTTTTATGCCGCAGCTGGTACAGTTTTTCCTATAACAAGTTGGTCTAGTACAGCGTTGTTGGGTATTAGAGATACTAGAGAATTGAGGTTTCACTCTATTTCACTGATGATTCACTTCAGGTTACATTTGCCCCATACCCAAGTAATATATTAGTAATAAGGGAAATTGGTTATGGTGTACATGGATATTATCTTCACAATTTTTCTGTAAATATGGAACTATTCTAAAATAAAACATCCATTAAAACAATGCTCAAAATCCTAGGAAATGGTAATATCTATACTTAGTGGAGTGGACCACTGAAATGACGGGGGAGTATGGGAATTGTCTTAGAGGAAACACCACCTCCCTGCCATATGCTGGACTATAATGGAACTAGAGGAAATGAGAGAGAGAGGTCAGTTTGGGAAAAATTTTAGGAGGTTAGAGGAAGGTCTCTTTTCTATAACCAGAGCGTCTGAGACATCTGCATCCTCTCCCACCCCCGCCCCTCATAGATGGTCAAGCTGAGGCTTTGTAATGTCTAGCCACACCAAGGTACCACTGATTTTGGGCAACCAGAACTGAAGTGAGAGGCTCCTCGTTTACCTAGAGAGTATATATAGCGGCCAGGAACCTTTGAGTAGTTTTTCTTGCATGAAGATAGCCAAACTTACTAAGAAGTTATTGTAGACTAGTGGAGATAAGGAATAAGACTCCAAACACAAGGATGGATGAAGAAACTGCAAGTCCTAAAGTGAATTAGAAGTCAGTTTCTCAACTGCATGATGAAGAAGTGGATAAGGTCAGAATACCTTATTCAAATGCTCCCCCTTCCCCCTTAATTCCTCACCCAAGATTCTGGCATTGTGCTTTCTGGCTGCACACACTTCCTTATTCAATCCATTGTCATTCAATTACAAGCCCATTTCCAAATCATTCTCCAATTTCTTCCCCAAAGCAAATGTCTTTCTGTGTTTAACTTGTTTCCAGACTACATATGTTAAGCCCCGATTTCAAAATCCCCCAAGAGAGACCTCTAGGGAGCGGAATCCGATGCAAAAGCATAGACTCTTTTATTCAAGACCGGGACATGGTCGCCCTCCTTCCTCCATTCCTGGATGCAAAAGAGAGCCCCCAGTCCCAAGGGAACAAAGTATTTACAGGGCTTGTGGTCGGGGGGGGGGGGTGGGGAAACACTCTGACTACTAATTTGGCCCATTCCGGTTGGTTGATTGAGGGTGGGGGCTAGTGATGCAAGGGCAGGGTACATCTATGGTGTGGTTACAGAAAGACAGGGGGGTGGCTAGCATACCCTTGGCCTTGGGCTAGTTTCCACTGCTTTCCCATTGGCTGAGATAAGGGCAGGCTAAGTAACTGATACATTCTGCGGCTTTCTCTTGGAAGAGGGGATAAGGACACAGCTATCAGTCCTGTTCTGTCCTTTCATTCCCCCCTTGTCTTGGAACATCCGGCTCAATCATGAGACGGACTGAACTATAAACTGATCCACTTTTATACACTTCTTGACAAATTGGACTAGTCTGTTAATAATGCAAGGGCCATAAGTGAACAGCAGCAGGAGGATTACAAGGGGTCTGCCGAGGTCTGCTGTCTTCTTGAGGGTGATCTGCTGTGGGTGTGTCTTGTCAGATTTCACCTTCCAGTCAGGCTCCCTGCTGTCCTGGGCACAGAAGGAGCTGGGCTTGCGACCTGGCAGAGAAAAACTATAACAAATGGTCTGGTGGAAGGGAAAGAAAACATTTCAGTTTTAAAAACCTCCATCGAAATAGAGTTTTTCTTAAAAATTCCTCTATGGCCATCAAAAAGCCAAATCACGATGAATTCATCTACTGTATTCAATTTGGCCTGATGTTTGCAAAAACACAACAAGAATGGTAATTGAATACCTTTGTTGGACTTTCATGATTGAATCTTAATGTGCCCCATAGGGCCAGGAAGACAAGCCATCCAGCTGCCATCAGGCCTGCCTGTAGTATCTGCTGCGTTAGGTGAATTACACACCTGTAGCAACTCCACCTGAGCCCATGCTCTAGGCTTTAAGGCCCATCTCAGTAGCCCTACTACTCGTTGCGGCCCAGAGTGTGTGGGGGTTCCACAGGGATTCAGAGGCATCCTTATATCTCCCCTTCTACTCTTAACAACCACCAGTGATGGTAGGTCATGGGCCTCACGCTCCAGCACCAGCCATCTTCAGGGCTCCCAAGCAGGATATCAGGCTTTCTCCGTGGCACTCTTATTGGCTTCAAGCCTTCAGAGCTCAGACAGGTTTCTTTAAAATATGATACTCCAGTCAAAGTTTCTGGTAAATAAAGTCACTAATGAAAACTGGTCTTATTGATTTCATGCAAAGAAATGTATTGCCATGTCTTATTAAGCATTGCCAGATTTCATAGGAATTATATAAGGAGAAAAACATACTGATCTGCTCTCAGATCTTCTGATTTTTCTTGTCAGTCCTTTAAGAATGCATAATTATGCTTCAGACCTTCCATTCTAAATAGGCCTTTCCCAGCTCTCTACAGCCGAGGTTTGTACCACCCCTGACATGGGCATGGTCATGCAGGCCTGCAAGACAGTACACAGGTTGCCAACTGTTAGCTGTTCCTCCATTGAGACCAAAACCTGATGGGTATTCTTCTTTGTCCAGTTGGGCATCTGCATTCTTGGCAGCCAGACACCCTTTACTTTTGGGATTCATTCCATATAGTCCCCATCCAGGACAGCGAACACATAGCTATAACAATGTCCCTCAGTGTGGGAGACTGGACACTTGCCAGTTATTCCCAAAGACTACCAAGGACTTTAGACCATCACCGGTCCACAGTGACAGCTACATTGAAACCTGTAAGAGAACTGAAGGTTAATACAACATATTAAAACAATGAAACATAATATTGGCACCATGGCCACTTCAGGCAGCTAAATCCTCCGCTACTAAACATGAGATATGGAAGGGCTATACAAACATTTTAGGGAGGTGACTCAAGTCCACTCTTTGACCTTTGTATAAAAGGTAAAATTGTCCTTGTCTTTCTGAAGCCATGTCTATGAAGATGCAGGCATCATCTGAGCCTATTATACAATTTTCTGCAGGTATAGTCCTTTTCAAGTTGGGGTGAGTCCTGGGGTCGTGAACTTCTTTACCCACACCGAGTCCCCAGGCTGGAAAGGATGTACAGAGTCTGAGGTGGCACTGGAGGGTATCTCGAACAAGCTTATGGGTGGCTTGTCATTTCTGTAAGAGATCACGTCGAAGTAAGGGGTACAGGCATTCTGGCATAACTAGAAACGAATGAGTTACCATGTTCTTTCTGAGGTCCACAGTACTCTTTGATGTAGAAGGAAAAAGGCAGTTTGTCCGGTGGCTCTTAGAACTGGTGTCTTCTTAGATGTTACTGGTCCCATTGGCTCTGTCAAGACTGAATAGGCTCCTCCAGAACACAACAGAAAATTGACCGGGGGTTCTATTTATCTACAAATATTTATACATAAGTAGACATATAAACATGAAATAAACATCCACATTTACACCCTTTCAGTTAACAAGTACTTTTACAGTCTTGGGAATTTCGGCAGATAACAGGAACACTGCCCAAGTCCCTTGATGGGGGCCTGACAAGAACAGATGTGGCAGCCTTTGGCTGGGGGTATAAAGTCTCCATTCTTTCTCTCTCGGCACTGCTAACGACAGGATCATTGGCGTAGTCTCTTCACCCAAGCAAGGTTGTGCTGAGCCATCTGGGGCAAAAGTGGTTTCTGCTTCCATTTTGGCTAAAAGGTCTCTGTCCATTAGAGGGATCAGGTCAAGAGGTAAATAGAGGAATTCATGAACCACCTGATGGCCGCCTAACTGACATCGGTGGGGGTAGCAGAACAGTCTGCAGCTGTGGTACCTTACCGGTAGCTCCAATAATGGTGACTTCCTGTCCTGAGAGGGGAGCTACTTTTTGAGTAACTACCGAGTGCTCTGCTGCTGTATCAATCATTAAGTTCACAGTCTGGCCCCCAATCTTCATTTTGACCATCGGCTCATGGGGGCCCAGTTGGAAAAAGCCCAGTCTCTCCTATTCAGAGTCAGCTGTTGCCAGTCCGAGGAGGTCTGCCTCAGGAGGCTATGGCCACGCGCGTCTGGGTGGTTTGGATGGCCTTGCCAGCTTCTTCTGGCCTGCTACTAAACTTTACTC
The DNA here is from genome assembly GCF_964212035.1 of Myotis nattereri. NCBI lineage: Eukaryota > Metazoa > Chordata > Mammalia > Chiroptera > Vespertilionidae > Myotis > Myotis nattereri. Next base: position 55,855,942 of record NC_138078.1, read on the forward strand.
GGTCCCTTCTTACACATGAAGAACTGGACCGAAGGCAGCAAGGTTTGAGCAATTCTAAAATTCCTTAACATACATTTTATCATTCATGTTGCAGGGAGGGCCCAGGTTGGCTCCTCCTGAATAAAAGAACTAATCAAAATAAGGCTTATTTTCTAACTTCATTTGTCCCTGGGTGTGGACAACAAATGATACTAATCAGATTGACATCAACGATTTAACCTTTGTTTAGGGAGGCAAATGCAAAGCATTTACTCCCAAGTGTCATTGGTTTAGGGAAGACAGGATTTCTGCTCAGTTTCCCTATTTTACTAGTCCCAGCTTACTGGTCTATCATGCATTCAATTTTCTTAAAATGTATTCTGGCACAGGAGAAAGTTGTTTTGTTGTACACAGGTAGTTTAACTCCTATATAACTGGGCTTGGACCTCTGCCCACTAAACTGCAGTCTCTAAGTTCAAAATGCAGCCTCGGGTTTTCTAACCCAATGAGGTTTCAGCCAGTCTCTGAGTCAGACTCCTCCTCTCTTGGAGAATTTCAAAGTCCTGATGGCTTCCAGGTCCAGGGAGAGTGGCTTTTTGTTAACCCTTAGGGCCCTGCTTTTTGCCTTTTTACCAGTTTCCTTCGTGGCAGAGCAGCAACCAGGCCTCTTTCAAGGGAGTGCACTAGAAGGGGACATCAGCCCCTCCTGTGAGCCAGTTGCTCTGCCTAGGGTCTCCCAGGGGCCCAGCTATAGCGTACCTCAGCAAATCCCCAAAGCCGCTGCCCTTCTGCAGTGGTATGGACTCAAGCAGGGGATTGACGGGATGTAGCTGGCAGTGAAGCGCTCGCTGGCTTCTGCGTGCAGCTACTCGTGCCCAGAAGCTCTGCCCCGCAGCATGCACCGCATTGGTAGCTCCAGCACCTTGGCGTTCTCCAGCTTATCCTGCACCTCAGTGCCCAACAGCAGCTGCTGAAGCTCCTGTAGGCTATCATTGATCCACGTGCACGAGGCTTCTTCTCCACCAGGGGTTTCTGCGCCTTGCGGGAAGCTCAGGCATTCAGCCCCCCCCCCTCCTTTTACCTGGCTCTCAGGGGCTGAGTCTGCCTGGCAAACAGTTCTAAATTACCAGTGGGGCTGCAGATTCTAGCTTTGTGCCTCCTCTGATTTTCTAGCGGGAGTTTAGTTGTTTGTTTGTTTTTTATTCTTAGAAACCTTGATCCTATAATGATTACCAAAAGTGAACATTCAGCAATTTTAGATTAATATTTATGAACATATTTTAAATGTACTTTTACTCTTAAGATATATCTAGAGCTTTTGTGATAAAACTAAGAACAGGTATCGGTCTGATTCAGCATTGGAGAGGTTAAAAGAATAAACCAGGGCAGAGAAAGATTGTGCTTACAGTTATTTTTTTGTAACCTTGAAGTTCATTGATAAGACCTGTTAGGTTTGCAGCCAGCAGCATAACTGCCAAAACCCCTTCCCCCTTGTCTCATCCCTGGCCCATTGCTTTTTCTCACAGAGTCTGCCTTGAAATATATTGGTGCATAGGGAGGTTTCTTGCAGACAGAAAACCTTGAGACCATCTGAAATCCAGTTACAGATGCTTTCAGAATCCGGATGAGGGAGGAAGGGAAAGACCTGGTTATGTTCTCTATGAGGGGTCTAATAAACAATTGAAAACAGCAAGTTGAACAAACTACAGTCAGAGGCAGTAATTCTTGCTGTCCTGAGGAGCTGTCCACCAAAGAGATAAGAAAACCATGAATAACAAGTTCTTTGAAATTTGCTACTTTGTTAATTTGCTAAGCAAACAGTTAACTTGAAAAGACTTCTCTCTTGCTCTTTTATAAGCAATCTCAGAACTAAGCAATCTTGGAATTACAGTGATTTACAACCAAGGTAAGAACAATTTATAGACAGAAATTTATATTAACTCAGTGGGCTGATTCCTTCTGTAATGGGGAGCAAAAGACTCTGAGAACTGCTAGAGATTCTTGCAGCCAGGTCCAATCGTTCAGCCAGATGAATGAACAGAAATGCAAAATAAATCAAAGTAACTTCACTTCACACAGACTAGTAATGAGCAGCCAAAATAGACAAACACTCATATTCACACTCTCTCAGTAGAATAACCCAGACTGGAGCTGAGCAGATAAACAAAACAATGCCCAACTCCCCAGACGAGCATGGGGGCACTCTTGGCACCCATGTCCCAGAACAGAATTCTCGACCAACCTTTTGGTTAGAATCTACAGGAGGATTTAAGACTGCTTCCAGTCCCCCCTCTCGGTAGGAAATTGGCTAGCCCCACACAAACAAACAGCTCTTCACTCATGCTTTGTCAATGTTTCGGCATTCATTCCAATTCCACAATCTCTATTGTACCCCTTTAAATTTTTTTTTTATTTATTGCTTAAAGTATTACAAAGGGTATTACATATGTGTCCATTTTATCCCTCCGCCCTAGACAGTCCCATAGCCTCCCCTATGCCCCCATGTCTTATGTCCACTGGTTATGCTTATATGCATGCATACAAGTCCTTTAGTTGATCTCTTACCCCCCTACCTCCTACCCCCCATCCCTCCCCGGCCTTCCCGCTGCAGTTTGACAATCTGTTTGAAGCAGCTCTGCCTCTGTATCTATTATTGTTCAAAAGTTTATAATGGTCTCTATTATCCATTAATGAGTGAGATCATGTGGTATTTTTCCTTCATTGACTGGCTTATTTCACTTAGCATAATGCTCTCCAGTTCCATCCATGCTGTTGCAATTGGTAAGAGTTCCTTCCTTTTAAGAGCAGGATAGTATTCCATCGTGTAGATGTACCACAGTTTTCTAATCCATTCATCTACTGATGGGCACTTAGGCTGTTTCCAGATCTTAGCTATGGTGAATTGTGCTGCTATGAACATAGGGGTGCATATATCCTTTCTGATTGGTGTTTCTGGCTTCTTGGGATATATTCCTAGAAGTGGGATCACAGGGTCAAATGGGAGTTCCATTTTCAGTTTTTTAAGGAAACGCCATACTGTCTTCCATAGTGGCTGCACCAGTCTGCATTCGCACCAGCAGTGCACAAGTGTTCCTTTTTCTCCACATCCTCTCCAGCACTGGTCGTTTGTTGATTTGTTGATGATAGCCAGTCTGACAGGTGTGAGATGGTACCTCATTGTTGTTTTGTTTTGCATCTCTCGGATGATTAGTGACTTTGAGCATGTTTTCATATGTCTCTTGGCTTTCTGAATGTCCTCTTTTGAGAGGTGTTTCTCTAGGTCCCTTGCCCATTTTTTGATTGGATTGCTTAACTTCCTTTTGTTAAGTTGTATAAGTTCCCTATAAATTTTGGAGATTAGGCCCTTATCAGATATGAAATTGGCAAATATGTTTTCCCACACAGCGGGTTTTCTCATTTTTTGTTGATGGTTTCCTTTGCTGTGCAAAAGCTTTTTATTTTGATGTAGTCCCATTTGTTTATTTTCTCTTTAGTTTCCATTGCTCTAGGAGCTGTATCAGTGAAGAAATTGCTTCGGCATATGTCTGAGATTTTGTTGCCTTTGGATTCTTCTAGAATTTTTATGGTTTCCTGTTGTACATTTAAGTCCTTTATCCATTTTGAGTTTATTTTTGTGTATGGTGTAAGTTGGTGGTCTAGTTTCATTTTCTTGCATATATCTGTCCAATTTTCCCAACACCATTTATTGAAGAGACTATCTTGGCTCCATTGTATGTTCTTGCCTCCTTTGTCAAATATTAATTGAGCTTATTGGTTCGGGCCGATTTCTGGGCTCTCTATTCTATTCCATTGATCTATATGCCTATTCTTGTGCCAATACCAGGCAGTTTTGAGAAAAGTGGCTTTGTAATACAACTTGATATATGGTATTGAGATCCCACCTACTTTGGTCTTTTTCAGAATTGCTGCAGCTACTCGGGGTCTTTTTTTATTCCAGATGAATTTTTGGAGAGTTCGTTCTAGATCTGTGAAGTATGCCGTTGGTATTTTAATGGGAAGTGCGTTGAATTTATAGATTGCTTTGGGTAGTATGGACATTTTAATGATGTTGATTCTACCAATCCATGAACACAGTATGTTCTTCCATCTGTTTATGTCTTCCTCTATATCTTTTTTCAACGTCCTGTAGTTTTCTGAGTAGAGGTCTTTTACCTCTTTAGTTAAGTTTATTACTAGGTAGCTTAATTTTTTTGGTGCGATGGTAAACGGGATTGTTTTTATAATCTCTCTTTCTGAAAGTTCACTATTGGTGTATAGAAATGCCTCAGATTTCTTGGGGTTAATTTTGTATCCTGCTACATTGCCAAATTCATGTATTAAGTCTTCTAGCTTTTTGATGGAGTCTCTAGGGTTTTGTATGTATAATATCATGTCATCTGCAAATAAGGACAGTTTTACTTCCTCTTTTCCAATTTGGATGCCTTTTATTTCTTCTTCTTGCCGAATTGCAATGGCTAGCACTTCCAGTACTATGCTGAACAGGAGTGGTGAGAGGGGGCATCCCTGTCTTGTTCCTGTTCTTAGGGGAAATGGTGTTAGTTTTTGTCCATTGAGTATGATGTTGGCTGTGGGCCTGTCATATATGGCTTGTATTATGTTGAGGTATGATCCTTCTACTCCCAACTTGCTGAGAGCTTTTATCAAAAATGGGTGTTGAATTTTGTCAAATGCTTTTTCTGCATCAATTGATATGACCATGTGTTTTTTTTCTTTCAATTTGTTTATGTCATGTATCACGTTTATTGATTTGCGGATATTGTACCATCCTTGCATCCCTGGGATAAATCCTACTTGGTCATGGTGTATGATCTTTCTGATGTACTGCTGGATCCGATTTGCTAAGATTTTGTTGAGGATTTTGGCATCTATGTTCATGTGGGATATTGGCCTGTAATTCTCTTTCATTGTGTTCTCTTTACCTGGTTTTGGTATTAGGGTGATGCTGGCTTCATAGAATGAGCTTGGAAGTGTTCCTTACTCCTGAATTTTTTGTAGTAGTCTGAGGAGGATAGGTTTTAGTTCTTCCTTGAATGTTTGGTAAAACTCCCCTGTGAAGCCGTCTGGTCCTGTGCTTTTGTTTGCTGGAAGCTTTTTGATGACTGCTTCAATTTCTTCCATAGTAATTGGTCTTTTGAGATTTTTAGATTCTTCCTGATTGAGTTTTGGAATGTTGTATTTTTCTATGAATTTGTCCATTTCCTCCATTTTTTCTAGTTTGTTGGAGCAGAGCTGTCCATAGTATTTTTTAACAATCATTTGTATTTCTGTGGGGTCGGTTGTTATTTTGCCTCTACATTTCTGATTTTGTTTATTTGGGTCCTCTCTCTTTGCTTCTTGGTGAGTCTGGCTAGAGGTTTGTCAATCTTTTTTTTTTTATCAAATAGATTTTCAATATCTTGTTCTCTTTCATCTTCTGGCACCCCTATAATTCTGATGTTGTTACGCTTGAAGCTGTCCCAGAGGCTCCTTACACTATCCTCGCATTTTTGGATTCTTTTTTCATTTTGTTTTTCCGGTTGGGTGTTTTTTGCTTCCTCTCATTTCAAATCATTGACTTGATTCTTGCGCTCCACTGGTCTGCTGTCGGGAGTCTGTATAATATTCATTATTTCAGTCCGTGTATGCTTAATTTCTAGTTGGTTCTCCAATATAACATCGAGGGTCTCATTAGTTTTCTTGTAGATCTCATTAAATTTATCGGCGGCTTCTAAACAGGTCTCGAGAGACCTTAAAAGTGTGGTTCTGAACTCTATATCTTCCATTGACAATTTTGTCCTGTTTCTTTGTCTCCGCATTTTGTTATGCTCCCTTGGTGCACCCCCTAGTGGTCTTTGTTCGCAGTCTTATAGTTATATCTTGATTGTTGTAGCTAATTCCAGGGAGGGTTTGACCTCCAGGCCAAGTGGCTATGAGAATCAGCTGTGTCTGCAGTGAGAGAACTTCTGTCCTCTAGGGAGGTGCTAATCTAGCCTTTGCCTGAGGCTATCTGGCAAATGCCTCTGTGCAGGGTTTGAGCGGGGCGGGTCGCACAGGATCAATAGGGTCGGCCAGAGAGAGGAGTTATGGCGGCTCTCAGTCCTGTCCCCAGGGGCTCTGCCTCTCTGAGTCCCAGCAATGGCTGCAAACCTCGGAGAGAAAGCTGCACTCGCTCTGACTGAAGCCAGACAGTCCCGCTTCTCCCGTTTGAGTCTGGGTCCCTAAAGACTCGCCTGTATCTGGTGCTCTGAGTCTGCGAGTCCTTCCCGATTGAAAACGCCAACTGCGCCCTCCTCCTCCAGCCCGCTCCGCGCACTCTGCACCTCAGAATTTGACTTCAGCACTGTGCCTCCTCAGAGTGTCCGTATGCGTTTCTCTTTCCTCCTAGTTGTAGGACTTCCACTCAGCCAGCGTTCCTGTGGTTCTGGATGATGTCCCTTCCGTTTTTTGGTTTCATTTTTGAAGTAGTTCTTCAAAGCAGCAAACTCCTGTGTTAACCTATGCCGCCATCTTGGTTCTCCCAGTTTGTCAATCTTGTTTATCCTTTCAAAGAACCAGCTCTTGGTTTCATTGATTTTCTGTATTGTTTTTTTGGTCTCTATGTCATTTATTTCTGCTCTAATCTTTATTATCTCCTTCCTTCTGCTCACTCTGGGGTTTACTTGTCGCTCTCTTTCTAATTCTTTGAGTTGTAGAGTTAGCTGATTTACTACCATTTTTTCTTATTTTTTGAGATGGGCCTGTAGAGCTATAAACTTCCCTCTCAGGACTGCTTTCATTGTGTCCCATAGGTTTTGGATTGTTGTGTTTTCATTGTCATTAGTTTCCAGGATGTTTCGAATTTCTTCTTTGATTTCATTGGTAACCCAATCAATATTTAATAGCATGTTATTCAGCTTCCAGGTGTTTGAGTATTTTGGGTTGTTTTTATTGTAGTTTATTTCTAATATTATGCCATCGTGGTCTGCGAAGACGCTTTTTATGATTTCAATCCTCTTGAATTTGGGGATACTTTGCTTGTGACCCAATATATGGTCTATTTTTGAATATGTGTTATGAGCATTTGAGTAGAATGTATATTCCCTGGCTTTGGGGTGAAGTGTTCTGAAGATGTCTATTAAGTCCATCTGATCTAGTGAGTCATTTAGGATTGCTGTATCTTTGCTGATTGTTTGTCTAGAGGGCTTATCCAGTATTGTCAGTGGTGTATTAAAGTCCCCTACTATGATTGTATTGTTGTCGATCTCTCCTTTGATATCTTCCAGGAGTTTTTTTATGAATTTGGGTGCTCCTGCATTGGGTGCATATGTTTTTTCCCAGGGTTATATCTTCTTGTTGTATTGATCCCTTTAGCATTATGAAGTGGCCTTCCTTATCTCTTGTTATGGCCTTCACTTTGAGGTCTATTTTGTCCGATATAAGTATTGCTACCCCAGCTTTCTTTTCCTTTCCATTTGCCTGAAAGATATTTTTCCATCCTTTCACTTTCCGTCCGTGTGAGTCCCTTCTAATGAGGTGGGTTTCTTGTAGACAGCAGAAGTATGGGTCATGTTTTTTCATCCAATCAGCCACACGATGTCTTTTGTTTGGAGCATTTAGTCCGTTTACGTTTAAAGTTATTATTGAAAGGTACTTGTTGGTAGCCATTTCTGTTTTTGTGTGGCTGTTTTCTTTCTGAGATTTTAATTTCTTATTTTTATACCAGTCCCTTTAGCATTCCTTGCATTGCTGGCTTGGTGGTGATAAACTCCCTTAGCCTTTTTTTGTCAGTGAAGCTTCTTATTTCCCCTTCAAGTTTGAATGATAGCCTTGCTGGATAGAGTATTCTTGGATTCAGTCCTTTGCTTTGCATCACTTTGTAAATTTCTGTCCATTCTTTTCTGGCCTGATGTTTTTCTGTTGAGAAATCATTTGACAATCTAATGGGAGATCCCTTGTATGTCACTTTCCGTCTCTCTCTTGCAGCCTGTAAGATTCTCTCTTTGTCCTGAACATTTGCCATGGTAATTATGATGTGTCTTGGTGTGGGTCTTTTCGGGTTCACCTTGTTTGGGACTCTCTGGGTTTGTGTGAATTTTTTCTTCCCCACTTTAGGGAAGTTTTCTCATATTATTTCTTCTAATAGGTTTTCTAATCCTTGTTCATCCTTCTTTTGTTCTGGTACCCCTATTATTCGTATGTTGTTTTGTTTCATGTTGTCCCAAAGCTCCCTTAGGCTCTCCTCCTGTCTTTTAATTTTTTTCTCTAATTGCAGTACATTTTGGGTGTGTTTTGCTTCCTTGTCTTCTAATTTACTAATTCGGTCCTCCGCTTCTCCTAGTCTACTGTTGATACTTTCAATGGAGTTTTTCATTACAGCTATATCACTCTTCATGTCTTCTTGGGTCTTACTTAAGTTGATGATTTTTTCATCTGTTTCTTCTATCTTCTTCCATATGTTATCGATTTTTTCATCTGTTTCTTCTTGCTTCTTGCGGAGGTTGTCGATTTTTTCGTCCATCCGGTTTATGCACTCTAGGACCCTTATTCTGAATTCTTTTTCTGTCATGTTGCATGCCTCTGTATTACTTAGCTGCTTTTCTGGAGAGTCCTCCTTCTCTTTCCTTTGGGGGTTTCTTTGTGTACCCATGTTTGATCTCACTGACATATCTAGACGTTGAGTCTTTCAGTGGTTGCTCACTTGGTGGCAGTGACTCCTTGGTCTGTGGTTGCTCTTCGAGCGGTTGCGGTAGCAGCTGCTCTTCCGTTGGCAGCAGCTCCTCTGGTGGGTGCTGTTCACAGCTGTGGTGGCTCTTCTGGCTGGTGGGGCGATGTTTCACGTACAGCTGCTGTTCCTCAGCAGAGGGTGTGGTGCTCAGGAGGTTGCTGTTGCGTGGATATCCTGCGTTGTTTTAAAGGCACAAAATACAACACAACAAGGCACCACGTACCAGGCACTATACACAAATATATTCACGATATTAATAACCCCAAATAAAGGTGACCACCTGAATTAAGAGAATTAGGGGATAAGGAAGAAGGAAGAGAAAAAGAGAAAAGAGAAAAAAGAAAAGAAAAGTAGGGACCAAAAAAAGGAGTGCAAAAATGAAATTGGGAAAAAGGAGGGGGGAAAATAAAAGCGAGAAAAGAAAAGAAAAGAAAAGAAAAGAAAAGAGAAAAAAAGAGAGAATGAAGTGGAAGAGGGGAAGAGACTTTTTTATATCAGGAGAATAGTCCTATAGAACAGCCATTAATCCCAACAAATTCCAGCAACAGCTCCCTGGAGATGAATGCAAACTAGAAACAACCAATAATATAACGATGAAAATATAATGGAGAACACTAATCCCAAAATAAAATAAAGAGAAAATAAAATGGCACTTAAAAAAAATGGTAAAATGGTAGCAGTAATAATACTGGTTAAAAATAAGAAGGTAGTAATTAAAAGGGTAAAATCAGGTGATGGAAAAAATAAGAAAAAAAAGAAAAGAAAAGAAAAGAAAAGAAAAAAAAATTGGTTTCTTAGTTAAAAGGTGAAAAAAGAAAAAAAAATTGCAGTAGTGAAGTTCCTTCGGTTCTTCTATTCTTCAGTGTGGCTCGCCTTAGACCTGATAGGTATTCAGGAGAGTGATGAGTTTCCCTGCGATACACTGTTCCTCTGTGTTGTAAACCACAGTCCTTATTTTAAAGCAAGCCGCATTTGTTTCCCAGACTGCCTTATTTTGTGTTTAGCAAAGAGTCAGTTTGTGGGTCAGCCTCTGGGTGGCAGTGTTCTGGGGTTGGCCTCTGAGGCTATAGGGCCTCTCTGTCCAGTGGAAGTTCACCGCCCAGAGCTGGCTGCGTAATAGTTAGTTACCGGCGCTGTGTTGTTGCTGGGATTGAAAATCCCTCTATAGGCCAGACCCTGTTAACTCCCAGGGACTGATCAGGTTATTTTAATCCTTGATCTCCTACAGGGTGGAATCTGGGTGTGGCTGTGCTCCTTGCCTGGGGGCTGGGGGGAGGAGACTCACTCTCCAGAGAGAATGGCTACCCCAGTCCTGGGCTTAGGGGTGTCTCAGCACTCAATTCACTGCCACCTCTCCCGGCCCCCCTTCTCTCCTCAGTCTCTCCCCAGATTCCACTCCTCCGCACACTCTCCCTCTCTTCAGCCCAGGTGAGTGTCTGTATCCAAAATGTTCCATGAACAGGATTCAGTGAAAACAAACAAACGCCGGCCGTGGAAATGGGAAGGCTTGGTTTCTGTAAGCTTCTTCTCTTACCGGCACTGCATGGTCTGGTCAGCTCTTCAGGCTGCCCCCTTTAGGCTCAGTCCTCTGTGATCACAGAACCCATCTCTCAATTCCCCCGGCGGCGCCAGAAATCCCGCAGTTCTCCTTTCTCCCCGTCAGGGGCTGTGCCTGTCCCAAGGGACGCGGCTGTCTGCCACGCAGTCTCCCTCTGACTCTCTGGGCTCAGAGGTCTGGCAAACTTCCCTGCCCAAATCCCTGTTTTTTTTTACCTTTCCAGGGGAGTTCTGCTCTTCCCGGCTGCAAACCGTCTCACCAGCTGAGCAATTTCACCAATTTGGGGTGGATGTTACTAGTTTCAGCTGCTCACTCCATTTGCTCCGGGACACGACCTGGGACGCGTCTGCCTATACCACCGCCATCTTCCGTCTCTTCAAAATTTTTAACATGTAATTAAAAACAGCAGGTTTACATTGTCCCGACCTCATGATGATCAGTGATGAGAAACAGACAAGGGAGGGGTTGACCTTTTTTCACAGATCCTTACTCAGTTGCCCGCCTGACCGAAGTCGTGGAGCCACACAAAGGAGAGGAGATGGCAGGACCCCTCCCTCCACACTCACATACTTTCACCAAACATTCATTCAGTAAAGGCATATAGCTACCACAACACACAATTTTTCCCAATTCAATCCGAACCTTAAACTTTTAGGAAATATTCAGCATTTCTCAATCAGTAACATTTTTAAGAATCAACATCAAAAATGCAAGACGTAAGCTTTTTATCATTTGATTTCAGTTATCTTCAGGGTCCCAAGTTCCCAGCAGTTCTGGAAAACCACACCTGAGGCTGGCAAGCAGGTTTGGCCCAGCCCTTGACTTTAAAACGACCATAATGCTTAAGGGAGTAGTTTGAGTCTGTCCTATAACGTCCGTCCAGTAAGTCCACAGAAAACAGAAAAAAAATACAAACACAGACCAATACAGTCTTCCAACTCTATGGAAGCAGAACCAAAACAACCTTCCAACTCTGTGAAAGCAAAACATCAGATTAGATTAGACGATGGCCATACACCACTTGTCTCAGATTGAGGGGTTTCTTGGCCCCTCCAGATGGAGGATCATAGCGTCCCCCAACTCCTCCCACCCATGGCCCCCCAGTGCATGCACTTAGGCCATTACGGACATTACAGATTTCATAAGTGAGCTCACACAGGACAGAACACAACAGACAACAAACAGACACTTACCACGGTCAGTCAGACACTCCGAATCTGGGTCCCTCGTGAGTCTCAGGGGTTCCGGACGAGCCCCCGAAATGTTAGGCCCAGATTTCAAGATCCCCCAAGACAGACCACTAGGGAGCCAAGTCCAATGCAAAAGCATAGAGTCTTTTATTCAAGCAGGGGACTTGGTCCCCCCACTGCCTCCATTACTGGATGCAAGAAAGAGCCCTGAGTCCCAAGAAACGAATGAATTTATAGGGCTTGGGGTTGGGGGTGGGGGCACACTCTGACCACCGATTTGGCCAATTCCAGTTGTTTGAGTGCAGGCCGGGGGCTAGTGACGCAACGGCAGGGTACAGCTAGGGTCTGGTTTCACAAAGACAGGGGGGTGGCTACCATATTCTTGGCCTTGGGCTAGTTTCCCCAGCACTCGCATTGGCTAAGATAAGGACAGGCTGAGTAACTGATACATGCTTTGGCTTTTTCTTGGAAGAGGGGATAAGGACACAGCTATCTGTCCTGTTCAGTCCTGTCACATAACCAAGATAGTGGCGATGGTCAATTTGTACTTTAAGCTGAATGAAGACAAGAGGGAGAAGTCAGAAAGAATCAGATAATTGTTTTTTACGACAGGAAGGGGAAATCCTCCAGTAAGAAATCCAACAAATGCAGAAGTAGAAGTGCTGGAGTGTTTATCTACCACAGGTGATACCCAGGGTCTCCCAGAGGAACACACTTAACAATGTGTATCCCTCTATCAAAAATGCTTCAGAAATGGGCATTATGAGAAGATGAAAACATTAATGGTCTCCTTGAGTAAATACCAGCAAGGGTATAAAGGAAATGTGTTTGTATTTTTGTGAGTTTTCAGATGATCGGGAGGGATCTAAGGAGGGGGCAGTCATGTGAGAAGGGAGAAATGTAGAATTCTTTAATTGGGGAACCAGAAAAGCCATTCCATAGTGAGCCAGACACTTAGAATAAGGACAAGAAGCAGACTAAATGGGGATTTTTATCCTCAACATTTTCTCATACTGGCAAGGAAGAAAAGAAGCTGATGTTTACTTTAGGTTTTGATTGGGGATGTGGAATGGATGGTGGTGGTCACAGTAATGAGGAACAGGGTATTGTGTTAGTGTTCGCAGTGTATAATAATCAATTTCAATTCCTTTTTACATGGTAGACTATTGAATATTGTTAAACTATTGAAAGAATGGTCAGCTCAAGGTCTGAAGTTTTATTCCACAACTGGTACAGTTTTTCCTTTAACAACTTTGCCTAGAACAGCTTTGCTGGATACTGGAGATACTAGAGAAGTGAGGTTTCACTCTGTTTCACTGATGATTTATTTCATGTTACATTTGCCCCATACCAAAGTCACAAATTAGTAATGAGGGAAATTGTGTATGGTGCACATGGGCATTATCTTCACAATTTTTCTGGAAATCTGGAACTACTCTAATGTAAAACATCCATTAAAACAACACTCAAAATACTAGGAAATGGTAATATTCAAACATAGTGGAATGGATCACTGAAATGACGGGGGAGAATGGGAATTGTCTTAGAGGAAACACTACCTCCCTGCCATATGCTGGACTATAATGGAACTAGAGGGAGAGAGAGAGAGAGAGAGAGAGAGAGAGAGAGAGAGAGAGAGAGATCGAGAGATCACTTTGGGAAAAATTTTAGGAGGTAAGAGGAAGGTCTATTTTCTATAACCACAGCATGTGAGAATTCTGTATCCTCTTCCACCCCCGCCCAAACTGGATGGTCAAGCTGAGGCTTTGTGATGTCAAGCCACTCCATGGCAACCACTGATTTTTGGCAACCAGAGCTGCAGTGAGTGGCTTCTCATTGACCTAGAGAGTATATATAGAGCGCAGAACCATTTTAGTAATGTCTGTTGCCTCAAGATAGCCAAACTTACTAAGAAGATATTGAAGAATAGTGGCGATAAGGAATAAGACTACAAACACAAGTATGGATGAAGAATCTGCAAGTCCTAATGTGAATTAGAAGAAAGTTTCTCAACTGGATGGCGAAGACGTGGCAAAGGTTAGAATACCTTATTCAAATGCTGCCCCTTCCCCAGTATTTCCTCACCCAAGATTCTGGCCTGGTCGTTTTTGGCCAGAGACACTTCCTCATTCAATCCATTGTCATTCAATTACAAGCCCATTTCCTAATCATTTTCCAATTTCTTCTCCAAAACCAATGTCTTTCTGTGTTTAACTTGTTTCCAAAATACATAATAAAGATAGTGCAGATGGTAAATTTGGACTTTTATCTGAATTGAGACAAGAGGGAGAAAGAAAGAATCAGATAATTATATTTTACTACACGAAGTGTAAAACCTCCAGTAAGCAAGCCAACAAATGCAGAAGAAGAAGTGTTGGAGTGTTCATCTAGCACAGGTGATACCCAGGGTCTCCCAGAGGTACACACTTAGTAATGTGTATCCCTCTATAAAAAATGCTTCAAAAACGGCCATTATGACAAGATGTAAACATTAATGGTCTCCATGAATAAATATCAGCAAGGAAATGTGTTTGTATTTTTGAGTGTTTTCACATGAGGGGGAGGGATCTAAGGAGGGGGCAGGCATATGACAAGGGAGTAATGTAGAATTCTTTAATTGGGGCACCAGACAAGCCATTCCATACTGAGCCAGACACTTCGCATAAGCACAAGAATAAGACTGAATGGGGATTTTTTTCCTCAACACTTTCTCATACTGGCAAGGAAGAAAGAAGCTGATGTCTAATTTAGGTTTGTATTGGGGGTGTGGGATGAATGGTGTTGGTTGCAGTCATGAGGAGGAGGGTGTTCTGTTAGTGCTGGCAGTGTATAATAATGAATTTTATTTCCTTTTTACATGGTAGACTATTGAATATTGTTAAACTATTGAAAGGATAGTCAGCTCAATTCTGAAGTTTTATTCCACAACTGGTAGAGTTTTTATTTAACAACTTGGTCTAAAACAGCATTGTTGGATATTGGGGATACTAGAAAAGTGAGGTTTCACTCTAACTGTTTCACTGATGATTCACTTCATGTTACATTTGCCCCATACCAAAGTGAGATATTAGTAATAAGGGAAATTGGGTATGGTGTACATGGGCATTGTCTTCAAAATTTTTCTGTTATTCTGGAACTAATCTAAAATGAAACATCCATAAAATGTTGTGTGTTTCCTTCCCACATCCCACGTGTGTCAAGTTTCAGGAACTGGAAGCAGAGCCCCACACAAATTAAAATGAAAACAAGGGAATATTGGGGGCCCAGGCAAGCAAGTACAACTCAGGGGAAAGGACTTCCTCCCTTGCTCAGGCCTCACCAAGCTTTTATTGATTCTGGGATGCACTCATAGCATAGCCCTTAGGCAGATGACCACCTAGTAACAAGCAGACTAACCCATCAGCAAGCATTTACATAATAATAAATGGGAGAATAGTTTCAGCTACCACTATCTGGACAAACAGAGGTGGCGCCTAGTTCCGACCTTTGCCAGGGCTTCAAAGGCACCCAACCTTTGAGGGTTCTCTGTCTATGCTTATGAGATAGTGAAAGCAAAAAACAGTTTCCCACATTTCCCCTTTATTTTTTCCTTAAGAATATTGTATCTGCAGACCAGAAGTAAGCATGTAAGAACAAAAAATATTGAAATCCCAAAATCAATGCCCAACAGTTTTGAGCCCAAGTTTCAATGCCTGACAGTTCATGTGTACATGCCAGCAATGAAATGCTGGTTCTGGATGGTGGACAAATGCAGGTCCGCTCCTCTCTTGTTTGGTACTGCGCACCCTGCAGGGACACACAGCTGCTGACTGCTAGCATGGCAAGGCGTCTTAACCATCTCCATCTCTGAACTGTCTCTCCTGTGGCTGGAGCAATCTGGTCAGTTTCTCTCTGGGATCTCTTGTTGCAGGAATCCACATGGTCTTGGAGTTCTTCTCTGAAAGTATACAAACATATTCTCGACCAAAGGTTAATAAAGGAAATTTTACTTGGGGAATCCTTTTTATATTTGCCCAAATGATTTTCCTTTGGCTTATTTTGACACCACATATGTTTTTCATGGGTGTCTTGCTGTTAGCATTAAAAATGAAGAAAAAAAAATTTTTTTTTAGTTGTAATTAGTTACAGGATATTTCTCCTTACATGGTATTCTTCCACTATTCCCCCTTTTTTTTTATTTAATTAGGAGACTTTTTGGAAAATTTATAATGCAGTCTAGATTACTTTAAACGTTATTTTTTGCACAAAAATGACTGCTTTAGGTTCATGGCATGTTAAGCAATTTTACGATGAAATGAAAATTTTGGTTAATACTTTTTGAATAACTTATTTCAACACAGCCAAGTTTAATTAATTTGATAACTTGACAACTATTTTACTGTCAAATTTAATATTTTGACAATAATCAAAATTTATGCTGTAAATATTAGTTGAAAGGATTACTTTAGGTCCTTGAGGAGGCCTGAGAATTCCTGATTTTAGGCTAGATTTAGACATAGGGTCTGTTAAATAATCCTCCGTTTATCTGGATTCTGATTTCAGCTGGACCAAATCTCTTTTGTTATTTGGTTCCTGATCTGGGCTGGGCATGGGAAGCAAGAAGCAGCCATGGGGACAGGAGACCTTCCTCAGAAGGGGCGAGTGTTCAAGCCCCTGCACAATTGGGGGGGTGAGGATCTGTGCCCCACCTCTGTTGAACCCCAAGTTCTCTCCTACTGGCCCCTGGATGTGCCTGTCTTAGGTCGCCCCACCCTGTGGGGTCTTGCCCGTCATTGACTACCAACCATCTCTGGGCCAAGTAGGGTGATATGAGGTTCAGTTCTGTCTCCTTGTTAACCTATGTCCCTCTGGCCTCCATGCCCAGCAACTGCCTTTGGATCCCCTTGCCTGCTGGCGGGGCCCTGCCATTGATCACAGGGAACCCAGGTGTTTTCTCCAGAGAGGGCCCAGCTTACGCCATTGGGCCAGAGACAGATCCATGGTACCAGCTTTTCATGATCCCAGCTTGAATGGAGAGCCTAGATAACAGCTGTAGACAATTGAATTCCTCTTGGCAAAAAAAAAAAAAATCAAGAGAGGTCAATACAGAATGCTTAAGTGCCTTCCCAGGAGGGAATAAATCCCTTCATGTCCTTAAATATTAACTGAATAACTTGTAAGTTTGTTTGGGATAATTGCACAATATACTGTTGTAAAGCATCAAAAATTATTAATAAAACTTGTCGAATAATACCATGTAGGAATATTCTTTGCACTAGGTCATGACAACTTAATTTTAAACTGGCTGTCTCAAGATTTGGAATAAGGAACCTATTTTGCAAAAAAAATCAATTTACAGAAGCAGAGACAGCATGCTATCCAAATTACAGTTTTGGGTAAACACATTATCTAGAGTCCTTGGGTAACCTGGTTAAACTTAGGCATGTTATCTAAATTATAGTTTTGGGTCTCCAGAACACTGAATTGACACGCTAACTTGAGCCCCCTGCCCTTGGGACAGCTGTGCTGTCCTTCCCAGCTAAAGGAAAAATGTGCCTTCTAAGAAGAGTATGAAACTTATAGTTTTTACCTGAATTGTTACCATACTTCACTTTACCGTGCCCCAGGTGGTCTCTGGGCAGTCCTCTTCCTGCTGGATTACACTTGGAGAACTTAAACTTAAAAAACAAAAACCTTTTTTTTTTTTATACCAAATAACCTACAGGGTTACTTCTTGGATGTTGACTTATAGTGCCGCAAGGTCATGTATTTCAAGTCAATGTCATTAAACATTTATGGTGACTGTACTTGTTTTCAGATTTGGTATTTTAACAGAAAATCATTAGATTATCCTGTAAAGTTTAGTGGAAGATATTTCAAAATATTAAAATTTCTCCTTTTAATTAAATGTATTTATTTATTTATTTTTTATTGCTTAAAGTATTACAAAGGGTATTACATATGTGTCTTTTTTTTCCCCGCCCGTGATTAACCCATGGCCTCCCTCACCTCCCAGCGTCCCATGTCCATTGGTTATGCATATATGCATGCATACAAGTCCTTCTGTTGATCTCTTATACTTCTACCTCCTGACCCCAACTTTCCCCGGCCTTCCCGCTGCATTTTGACAATCTGTTCGAGGAAGCTCTGCTTCTGTATCTAATACTGTTCAAAAGTTTACAATGATCTCTATTATCTATGAATGAGTGAGATTATGTGGTATTTTTCCTTCAATGACTGGCTTATTTCACTTAGCATAATGCTCTCCAGTTTCATCCATGCTGTTGCAAATAGTAAGAGTTCCTTCTTTTTTACAGCAGCATAATATTTCATCGTGTAGATTTACCACAGCTTTCTAATCCATTCATCTACTGATGGGCACTTAGGCTGTTTCCAGATCTTAGCTGTGGTGAATTGTGCTGCTATGAACATATGGGTACATATATCCATTCTGATTTGTGTTTCTGGTTTCCTGGGATATATTCCTAGAAGTGGAATCACAGGGTAAAATGGGAGTTCCATGTTTAGTTTTTTGAGTAAACTCCATACTGTCTTCCATAGTGGCTGCACCAGTCTTCTTTCCCACCAGTAGTGCACAAGTGTTCCTTTTTCTCCACATCCTCTCCATCACTTGTCATTTGTTGATTTGTTGATGATAGCCAGTCTGACAGGTGTGAGATGGTACCTCATTGTTGTTTTGATTTGCATCTCTCGGATGATTAGTGACTTTGAGCATGTTTTCATATGTCTCTTGGCTTTCTGAATGTCCTCTTTTGAAAGGTGTCTATTTAGGTCCTTTGCCCATTTTTTGATTGGATTGTTTATCTTCCTTTTGTTAAGTTGTATGAGTTCCCTATAAATTTTGGAGATTAGGCCCTTATCAGATATGTCATTGGTAAATATGTTCTCATACAGAGTGGGTATTCTCCTTGATTTGTTGATGGTTTCTTTTGCTGTGTAGAAGGTTTTTATTTTGACGTAGTCCCATTTGTTCATTTTCCCTTTAGTTTCAAGTGCCCTAGGAGCTGTATCAGTGAAGAAATTGCTTCGGCATATGTCTGAGATTTTGTTGCCTTTGGATTCTTCTAGAATTTTCATGGTTTCCTGTTATACATTTAAGTCCTTTATCCATTTTGATTTTATTTTTGTGTATGGTGTAAGTTGGTGGTCTAGTTTCATTTTCTTGCATATATCTATCCAATTTTCCCAACACCATTTATTGAATAGAAGATCCTGGCTCCATTGAATGTTCTTGCCTCCTTTGTCAAATATTAATTGAGCATATTGGTTTGGGCTGATTTCTGGGCTCTGTATTCTATTCCATTTATCTATATGTCTGTTCTTGTGCCAGTACCAGGCTGTTTTGAGAACAGTGGCTTTGTAATACAGCTTGATATCTGGTATTGAGATCCCACCTACTTTGTTCTTTCTCAGGATTACTGCAGCTATTTGGCGTCTTTTTTATTCCAGATGAATTTTTGGAGAGTTTGTTCTAGATCTGTGAAGTATGCTGTTGGTGATTTAATGGGAAGTGCGATGAATTTATATATTGCTTTGGGTAGTATGGACATTTTAATGATGTTGATCCTACCAATCAATGAACACGGCATGTTCTTCCATCTGTTTATGTCTTCCTCTATCTCTTTTTTTAACGTCCTGTAGTTTTCTGAGTAGAGGTCTTTTACCTCTTTAGTTAAGTTTATTACTAGGTAGCTTAACTTTTTTGGTGCGATGGTAAACGGGATTGTTTCTGTAATCTCTCTTTCTGAAAGTTCACTATTGGTGTATAGAAATGCCTCAGATTTCTTGGGGTTAATTTTGTATCCTGCTACATTGCCAAATTCATGTATTAAGTCTAGTAGTTTTTTGATGGAGTCTCTAGGGTTTTGTATTTATAATATCATGTCGTCTGCAAATAAGGACAGTTTTACTTCCTCTTTTCCAATTTGGATGCCTTTTATTTCTTCTTTTTGTCTAATTGCAATGGCTAATACTTCCAGTACTATGTTGAACAGGAGTGGTGAAGGCGGGCATCCCTGTCTTGTTCCTGTTCTTAGGGGAAATGGTGTTAGTTTTTGTCCATTGAGTATGATGTTGGCTGTGGGCCTGTCATATATGGCTTGTATTATGTTGAGGTATGATCCTTCTACTCCCACCTTGCTGAGAGTTTTTATCAAAAATGGGTGTTGGGTTTGTCAAATGCTTTTTCTGCATCAATTGATATGACCACGTAGTTTTCTTCCTTCAATTTGTTTATGTGATGTATCACGTTTATTGATTTGCAGATATTGTACCATCCTTGCATCCCTGGGATAAATCCTACTTGGTCATGGTGTATGATCTTTCTGATGTAGTGCTGGATCCGATTTGCTAAGATTTTGTTGAGGATTTTGGCATCTATGTTCATGAGGGATATTGGCCTGTAATTCTCTTTCATTGTGTTGTCTTTACCTGGTTTTGGTATTAGGGTGATGCTGGCTTCATAGAATGAGCTTGGAAGTGTTCCTTCCTCCTGAATTTTTTGTAGTAGTCTGAGGAGGATAGGTTTTAGTTCTTCCTTGAATGTTTGGTAAAACTCCCCTGTGAAGCCATCTGGTCCTGGGCTTTTGTTTGCTGGAAGCTTTTTGATGACTGCTTCAATTTCTTCCATAGTCATTGGCCTGTTGAGATTTTTAGATTCTTCCTGATTGAGTTTTGGAATGTTGTATTTTTCTAGGAATTTATCCATTTCCTCCAGGTTGTCTAGTTTGTTAGAGTAGAGCTGTCCATAGTATTTTTTAACAATCATTTGTATTTCTGTGGGGTCTGTTGTTATTTTGCCCCTATCATTTCTGATTTTGTTTATTTGGGTCCTCTCTCTTTTCTTCTTGGTGCGCCTCCCTAGAGGTTTTTCAATCTTGTTTATCCTTTCAAAGAACCAGCTCTTGGTTTCATTGATTTTCTTTATTATTTTTTTGGTCTGTATGTCATTTATTTCTGCTCTAATTTTTATTATCTCCTTCCTTCTGCTCACTCTGGGGTTTACTCGTTTCTCTCTTTCTAATTCTTTGAGTTGTAGAGTTAGGTGATTTCAGCCATTTTTTCTTGTTTTTTGAGATAGGCCTATAGAGCTATAAACTTCCCTCTCAGGATTGCTTTCATTGTGTCCCACAGGTTTTGGATTGTTGTGTTTTCATTGTCATTAGTTTCCAGGATGTTTTTAATTTCTTCTTTGATCTCATTCGTAACCCAATCAATATTTAATAACATGCTCTTCAGCTTCCAAGTGTTTGAGTATTTTGGGTTCTTTTTATTGTAGTTTATTTCTAATATTATGCCATCGTGGTCTGAGAGGATATTTGGTATGATTTCAATCTTCTTGAATTTGGGGAGACTTTGTTTGTGACCCAATATGTGGTCTATTTTTGAATCTGTCCTTTGAGGACTTGAGTAGAATATATATTCCATGGCTTTGCGGTGAGGTGTTCCTAAGATGTCAATTAAGTCCATCTGATTGAGTGAGTCATTTAGGATTGCTGTTTCTTTGCTGATTGTTTGTCTAGAGGATTTATCCAGTGATGTCAGTGGTGTATTAAAGTCCCCTACTATGATTGTATTGTTGTCGTTCTCTCTTTTGATATCTTCCAGGAGTTTTTTTAATGAATTTGTGTGCTCCTGCATTGGGTGTATATATGTTTATCAAGGTCATATCTTCTTGTTGTATTGATCCCTTTAGTATTATGAAGTGGCCTTCCGTATCTCTTGTCATGGCCTTCACTTTGAGGTCTATTTTGTCGGATATAAGTATTGCTACCCCAGCTTTCTTTTCCTTTCCATATGCCTGAAAGATATTTTTCCATCCCTTCACTTTCAGTCTGTGTGAGTCCCTTCTAATGAGGTGGGTCTCTTGTAGACAGCAAATGTATGGGTCATGATTTTTTATCCAACCAGCCACTCGATGTCTTTTTTTTGGAGCATTTAGCCTGTTTACATTTAAAGTTATTATTGAAATTTACTTGTTTTTAGCCAGTTCTTTTTTTGTGTGGCTGTTTTTTTTCTGAGCTTTTTATTTCTTCTTTTTACACCAGTCCCATTAGCATTTCTTGCATTGCTGGCTTGGTGGTGATAAACTCCCTTAGCCTGTTTTTGTCAGTGAAGCTTCTTATTTCCCCTTCAATTTTGAATGATAGCCTTGCTGGATATAGTATTCTTGGATTCAGTCCTTTGCTTTGCAGCATCACTTTGTAAATTTCCTTCCATTCTTTTCTGGTCTGTTGTGTTTCTGTAGAGAAATCATTTGATAATCTAATGGGAGATCCCTTGTATGTAACTTTCCGTCTCTCTCTTGCAGCCTATAAGATTCTTTCTTTGTCCTGAACATTTGCCATGGTAATTATGATGTGTCTTGGTGTGGGTCTTTTCAGGTTCACCTTGCTTGGGACTCTCTGGGTTTGTGTGCATTTTTTCTTCCCCACTTTAGGGAAGTTTTCTCATATTATTTCTTCTAATAGGTTTTCTAATCCTTGTTCATCCTTCTTTTGTTCTGGTACCCCTATTATTCGTATGTTGTTTCGTTTCATGTTGTCCCAAAGCTCCCTTAGGCTCTCCTCCTGTCTTTTAATTTTTTTCTCTAATTGCAGTACATTTTGGGTGTGTTTTGCTTCCTTGTCTTCTAATTCACAAATTCGGCCTTCTGCTTCTCCTAGTCTACTGTTGATACTTTCAATGGTGTTCTTTATTGCAGCTATATCGCTCTTCATTTCCTCTTGGGTCGTACTTAAGTTTTTGATTTTTTCATCTGTTTCTTCTTGCTTCTTGCATAAGTTGTTGATTTTTTCCTCCATCAGGTTTATGCACTCTAGGACCCTTATTCTGAATTCTTTTTCTGTCATGTTGCATGCCTCTGTATCACTTAACTGCTTTTCTGGCATGTCCACCTTTTCTTTCCTTTGGGGATTTCTTTTTCTACCCATGTTTGATCTCACTGACATATATAGATATTGAGTCATTCAGTGGCTGCTCCCTAGGTGGCAGTGGCTCCTCGGGCTGTGGTTGCTCCTTGGGCGGTTGTGTTAGCAGCTGCTCCTTTGTTGGTAGCAGGTCCTCTGATGGGTGCTGTTCACAGCTGTTGTGGCTCTTCTGGCTGGTGGAGGGAGGCTTCACACTCCGCAGCTCTTCCTTAGACAGAGCGTGTGTTGATCATGAGGCCGCTGTTGCTTGGATCTGCTTTGGGGGAAGTCTAACCTTTCTGAGGGGAGGAGCAGGGTTCCTCTGGGTTCACGAGGTCGCGCAGCTTGAGAGCCATTGTTGCCAGGTTAGTAGCTGGTCTCTGGATGCCAGTAACAGCCACTCAAGATGGCACGGTCTCCGCGGCTGAGCCGGCGAACCTGGAGAGGTTTCAACCTCAGCCTCTAACCGTTCCCTTTTTCTAGGAGTTCTCTGTCTTTCCTGGTTGCATATTGTCTCTCAGCTGAATCGCCTCTGCTTATTCGGGCTGTATGTTACCCGTTTCATCTACTCGGCCTTACCTTCTCTGGGACAAGGGACCGACATATCCTATTAAGCCTCCGCCATTTTCTTGCTCCTTTTTATTAAATTTTAAATAATATTTATAAAGAGCGTTCCCTTTTGGCTTATTTTCATATACAGAGGGATCATGGGAAGCCTTCAGTAACTTTTTTAGAAGAATTTTACTTTACTAGGATTCAATTGCTTACAAAGATTAGTAAATTTAGTAAAGTTTTATTCTGATACAGGAGATGCAAACGCTGTCCCACCTCCAGCCTAATTTAAAATACAGCAGTGTGGTGCTTTTGTTAGTTTAAATAAAGACATTGCTACTAATACATCAATTTTTTCTTTTATTTGGCAGAAATTCCTTATGCAACCAAGCATATTATATTTTGAAATATTGCACTCGGAAAAAACTTCCAAATACATATCTAATTAAAACCTTTTCCACCCTTTTTAAACAGTTCTCAACATAATAGGATATAGCCTTGACCATGGAATCAATTACTCTTAATTTGTTTATGATATATGCATAACTGTGGTTCTACTGAGAATTTAAGATATCTTTTTAAAAAATGTCTCTATCTACAAGCCTTTTAAGACATACGAGCTCTGGAGAAACTAAGATGGCAGCATAGATAAACACCGGGAAATTGCTGTTCCCACAACAATCGATAAATGCATCAAAAACACAAGGTGGACACCATCCAGAACTACAGGAGGGATGGCTGAGTGTAAATTCTACAACTAGAAGCAAAGAAAAGCACACTGAGAGCGGGAGGAGCTGTGGAACTAAAGTGCAGAGGTACAGGGGCTCGCGCGCGCGGAAAGGGTCTGGCACCTGAGGACGCGGCTGTCATTTTGAATCCGGAGGGAGACACAAGCTCCCGACGGCTCTGAACTCCAGTTCTGGGAAGTCTCTGGGGACCCAGGACTCATACGGGGAGAAACTGGACTGTCTGGCAGCGGGCGAGCTTGAGAACGGCTTTCCCTCAGAGGTGCTTGCAGCTATTGCCGGGACACTGGGACTCGCGATTTCTTAGGGCGGGGCTGAGGCTCCACCATAGCTGCTTTCTCCGCCCTTTGATTCCTTGAGACCCCGCCCCACCCAGGCTGTGGCAGAGGCTTTTGCATAGGAATGCCCCAGCCCTTTGCAACCTGATAATTACCTAACTGCAGCCAGGCCAGATAGACCCAGAGCTTCCAAGAGAAGGCCCAAGGCCCCACAGCGGCTTGCATTGCTACACAGCTGAGCATCATCAGGGCACTTCCAAACTCCAAAAAAAAGGAAGGGGAATCTGCAGTTCTCTTCGTAGTTCCTGCTGTGTAACCTCAGGCAGAGGCTAAATTAGCACCTCCTTAGATCCAAGAGCCACTGTACCCAGTGGTCAGAGGGGGACAATCCAGATCACAACTCCTCAGATCCATAAGGGACACACTCAGGGTGCAGTCTCAGTGAGCACCAAAGCCCCACTGAAGCAAGTCTTGCCCAAGAAGGGTGTCTCCAGAACAGAAGTTCTCCCACTGCAGACACAGCTGATTCTCACTGCCAATTGCCCTGGAGGTCAATTCCTCCCAGTGATCCTACAACAACCAAGGCATAGCTACAACAAGACTGTGCACAAAGCCCACGAGGGGGTGCACCAAGAGTGTCCACCTCAGGTAACTGGGGAGGCTGAGCCACTGGGCCCTACAGGACACCTAGCACACAAAGCCACTCTATCAACACAGAGAAGCAGCCAAAATGCGGAGACAAAGAAACAGGTCACAAATGGCAGAAATGGAGGAAAGCAAATGACTGGATACAGAGTTCAAGGCCACGTTTATAAGGTTTTTCAAGAACTTTATGGAAACCGCCGATAAATTTAATGAGTCCCTCAATAAGTATAGTGAGAACATGGAGGACATGAAAAAGTACCAACTAGAAATTAAGCATACACTGACTGAAATAAAGAATAATCTACGGAGATCCAACAGCAGACAAGAGGATCCCAAGAATCAAGTCAATGATTTGAAATACAAAGAAACAAAAAATACCCAACTGAAAAAGAAAAAAGAAAAGAGATTCCAAAAATATGAAGACAGTGTAAGGAGCCTCTGGGACAACTTCAAGCATACCAACATCAGAATTATAGGGGTACCAGAAGAAGAGAGAGGGCAAGATATTGAAAACCTATTTGAAGAAATAATGACAGAAAACTTCCCCCACCTGGTGAAAGAAATGGACTTACAAGTCCAGGAAGCGCAGAGAACCCCAAACAAAAGGAATCCAAAGAGGACCACACCAAGACACATCATAATTAAAATGCCAAGAGCAAAAGACAAAGAGAGAATCTTAAAAGCAGCAAGAGAAAGAAACCCAGTTACCTACAAGGGAGTACCCATATGACTGTCAGCTGATTTCTCAACAGAAACCATGCAGGCCAGAAGGGAGTGGCAAGAAATATTCAAAGTGATGAATAGCATGAACCTGCAACCAAGATTACTTTATCCAACAAAGCTGTCATTCAGAATAGAAGGTCAGAGAAAGAGCTTCACGGATAAGAAAAAGCTAAAGGAGTTCATCACCACCAAACCAGCATTATATGAAATGCTGAAAGGTATTCTTTAAGAAGAGGAAGAAGAAAAAGGAACTCTTACCATTTGCCACAGCATGGATGGAACTGGAGAGCGGATAAATACCACAGGATCTCACTCATTCATGGAATATAATGAACAACATAAACTGATGAACAAGGACTGATCCAGAGACGGAGAGGCATTGATTGGACTGTCGGGCTTTGGAGGGAGGGTAGGGGAGGGTGGGGGTAAGGGGGAAAGATCAACCAAAGGACTTACATGCAGGCATATAGGCCTAACCAATGGACACGGACAATGGGGGGGGGGTGAGGGCATGAGCGGGGGGCGGGGTAGAGGGTAACGTGGGGACAAGGACACATATGTAATATCTTAATCAATAAAACTATATTTAAAAAAAAAAGAAATACGAGCTCTATTGTCAGCCCATATAAAACCAACTGCTCAAAACATTGGTCTATCATACCACTGAAATTATATCAAGACAACGATTGCTAATTTATTTAGCATTAAAGATATCTTCTTAAAAATAGTATTAAATATATCCGCGAGGCAAGCACACTTTCTTCCACATCCATATTTCCACAGTAAAGCTCTGTCTTAAAACTCCACCCCTGAAATCCCATCCTGCCTCAGTGAGCAGACACTCCTTTAGTGATTGGCTAAGTCAGAGGGAGGGGCCTTTGTTGTTCCAAGATGGCGACCCCCAGGGGAGCAGCACGCCATGCGGCCAACATGGCGGCTGCCAAGTCACACAGCTCAACATTGTGGCTGTCTACACTGTTCTCTGACAGAAAAGATGATTTCCTTATTCTCACAATAAACAAGGGAAGAGCAAACCAAAATCCCTAAAAGAGAGATGGCCAACATTATATTGTAGACAAACAGAAATCTTATTAGCTGTTTATACCCTTTTATAATTATTTTAAAGAATATCTATGAAATTTCAACTAGTTTTTGTATTAAAAATTTTCAGTTGAGATAATAAAATTAATACTTTTTATCAGACCAATGAGTAACATATTTTGAACTCCTAATTATTTAAGAGAAAATACATTTTATTTTTTCAAAACAAGTTATACATTAGATATGTAATTAATTTCTCCCGATTCAATCTGCACTTTAAACTTTCAGAGCTTTAAATCTTAGGTAGCAAATTAAATACTTAGCATTGATTCTTCAAATCAATACTTTTACATTTAAGGATACATTTCAAATAAAATAGAAGGCATTTTCAATTAATAGATTAACTTCTATCATCTAGACTTCATACTAGGCATACTCAGATCAACATTTCATTATTATAAATCTCAATACTTCTAGATGATTTGAACTTAAAAGTTTTAAGTTTCCAGCCAATAAGCCTGGCATAGCTGCTAAATTTCAAAATGGTCACAATTTTCCTGCTGGGGAAGTCAAGAAGCAAACGCATAGCTATTCACATGTAACCTTGACTATCAACTTCCTGGTGGTACTTGCCTCAGGGCGGGAAATTTCAAAAGAGCTACTTTGAATCGCCTTGGGAAACCTGTCTGCATTTCTTTCTCAGGTTCAACTTCACCATTTTTTAAAAAATATATTTTATTGATTTTTTTACAGAGAGGAAGGGAGAGAGATAGAGAGTTAGAAACATCTATGAGAGAGAAACATCGATCAGCTGCCTCCTGCACATCTCCTACTGGGGATATGCCCACAACCCAGGTAAATGCCCTTGACCTGAATTGAACCTGGGACCTATCACCGCAGTTCTACGCTCTATCCACTGAGCTAAACCAGTTTCGGCAATCTTCACCATTTTTAAGGCCAAAACAGTCTCGGGTTTTTATTCTGTACACAGCAAAAGGTCAAGTTCAGCTCAAAACAATGCGAACTCATTTCTAAACTGGCCTTTTCCCTTTACATGTGCATAGAAATCCCGGATGCATTTATAAATTTGTAAAAGCTTTTCAATTACAAGAGGACATTAATTTTAGAATTCTTGGGGAGGGGGCATCCAAATTGGATCGCCACGTGTTCCCTTCTTCCCTTCCCCCACATCCTGCTTTTGGGGGAAGTTTCAGCAAATGACTCAGATGGCGTATTTTCCCCAAAGTCATGCTTAATAGAAAAAGGAATTTTAAATTGTTTCCTATTTCATTTTCTAAAGTAATGGCTAGCACCCAAGGTTATCTTAGCCAAAGTTTGGTTTTCATAAGATGTTCTCCGGTAATTTTTAAATAAAACATTAGGTAATCTCATTGTGGGAGAGCTTATAGCTCTGCCCTCTCTTGCCACCTTTGAATCCCTCCACACCAGAGGCAGATTAGGCAGCAGGGTTTCATTTCTTATTACAGATTTTAGATTCCAAATACAAATTAAGATAAGAAAACACATTAGATTGACCGTGGCACTATTTTTTCAGCCTGATCTAAAAGAGTACCTTTTAATATTCCAATGTCTTTATAAGTTGGCCTTTTTGCACAGCTGATTCTATTAACGGAGAATCAAACATTTCAGGGTTAGGACATGGAGGTGGAGGGAGCCATGAAGGCCATTCCTCCCATTTTTTCTTTTATTTCTTCTCCTTTTAAGGAGAAGAGGGTGCAAGGGGGAGGAGATCTATCCTCCTTGACCTCTCCTAAAGGCTCTAGCAAATGAAATACCGTTTTCCACAAGGGGAAACAATTTTTGGCAAGTTCTGATTCACTTTTTTTCAAACTTTTAAGATCTAATATACCTTTTTCAAGAAAACAAGGGTTGTGTTCTATAATAACATGCAAAAACTGTAAGAGATTACCTTCTAAAATTTTAACTCCTTAAGCATGAAAATCAAAAGTCTATAATAAAGTTTCTTACTTTTTTAAAAGCCGAATCTACTGTTATTAAAGACAAACCCTGCCTCGGTAGCCTGGCAAAAGAAAACATTCCCAGTCTACTTACAGCTCGCGACTTCTGAAGTTGATCCTGGGCATTGCATTTGGTGAATTTCCCCCACCTTTTTTCGGTGAATTTTTCCACACCTTTTCTCAGTGAATTTTCCATACCTTTTTCAGCGAAACTTACTTTTTTTCGCTCTAACGAAACCTTTACTTCCAGTTTTCCTGTCGGGCGCCAAATCTGGTGTGTTTCCTTCCCATGTCCCGCGTGGGTCTGTGTTCAGTAACTGAAATCAGAGGCGCACACCAATAAACATGAAAACACGAGATAATTTGGGAATATTGGGGGATCAGGCAGGCAAATCCAACTCAAGGGGAAGGACTTCCTACCGTGCTCAGGCCTCACCAAGCTTTGATTGATTCTGGGATGCACTCATAGCATAGCCCTTAGGCAGGTGACCACATAGTAACCAGCAGACTAGCCCATCAGCAAGGATTTACATAATAATAAATGAGAGAGTAGTTTCAGCTACCACTGTCTGGACGAACAGAGGTGGCACCTAGCTCCAAACTTTGCCAGGGCTTCAAAGGCACCCAGCTTTTGGGGGGTTCTCTGTCTATGCTTATGAGATAGTGTAGGCAATAAACAGTTTCCCACAATAAAACAACACTCAAAATCCTAGGAAATGTTAATATCTGATAATAGTGGAATGGACCACTGAAATTATGGGGGAGTATGGGTAGTGGCTTAGAGGAAACATTACCTCCCTGCATATGCTGGAGTATAATGGAACTAGAGGAAATGAGAGAGAGAGTTCCTTTTGGGAATAACTGTAGGAGGTAAGAAGAAGGTCTCTTTTCTATAACCAGAGAGACTGAGATTTCTGCATCTTCTGCCACCCCCGCCCCTCCAGGATGGTCAAGCTGAGGCTTTGTGATGTCAAGGCACACTAATGCAACCACAGATTTTGGGCAACCAGAGCTGAAGTGAGTGGCTCCTCATAAACCTAGACTCCTAGAGAGTATATATAGGGCCAGGACCCTTAGAGTAGTGTCTGTTGGCTCAAGATAGCCAAATGTACTAAGAAGATATTGTAGACTAGTGGAGATAAGGAATAACACTCCAAACACAAGGATGGTTGAAGAAACTGCAAGTCCAAAAGTGAATTTATGTTTGTATTCGGGGTGGGGGGGATGGATGGTGGTGGTCACAGTCATGAGGAACAGGGTGTTGTGTAAGTGCCGGCAGTGTTTAACAATGAATTTGATTTCCTTGTTATATGGTAGAGTATTGAATATTGTTAAACTATTGACCGGATGGTCAGCTCAACATGCGAAGTTTTATGCCACAACTGGTCCAGTTTTTCCTTTAACAACTTGATGTGGAATGGCATTGTTGGATTTTGTTGATACTAGAGAAGTGAGGTTTCACTCTGTTTCACTGATGATTCACTTCATATTACATTTGTCCCTTAAGCACTTAAGATTTTAGTAATAAGGAAAATTGTGTATGGTGTACATGGGTATTATCTTCACAAGTTTTCTGTTAATCTGGAACTATTCTAAAATAAATCATCCATAAAACATCACTCAAAATAGTAGGAAAAGGGAACATCTGACCATAGTGGAATGGACCACTGAAAAGATGGGGGATTATGGGTAGTGGCTTAGAGGAAACATCCCCTCACTGCCATATGCTGGACAATAATGGAAATAGAGGAAATGACACAGAGAGAGAGAGGTCAGTTTGGGAAAAATTTTAGGAGGCAAGAGGCACATCTCTTTTCTATAACCAGAGCGGCTGAGATTTCTGCATCCTCTGCCACCCCCGCCCCTCCTGGATGATCAAGCTGAGGCTTTGTGATGTCAAGCAACATCATCGCAACCACTGATTTTGGCCAACCAGAGCTGAAGTGAGTGGCTCCTCATTGACCTAGACTTCTAGAGAGTATATATAGAGGCCAGGACCCTTTGAGTAGTGTCTGATGCCTCAAGATAGCCAAACATACTAAGAAGCTATTGTAGACTAGTGGAGATAAGGAGTAAGACTCCAAAGAAAAGGATGGATGAAGAAACTGCAAGTCCTAAAGTGAATTAGAAGTCACTTTCTCAACTGGATGACGGAGAAGTGGATAAGGTCAGAATAACTTATTCAAATGCTGCCCCTTCCCCAGTAATTCCCCACCCATGATTCTTGCCTTTTGCTTTTTGGCCACAGACCCTTCCTCATTCAATCCATTGTCATTCAATTAAAAGACCTTTCCAAATCATTTTCTAATTTTTCCACAAAACCAATGTCTTTCTGTGATTAACTTTTTTCCAAACTTCATAACCAAGATAGTGGTGATGGTAAATTTGGATTTTAAGGTGAATGAAGACAAGAGGGAGAAAGACAGAAAGAATCAGATAATTGTATTTTACCACAAGAAGGGGAAAACGCCCAGTAAGCAAGGCAATGAATGCAGAAGAAGAAGTGTTGGATTGTTCATCTACCACAGGTGATACCCAGGTTCTCCCAAGGGAACACACATAATAATGTGTATCCCTCTATAAACAATGCTTCACAAATGGGCATTATGAGAAAATGAAAACATTAATGGTCTCCATGAATATATACCAGCAAGGGTATAAAGAAAATGTGTTTGTATTTTTGTGAGTTTTCAGAATATGGGGAGGGATCTAAGTACGGGGAAGGCATGTGAGAAGGGAGAATTTAGAATTCTTTAATTGGGGCACCAGACAAGCCATTCCATACTGAGCCAGACACTTAGAATAAGGACAAGGAGAAGACTGAAGGGGGATTTTTTCTTCAACACTTTCTCATACTGGCAAGGAAGAAAAGAAGCTGATGTTTAATTTAGGTTTGGATAGGGAGCGTGGGATGAATGGTGGTGGTCCCAGTCATGAGGAACAGAGTCTTGTTTTAGTGCTGGGAGTGTATAATAATCAATTTCAATTCCTTTTTACATGGTAGACTACTGAATATTGTTTAACTATTGACAGGATTGTCAGCTCAAGATTTGAAATTTTATGCCACAACTGGTATAGTTTTACCTTTAACAACTTGGTCTAGAACACCATTGGTGGATATTAGTGATACCAGAGAAGTGAGGTTTCACTCTAACTGTTTCACTGATGATTCACTTCATGTTACATTTGCACCATACCCAAGTAAGATATTAGTAATAAGGGAAATTGGGTATGGATTACATGGGTATTAACTTCACAATTTTTCTGTAAATCAGGAACTATTTTAAAAGCAAACATTCATTAAAGAAATACTCAAGGCTTGATCGAGGAAGATGGCAGCGATATAGGCAGACGTGTCCCAGCTCGTCTCCTGGAGCAAATGGAGTAAGCAGCTGAAACTAATAACACCCACCCGATATTGGTTGAAACTCCTCAGCTGGTGAGATGATCTGCATCCGGAAAGGGCAGAGCTCCCCTGGAAAGCTAAAAAACCAGGGATCTGGGCAGGAAACTTTGCTAGAACTCTGAGACCAGAGGGATAGAGGCAGACCCTGTGTCCCTTGGGACAGGCACAGTCCCTGACTGGGGAAAGGAGATCCGCGGGATTCCTGTGGCCACAGGGGGATTTGAGAGCTGGGTTCTGTGATCATGGAGGACTGAGCCTAAAGGGGGCAGCCTGAAGAGCTGACCAGAGCATGCAGTGCCAGTAATAGAATAGCTTGAAGAAAGTCAGCCTTCCCCGTTTCTGTGGCAGGCATTTGCTTGTTTATTGTCACTGAATTCTGTTCATAAGACATCTCGGATACAGACACTCACCTGTGCTGAAGAGAGGGAGAAGGTGCGGACCAGTGGAATCTGGGGAGAGACTGAGGAGAGAGGGGGGGCTGGGAGAGGTGGTAGCGAATTGAGTGCTGAGACAGCCCTGGGCCCAGGATCGGGGCAGCCATTCTCTCTGGAGGGTGGGACTCCCCTACCTAGCCCCCAGGCAAGGAGCACAGCCACACCCAGATTCCACCATGAAGGAGATCAAGGATTAAAATAATCTGATCAGTCCCTGGGAGTTAACAGGATCTGGCCTATAGAGGGATTTTCAATCCCAGTGATAGAGAAGCCCTATAGCCTCAGAGGCCAACCCCAGAACACTGCCACCCAGAGGCTGACCCACAAACTGATTCTTTGCTAAACACAAAATAAGGCAGTCTGGGAAACAAATACGGCCTGCTTTAAAAGAAGGACTGTGGTTTACAACACAGAGGAACAGGGTATCGCAGGAAATTCAACACTCTCCTGAATACCTGGCAGGACTGAGACAAGCCAGACTGACGAGTAGAAGAAACAAAGGACCTTCACTACTGCAATTTTTTTTTTCTTTTTTCACCTTTTAACTTAGAAACCAATTTTTTTTCTTCTTTTCCCATCACCTGATTTTACCCTTTTAATTACTACATTTTTATTTTTAACCAGTATTATTACTGCTACCATTTTACCAGTTTTTAAAGTGCCATTTTATTTTCTCTTTATTTTATTTTGGGATTAGTGTTCTCCATTTTATTTTCATCGTACCTTTAGCAACAATTTTCCCTACCTCAATTTTACCTCTATGCTAAAACTCTCTCCCTCACTTTCCCCTTTTGTTTTCCTGTTTCTCTTATCCTATTCCTGCTTTAGATTTTCCCTATTCCTTCTGTTTACCTCTTGTCAAAATTTCACCCTACTTATATATCCTATTTCCAATCCACTGCTATAAATCTTATACACATACCCCTTATCTTTCTTCACTATCCAAAATTTTTTTTATTTTTTTCTTCTTTTATCTTTCTATTGTTTTGATGCTGTTTGCTTGATTGTTGAGTATATTGTTTTTTTTGCTGTGGTTGCTTGTTTTTTTGT
Source organism: Myotis nattereri (assembly GCF_964212035.1). NCBI lineage: Eukaryota > Metazoa > Chordata > Mammalia > Chiroptera > Vespertilionidae > Myotis > Myotis nattereri. Next base: position 55,889,134 of record NC_138078.1, read on the forward strand.
GTGTTTCTGTGTGTGTGTGTGTGTTTTAGGACTGGTTGTGAGGCTGTTTTGCTTTTTCTTTTTATTTTTTTCTGCTGGTTTTTTACCTCCCTCCTCCCATCCCCCCCCCCCCGGTTATTTTTGTGCTTCTGTTTTCCCTTGCCTTTCTTGATATTATTGGTTGTTTTTAGTTTGCATTCATCTCCAGGGAGCTGTTGCTGGAATTTGTTGGGATTAGTGGCGGTTCTATAGGAGTTTTCTCTTCATATAAATAGTCTATTCCCCTCTTCCACTTCATTCTCTCTTTTCGCTCTTTTTTTTTTCTTTTCTTTTCTCTCTTTTATTTTCCCCCCTCAATTTTCCCAATTTCATTTTTGCACTCCATTATTTTGGTCTCTACATTTCTTTTCTTTTTTCTCTTTTATCTCTTTCTCTTCTTTCTTCCTTATCCCCTAATTCTCTTAATTTGGGTGGTCACATTTCTTTGGGGTTATTAATATCGTGAATATATTTATGTTTAGGGCCTGGTACGTGGTGCCTTGTTGTGTTGTATTTTGTGCCTTTAAATCAACACAGCAGATCCAAGCTACAGCAGCCTCCTGAGCACCACACCCTCTGTCTGAGAAACAGCAACTGTACGTGAAACCTCCCCCCACCAGCCAGAAGAGCCACCACAGCTGTGAACAGCACCCAACAGAGGAGCTGCTGCCAAGTGAGGAGCATCTGCTACCGCAACCGCCCGAAGAGCAACAACACCCAAGGAGTCACTGCCACCCAGGGAGCAGCCACTGAATGACTCAACGTCTAGATATGTCAGTGAGATCAAACATGGGTAGACAAAGAAACCCCCAAAGGAAAGAAAAAGAGGACTCGCCAGAAAAGCAGCTAAATGATACAGAAGCAAGAAACATGACAGAAAAAGAATTCAGAATAAGGGTCCTAGAGTGCATAAACCGGACGGAGAAAAAAGTCAACAACTTATGCAAGAAGCTAGAAGAAACAGATGAAAAAGTCAACTACGTATGCAAGAAGCAAGAAGAAACAGATGAAAAAAATCAATAACATATGGAAGAAGCTAGAAGAAAAAGATGAAAAAAATCAACAACTTAAGACCCAAGAAGAAATGAAGAGTGATATAGCTGCAATAAAAAACACCATTGAAAGTATCAATAGTAGAGTAGGAAAAGCGGAGGACCGAATTAGTGAATTAGAAGACAAGGAAGCAAAACACACCCAAAATGTACTGCAATCGGAGAAAAAACATCCATGAAAACAACACTCAAAATCCTAGGAAATTGTAGCAACTGAACATAGTGGAATGGACCACTGAAATGCCGGGGGAATACGGCAATTGTCTTAGAGGAAACACCACATCGCTGCCATATGAATTTATGTTTGTATTGGGGGGGGGTGGATGGTGGTGGACGCAGTCATGAGGAACAGGGTGTGGTGTTAGTGCTGGCAGTGTATAATAAAGAATTTGATTTCCTTTTTGCATGGCAGACTATTGAATATTGTTAAACGATTGAAAGGAAGGTGAGCACAAGATCTGAAGTTTTATGCCACAACTGGTCTAGTTTTTCCTTTAACAACTCGGTCTAGAACAGCATTGCTGGATATTGGAGATACTAGAGAAGTGATGTTTAACTCTGTTTCACTGATGATTCACTTCATGTTACATTTGCCACATACATAAGTAAGATATTAGTAATAAGGGAATTTGGGTATGGTGTACATGGTTATTATCTTCACAATTTTTCAGTAAATCTGGAACTATTCTAAAATGCAACATCCATGAAAACAACACTCAAAATCCTAGGACATGGTAGCAACTGAACATAGTGGAATGGACCACTTTAATGATGGGGGGGTATGGCAATTGTCATACAGGAAACACCCCCTCCCTGCCATCTGCTGTACTACTATGGAACTAGAAGAAATGAGAGAGAGAGATAGGTCTGTTTGGGAAAAATTTTAGGAGTTAAGAGGAAGGTCTCTGTTCTATAACCAGAGTGTCTGAGATTTCTGCAAACTCTGCCACCACCGCCCCTAATGGATGGTCAAGCTGAGGCTTTGTGATGTCAAGCCACACCATGGCAACCACTGATGTTGGGCAACCAGAGCTGAAGTGAGTGTCTCCTCATTAACCTAAAGAGTATATATACAGAAAAGACCCTTTGAGTAGTGTCTGTTGCCTCAAGATAGCGAATCTTAATAAGACGATAGTGTAGACTAGTAGAGATAAGGAATAAGACTCTAAACACAAGGATGGATGAAGAAATTGAAAGTCCAAAAGTGAATTAATGTTTGTATTGGAGGGCGGGGTGGGATTGATGGTGGTTGTCATAGTCATGAGGAACAGGGTGCTGTGTTAATGCTGGCAGTGTATAATAAAGAGTTTGGTTTCCTTTTTACATGGCAGACTATTGAATATTGTTAAATTATTGAAAGGATGGTCAGCTCAAGCTGTGACGTTTTTAGCCTCAACTGGTACAGTTTTTCCTTTAACAACTTTGTCTAGAACAGCATTGCTGGATATTGGACATACTAGAGAAGTGAGGTTGCACTCTGTTCACTGGTGATTTACTTCATGTTACATTTGACCCATACATAAGTAAGATATTAGTAATAATGGAAATTGAGTATGGTGTACATGGTTATCATCTTCACAATTTTTCTGTAAATCTGGAACTATTCTAAAAGAAAACATCCATTAAAACAACACTCAAAATCCTAGGAAATGGTAGCAACTGAACATAGTGGAATGGACCATTGAAATAATGGGGGAGAATGGCAATATACTTAGAGGAAACAACACCTCCCTGCCATATGCTGGACTATAATGGAACTGAAGGAAATGAGAGAGAGAGGACAGCTTGGGAAAAATTTGAGGAGTTAAGAGGAAGGTCTCTGTTCAAAAACCAGAGTGTCTGAGATTTCTGCATCCTCTGCCACCCCCACCCCTACTGGATCGTCAAGCTGAGGCTTGGTGATGTCAAGCCACACCATGGCAACCACTGATGTTGGGCAACCAGAGCTGAAGTGTGTGGCTCCTCAGTGTCCTAGAGAGTATATATAGAGGCCTAGACCCTTTGATTACTGTCTGTTGACTCAAGATAGTCAAACTTACTAAGAAGATATTGTAGCCTAGTGGAGATAAGGAAAAAGACTCCAAACAAAAGGATGGATGAAGAAACTGGAAGTCCTTAAGTGAATTAGAAGTCACTTTCTCAACTGGATGACCAAGAAATGGACGTCAGTATAACTTATTCAAATGCAGCCCCTTCTCCAGTAATTCCACACCCAAAATCCTGGCCTTGTGCTTTTTGGCTGCAGACACTTCCTCATTCAATCCATTGTCATTCAATTAAAAGACCATTTCCAAAACATTCTCCAAATTCTTCCGCGAAACCAATGTCTTTCTGTGTTTAATGTCTTTCCAAACTTCGTAACCAAGATAGTGGCGAAGGTAAATTTGGATTTTAAGCTGAATGAAGACAAGAGGGAGAAAGACAGAAAGAATGAGATAATTGGATTTTTCTACAGGAAGGGTAAAAACTCCAGTAAGCAAGCCATGGAGCGCAGAAGAAGAAGTCCTGGAGTGTTCATCTACCACAGGTGATACCCAGGTTCTCCCTGGGAACACACTTAATAATGTGTATCCCTCTATGAACAATGCTACAGAATTGGGCATTATGAGAAGATGAAAACATTAATGGTCTCCAGGAAAAAATACGAGCAAGGTTATAAAGGAAATGTGTTTGTATTTTTGTGTGTTTTCAGATAATGGGGAGGGAATAGGCGGTGCAGACATGGGAGAAGGGAGTAATGTAGATTTATTTAATTGGGGCACCAGCCAAGCCATTCCATACTTAGCCAGACATTTAGAGTAAGGACAAGGAGAAGACTGAATGGGGATATTTTTCTGAACACTTTCTCATACTGGCAAGGACGAAAAGAAGCTGATGTTTAATTTAGGTTTAGATTGGGGGGGTGGCATGAATGGTGATGGTTGCAGTCATGAGGAGAAGTGTGTTGTGTTAGTGCTGGCAGTGTATAATAATTAATTTGATTTCCTTTTTACATTCCTTTAAAAGGATTGTAAGGATTGTAAGGAATCCTTACAATGATTCCTTTATTGAATATTGTTAAACTATTGAAAGAATGATCAGCACAAGACCTGAATATTTATGCCACAACTGGTACAGTTTTTCCTTTAACAACTTGGTAGAACAGCATTGCTGGATATTGGAGATACTAGAGAAGTGAGGTTTCACTCTAATGTTTCAATGATGATTCACTTCATGTTACATTTGCCCCATTCCAAAGTGAGTTTTTAGTAATAAGGTAAATTGGGTATGGGGGACATGGGTATTATCTTCACAATTTTTCTGTAAATCTGGAACTATTCTAAAATAAAACATCCATGAATACAACACTCAAAAGCATAGGAAATGGTAACAACTGAACATAGTGGAATGGACCACTGAAATGACGGGGGAGTATGAGAATTTTCTTAAAGGAAACAGCTTCCCTGCAATATGCTGGACTATATTGGAACTAGAGGAAATGAGACAGAGAGAGAGGTCATTTTGGGAAAAATTTTAGGAGTTAAGAGGAAGGTATCTGTTGTATAACCAGCGTGTCTGAGATTTCTCCATCCTCTGCCACCCCTGCCCCTACTGGATGGTCAAGATGAGGCTTTGTGATGACAAACCACACCATGGCAACCACTGATGTTGGGCAACCAGAGTTGAGGTGAGTGGCTCCTCATTAACCTAAAGAGTATATATAGAGGCCAGGACCTTTTCAGGAGTGTCTGTTGCCTCAAGATAGCGAAACTTAATAAGACGATATTGTAGACTAGTAGAGATAAGGAATAAGACTCCAAACACAAGGATGGATGAAGAAACTGCAAGTCCAAAAGTGAATTTATGGTTGTATTGGTAGGGGGGATGGATGAATGCTGGTGCTCGCAGTCATGAGGAACAGGTTGTTGTGTTAGTGCTGGCAGTGTATAAAAAAGAATTTGATTTCCTGTTTACAGGGCAGACTATTGAATATTGTTAAACTACTGAAAGGATGGTCAGCTGAAGATGTGATGATTTATGCCACAACTGGTACAGTTTTTCCTTTATCATCATGGTCTAGAACAGCATTGTTGGATATTGGAGATACTAGAGAAGTGAGGTTTGACTCTGTTTCTCTGAAGGGGAGGGACCTAAGGAGGGGGCAGGCATGTGAGAAGGGAGTAATGTAGATTTCTTTAATTGGGGCACCCGACAAGCCATTGCATACTGAGCCAGACACATAGAATAAGGACAAGGAGAAGTCTGAATGGGGATTTTTATCTCAACAGTTTCTCATTCTGGCAAGGTAGAAAAGAAGCTGATGTTTAATTTCAGTTTGGATTGGGGAGGTGGGATGGATGGTGGTCGTCGCTGTCATGGAGAAAAGGGTGTTGTGTTAGTGCTGGCAGTGTATGATAATGAATTTGATTTCCTTTTTACATGGTAGACTATTGAATATTGTTCAACTATTGAAAGGATGTCAGCTCAAGATCTAAAGTTTTATACCACAACTGGTCCAGTTTTTCCTTTAACAACTTGGTCTAGAACAGCATTGCTGGATATTGGAGATACTAGTTTAGTGAGTTTTCACTCTGTTTCACTGATGAGTCACTTCATGTTACATTAGCCCCATACATAAGTAAGATATTAGTAATAAGGGAAATTGGGTACGGTGTACATGGGTATTATCTTAACAATTTTTCTGTAAATCTTGAACTATACTAAAATAAAACATCCATTAAAACAACACTCAAAATTCTAGAAAAAGTTAATATTTGAACATAGTGGAATGGACCACCGAAATGAAGGGGGAGTGTGGGAAGTGGCTTAGAGGAAACACCCCCTCCTTGCCAAAAGCTGGACTATAATGGAACTACAGGAAATGAGAGAGAGAGAAGGTCAGTTCAGGAAAAATTTTAGGAAGTAAGAGGGAGGTGTCTTTCCTATAACAACAGTGTCTGAGTTTTCTGCATCCTCTGCCACCCCTGCCCCTCCTGGATGATCAAGTTGAGGCTTTGTGATGTCAAGCCACACCATGGCAACCACTGATTTTGGCAACCAGAGCTGAAGTGAGTGGCTCCTCATTGACCTAGAGAGTTTATATAGAGGCCTGGACACTTTGAATACTGTCTGTTGCGTCAAGATAACCAAACTTACTAAGAACATATTGTAGACTAGTAGAGATAAGGAATAAGACTCCAAACACAAGGATGGATGAAGAAACTGCAAGTACTAACGGGAATTAGAAGTCAGTTTCTCAACTGGATGACGAAAAAGTGGATAAGGTCAGAATACCTTATTCAAAGCTGCCCCTTCCCCAGTAATTCCTTACCCAAGATTCTGGCCTTGTGCTTTTTGGCCACAGACACTTCCTCATTCAATCCATTGTCATTCAATTACAAGCACATTTCCTAATCACTTTCCAATTTCTTCTCCAAAACCAATGTCTTTCTGTGTTTAACTTGTTTCCAAACTACATAACCAAGATAGTGCCGATGGTAACTTTGGACTTTAAGCTGAATGAAGACAAGAGGGAGAAAGACAGAAAGAATCAGATAATTGTATTTTACTAAAGGAAGGGGAAAACCTCCAGTAACCAAGACAACAACCTCCAGTTAGCAAGGAAGAAAAGAAGCTGATGCTTAATTTTGGTTTGGATTGTGTGGATGGGATGGATGGTGGTGGTCGCAGTCATGACGAACAGGGTGTTTTGTTAGTGCTGGCAGTGTATCATAATGAATTTGATTTCCTTTTTACATGGTAGACTATTGAATATTGTTAAACTGTTGACAGGATTGTCAGCTCAAGATGTGAAGTTTTATGCCACAACTTGTACAGTTTTTCCTTTAACAACTTGGTCTAGAACAGCATTGGTGGATATTGTTGATACTAGAGAAGTGAGGTTTCACTGATGATTCACTTCATGTTACATTTGCCCCATAACCAAGTAAGATATTAGTAATAAGGGAAATTGGTTATGGTGTACATGGGTATTATCTTCATAATTTTTTTGTAAATCTGTAACTATTCTGAATTAAAACATCTATTAAAACAACACTCTAAATAATAAGAAATGGTTATATCTGAAAATAGTGGAATGGACCACTGAAATGTCGGTGGAGTTTCCGAAGTGGCTTAGAGGAAACACCACCTCCCTGCAACATGCTGGATTATAGTGGAACTAGTGGAAGAGAGAGAGAGAGAGAGAGAGAGAGAGAGAGAGAGAGAGAGAGAGATCAGTTTGGGAAAAATTTTAGGAGGTAAGAAGAAGGTCTCTTTTCTATTACATGAGTGTCTGAGTTTTCTGCATCCTCTGCCACCCCTGCCCCTCCTGGATGGTCAAGCTGAGGCTTTGTGATGTCAAGCCACACCATGGCAACCATTGATTTTGGCAACCAGAGCTGAAGTGAGTGGCTCCTCATTGAACTAGAGAGTGTATATAGAGGCCTGTACCCTTTGAGTACTGTCTGTTGCCTCAAGATAGCAAAACTTACTAAGAATATATTGTAGACTAGTAGAGATAAGGAATAAGACTCCAAACACAAGGATGAATGAAGAAATTGCAAGTCCTAAAGTGAATTAGAAGTCAGTTTCTCAACTGGATGACGAAGAAGTGGATAAGTTCAGAATACCTTAATCAAAGCTGCCCCTTCCCCAGTAATTCCTTACCCAAGATTCTGGCCTTGTGCTCTTTGGCCACAGACACTTCCTCATTCAATCCATTGTCATTCAATTACAAGCACATTTAATAATCATTTTCCAATTTCTTCCCCAAAACCAGTGTCTTTCTGTGTTTAACTTGTTTCAAAACTACATAACCAAGATAGTGCCGATGGTAACTTTGGACTTTAAGCTGAATGAAGACATGAGGGAGAAAGAAAGGATCAGATAATTGTATTTTACTAAAGGAAGGGGGAAATAGTCCAGTGAGCAAGACAACAACCTCCAGTAAGCAAGGAAGAGAAAGAGCTGATGTTTAATTTAGGTTTGGATTGGGGGGATGGGATGATGGTGGCGGTCGCAGTCATGAGGAACAGGGTGTTATTTTAGTGCTGGCAGTGTATAATACTGAATTGGATTTCCTTTTTACATGGTAGACTATTGAATATTGTTAAACTATTGACAGGACTGTCCGCTCAAGATGGGAACTTTCATGCCACAATGGTACAGTTTTTCCTTTAACAACTTGGTCTAGAACAGCGTTGTTTGATATTGGATATACTAGAGCAGTGAGGTTTCACTCTAACTATTTCACTGATGATTCACTTCATGTCACATTTGCCCCATACCCAAGTAAGTTATTAGTAATAAGGGAAATTGGTTATGGTGTACATGGGTATTTTCTTCACAATTTTTCTGTTAATCTTGAACTATACTAAAATAAAACATCCATTAAAACAACACTCAAAATACTTGGAAATGCTAATATCTGAACATAGTGGAATCGACCACTGAAATGATGGTGGAGTTTGGAACGTGGCTTAGAGGAAACACTCCCTTCTGCCATATGCTGGACTATAATGGAACTAGAGGAAATGAGAGAGAGAGAGAGAGGTAAGTGTGGGAAACATTTCAGGAGGTAAGAAGAAAGTTCTTTTCTATACATAGAGCGTCTGAGTCTTCTACATCCTCTGCCACCCCCGCTCCTCCTGGATGATCAAGCTGAGGCTTTTTGATGTCAAGCCACACCATGGCAACCACTGATTTTGGCCAGCCAGAGCTGAAGTGAGTGGCTCCTCATTGACCTTGAGAGTATATATAGAGGCCTGGACTCTTTGAGTACTGTCTGTTGCCTCAAGATAGCAAAACTTACTAAGAAGATATTGTAGACTAGTGGAGATAAGGAATAAGACTCCAAACACAAGGATGGATGAAGAAACTACAAGTCCTAGAGTGTATTAGAAGTCAGTTTCTCAACTGGATGACTAAGAAGTGGGTAAGGTCAGAATACCTTATTCAAAGCTGCCCCTTCCCCAGTAATTCTTCACCCAAGATTCTGGACTTTTGCTTTTTGGCCACAGACACTTCCTCATTCAATCCATTGTCATTCAATTACAAGCACATTTCCTAATCACTTTCCAATTTCTTCCCCAATACCAATGTCCTTCTGTGTTTAACTTGTTTCCAATCTACATAACCAAGATAGTGCCGATGGTAACTTCGGACGTTAATCTGAATGAAGACAAGAGGGAGAAAGACAGAAAGAATCAGATCATTGTATTTTACTAAAGGAAGGGGAAAAAAGTCCAGTAAGCATGACAACAACCTCCAATAAGCAAGGAAGAGAAAGAGCTGATGTTTAATTTAGGTTTGGATTGGGGAGGGGTGGGATGGATGGTGGTGTTCACAGTCATGAGGAACAGGGTCTTGTTTTAGTGTTGGCAGTGTATAATACTGAATTGGATTACCTTTTTACATGGTAGACTATTGAATATTGTTGAATGATTGAGAGGATTGTCCCCTCACTATGCGAACTTTTATGTTCCAATGGTACAGTTTTTCCTTTCACAACTTGGTCTAGAACAGCGTTGTTTGATATTGGATATACTAGAGAAGTGAGGTTTCACTCTAACTATTTCACTGATGATTCACTTCATGTCACATTTGCCGCATACCCAAGTAAGTTATTAGTAATAAGGGAAATTGGTTATGGTGTACATGGGTATTAGCTTCACAATTTTTCTGTAAATCTGGAACTATTCTAAAATAAAACTTCTATTAAAACAACACTCCACATAATAGGAAATGGTTATATCTGAACATAGTCAAATAGACCAGAGAAATGACAGTGGCATTTAGGAAGTGGCTGAGAGGAAACACCACCTCCTGCCATATGCTGGATTATAGTGGAACTAGAGGGAGAGAGAGAGAGAGAGAGAGAGAGAGAGAGAGAGAGAGAGAGAAATAAATGAGGTCAGTTTGGAAAAAAGTTCAGGAGGTAAGAGGAAGGTCTCTTTTCTATAACCTGAGCGTCTGAGACATCTGCATCCTCTGCCACCACTGCCCCTCCTGGATGGTCAAGCTGAGGCTTTGTGATGTCAAGCCACACCATGGCAACCACTGATTTTGGCCAGCCAGAGCTGAAGTGAGTGGCTCCTCATTGAACTAGAGAGTTTATATAGAGGCCTGTACCCTTTGAGTACTGTCTGTTGCCTCAAGATAGCCAAACTTACTAAAAAGATATTGTAGACTAGTGGAGATAAGGAATAAGACTCCAAAAACAAGGATGGATGGAGAAACTGCAAGTCCTAAAGTGAATTAGAAGTCAGTTTCTCAACTGGATGACGAAGAAGTGGATAAGGTCAGAATACTTTATTCAAAGTTGCCCCTTCCCCAGTAATTCCTCACCCAAGATTCTGGCCTTGTGCTTTTTGGCCACAGACACTTCCTCATTCAATCCATTGTCATTCAATTGCAAGCACATTTCCTAATCATTTTCCAATTTCTTCCCCATAACCAATATTAAAATCTGGAACTATTCTAAAATAAAACTTCTATTAAAACAACACTCCACATAATAGGAAATGGTTATATCTGAACATAGTGGAATAGACCATTGAAATGACGGTGGTTTTTGCGAAGTGGCTTAGAGGAAACACCACCTCCCTGCCATATGCTGGACTATAATGGAACTAGAGGAACAGAGTGAGAGACAGACAGAGGTCAGTTTGGGATAAATTTTAGGAGGTAAGTGGAAGGTCACTTTTCTATAACGAGAGCGTCTGACACTTCTGCATCCTCTCCCACCCCCGCCCCTCCTGAAGGCTCCAGCTGAGGCTTTATGATGTCAAGCCACACCATGGCAAACACTGATTTTGGGCAACCATAGATGAAGTGAGTGGCTCCTCATTGAACTAGAGAGTATATATAGAGGCCAGGACCCTTGAGTATTGTCTTTTGCCTCAAGATAGCCAAACTTTCTAAGAAGATATTGTACACTAGTGGAGATAAGTTATAAAACTCCAAACACAGGGATAGAGGAAGAAACTGGAATTCCTAAAGTGAATTGGAAGTCAGCTTCTTAACTGGTTGACCAAGAAGTGGATAAGGGAAGAATACCTTATTCAAATCCATCCCCTTCCCCAGCAATTCCTCACCCAACATTCTGGCCTTGTGCTTTTTGGCCACAGACACTCCCTCATTCAATCCATTGTCATTCAATTTCAAGCCCATTTCCTAATCTTTTTCTAATTTCTTCCGAAAACCAATGTCTTTCTTGGCTTAACTTGTTTCCAAACTTCATAACTGAAAGGACGAGGGCTATGCCCTCCATCTTGCCCCATATCCTCCATGTTGGCGCAGCAGCCATGTGCTCAGGAAAGTTCCTTCTTCCCGGAAGCCCAGGCCTCTGCTGGCCATGCCCGGAATCTTTTTAAACTAACCAATGATAATCTGGAGATATGTGCGCCTTGGAGATGACCACATCCTGTGTAACACGACTCCACTTGCACCTAGCCAATCGGCAGGGACAACTGTCCTCTCCCCAACCCTCACACCTCCCCCCTATTGAAACCCCATTTTTTCCCATGTGCAGTCTCTCTCCTCTCGCCGTTGCGAGGCTGTGAGCCAGACCTGGGTCTCTGATAATAAAGGACTCTTTGCTTTTGCATTGGACAAGGCTGGCTCCCTGGTTTGTTCTGTTGGGGATCTTGAAATCGGGGCATAACATTTGGGGGCTCATCCTGGATCCCCAAGACCCTCGAGGGACCCCTGATCCGGAGAGTCTGACTGACCGTGGTAGGTGTCTGTGTTGTTGTGTGTTCTGTTCTGTGCGAGCTCATTTCTGAAATCTGTAAATGCCCATAACTATCTAAGTGGACGCACAGGGGGATCACGGGCAGATGAGTCAGGGGACGCCCCATCCTCCATCTGAAGTTTTGCTTCCGTTGAGTCGGAAGGTCTGTAGGAACCCCTCAAACTGAGACAAGGCGGGTAGCTCAAGCTGATTGGCGCACAGCCATCATCTAGCTTTGGGTTTTTGCTTCCATGGAGTTCGAAGACTGTTTCAAGTTTGCTTGGATGGAGTTGGAAGGCTGTACTTTTTTTTGGGCCCTTTAGTTGTTTGTGTTTCCATTTTATTTTGTGGACTTGCTGGACGAACGTTATGATCAACTCAGACTGTTCCTTTGGGTATTGTGATTGATCATTTCAAGGAGATTGCGGGAGGCTGTAGAGCTCTCTCAGGAGTTGGGAAGTTGTTATTGTGTAAACTCTGAATGAATGTCTGGTGGAATTATGTGAGTGTGGAGGGAGGGGGCCTGCCCTCATCCCACCTTTGTGTGGCTCCAGGATTACGGTCAGGTGGGCATCTGAGTAAGGATCTGTGAAAACAAGTCACCCCCTCCCCAAGTAAATGCGTCTGGGATGTGTGTTGGGAGAAAAGCAGGCTTGAAACTCATTTGCACACCATCCGATTTTAGATGGAGTTTTAAGTTGGAATCTCCTTTCAAATGTGCAGGATGGATCCCAAGTCTAATCATTCACCCACGGAAAAAAGATGCTATCTAAATTCTAGCAGCAGGATTAGCATTTACATAATAAAAAACAGATTTTCCAAGGGGGGGGGGGGACTGGTCCTTTGTTAATTAAGAAAGCTTTTCTTAATGGAGAAAGGAGATAGTTTCCTCCTGCCTGTAGCAAAATCTTAAGGAGTGTGGTAAATTTACAACTGAAAAGATCACATAGGCCAAAGACCTGTTTTGCAAGGCTCAAATGGTTTTCCAGAGCCGCTTGAAAGTAAAAAGTAATTTGCCTCATGAAAAATCTAGAAGACAGAATTAAATCTGTTGGTTGAGGATTGAGAAATGCTGAAAATTTAACTTGCCAGCTAAAAGTTTAAATCGGATTGAATAGGGAAAAATTATGTAGTTGTGATAACTAAATGCCTTTGGTTATTGATATGATTGAGAAGAGAGGATTGATTTTGTGACCTCAACTGAAGATTTTTGATGCAAGGACCAGTTTAAATTTAATTGATATTCTTTAAAATGATTATAAAAGGTATAAACAGCTAATAAGATTTCTGTTTGTCTACAATACAGCCACATGACTTGCTGCTCCCCTGGGGGCCGCCATCTTGAAACAGCAAAGGCCCCTCACTCTGATTTAGTCAGGGGTGGAGTTTTAAGGTGGAGTTTTGCTGCAGTAATGTGGATGGGGCAGGAAGTGTGCTTGACATGGGGGTTTACTTTTAAGCCAATCTCTTAAATCTAGAAAACCCTGCTTTCCTTAAACTAAGGACAATTAAAGGTTATATCAAAGTCTTTAAAAGGAACTGATAGCAGTAATCCAATTTCTAATGTACAGTTATTTCAGGTAGAAACTGGTTTCATTCTGATCTTAAAGGACACATTTTTCCTTTGCCTGGGAGGAACAGCACAGCTGTCCCAGGGTTGAAGGGCTCCAGTTAACTTGTCAACTCAGTGTTTGGAGACCCAGGATATGCCTAAGTTTAACCTTGGTTCTAGATAATGTGTTTCTCTTTAAAAAAATTTTTTGAATGTATTGCTAATCACCTGAAAATTAAGGCTAAAAGTTCTAGCTACCTGGAAAGCATGGCATTGGTGTGATAGGAGGAAAAAGAAATGTTAAATCGATGGTAGACCAGTGAGCTGGGAATGGTCACTAATGGTGGATTATGAGAAGGACTGGACGTTGCCAAACGACTCCTTCCTTGGTACCCCTGAAATTTCAGAGGGTACTTCTGGCCTTGATTTTCCAATGTGTTTAATCTGTCGATTTTGTTGTTTCATTGAAATCCTCTTGAAGGACATTGAATGGTTCTTTCCTTCCTCTTTAACTTTTGGGGGATTGTGTGAATGGATTACTGATGTAGATTATCAAGGATCTCTAAGGGACTTGTCCTGTATCTGGAGGAATGTCTTCTAGATGGTATTCACCGTCTCTGGGACTCCCATTTGACCCTGTGATCCCTCTTCTAGGAATATATCCCAGGAAACCAGAAACACCAATCAGAAAAGATATATGCACCCCTATGTTCATAGCAGCACAATTCACCATAGCTAAGATCTGGAAACAGCCTAAGTGCCCATCTGTAGATGAACGGATTAGAAAACTGTGGTACATCTACACGATGGAATACTATGCTGCTATAAAAAAGAAGGAACTCTTACCATTTGCAACAGCATGGATGGAACTGGATAGCATTATGCTAAATGAAATAAGCCAGTCAATGAAGAAAAAATACCACATGATGTCACTCATTTCTGGATAATAAAGACCATTATAAACTTTTGAACAATAATAGATACAGAGGCAGAGCTGCCTCGTACAGACTGTCAAACTGCAGTGGGAAGGCCGGGGAGGGTTGGGGGGCAGGAGGTAGGGGGGTAAGAGATCAACTAAAGGACTTGTATGCATGCATATAAGCATAACCAATGGACATAAGACATTGGGGGATAGGGAAGGCTGGGGGACTGTCTAGGGAGGAGGGATAAAATGGACACATATGTAATACCCTTTGTAATACTTTAAGCAATAAAAAAAAAGAATCTTGTATCTGCAGATCAGAAATAAACATATAAGAACAAAAATATTTAATTCCCAAAATCAAGGTCCAACAGTTTTGAGTCCAAGTTTCAATGTCTGACAGTTCATGTGTAAATGCCAGCAATGAAATGTTGTTTCTGGATGGTGGACAAATGCAGGTCCGGTCCTCTCTGTTTTGGACCTGGGCACCCTGCAGCGACACACAGCTGCTGACTGCTAGCATGGCAAGGCATCTCCACCATCTCCATATCTGAACTGTCTCTCCTGTCTTTGTGGCTGGAGCAATCTGGTCAGTTTCTCTCTGGGATCCCATGTTGCAGGAATCCACATGGTCTTGAAGTTGTTCTCTGAAAGTATACAAACATATTCTCGACCAAAGGTTAATAAAGGAAATTTTACTTGGGGAATCCTTTTTATATTTGCCCAAATGATTTTCCTTTGGCTTATTTTGACACCACATATGTTTTTCATTGGTGTCTTGCTGTTAGCATTACAAATGTAGAAAAAAAATGTTTTTTTAGATGTAATTAGTTACAGGATATTTCTTCTTACACGGTATTCTTCCACTATTCCTTCTTTTTTATTTAATTAGGAGACTTTTTGGAAAATTTATAATGCAGTCTAGATTAGTTTGAACGTTAATTTTTTGCACAAAAATGACTGCTTTAGGTTCATCGCATGTTAAGCAATTTTACGATGAATTGAAAATTTTGGTTAATACTTTTTGAATAACTTATTTCAAACTACCCTAATTTAATTAATTTGATAACTTGACAACTATTTTACTGTCAAATTTAATATTTCAACAATAATCTTAATTTATACTGTAAATATTAATTGAATGGATCACTTTATTTCCTTGAGAAGGCCTGAGCATTCCTGTTGTTAGGCTAGATTTAGACATAGGGTCTGTTAACTAAGCCTCCGTTTATCTGGATTCTGATTTCAGCTGGACCAAATCTCTTTTGTTATTTGGTTCCTGATCCGGGCTGGGCATGGGAAGCAAGAAGCAGCCATGGGGACAGGAGACCTTCCTCAGAAGGGCCGAGTGTTCAAGCCCCTGCACAATTGGGGGGGGGGGTGAGGATCTGTGCCCCACCTCTGTTGCACCCCAATTTCTCTCCTACTGGCCCCCGGATATGCCTGTCTTAGGTTGCCCCACCCTGTGTGGTCTTACCCGTCATTGACTACCAACCATCTCTGGGCCAAGTAGGGTGATATGAGGTTCAGTTCTGTCTCCTTGTTAACCTATGTCCCTCTGGCCTCCATGCCCAGCAACTGACTTTGGATCCCCTTGCCTGCTGGCGGGGCCCCGGCATTGATCAACGGGAACCCAGGTGTCTTCTCCAGAGAGGGCCCAGCTTACGCCAATGGGCCAGAGGCAGATCCATGGTACCAGCTTTTCATGATCCCAGCTTGAATGGAGAGCCTAGATAACAGCTGTAGACAATTGTATTCCCCTTGGAAAAAAAAATCAAGAGAGGTCAATACAGAATGCTTAAGTGCCTTCCCAGGAGGGAATAAATCCCTTCATGTCCTTAAATATTAATTGAATCATTTGTAAGTTTTTTGGGATAATTGCACAATATACTGTTGTAAAGCATCAAAAATTATTAATAAAACTTGTAGAATAATACCATGTAAGGATATTCTTTGCTCTAGGTCAAGACAACTTAATTTTAAACTGGCTGTCTCAAGGTTTGGAATGAGGAACCTAGTTTGCAAAAAAAACAATTTACAGAAGCAGAGACAGCATGCTATCCAAATTACAGTTTTGGGTAAACACATTATCTAGAGTCCTTGGGTAACCTGGTTAAGCTTAGGCATGTTATCTAAATTACAGTTTTGGGTCTCCAGAACACTGAGTTGACACGCTAACTGGAGCACCCTGCCCTTGGGATAGCTGTGCTGTCCTTCCCAGGTAAAGGAAAAATGTGCCTTCTAAGAGCAGTATGAAAGTTATGGTTATTACCTGAATTAATTGTTACCATACTTCACTTTATCATGCACCAGGTGTTCTCTGGGCAGTCCTCTTCCTGGTGGATCACATTTGGAGAACTTTTACTTAAAAAAGAAAAACCTTTCTTTTTAATACCAAGTAACCTACAGGGTTACATCTTGGATGTTGACTGATAGTGCCACAAGGTCATGTATTTCAAGTCAAAGTCATTAAACATTTTTGGTGACTGTACTTATTTTCAGATTTGGTATTTTAACAGCAAATCATTAGATTATCCTGTAAATATTAGTGGAAGATATTTCAAAATATTAAAATTTCTCATTTTTCTTAAATTTAAAATAATGTTTTTAAACAGCATTCCCTTTCGGCTTATTTGCATATACAGAGGGATCATGGGATGCCTTCAGTAACTTTTTAGAAGAATTTTACTTTACTAGGATTCAATTGCTTACAAAGATTAGTAAATTTAGTAAAATTTTATTCTGATTCACGAGATGCAAACACTGCCCCACCTCCAGCCTAATTTAAAATACAGCAGTGTGGTGCTTTTGTTAGCTTAAATAAAGATATTGCTACTAATAAATCAATTTTTTATTTTATTTGGCAGAAATTCCTTATGCAAACAAGCATATTATATTTTGAAATATTGCACTCGGGAAAAAATTCCAAATACATATCTAATTAAAATATTTTCAACAGTTCTCAACATAATAGGATCTAGTCTTGAACATGGAATCAATTACTCTTAATTTGTTTATGATATACGCATAACTGTGGTTCTAATGAGAATTTAAGATATCTTTTAAAAAAATGTTTCTATCTACAAGCCTTTTAAGAAATAGGAGCTCTATTGTCAGCCCTTATAAAGCCAACTGCTCAAAACATTGGTCTATCATACCACTGAAAATATATTAAGACCATGATTGCTAATTTATTTAGCATTAAAGATATCTTCTTAAAAATAGTATTAAATAAATTCTCCAGGCAAGGACACTTTCGGCCCGAACCGCATTTCCATAGTAAAGCTCTGTCTTAAAACTCCACCCCTGAAATCCCATCCTGCCTCAGTGAGCAGACACTCCTTTAGTGATTGGCTAAGTCAGAGGGAGGGGCCTTTGCTGTTCCAAGATGGCGGCCCCCAGGGGAGAGGCAGGCCATGCGGCCAACATGGCGGCTGCCAAGTCACACAGCTCAACATTGTGGCTGTCTACACTGTTCTCTGACAGAAAAGATGATTTCCTTATTCTCACAATGAACAAGGGAAGAGCAAACCAAAATCACTAAAAGAGAGATGGCCAACATTATATTGTAGACAAACAGAAATCTTATTAGCTGTTTATACCCTTTTATAATTATTTTAAAGAATATCAATGAAATTTCAACTAGTTTTTGTATTAAAAATTTTCAGTTGAGATGATAAAATTAATCCTCTTTTTATCGGACCAATGGGTAACATATTTTGAACTCCTAATTATTTAAGAGAAAATACATTTTATTTTTTCAAAACAAGTTATACATTAGATATGTAATTAATTTCTCCTGATTCAATTTGCACTTTAAACTTTCAGAGCTTTAAGTCTTAGGTAGCCAATTATATTTTTAGCATTCTTCTAATCAATACTTTTACATTTAAGGATACATTTCAAATAAAATAGAAGGCATTTTCAATTAATAGATTAACTTCTATCATCTAGACTTCATACTAGGCATAATCAGATCAACATTTCAGTATTATAAATCTTAATACTTTTAGATGATTTGAACTTAAAAGTTTAAGTTTCCAGCCAATAAGCCTGGCATAGCTGCTAAATTTCAAAATGGTCACAATTTTCCTGCTGGGGAAGTCAAGAAGCAAACCCATAGCTATTCACATGTAACCTTGACTATCAACTTCCTGGTGGTTCTTGCCTCAGGGCGGGAGATTTCAAAAGAGATACTTTGAATCGCCTTGGGAAACCTGTCTGAATTTCTTTCTCAGGTTCATCTTCACCATTTTTTAAAAAAAATATATTTTATTGATTTTTTACAGAGAGGAAGGGAAAGAGATAGAGTGTTAGAAACATCGATGAGAGAGAAACATCGATCAGCTGCCTCCTGCACATCTCCTACTGGGGATATGCCCGCAACCCAGGTACATGCCCTTGACCAGAATCCAACCTGGGACCTTTCAGTCCGCAGGCCCACGCTCTATCCACTGAGCCAAACCGGTTTCGGCAATCTTCACCATTTTTAAGGCCAAAACAGTCTAGGGTTTTTATTCTGTACAAAGCAAAAGATCAAGTTCATCTCAAAAGTATGCACACTCATTTTTAAACTGGCCTTTTCCCTTTACATGTGCATAGAAATCCCGGATGCATTTATAAATTTGTAAAAGCTTTTCAATTACAAGAGGACTTTAATTTTAGAATACTTGGGGAGGGGGCGTCCAATTGGATTGCCACGTGTTCCCTTCTTCCCTTCCCCCACATCCTGCTTTGGGGGAAGTTTCAGCAAATGACTCAGATGGCGTATTTTCCCCAAAGTCATGCTTAATAGAAAAAGACATTTTAATTTTTTTCCTATTTCGCTTTCTAAAGCAATGGCTAGCACCCGAGGTTATCTTAGCCAACGTTTGGTTGTCATATGATGTTCTTGGGTAATTTTTAAATAATACATTAGGTAATCTCATTGTGGGATAGCTGATAGCTCTGCCCTCTCTTGCCACCTTTGAATCTCTCCACACCAGAGGCGGATTAGGCAGCAGGGTTTCATTTCTTATTACAGATTTTAGATTCCAAATAGAAATTAAGATAAGAAAACACATTACGCCCTGGCCGGTTTGGCTTGGTGGATATAGTGACGGCCTGCAGACTGAAGGGTCCTAGGTTCGATTCCGGTCAAGGGCATGTACCATGGTTGGGGGCACATCCCCAGTGGGGGGTGTGAAGAAGGCAGATGATCGATGTTTCTCACTCATCGATGTTTCTAATTCTCTATTTCTCTCCCTTCCTCTCTGTAAAAAATCAATAAAATATTTTTTTAAAAAAAGGAAAACACATTAACATGACCATGGCAATATTTTCTCAGCCTGATCTAAAAGAGTACCTTTTAATATTCCAATTTTTTTTATCAGTTGGCCTTTTTGCACAGCTGATTCTATTAACGGAGAATTAAACATTTTAGGATTAGGACATGGAGGTGGAGGCAGCCATGAAGGCCATTCCTCCCATTTTTTCTTTTCTTTCTGCTCCTCTTAAGGAGAAAAGGGTGCAAGGGGGAGGAGATCTATCCTCCTTGACCTCTCCCAAAGGCTCTAGCAAATGAAATACCGTTTTCCACAAGGGGAAATAATTGTTGGCAAGTTCTGATTAACTTTTTGGCAAAGTTTTAAGATCTAATGTACCTTTTTCAAGAAAACAAGGGTTTTGTTCTATAATAACATGCAAAAACTGTAAGAGATTACCTTCTAAAATTTTAACTCCTTAAGCATGCAAATCAAAAGTCTATAATAAAGTTTCTTACTTTTTAAAAGCCGATTCTACTTTTTTATTAAAGACAAATCCTGCCCCGTTAGCCTGGCAAAGAAAAATGTTCCCAGTGTACTTACAGCTCGTGACCTTTGTATATAAGGTAAAATTGTCCTTGTCTTTCTGAAGCCATGTCTATGAAGATGCAGGCATCATCTGAGCCTATTATACAATTTTCTGCAGGTATAGTCCTTTTCAAATTGGGGTGAGTCCTGGGGTCGTGAACTTCTTTACCCACACCGAGTCCCCAGGCTGGAAAGGATGTACAGAGTCCGAGGTGACACTGGCAGGGCATCTCGAACAAGCTTATGGGTGGCTTGTATTTTCTGTAAGAGATCACGTCCAAGTAAGGGGTACAGGAATTCTGGCATAACTAGAAACGAATGAGTTACCGTGTTCTTTCTGAGGTCCACAATCCTCTTTGATGTAGAAGGAAAAAGTCAGTTTGTCCGGTGGCTCTTAGAACTGGTGTCTTCTTAGATGTTACTGGTCCCATTGGCTCTGTCAAGACTGAATAGGCTGCTCAAGAATACACTAGAAAATTAACCGGGGGTTCTATTTATCTACAAATATTTATACTTAAGTAGACATATAAACATCAAATAAACATCCACATTTACACCTTTTCAGTGAACAAGTACTTTTACAGTTTTGGGAATTTTGGCAGATAACAGGAACACTGCCCAAGTCCCTTGATGGGGGCCTGACAAGAACAGATTAGGGGGCCTTTGGCTCAGGGGTATAAAGTATCCATTCTTTCTCTCTTGGCAATGCTAAGGACAGGATCATTGGAGAGGTCTCTTCACTTAGGCAAGGCTGTGCTGAGCCATCTGGGGCAAAAGTGGTTTCTGCTTCCATTTTGGCTAAAAGGTCTCTGTCCATTAGAGGGACCAGGTCAACTGGTAAATATAGGAATTCATGAACCACCTGATGGCCACCTAACTGACATAGGCGGGGGCAGCAGAACAGTATGCACCTGTGGTACCGTACCGGTAACTCCAACAATGGTGACTTCCTGTCCTGAGAGGGGAGCTACCTTCTGTGTAACTACGGAGTGCTGTGCCGCTGTATCAATCATAAAGTTCACATTCTGACCCCCGATCTTCATTTTGACCAACGGCTCATGGGGGCCCAGTTGGAAAAAGCCCAGTCTGTCCTAGTCAGAGTCAGCTTTTGCCAGTCCGAGGAGGTCTGCCTCAGGCGGCTCTGGCTAATAGCGTCTGGGTGGTTCGGATGGCCTTGCCAGCTTGTTCTGGCCTGCTACTAAACTTTACTCTGTCCCTTCTTACACATGCAGAACTGGACCCAAGGCTGCCAGGTTTGAGTAATTCTAAAATTCCTTAACATACATTTTATCATTCATGTTGCAGGGAGGGACCGTGTTGGCTCCTCCTGCATAAAAGAACTAATCAAAATAATGCTTATTTCCTAACTTCATTTGTGCCTGGGTTTGGACAACAAATGACACTAATCAGATTGACATAAAGGATTTAACCTTCGTTTAGGGAGGCAAATGCAAAGCATTTACTCCCAAGTGTCATTGGTTTAGGGAAGATAGGATTTCTGCTCAGTTTCCTTATTTTACTAGTCCCAGTTTACTGGTCTATCATGCATTCAATTTTCCTAAAATGTATTCTGGCACATTAGAAAGTTGTTTTGCTGTACACAGCTAGTTTAACCTCTATATAACTGGGTTTGAACATCTGCCCAGCAAACTGCAGTCTATAAGTTCAAAATGCAGCCTCCGGTTTTTCTAACCCAAGGAGGTTTTAGCCAGTCTCTGAGTCAGACTCCTACTCTCTTGGAGAATTTCAAAATCCTTATGGCTTCCATGTCCAGGAAGAGTGGCTTTTTGTTAACCCTTAGGCCCCTGCTTTTTGCCTTTTTACCAGTTTCCTTCGTGGTAGAGCAGCAACCAGGCCTCTTTCAAGGGAGTGTGCTTGAAGGGGATATCAGCCCTTCTTGTGAGCCAGCTGCTCCACGTAGGGTCTCCCATGGGCCCAGCTAGAGCGTCACGCAGAAAATCCCCGACCCCTGCCCTTTTGCAGTGGTATGGACTCAAGCAGGGTGTTCACTGGATGTAGCCGGCAGCGAAGCTCTCGCTGGCTTCTGCCTGCAGCTGCTTGCGCCCACAAGCTCTGCCCCGCAGCACACGCCTCACAGGTAGCTCTAGCACTTCGGCGTTCTCCAGCTTAGCCTGCACCTCGGTGCCCACCAACAGCTGCTGCAGCTCCTGTAGGCTATCATTGATCCGCGAGCACGGGACTTCTCCACAAGGGGCTTCCGGGCCTTGCAGACAGCTCAGGCATTCAGCCCCGCCCCCCCCCCCCCCCCCCTTCTTTGACCTGGCTCTCAGGGGCTGAGTCTGCTTGGCAAACAGTTCTAAATTTCCTGGGGGGTGCAGATTTTAGCTTTGTGCCACCTCTGCTTTTATAGCGGGAGTTAAGTTGTTCGTTTGCTTTTTATTCTTAGAAACCTTGATCCTTTAATGATTACTAAAAGTGAACATTCAGCAATTTTAGATTAATATTTCTGAATATATTTTAAATGTACTTTTACTCTTAAGATATATCTAGACCAGCCTTGGGCAAACTACGGCCAGCGGGCCGGATCCGGCCCGTTTGAAATGAATAAAACTAAAAAAAAAAAAGACCGTACCCTTTTATATAATGATGTTTACTTTGAATTTATATTAGTTCACACAAACACTCCATCCATGCTTTTGTTCTGGCCCTCGGGTCCAGTTTAAGAACCCATTGTGGCCCTCGAGTCAAAAAGTTTGCCCACCCCTGATCTAGACCTTTGTGATAAAACTAAGAACAGGTATCGGTATGATTCAGCATTGGAGGGGTTAAAAGAATAAACCAGGGCAGAGAAAGACTGTGCTTACATTTACTTTTTTGTAACCTTGAAGGTCATTGATAAGACCTGTTAGGTTTACAGCCGGCAGCATAACTACCAAAACCCCCACCCATCTTGTCTCAGCCCAGTACCATTGCTTTTCTTCACAGAGTCGGCCTGGAAATATAACGGGTACATAGGGAGGTTTCTTGCAGACAGAAAACCAGGAGACCATCTGAAATCTAGTTACAGATGCTTTCAGAATCTGGATGAGGGAGGAAGGGAAAGACCAGGTGGCTACCATATTCTTGGCCTTGGGCAAGTTTCACCCGATTTTCCATTTGCTGAGATAAGGGCAGGCTGAGTAACTGATACATGCTGCGGCTTTTTCATGGAAGAGGGGATAAGGACACAGCTATCAGTCCTGTTCTGTCCTTTCACATAACTAAGATAGTGGCGATGGTAAATTTGGAATTTTAGCTGAATGAAGACAAGAGTGAGAAAGACAGAAAGAATCACATAATTGTATTTTACTACAGGAAGGGGAAAACCTCCAGTAAGCAAGCCAACAAATGCAGAAGAAGAAGTGCTGGAGTGTTCATCTACCAGAGGTGATACCCAGGATCTCCCAGAGGAAACACATAACAATGTGTATCCCACTATCAAAAATGCTTCAGAAATGGTCTCCTTCAATAAATACGAGCAAGTGTATAAAGGAAATGTGTTTGTATTTTTGCGAGTTTTCAGATGATAGGGAGGGACCTAAGGAGGGGGAAGGCATGTGAGAAGAAAGAAATGTAGAATACTTTAATTGGTGCACTAGACAAGACATTCCATAGTGAGCCAGACAGTTTGAATAAGGACAAGGAGAAGACTGAATGGGGATTTTTTTCCTCAACACTTTCTCATACTGGCAAGGAAGAAAGAAGCTGATGTTAAATTTAGGTTTGGATTGGGGGGGTGGGATGGATGGTGGTGGTTGCAGTCATGAGGAGCAGGGTGTTCGGTTAGTGCAGGCAGTGTATAATAATGAATTTGATTTCCTTTTTACATGGTAGACTATCGAATATTGTTAAACTATTGACAGGATTGTCAGCTCAAGATGTGAAGTTTTTTGCCACAACTGGTACAGTTATTCCTTTAACAACTTGGTTTAGAACAGCATTGGTGGATATTGGAGACACTAGAGAAGTGAGGTTTCACTCTGTTTCACTGATGATTCACTTCATGTTACATTTGCCCCATAGCAAAGTAAGATATTAGTAATAAAGGAAATTGCGTATGGTGTACATGGGTATTATCGTCCCAATTTTTCTCTAAATCTGGAACTATTCTAAAATAAAACATCCATTAAAACAACACTCAAAATAATAGGAAATGGTAATATCTGAACATTGTGGAATGGACCACTGAAATGAAGGTGGAGTTTGGGAAGTGGCTTAGAGGAAACAACACCTCCCTGCCATATGCTGGACTATAGTAGAGCTAGAGGAAGAGAGAGAGAGAGAGAGAGAGAGAGAGAGAGAGAGAGAGAGAGAGAGAGATCAGTTTGGGAAAAATTTTAGGAGGTAAGAGGAAGGTCTCTTTTCTATAACCAGTGTTTCTGAGATTTCTGCATCCTCTGCCACCCCCACCCCTCCTGGATGGTCAAGGTGAGGCTTTGTGATGATAAGCCACACCATGACAACCACTGATTTTGGCCAACCAGAGATGAAGTGAATAGCTCCTCATTAACTGAAAGAGTATATACAGAGACCAGGACCCTTTCAGTAGTGTCTATTGCCTCAAGATAGCGAAACTTAATAAGACGATATTGTAGACTAGTAGAGATAAGGAATAAGACTCCAGACACAAGGATGGATGAGGAAACTGCAAGCCCAAAATTAAATTTATGTTTGTATTGGGTTTTACTCTAAATGAATTAGAAGTCAGTTTCGTAACTGGTTGACCAAGAAGTGGATAAGGTCAGAATACCTTATTCAAATGCTGCCCCTTCCCCAGTAATTTCTCACCCAAGATTCTGGCCTTGTGCTTTTTGGCCACAGACACTCCCTCAATAAATCCATTGTCATTCAATTTCAAGCCCATTTCCTAATCTTTTTCTAATTTCTTCCAAAAACCAATGTCTTTCTGGGTTTAACTTGTTTCCAAACTTCATAACTGAAAGGCGTGGGCTATGCCCTCCATCTTTCCCCGTATCCTCCATGTTGGGGCAGCAGCCATGTGCTCTGGAAAGGACCTTCTTCCCGGAAGCCCCGGCGTCTGCTGGCCATGCCCGGAATCTTTTTAAACTAACCAATGACAATCAGGAGATGTGCACACCATGGAGATTACCACATAGTGTGTAACTCGACGCCACTTGCACCCAGCCAATTGGCAGGGCTCACAGTCCTCTCCCCTCCCCTGAATCCACCCCCCTATTAAAACCCCATTTTTTCCCGTGGGCGGTCTCTCTCTTCTCGCAATTGCGAGTCTGGGAGCCAGACCTGGGTCTGTGATAATAAAGGACTCTTTGCTTTTGCATGGGACACGGCTGGCTCCCTGGTGTGGTCTGTTGGGGATCTTGAAATCGGGGCATAACATTTGGGGGCTCATCCTGGATTCCCAAGACCCTCGAGGGTCCCCCAATCCGGAGAGTCTGACTGACCGCGGTAGGTGTCTGCGTTGTTGTGTGTTCTGCTCTGTGCGAGCTCGCTTCTGAAATTTGTAAATGCCCGAAATGATCTATGTGGACACACAGGGGGATCACGGGCGGAGGTGTCGGGGGACGCCTCGATCCTCCATCTGAAGTTTTGCTTCCACGAGTCGGAAGGTCTGTAGGAACCCCTCAATCTGAGACCTGGCAGTTAGCTCATGCTGGTTGGCGCGCTCCCATCGTCCAGCTTTTTGTTTTTGCTTCCATGGAAGTGGAAGACTGTTTTGAGTTTGCTTCCATGGAGTTGTAAGGCTGTATTTTTTGGGGGGGCCCTTTAGTTGTTTGTGTTTACGTTTTATTTTGTGGACTTGCTGGACGGACGTTCTGATCAACTCAGACTGCTCTTTTGGGTATTGTGATTGATCATTTCAAGGAGATTGGGGGAGGTTGTAGAGCTCTCTCAGGAGTTGGGAAGTTGTTATTGTTTAATCTCTGAATGAATGTCTGGTGGAATTATGTGAGTGTGGAGGGAAGGGGCCTGCCCTCACCCCACCTTTGTGTGGATCCAGGATTTCGGTCAGGTGGGCATCTGAGTAAGGATCTGTGAAAACAAGTCACCCCCTCCCCAAGTAAATGCATCTGGGATTTTTGTGCATGTGTTGGGAGAAAAGCTGGCTTGAAACTAATGTGCGCACCATTCAATTTTGGATAGAGTTTTAAGATGGTATCTCCTTTCAATTGTGCAGGATGGATCCCAAGACTAATCATTTACCCAGGGAAAAAGATGCTAGCTAAATTCTAGCAGCAGGATTGGTATTTCCATAATAAAGAACAGATTTTCCAAAGGGGGGGGGGGGAAACACTGGTCCTTTGTTAATTAAGAAAGCTTTTCTTAATGGAGAAAGGAGATAGTTGCCTCCTGCCTGTAGCAAAATCTTAACGAATGTGGTCAATTTACATCTGAAAAGACAAGGTAGGCCAAAACCTGTTTTGCATGGCTCAAATGTGGTTTTCCAGAGCCTCTTGAAAGTAGAAAGTAATTTGCCACATGAAAAATCTAGAAGTCAGAATTAAATCTGTTGGTTGAGTATTGAGAAATGCTGAATATTTAACTTGCCAGCTAAAAGTTTAAGGTTCGGATTGAATTGGGAAAAATTATATAATTGTGATAACTAAATGCCTTTGGTTATTGATATGATTGAGAAGAGAGGATTGATTTTGTGACCTCAACTGAAGATTTTTGATGCAAGGACCAGTTTAAATTTAATTGATATTCTTTAAAATGATTATAAAAGGTATAAACAGCTAATAAGATTTCTGTTTGTCTACAATACAGCCACATGACTTGCTGCTCCCCTGGGGGCCGCCATCTTGAAACAGCAAAGGCCCCTCCCTCTGATTCAGTCAGGGGTGGAGCTTTAAGGCAGAGTTTTGCTGCAGTAATGTGGAGGGCAGGAAGTGTGCTTGACTCGGGGCTTTATTTTTAAGCCAATCTCTTAAATCTAGAAAACCCTGCTTTCCTTAAACTAAGGACAATTAAAGGTTATATCAAAGTCTTTAAAAGGAACTGATAGCAGTAATCCAATTTCTAAAGTACAGGTAGGAACTGGTTTCACACTGAACTTAAAGGACACATTTTTCCTTTGCCTGGGAGGGACAGCGCAGCTGTCCCAGGGTTGAAGGGCTCCAGTAAACTTGCCAACTCAGTGTTCGGGAGACCCAGGATATGCCTAAGTTTAATCTAGGTTCTAGATAATGTGTTTCTCTTAAAAAATTTTTTTTGAATGTATTGCTAATCACCTAAAAATTAAGGCTAAAAGTTCTAGCTACCTGGAAAGCATGGCCTTGATGTGATAGGAGGAAAAAGAAATGTTAAATCGATGGTAGACCAGTGAGCTGGGAATGGTCACTAATGGTGGATTGTGGGAAGGGCTGGACGTGGCCAAACTTCTCCTTCCTTGGTACCCCTGAAACGTCAGAGGGTACTTCTGGCCTTGATTTTCCAAAGTGTTTAATCTGTCGATTTTGTTGTTTCATCGAAATCCTCTTGAAGGACATTGAATGGTTCTTTCCTTCCTCTTTAACTTTTGGGGGATTGTGTGAATGGATTACTGATGTAGATTATCAAGGATCTCTAAGGGCCTTGTCCTGCATCTGGAGGAATATCTTCTAGATGGTATTCACGGTCTCTGGGACTTACGGAGGAAAGTCAAAACTCAGACTGGCTAAGGGTTCGAATCTGGCCTATCTTTTAAAAAGGTTAAAAAGAAGCATTCCTAGGCAGTTTTCTACTGCCTCTGTTCAGGGACTTGCTCTGTATCTCGACACAAATGAAACTGCTTTGTGGTATTTTGCGGTATAAATGTGGCATGCACCTCAAAGTTCTTAATGGGGAATGTATCTAGATATCGTGTCTATTTAGTCTTGATTTCCTTGTTCAATATGAGTACCATTTCTATATGGATGAAACATAAGTCAAAAGTTCTGTCCTGGAATGTGGGAAAGGGAGGCCCCCACATCTGTTCCTGTCAGGCTCCCATCAGGGGACATGGGCTATGTTCCTGTTATCTGCTCAAGATTCCAAGACTGTAAAAGTACTTTTTCACTGAAAGGGTGTAAGTATAAATGTTTATTTGATGTTTGTATGTCTACTTGGGTATAATTATTTGTTCATGTAAGTGTGAAAGTCTGCGGGGGAAAAAAAGCACACGCTTGATTTCTTTAAGGCTGAGTGCTCTGACCGATAGCAAAGCGCCCTGAGTGGCCACCTGGATCTTTCCCAAAAAATGCTTGCTCTCTATCAGAGGTGGAATCGGCCCGCTTAACTAGTAAACATCTCTGTCTGTTTGTTTGCTGGGAACTTTGATTTGCTGTGTGATATTCTGTGCTAGGTTGGGATTTTGGAATTCTGGGGTAGATTTAAAAGGTATTTGTGGCTTTTCTCGTCAGATTGGGACATTTAGGGTGGGGCTCACAGTTCCTCAAGGCAGACATTTCATGGGCCCTTCCCCCTGCCTGTGCTGAATTAAATAATATAGGGCAGTGTCATCTGGCTTGCTGGTTAAAAGAAAACAATGGGCCTTAGAATCTGTAAAGGTGGGCGGGAATGAAGCTGGTCAAATGAACTGAAAGGGTTTGGTACCTGTTGCTGCTAGCAAAGGAATGGCTGATAACCCCTTCTAGCGCACTCCCTTGAAAGAGACCTGGTTGCTGCTCTGCCACAAAGGGAACTGGTAGAAAGGCAAGAAAAAAGAGCGCTGTAACTAATAAACAGGGTTACCTTGAAGCCATCAGGACTTTGAAGTTCTCCAAAAGAGGAAAAATCTGACTCAGAGATTGGCGGGGACTGGGTGGCTCTCCTATCATGTTTGGCAGGACACCCCTGATAACACACTTTTCTTTAAATATCTCTTTCTTTGAGAGGGCTCCAGAGGGCGCACGAGAACATTTGGCCGCGACTCCTCACTATCTATGAGACCAGCCCAAACCCCAACTCCTCATCAGCACAAACCAGGAGATTGGGTCTACGTCAGAAGGCACCGCGGGGTGACCCTAGAGCCAGGTTGGAAGGGTCCCTGCACTGTGGTGCTGACAACCCCCACTGCTCTCAAGGTAGACGGCGTCGCGACCTGGGTCCATCACACTCACATCCAGTCAGCGGACCCATCCATGACCTGGAAAGATTTCATCACCAAATGGAGCATCGATCGAGATCAACGCAACCTGCTCAAGCTCAAGCTGCAGCGTGCTCGACCTGCCTGATTCTGGTAACATTGCTCGCGATCACTCCTGTCACCAGGAGCCCCCACAATGCTGTGTAATAGACTTAGATGATGCCTGCTTCTTCATGGACATGGCTCCAAAGAGACAAGGACAATTTATAGGATCACATGTTTAGTAGCAGAAGATTTGGCTGCCAGAAGTGGCCATGATGCCAATATTAGGTTTCATTTTATTGATATACTAGGGGCCCGGTGAACATAATTCGTGCACTGGGTGTGGGGCGGGGAGGCGGAGAGTGTCCCTCAGCCCAGCCTGCCCCCTCTCACATACTGGGAGCCCTCAGGCGTTGACCCCCATCACCCTCTGATCGCCTGATTGCCCCCTTGCCCAGGCCTGACGCCTCCGCCAGAGGTGTCAGGCTTGGACAGGGGACCCCCATCTCCCCCCAATCACTGGCTCTGGCCCCCGCCCATGCCTGAGGACTCTGGCCCAGGAATCATGCCTGGACAGGGTACTCCCATCTCCCTCTGATCGCTTGCTCCACCCCCCGCCCAAGCCTGACGCCTCTGACCCAGGCTTCAGGCCTGGGCAAGGGGACCATCATATCCCCCCAATCCCCGGCTCTGCCCCCCACCCAGGCCTGATGCCTCAGCCAGAGGAGTTGACCCTCATCACCCTCCGATCACCAATCACCGGATCGGCCCCTTGACCAGGCCTGAGGCCTCCGGCAAAGGTATCAGGCCAGGGCAGGGGACCCCCAGCTCCCCGCGCTTGCATGCTCCGCCCCTGCCCAGGCCTAACACCTCTGGCCTAGGCGTCCAGCCTAGGCAGCGGGGACCTGCAGTGGCAGCGGGGGGCGCCGCGATCGTGGGCTTCGCTTTAGGCCCAGGCAAGGGACCCCTAGCTCCTGGGACTGCCAGCTTCGACCGTGTCCAGCTCAAATCGCTGGCTCCACCCCTACTTCCTGCTATCACTGGCCAGGGCAGCAAAGGCGCCTGATTCTCTGATCATGGCTGGGGGGCAGGGCAAAGGCGGCCCCAGGGCCCCCCAGCTTTTAGCTCCCCCCTGGGTTTCCGATCACTGTCAGTGGCAGGGGGCTTCTTCCTGCTTTCCCTTTCGCCTCCCTGCATTGTGCCTACATATGCAAATTAGCCGCCATCTTGTTGGCAGTTAACTGCCAATCTTAGTTGGCAGTTAACTGCCAATCTTAGTTGGCAGTTAATTTGCATATAGCCCTGATTAGCCAATGAAAAAGGTATCGCCGTACGCCAATTACCATTTTTCTCTTTTATTAGTGTAGATTATATTGACCTTTGATTCTTTTGCAGGTTTGAATGTGCATTGGCTGTCCTGGAAGGGGACTGTGTGGGGTGACCCCCAAAAGTAAAGGGTATCTAGCTGAGAAGAGGGCAAGTGCCCAACTGGGCAGGGAAGGGTGCCCATCAGGTTCTGGTCACTGTTGAGAGTCAGTTGACAGTTGGCAGCATGTGTACTGCTTGCAGGCCTGCGTGACCATGCCCATGTCAGGGGTAGTAAGCTGGAAAAGGCCTGTTTAGAATAGAAGGTCTAAGGCATGATGATGCATAGAAAGAAAGTTTAATGACAACAATTACTGTTTTGATATAACTCTGAAAAATCCATGAAAAGGAATTGGCAAGGAAAGTCAAAAAATCTTAGAGTAGATCAGTATGTTTTTCTCCTTATGTAATTCCTCCGAAATCTGGCAATGCTTAATAAGTCATGGCAATACATTTCTTTGCATAGATTCAATAAGACCAGTTCCTAAAAATGGTTTTATTAACAGAAAACTTTGACTGGAATATCATGTTTTAAAGAGCCCTGTCTGAGCTCTAAAGACTTGAAGCCAGTAAAAATGCCACGAAGAAAGCCTGGTATCCTGCTTGGGAGCCCTGAAGATGGCTGGCGCTGGAGTGTCAGGCCAATGCCCTAGCATCACTGGCGGTTGGTAAGAGTAGAAGGGAAGCAGCAAATATGCCTCTGCATCCCTGCAGAACCCCCAAACACTCTGAGCCACAACGAGTAGGAGGGCTACTGAGATGGGCCTTAAAGCCTAGAGCGTAGGCTCAGGTGGAGTTGCTACAGGTGAGGGATTCACCTAACTCAGCAGATACTGTAGGCAGGCCTGATGGAAGCTTGACGGCTTGGCTTCCTGGCCTACGGAGCACATTAAAATTCAACCATGAGACTCCAGCAAAGGTAGTCAGTTACCATTCTTGTTGTGTTTATGCAAACCTCAGGAGAGTAGATAATCTTGATTTGGCTTTTTTATAGCCATGGAGGAATTTTAAGAAGAAAAATCCTATTTCAATAGAGGTTGTTAAAGCTCAAATGGTTCTTTACCTTCCACTGGACCATTTGTTAAGCATATAGGGATAGTTCAGTTGATAGTTCTGTGTGCCCAGTACGGGCCTCTAGCAACAGTGAAATAGAAATGCAGTCCATCTCAGGATTGAGCCAGAAGTTCCAAGAAAAGGGGGGAATGAAAGGGCGAGGGCTGTGCCCTCCATCTTGCCCTGTATCGTCCATGTTGGGGCAGCAGCCATGTGCTCAGGAAAGTACCTGCTTCCAGGAAGCCTGGGCCTCTGCTGGCCACGCCCGGAATCTTTTTAAACTAACGAATGACAATCAGGTGACCTGCGCGCCTTAGAGCTGACCACATCCTGTGTAACAAGACCCGACTTGCACCTAGCCAATTGGCAGGGCCCACAGTCATCTCCCCTACCCTAACACGACCCCCCTATTAAAACCCCATTTTTTTCCATGGGCAGTCTCTCTCATCTCGCCACTGTGAGGATAGCAGCCAGACATGGGTCTGTGAAAATAAAGGACTCTTTGCTTTTGCATCAGACATGGCTGACTCCCTGGTGAAGTCTGTTGGGGATCTTAAAATCTGGGCATAACAATAACCAAGATAGTACAGTTTTTCCTTTAAGAACTTTGTCTAGAACAGCATTGCTGGATATTGGAGATACTAGAGAAGTGAGCTTTCACTCCAACTGATTCACTGATGATTCACTTCATGTTACATTTGCTCCATACCTAAGTACGATATTAATAATAAGGGAAATTGGGTATGGTGTACATGGGTATTATCTTCACAATTTTTCTGTAAATCTGGAAGTAACCTAAAATAAAACATCCATTGAAACAACACTCAAAATCCTAGGAAACGGTAATATCTGAACATAGTGGAATGCTCCACTAAAATGACGGGGGATATGGGAAGTGGCTTAGAGGAAACACCACCTCCCTGCCATATGCTGGACTATAATGGAACTAGAGGAAATGAGAGAGAGAGAGAGAGGTCAGGTTGGGGAAAATGTTAGGAGGTAAGACGAAGGTTCTTTTCTACAAAAAGAGCGTATAAGACTTCTGCATCCTCTGCCACCCCCGCCCCTCCTGTACGGTTAAGCTGAGGCTTTGTGATGTCAAGCCACACCATGGCAACCACTGATTTTGGGCAACCATAGATGAAGTGAGTGGCTCCTCATTGAACTAGAGAGTATATATTGAGGCCGGGACAATTTGAGTAGTGTCTGTTGCCTCAAGATAGGTAAACTTCCTTAGAAGATATTGTAGAGTAGTCGAGATAAGGAATAAGACTCCAAACACAAGGATGGATGAAGAAACTGCAAGTCCTAAAGTGAATTAGAAGTCAGTTTCTCAACTGGTTGATGAAGAAGTGGATAAGGTTAGAATACCTTATTCAAAAGCTGTTCCTTCCCCAGTAATTCCTAACCCAAGATTCTGGCCTTGTGCTTTTTGGCCACAGACACTTCCTCATTCAATCCATTGTAATTCAATTACAAGCACATTTCCTAATCATTTTCCAATTTCTTCCTCAAAACCAATGACTTTCTGTGTTTAACTTGTTTCCAAACTACATAACCAAGATAGTGGCGATGGTAAATTTATACTTGAAGCTGAATGAAGACAAGTGGGAGTAAGATAGAACGAATCAGATAATTGCATTTTACTACAGGAAGGCGAAAATCTCCAGTAAGGAAGCCAACAAATGCAGAAGAAGAACTCCTGGACTGTTCATCTACCACAGGTGATACAGAGGGTCTCCCAGGGAACATACTTAATAATGTGTATCCCTCTATAAACTTCAGAAATGGGCATTAGTGGTCGCAGACATGAGGAATAGAGTGTTGTGTTAGTGATGGCAGGGCTTAATAATGAATTTGATTTCCTTTTTCCATAGTAGACTATTGAATACTGTTTAATTATTGACAGGATGGTCAGCTCAAGATGTGATGGTTTATGCCACAACTGGTACAGTTTTTCCTTTAACAACGTGGTCTAGAATAGCATTGCTGGATATTGGAGATACTAGAGAAGTGAGGTTTCACTCTAACTGTTTCACTGATGATTCACTTCATGTTACATTTGCCTGATACCCATGTAAGATATTAGAAATAAGGGAAATTGGGTATGGTGTACATGGGCATTATCTTCAAAATTTTTCTGTTAATCTGGAACTATTCTAAAATAAATCATCCATTAAAACATCACTCAAAATACTAGGAAGTGGTAACATCTGAACATACTGGAATGGACCACTTAGAGGGAACACCACCTCTCTGCCATATGCTGGAGTATAATGGAACTAGAGGAAATGAGATAGAAAGAGAGAGGGCAGTTTGGGAAAAATTTTAGGAGGTAAGAGGAAGGCCTCCTTTCTATATCCAGAGCATCTGAGACTTCTGCATCATCTATCACCTCCGCCCCTCCTGGATTATCAATCTGAGGCTTTGTTTTGTCATGCCACACCATGGCAACCACTGATATTGTGCAACCAGAGCTGAAGTGAGATGCTCCTCATTGACCTAGACTCTTAGAGAGTATATATAGAGGCCAGGACCCTTTGAGTAGTGTCTGTTGCCTCAAGATAGCCAAACTTACTAAGAAGATATTGTAGACGAGGAGAGATAAGGAAGCCGACTCCAAACACAAGGATGGATGAAGATACTGTAAGTCCTAAAGTGAAGTAGAAGTCAGTTTCTCAACGGGATGACGAAGAAGTGGATAAGGTCAGAATACCGAATTCAAACCTACCCCTTCCCCAGTAATTCCTCACCCAAGATTCTGGCCTTGTGCTTTTTGGCCACAGACACTTCCTCATTCAATCCATTGTCATTCAATTACAATCACATTTTCTAATCATTTTCCAATTTCTTCCCCAAAACCAATTTCTTATTGTGTTTAACTTGATCCAAACTACATAACCAAGATAGTGGTGATTGTAAATTTGGACGTTAAGCTGAATGAAGACAAGAGAGAGAAACTCATAAGAATCAGATAATTGTATTTTACTACAGGAAGGGGAAAACCTCCAGTAAGCAAGCCAATAAATGCTGGAGAAGAAGTGTTGGAGTGTTCATCTACCACAGGTGATACCCAGGTTCTCCCAGGGGAACACACTTAATAATGTGTATCCGTCTATAAAAAATGCTTCAGAAATGGGCATTATGAGAAGATGAAAACTTTAATGGTCTCCTTGAATAAATACCAGCAAGGGTATAGAGGAAATGTGTTTGTATTTTTGCGTGTTTTCAGATGATGAGGAGGGATCTAAGGAGGGGGCAGCCATGTGAGAAGGGAATAATGTAAAATTCTTTTATTGGCACACCAGACAAGCCAGTCCATACTGAGCCCAACACATGGAATAAGGAAAAGGAGAAGAATGAATGGGGATTTTTTCCTCAACAATTTCTCATATTGGCAAGGAAGAAAAGAAGCTGAGAAGATGAAAACTTTAATGGTCTCCTTGAATAAATACCAGCAAGGGTATAAAGGAAATATGTTTGTATTTTTGTGTGTTTTCAAATGATGGGGAGGGATCTAAGGGGGGGGGGAGGCATGTGAGAAGCCAGTAATATTGAATTCTTTAATTAGGGCACCAGAGAAGCCATTCCATTCTGAGACAGACACATAGAATAAGATAAGGACAAGACTGAATTGGGATATTTTCCTCAACACTTTCTCATACAGGCAAGGGAGAAAAGAACCTAATGTTTTATTTAGGTTTTTTATTGGGGGCGTGGGATGGATGGTGGTGGTCGCATTCATGATGAACAGGGTGTTGTGTTAGTGCTGACAGTGTCTACTAATGAATTTGATTTCATTTTTACATGGTACACTATTGAATATATTTAAACTATTAAAAGGATGGTAAGCTCAATGTGAAGTTTTATGCCACAACTGGTAGAGTTTTTCCTTTAACAACATGGTCTAGAACAGCATTGTTGGATATTGGAGATACTAGAGAACTGAGGTTTCACTCAAACTGTTTCACTGATGATTCACTTCATGTTACATTTGCCCCATAGAAAAGTGAGATATTAGAAATAAGGGAAATTGTGTATGGTGCACATCCGCATTATCTTCAAAATTTTCTGTAAATCTGGAACTATTCTAAAATAAAACATCCATTTAAACAACACTCAAAATCCTAGGAAATGGTTGTATCTGATAATAGAGGAATGGATCACTGAAATGACTGGGGAGTGTGGGAAGTGGATTAGAGGAAACACCACCTCGCTGCCATATGCAGGTCTTTAATGAAACTAGAGGATATGAGAGAGAGAGAGGTCAGTTTGGGAATAATTTTAGGAGGTAAGAGGAAGGTCTCTTTTGTATAAGCAAAGCGTCTGAGATTTCTAGATACTCTGCTACCCCCACCCCTCCTGAATGGTCAAGCTGAGGCTTTGTGATGTCAAGACACACCATGGCAACCATTGATTTTGGGCAACCAGAGCTGAAGTGATAGGCTCTTCATTGACCTAGACAGTATATATAGAGGCCTGGACAATGTGATTAGTGTCTGTTGCCTCAAGATAGCCAAACTTACTAAGAAGATATTGTAGACTAGTGGAGATAAGGAAGAAGACTCGAAACAGGTGGATGGATGACGAAACTGCAAGTCTTAAAGTGAATTAGAAGTCAGTTTCTAAACTGGATGACGAAGAAGTTGATAAGGTCAGAATACCTTATTCAAAGTTGCCCTTTCCCCAGTACTTCCTCACCCAAGATTCTAGCCTTGCGCTTTTTGGCCAGAGACACTTCCTCATTCAATCCATTGTCATTCAAGTACAAGCAGATTTCCTAATCATTTTCCAATTTCTTCCCCAAAACCAATGTCTTTCTGTGTTTAACTTGTTTCCAAACTATATAACAAGATATTTCCGATGGTAACTTTGGACTTTAAGCTGAATGAAGACAAGAGGGAGAAAGACAGAAAGAATCAGATAATTGTATTTCACTACAGGAAAGGGAAAACCTCCAGTAAGCAAGCCAACAAATGCAGAAGAGGAAGTGGTGGAGTGTTCATCTACCACAGGTGATACACAGGGTCTCCCAGAGGAACACACTTAATAATGTGTATCCCTCTATCAAAAACTCTTCAGAATTGGGCATTATGAGAAGATGAAAACTTTACCAGTCTCCTTGAATAAATACCAGCAAGGGTATAAAGGAAATGTGTTGTATTTTAGCATGTTTTCAGATAATGGGGAGGGATTTAAGGAGAGAGTAGTCATGTGAGAAGGGACTAACGTAGGATTCTTTAATTGGGGCACAAGAGAAGCCATTCCTTAATTAGCCAGACACTAAGACTAAGGACAATGAGAAGACTGAAGGGGGATACTTTCCTCAACACTTTCTCATCCTGGCAAAGAAGAAAAGCACATTATGTTTAATTTAGATTTTTATTGAGGGCGTGGGATGGATGGTGGTGGTGCCAGTCATGAGGAATAGGGTGTTGTGTTAGTGCTGGCAGTGTATAAAAATGAATTTGTTTTTTTTTTCATGATAGACTATTGAATATTGTTAAACTATTGAAAGGATGGTCAGCTCAAGATCTGAAGTTTTATGCCACAGCTGGTACAGTTTTTCCTTTTACAACTTGGTCTAGAACAGCATTTCTGTATATTGGAGATACTAGAGAAGTGAGGTTTCTCTCTAACTGTGTCGCTGTTGATTCACTTCATGTTACATTTGCCCCATACCCAAGTAAGATATTAGTAATAAGTGAAATTGGGTATGGTGTACATGGGTATTATCTTCACAATTTTTCTGTTAATATGGAACTATTCTAAAATAAATCGTCCACTAAAACAACACTCAAAATACTAGGAAATGCTAACATCTGAACATTGTGATATGGACCAATGAAATGACGGGGGAGTATGGGAAGTGGCTTAGGGGAAACACCCCCTTCCTGCCATATGCTGGACTGTAAT
Organism: Myotis nattereri; assembly: GCF_964212035.1. Taxonomy (NCBI): domain Eukaryota; kingdom Metazoa; phylum Chordata; class Mammalia; order Chiroptera; family Vespertilionidae; genus Myotis; species Myotis nattereri. The sequence continues at coordinate 55,926,624 of NC_138078.1, forward strand.
GGAACTAGAGGAAATGAGAGAGAGAGAGAGAGAGAGAGAGAGAGAGAGAGAGAGAGAGAGAGATCAGTTTGGGAAAAATTTTAGGAGGTAAGAGGAAGGTCTGTTTTCTATAACCAGAGCGTCTCTGACTTCTGCAAACTCTCCCACCCCCGCCCATCCTGGATGGTCAAGATGAGGCTTTATTATGTCAAGCCACATCATGGAAACCACTGATTTTGGGCAACCAGAGCTGAAGTGAATGGCTTCTCATTGACCTAGAGATTATATGAAGAGGCCTGTACCCTTTGAGTAGTGTCTGTTGTCTCAAGATAGCCAAACTTACTAAGAAGATATTGTAGACTAGTGGACATATGGAAGAAGACTCTTAACAAAAGGATGGATGAAGAAACTGCAAGTCCTAAAGTGAATTAGAAGTCAGTTTCTCAACTTGATGACGAAGAAGTGGAAAAGGTCAGAATACCTTATTCAAATGCTCCTGCTTCCCCAGTAATTCCTCACCCAAGATTCTGGCCTCATGCTTTTGGCCACAGACACTTCCTTATTCAATCCATTGTCCTTCAATTACAAGCCCATTTCCAAATCATTTTCCAATTTCTTCCCCAAAACCAATGTCTTTCTGTGTTTAAATATTTTCCAAACTATGTATGTTATGCCCAGATTTCAAGATCCCCCAAGACAGACCACTAGGGAGACGAGTCCGATGCAAAAGCATAGAGTCTTTTTTTCAAGCCCGGGACTTGGTCCCGCGCATGCCTCCATTACTGGATGCAAGTGAGAGCCCCGAGTCCCAAGGGAACAAAGAATTAACAGGGCTTGGGGTCGGGGGTTGGGGACACACTCTGACCACTGATTTGGCTGATTCCTGTTGGTTGAGTGAGGGCTGGTGGCTAGTGACACATGGGCAGTGTACAGCTAGGGTCTGGTTACATGAAAACAGGGGGGTGGCTAGCATACCCTTGGCCTTGGGCTAGTTTCCACCGCTTTTCCATTGGCTTAGATAAGGGCAGGCTGAGTAACTGATACATTCTGCGGCTTTTTCTTAGAAGAGGGGATAAGGACACAGCTATCAGTCCTGTTCTGTCCTTTCATGCCCCCTTGTCTTGGGACTTCCGCCTCAGTCATGAGATGGACTGAACTATCAACTGAACTACATTTATACACTTCTTGACAAATTGGACTAGTCTGTTAATAATGCAAGGGCCGTATGTCAACAGCAACAGGAGGATTACAAAGGCTCCACCGAGGTCCGCTGTCTTCTTGAGGGTGACCCGCATCGGGTGTGTCTAGTCAGAGGTCACCTTCCAGTCAGGCTCCTTGCTGTCCTGGGCACAGAATGATCTGGGCTTGTGACCCGGCAGAGACTAACTATAACAAATGGTGTGATGGAAGGGAAAGAAAACATTTCAGTTTTTATAACCTCCATCGAAATAGAGTTTTTCTTCTTAAAAATTCCTCTATGGCTATCAAAAAGCCAAATCAAGAGTAATTTATCTGCTGTATTCAATTTGGCCTGATGTTTGCATAAACACAAGAAGAATGGTAACTAACTACCGTTGCTGGTATTTCATGATTAATTCTTAATGTGCCCTGTAGTTCCAGGGAGCCAAGGCATCCAGCTGCCATCAGGCCTGCCTGCAGTATTTGCTGCTTTAGGTGAATCCCACACCTGTAGCAACTCCACCTGAGCCTATGCTCTAGGCTTTAAGGCCCATCTCAGTAGCCCTCCAACTCGTTGTGGTCCAGAGTGTGTGGGGGTTCCGCAGGGATGCAGAGGTGTCCTTATTGCTTCCCTTGTACTCTTACCAACCGCCAGTGATGGTAGGGCATGGGCATGAAGCTCCAGCGCCAGCCATCTTCAGGGCTCCCATGCAGGATACCAGGCTTTCTCTGTGGCACTCTTATTGGCTTCAAGTCTTCAGAGCTCAGACAGGTTTCTTTAAAACATGATTCTCCAGTCAAAGTTTCCAGTTAGTAATATCACTACTGAAAACCGGTCTTATTGATTTCATGCAAAGAAATGTATTGCCATGACTTATTAAGCATTGCCAGATTTCAGAGCAATTATATAAGGAGATAAACATACTGATCTTCTCTAAGATCTTCTGATTTTTCTTGTCAGTCTTTTAAAAATGCATAACTATGCCTCAGACCTTCCATTCTAAATAGTCCTTTCCCGGCTCTCTACAGACGAGGTTTGTACCACGCCTGACATGGGCATGCTCATGCAGGCCTGCGATACAGTACACAGGCAGCCAACTGTTAGCTGTTCCTCCATTGAGACCAAAACCTGATGGGTATTCTTCTTTGTCCAGTTGGGCATCTGCCCTCTTGGCAGCCAGATACCTTTTACTTTTGGGGTTCATCCCATATAGTCCCCTTCCAGGACATCTAACACATACCTATAACAATGTCCCTCAGTGTGGGAGACTGGACACTTGCCAGTTATTCTGAAAGACTACCAAGGACTGTAGACCATCACCGGTCCACAGTTACAGCTACATTTAAACCTGTAAGAGAATTGAAGGTTAATACAACATATTAATACAATGAAACATAATATTGGCACCACGGCCGCTTCAGGCAGCTAAATCCTCCGCTACTAAACATGAGATATGGCAGGGCTATACAAACATTTTAAGGAGGTGACTAAAGTCCACTCTTTGACCTTTCTATATAAGGTAAAATTGTCCTTGTCTTTCTGAAGCCATGCCTATGAAGATGCAGGGCTCATCTGAGCCTATTATACAATTTTCTGCAGGTATAGTCCATTTCAAGTTGGGGTGAGTCCTGGGGTTGTGAACTTCTTTACCCACACCAAGTCCCCAGGCTGGAAAGGATGTACAGAGTCCCAGGAGGCACTAGCAGGGCATCTCGAACAAGCTTATGGGTGGCTTGTACTTTCTGTAAGAGATCACGTCCAAGTAAGGTTGTTCAGTAATACTCCCTCTACGTTCTGCGTGGAGTATGGTTCGGTATCTGAAAGTGGAGCCGCACAACAAATGAGAGAAAAAGACCTGAGATAATTTTTCAATATTGGGTGACCATGCGAGCAAGTCCCTAAGGACTTCCTCCCATGCTCAGGCTGCTCCAATCTTTAATTGATCTGGAGTAGCCCTTAGCAAAAGGAGGTTTCAATGACACACAGATCAGCAGACATTTTCCAGGAATAGACAAAGTGTCTGATTAGCTCATCAATAGATTTCCGGGAGTATCTGATTAACAATAATCAACAAGGATCTACATAAGTATCTAAGCAATTAAGTGAACTAAGGTCGGGATGCTTCAACTATTATTACCTAAATTAACTGGGTGGTTCCTAGATTAACTGGGTGGTGCACAGTTCTGACCTTTGCTAGGACTTCAAATGTTACTAGCTTTTGGGGGGCTCTGTCTAAACTCAGGTAGTGAAGACAATGAATGGACACTGGCATCTCCCCCTTATTTTTTCTTTAAAAATAATCAAGTCCCAATTTCAATGTCCAGAAGGTCTGAATCCAAGTTTCAATGTCCGACAGCTCATGTGTACATGCCAGCAATGAAATGTTGGTTCTGTATGGTGAAAAATGGAGGTCCAGTCCTTTCTGGTCTGGTCCTGGGTAACCTGCAGCGACGCACAGCTGCTGACTGCTAGCATGGCAAGGCGTCTTCACCATCTCCATCTCTGAAGTGCCTCTTCTGTCTTTGTGGCTGGCTTTCTGGTTTCCGTTGTTACAGGAATCCACATGTTCTTGTAGATGTACTCTGAAAGTGTACAAACATATTCTCGACCAAAGCTTAAAGGAAAAAACCTTACTTGGGGTCTTTTGTTTAACATGATCTTCCCTGGCTTACCCTGGCATAATGTGTGTTTTTTCTGGGTGTTTCGCTATTAGCATTATAAATGAAAAAAAATTTTTCTCTAAATGTAATTTAGTTACAGGATCTATTTCCTTACATGGCATTTTTCCACTATATTTTTCCACTATCCCCCTTTTTTTGATTTAATTAGGAGGCTTCTTGGAAATTTTATAATGCAGTCTAGATAGCTTTAAATATTAATTTTTTGCACACAAAGAAATGAACCTGAACATGCTTTAGGTTCATAGCATGTTTACCACAAAATGAAAATTTTGGTTAATACTTTTTGAATAATTACTTATCTCAAATTAGCCAAATTTAATTAATTTGAAAACTTGACTTTAATTTGAAAACTATTTTGCTGTCAAATTTAATATTTTAACAATAATCTTAAAAAATTAATTTGTAAGTTTGTTTGGGATAAAAGCACAATATACTGTTGTAAAGCATCAAAAATTATTAATAAAACTTGTAGAATAATACCATGTAAGAATATTTTTGCTCTAGATCATGACAACTTAAATTTTAAACTCAAGGTCTGGAATGAGGAACCTAGTTTTCAAAAACAAGCAATTTACAGAAGCAGAGACAGTATGCTATCTAAATTACAGTTCTAGGTAAACACATTATCTAGAGTCCTTGGTGACCTAGGTTAAACTTAGGCATGTTATCTAAATTAGAGTTTTGGGTCTAGAACCCTTGAGTGACCTGGGTTAAACTTAGACACTTTATCTAAATTACAGTTTTGGGTCTCCAGAACACTGAGTTGACATATTAACTGGAGCCCTCTAACCTTGGGATAGCTGTGCCGTCCTTCCCAGGGAAAGGAAAAATGTGCCTTTTAAGATCAGTATGAAACTATAGTTTTTACCTGAAATGATTGTTACCATACTTCACTTTACTGTGCCCCAGGTGGTCTCTGGGCTGTTCCTTTTTTTTTTTAAATATATTTTATTGATTTTTCACAGAGAGGAAGGGAGAGAGATAGAGAGTTAGAAACATCGATGAGAGGGAAACATCGATCAGCTGCCTCCTGTACATCTCCTACTGGGGATGTGCACGCAACCCAGGTACATGCCCTTGACCGGAATCAAACCCGGGGCCTCTCAGTCCACAGGCCTGCGCTCTATCCACTGAGCCAAACCGGTTTCGGCTGGGCTGTTCCTTTTATTCTGACACCAATTAGCTCCATAGGTGTCTTTCCATTAGCATCACAAGTGAAAAAATTCAGAGTAATTAAAGCTAAGTGCAGCCAACCCGAAGGTGATTTCTCCATCATCCCCCTTTTTTGTTTTTCAAGTTGGGATTTTTAAAAGTTGATGAGACTCTGAAGCCTCTTTTAATAAAGCAACCAATTGATCAGCATGTGCATTTCCCTTAGTTAATGGGCTAGGTAATATGCTGTGAGCCCTGATGTGAGTGATATAAAAAGGGTATTTTCTCTGCTGCACAATCTGTTGAACTTGCTTAAATAGTAAGAATAAACTTTGGTCACTAAACCATTTCAACCTGGCAGTTTCAATTCTATTTACTAGGCCCGAAGCATAAGAGGAATCAGAAATTATGTTAAGAGGCTGTTGGAAATCTTGCAGTGCAGCCTTAATAGCTTCTAACTCAATTCTTTGCACAGAAGTATGACTGGTCAGTATGACTCGGTCAGAATTTATAGTATGATAAGCAGCTTAACCATTTGATGACCCATCAGTAAAAACAGTTAAAGCTCCAGGAATTGGTTCCTGCCTAGTGTTTTTTGGTATAATGATGGAGGTCTTATATAAAAATTGTAGTAGTTTATATTCTAATAGGTGACAGCTAAGTTCCCCTGAATATCCACTTAGCCCAATTTGCCAATTTTAAGTCAGTCTGAAATAACATTTATTCTTTTAACTTTACTTGTCCTAAGTTATGGACAGTAAATTACATTAAATTTCTGGTATTAGTCTTTGGGTAAATTTACATAAACTTTGTTTAAGGAGGCAAAACACAAATTATTTACTTTAGTTTATGAGGCCCAATATATTGATTTTTAATTAGTTAGACATCTGAAGGAAACCTCTTTTTATTTCCTTCCCAACAGTTTTCTTTCTCACATAAGCAACAAATGTAAGGAACATGGTTTCCTTTTGAGATTTTAACAAATACTGTCGCATTGCTATATAATTCAAGTAATTTTTCATTTATGGTGACTAATTATTATCAGATTTAGTCTTTTAACAACAATCTGTAAATGTTAGCAATTATATTTTTAAAGAGTATACCCTTTGGCTTATTTGCATATAGAGAGGAATCATGGGAAGCCTTCAGTAACCTTTTTAGAAGAATTTATTTTACTAGGATTCAATTGCTTACAAGGATAGTAATAGGCAAAGCGAAGCAAGTAAATTTAGTATTTAGTAAACTTTTGATTTACTAGGGGTAAACACTGCACCACTTCCAGCTTAATTTAAAATGCAGTAGTGAGGAGCTTTTGTTATTTCAAATTACATCTTAAAATGGCTCTATTCTAAGAAATATTAAACAAAATAATTTGTTTTACCCTTTCTCAGAGGCAAAAACTTAAAATATATTTATTAATTTTTATTTGATAAAGCTATCCATGTGATTTCAAGTATATTAAATTTAGCTAAATTAAAAAAAATCCTTTAAAAAGAGAGAATAAACTTTTGAAAACATTTCAGGGCCCATGAAATTTCTCAAAGTCATTCCTTGGTTATAGTTTTGAAATCCAACTTGAAAGACCATCAAATATTTATATATATATATATATGATTTAAAAATTATATACTTATTATAATTATTAAGAGATATCAATAATTAAATTTAAACTGGTTTTAAAATTTTGGCTGGGGTCATAGAAATTGGATTACTGTTATCAGTCGCTTGTAATGCTTTGACATAAGCTATTTAACTTTTGTTTAGGGAGGGAACATATAACCTTTAATTGTCCTTAGTTTAAGGAAAGCAGGGTTTTCTAGATTTAAGAGATTAGAAACACTTTCTGCCCCATCCGAATTTCTGTAATGAAATTCCACCTTAAAGCTCCACCCCTGAAATTCCATCCTGCCTCAGTGAGCAGACACTCCTTTTGTCATTGACTAAGTCAGAGGGAGCGGCCTTTGCTGTTTCAAGATGGCGACCCCAGGGGCGCAGTAAGCCATGCGGTCAACATGGTGGCTGCCAACTCAGGCAAATCAAAGGGGAGACTGTCTACACTGTTCTTCGACAGAGCAAACCAAAACCACTAAAAGATACATGGCCAACATTATATTGCAGACAAGCAGAAATCCCATTAGCTGTTTATACCTTTTATAATTACCTTAATATCAATTAAATTTAAACTGGTTTTTGTATTAAAAATTTCAGTTGAGGTCACAAAATTAATCCTCTTTTTATCAGACCAATGAGTAACATATTTTGAATTCCTAATCATTTAAGAGAAAACACATTTTATTTTTTCAAAAACAAGTTATACATTAGATATTTAATTAATTTCTCCTGATTCAATTTGCACTTTAAACGTTCAGAGCTTACAAGTCAAATATTAGCAGTTCTTTGATTAACTACACTTTTATATTTTTAAGAATAAATTTTAAAATCTAATAATTAACTTTTAACCATGTTTTTTCTGCCTGGGGAAACTGAGAAGCAAACTTGTAGGTATTAAAAAATGACTACTGGTGGAAAGCTGATTTCAAAGGAGCCACCTTTTGGCCACTTGACCTTCTCTGGGAAGGTTGGCTAGCAAAAGGTGTAGCCATTGAAATGCAAATTAACATTCCTAAAGATGGCTGCTGGTGGGAATTGGGTTACCTGCATGCTAGGGGAAGGGCGTGTCTACCCCTCCCTCCATTAAAAAAGGGTGTAGCTTTAAACTTTTCAATGGCAAGAAAAGAGACCTTTAACTTTCAGAGCTTTAAATCTTAGGTAGCAAATTATATACTTAGCATTTTTCCAATCAATACTTTTACATTTAAGGATACATTTCAAATAAAAGAGAAGGCATTTTCAATTAATAGATTAACTTCTATCATCTAGACTTCATACTAGGCATACCCAGATCAACATTTCAGTATTATAAATCTCAATACTTTTAGATGATTTGAACTTAAAAGTTTTAAGTTTCCAGCCAATAAGCCTGGCATAGCTGGTAAATTTCAAAATGGTCACAATTTTCCTGCTGGGGAAGTCAAGAAGCAAACCCATAGCTATTCACATGTAAACTTGACTATCAACTTCCTGGTGGTACTTGCCTCAGGGCGGGAAATTTCAAAAGAGCTACTTTGAATCGCCTTGGGAAACCAGCCTGTATTTCTTTGTCAGGTTCATCTCTACCATTTTTAAGGCCAAAACAGTCTCAGGTTTTTATTCTGTACACAGCAAAAGGTCAAGTTCAGCTAAAAACTATGCACACTCGGTTTTAAACTGGCCTTTTTCCTGTACATGTGCACAGAAATCCCAGATGCATTTATGAATTTGTAAAAGCTTTAAGTCATTAGCTTGAAAAAAAGGGTAAAGATGGCGAAGATGAGGTGAAAAAGTGGATTTCTTGGGGAGTGACGTCCATATTGGATGGCCACGTGAGCTTCTTTCCTTCTTTTCCCCTACATCCTGCTTTGGGGGAAGTTTCAGCAAACGACTCAGATGGCGTATTTGTTCCCAAAGTCATGCTTAATAGAAAAACAGATTTTAAAACTTTTTTGTCCCCTTTTCGCTTTCCAAAGTAATAGCTAGCACCCAAGGTGACCTTTGCTAGACTTTGCACTTCCCGACATGTTCTCAGGTAGTTTTTAAACAGAACATTTAGTAATCTCATTGTGGTAGAGCTTATAGCTCTGCGCTCTCCTGCCACCTTTGAATCTCTCCGAACCAGAGAGAGATTCGGAAGCGGGGTTTCATTTCTTTTTTTTTTTTTCTCTGTATGTAACAATTTACCTTTTGACCATACATTTTTATTATGGTATTCTTTGGCATATAAAGTTTTAAATACTTCAAGACTCTCCTACATTTCCTTCACATTTTCTTTGACTTTCAATTTATAAGGCCTTTATCAACTCCGAGATTTGGTATCTATATATTCTTTTAGTTCTTGGTTTATTTTTTTTAATTAAATCTTTATTGTTCAGATTATTACATTTGTTCCATTCCCCCCCCCCCATAACTCCCCTCCTCTCAGTTCCCGCCCCACCCTCCGCCCTCACTCCCCACCCACTGTCCTCATCCATAGGTGCACGATTTTTGTCCAGTCTCTTCCCGCATCTCCCACACCCCTTTCCCCCCCCCCCAAGAATAGTCAGTCCATTCCCTTTCTATGTCCCTGATTCGATTATAATCACCAATTCATTCTGTTCATCAGATTATTTATTCACTTGATTCTTAGATTCACTTGTTGATAGATGCATATTTGTTGTTCATAATTTGTAGTTTTACTTTTTTCTTCCTCTTTCCTTCTTAAAGAATACCTTTCAGCATTTCATATAATACTGGTTTGGTGGTGATGAACTCCTTTAGCTTTTCCTTATCTGTGAAGCTCTTTATCTGACCTTCAATTCTGAATGATAGCTTTGCTGGATAAAGTAATCTTGGTTGTAGGTTCTTGCTATTCATCACTTTGAATATTTCTTGCCACTCCCTTCTGGCCTGCAAAGTTTCTGTTGAGAAATCAGCTGACAGTCGTATGGGTATTCCCTTGTAGGTAACTGAGTTTCTTTCTCTTGCTGTTTTTAAGATTCTATCTTTATCTTTTGCTTTTGGCATTTTAATTATGATGTGTCTTGGTGTGGTCCTCTTTGGATTCCTTTTGTCTGGGGTTCTCTGTGCTTCCTGGACTTGGAAGTCTATTTCTTTCACCAGGTAGGGGAAGTTTTATGTCATTATTTCTTCAAATAGGTTTTCAATATCTTGTTCTCTTTCATCTTCTGGCACCCCTATAATTCTGATGTTGGTACGCTTGAAGCTGTCCCAGAGGCTCCTTACACTATCCTCGCATTTTTTGATTCTTTTTTCATTTTGCTTTTCCAGTTGGGTGTTTTTTGCTTCCTTGCAGTTCAAATCATCGACTTGATTCTTGCGCTCCTCTGGTCTGCTGTCGGGAGTCTGTATAATATTAGTTATTTCAGTCCGTGTATGCTTAATTTCTAGTTGGTTCCCCAATAAAACATCGAGGGTCTCATTAGTTTTCTTGTAGATCTCATTAAGTTTATCGGCGGCTTCTAAACAGTTCTTGAGAGACCTTAAAAGTGTGGTTCTGAACTCTATATCTTCCATTGACAATGTTGTCCTGTTTCTTTGTCTCTGCATTTTGATATGCTTTTTTGGTGCACCCCCTAGTGGTCTTTGTGCACAGTCTTATAGTTAAACCTTGATTATTGTAGCTAATACCAGGGAGGGTTTGACCTCCAGGCCAAGTGGCTATGAGAATCAGCTGTGTCTGCAGTGAGAGAACTTCTGTCCTCTAGGGAGGTGCTAATCTAGCCTTTGCCTGAGGCTATCCGGCAAATGCCTCTGTTCAGGGCTTGGGCAGGGTGGGCCAGAGAGAGCAGTTATGGCGGCTCTTAGTCCCGTTCCCAGGGGCTCTGCCTCTCTAAGTCCCAGCACCCGCTGCGAACCTCGGAGAGAAAGCTGCACTCGCTCTGACCGAAGCCAGACAGTCCCGCTTCTCCCGTTTGAGTCTGGGTCCATAAAGACTCGCCCAGATCTGGAGCTCAGAGTCTGCGACTCCCTCCCAATTGAAAACGCCAACCGCACCCTCCGCCGCCAGCCCGCTCTGCGCACTCTGCACCTCAGTATTTGACTTCAGCACTGCGCCTCCTCTGAGTGTCTGTATGTGTTTCTCTTTCCTCCTAGTTGTAGGACTTCCACTCAGCCAGCGTTCCTGTGGTTCTGGGTGATGTCCGTTCCATTTTTTAGTTTCACTTTTGAAGTAGTTGTTCAAGGCAGCAAACTCCTGCGTTAACCTATGCCGCCATGTTGGTTCTCTCTCATTTCTTATTACAGATAGATTCCAAATACAAAGTAAGATAAGAAAACACGTTAAGATGACCATGGCAGTATTTTTTCAGCCTGATCTAAAAGAGTACCTTTTTCAAGAAAAACAAAGATTATATTCTATAATAACATGCAAAAACTGTTAAAGATTACCTTCTAAAATTTTAATACTTTAAACATGCAAATCAAAAGCCTATAATAAATTTTCTTAGTTTTTAAAAGCCAAATATACCTCTTTAAAGCCGAATCTACTTTTTTAAAGCCAAATCCTGCCCCTGTTTGTTAGCCTGGTTAAGAAAACGTTCCCAGTTTACTTACAGACCCGGGCTTCTGTAGTTGATCCTGGGCATTGCGTGTTTTCGAATTCCCCTCACGTTTTCTTGGTGAGTTTTCCACACCTTTTTGGTGAAAACTTCCTTTTCGAGCTCCAGCGAGACCTGCACTTCCAGATTACCCATCGGGCAACAGATGTAGAGTAAGACTCCCTCCACATTCTGCGTGGAGTAGGGTTCAGTATCTGAAAGAGGAGCCGCACAAAAATGAGAGAAAAAGACCCGAGATAATTTTGCAATATTGGGGGACCAGGCGAGCAAGTCCCAAAGGACTTCCTCCCATGCTCAGGCTGCTCCAATCTTTAATTGATCTTGAGTAGCCCTTAGCGAAAGGAGGTTTCAATGACACACAGATCAGCAGACCATTTCCAGGAATAGACAAAGTGTCTGATTAGCTCATCAATAGATTTCCGGGAGTATCTGATTAACAATAGTCAACAAGGATCTACATAAGTATCTAAGGAATTAAGTGAACTAAGGTCGGGATGCTTCAACTATTACTACCTAAATTAACTGGGTGGTTCCTAGATTAACTGGGTGGTGCACAGTTCTGACCTTTACTAGGACTTCAAATGTTACTAGCTTTTGGGGGGCTCTGTCTAAACTCAGGTAGTGACAACAATGAATGGACTATGGCAAAGGGGTACAGGCATTCTGGTATAACTAGAAACGAATGAGTTACCGTGTTCTTTCTGAGGTCCACAGTCCTCTTTGATGTACAAGGAAAAAGGAAGTTTGTCCGGTGACTCTTAGAACTGGTGTCTTCTTAGATGTAACTGGTCCCATTGGCTCTGTCAAGACTGAATAGGCTGCTCCAGAATACACCAGAAAATTAACCTGGGGTTCAATTTATCTACAAATATTTATACCTAAGTAGACATATAAACATCAAATAAACATCCATATTTACACCTTTTCAGTGAACAAATACTTTTACAATCTTGGGAATTTTCACAGATAACTGGAACACTGCCCAATCACCTAATAGGAGCCTGACAAGAATAGATGTGGGGGCCTTTGGCTGGGGAGTATAAAGTCTCCGTTCTTTCTCTCTCATCACTGCTAAGGACAGGATCATTGGAGAGGTCTCTTCACCTAGGCAAGGCTGTGCTGAGCCATCTGGGGCAAAAGTGCTTTTTGCTTCCATTTTGGCTAAAAGGTCTCTGTCCATTAGAGGGACCAGGACAACTGGTAAGTATAGGAATTCATGAACCACCTGATGCCCCCCTAACTGACATCCACTGCGGGGGGTGGGGCGTAGAAGAGTCAGCAGCTGTGGTACCGTATTTGTAGCTCCAATAAGGGTGACTTCCTGTCCTGAGAGGGGAGCTACCTTCTGAGTAACTACCGAGTGCTCTGTTGCTGTATCAATCATAAAGTTCACAGTCTGGCCCCCGATCTTCATTTTGACCATTGGCTCATGGGGGCCCAGGTGGAAAAAGCCCAGTCGGTCTAGTCAGAGTCAGCTGTTGCCAGTCCGAGGAGGTCTGCCTCAGGCGGTTCTGGCCAATAGCGCCTGGGTGGTTTGGATGGCTTTGCCAGCTTCTTCTGGACTGTTACTAAACTTTACTCTGTCCCTTCTTACACACGCAGAACTGGACCCAAGGCAGGGAGTTTTGAGCAATTTAAAAATACCTTAACATACATTTTTTTAATTAAATCTTTATTGTTCAGATTATTACATTTGTTCCTCTTCCCCCCCCCCCATAGCTCCCCTCCTCCCAGTAACCGCCCCACCCTCCGCCCTCACTCCCGCAGCACAGGCCTCACCAGTAGCTCCACCACCTCGGTGTTCTAAAGCTTAGCTTGCCCTGGGTGCCCACCAGCAGCTGCTGCAGCTTCTGTAGGCTATCATTGATCCATGAGCAAGCGGCTTCTTCTCCACAAGGGGCTTCCGGGCCTTGCAGACAGCTCAGGCATTCAGCCCCCCCTTCTTTGAACTGGCTTTCCGGGGCTGAGTCTGGTTGTCAAACAGTTCTAAATTACCAGGGGGGCTTCGGATTCTAGCTTTGTGCCTCCCCTGCTTTTCTAGCGGGAGTTTAGTTGTTTGTTTGTTTTTTAATTCTTAGAAACCTTAATCCCTTAGTGATGACCAAAAGTGAACATTCAGCAATTTTAGATTAATATTTATGAACATATTTTAAATGTACTTTTACTCTTAAGATATATCTAGAACTTTGTGATAAAACTAAGAACAGGTATCGGTCTGATTCAGCATTGGAGGGATTAAAAGAATAAACCATGGCCGAGAAAGACTGTGCTTACAGTTATTTTTTTGTAACCTTGAAGTTCATTGATAAGACCTGTTAGGTTTGCAGCCAGCAGCATAACTACCAAAACCCCCTCCCACATTGTCTCATCCCAGGACCATTGCTTTTCCTCACAGAGTCGGCCTGGAAATGTATCGGGTGCATAGTGAGGTTCCTTGCAGACAGAAAACCTGGAGACCATCTGAAATCCAGTTGCAGATGCTTTCAGAATCCGGATGAGGGAGGAAGGGAAAGACCAGGTTATGTTCTCTATGAGGGTTCTAATAAACAATTGAAAACAGCAAGTTAAGCAAAATACAGTCACAGGCAGTAATTCTCGCAGTCCTGCGGAGCTGTTCACCAAAGAGATAAGAAAACCATGAATAACAAGTTCTTTGAAATTTGCTACTTTGTTAATTTGCTAAGCAAACAGTTAACTTGAAAAGACTTCTCTCTTGCTCTTTTATAAGCAATCTCAGAACTAAGCAATCTTGGAATTACAGCGATTTACATCCCAGGTAAGAGCAACTTATAGACAGAAATTCATATTAACTAAGTGGGCTGATTTTTTCTGTAATGGCGAGCAAAAGACTCTGAGAACTGCTAGAAATTCTTGCCGCCCATCGCGGGTCCAGTCCTAACGTTCAGCCAGATGAATGAACAGAAATGCAAAATAAATCAAAGTAACTTCACTTCACACAGACTAGTAATGAGCAGCCAAAATAGAAAAACACTCGTACTCACACTTTCTCAGTAGACTAGCCCAGACTGGAGCTGAGCAGATAAACAAAACAATGCCCAAACCACCAGACGAGCATGAGGGCACCCCTGGCACCCATGTCCCAGAACAGAATTCTCGACCAACCTTTTGGTGAGAACCTACTGGAGGAGTTAAGACTGCTTCCAGTGCCCCCTCTCGCTAGAAAATTGGCTAGTCCCACACAAACAAACAGCTGTTCACTCATGCTTTGTCAATGTTTCAGCATTCAGTCCAATTTCACAATCTCTATTGTACCCATTTAAAATTTTTTTAAACAGGTTTACTTTGTCCCAAACTCATGATGATCGGTGATGAGAGACAGACAAGGGAGGGGGTGACCTCTTTTCACAGATCCTTACTCAGTTGCCTGCCTGACCGAAGTCCTGGACCCACACAAAGGAGAGGAGAGGGCAGGCACCCTCCCTCCACACTCACATACTTTCACCAAACATTCATTCAGTAAAGGCATTTAGCTACCACAACACACAATTTTTCCCAATTCAACCCGAACCTTAAACTTTTAGCAAATATTCAGCATTTCTCAATCAGCAACATTTTTAAGAATAAACATCAAAATTCAAGACATAGGTTTTTTATCATTTGAATTCAGTAAGCTTCAAGGTCCCAAGTTCCAAGCAGTTCTGGAACACCACACCTGAGGCTGGCAAGCAGGTTTGGCCCAGCCCTTGACTTTAAAACGACCATAATTCTTAAAGGAGTAGTTTGAGTGTGTCCCATAACGTCCATCCAGTAAGTCCACAGAAAACAGAAAAAAAAAATACAAACACAGACAAATACAGTCTTCCAACTCTATGGAAGCAAAACCAAAACAACCTTCTGACTCCGCGGAAGCAAAACTACAGATTAGATTAGACGATGGCCATGCACCACTTGTCTCAGGGGTTTCTCTGAGGGGTTTCTCGGCCCCTCCAGATGGAGGATCGGGACATCCCCCACCTCCTCCCACCTGTGGGCCCCCAGTGCATCCACCTAGGCCGTTACGGGCATTACAGATTTTATAAGGGAGCTCATACAGGACGGAACACACAGAACAATACAGACAAAACACAGACACTTACTGCGGTTAGTCAGACCCTCCGAATCGGGGTCCCTCGTGAGTCTCAGGGGTCCCGGACGAGCCCCCAAATGTTAGGCCCAGATTTCAAGATCCCCCAAGACAGACCACTAGGGAGCCAAGTCCGATGGAAAAGCATGGATTCTTTTATTCAAGCCCAGGACTCGGTCCCCACACTTCCTCCATTACTGGATGCAAGAGAGAGCCCCGAATCCCAAGGGAACAAAGAATTTATAGGGCTTGGTTTCAGGGGGTAGGGGCACACTCTGACCACTGATTTGTCTGATTCCAGTTGGTTGTGTGATTGCCAGGGGCTAGTGATGCAAGGGCAGGGTACATCTAGAGTCTGGTTACACAAAGACAGGGGGGTGGCTAGCATATTCTTGTCCTTGGGCTAGTTTCCCCCACATTCCCATTGGCTGAGATAACGGCAGGCTGAGTAAATGATACATTCTTCAGCTTTTTCTTGGAAGAGGGGATAAGGACACAGCTATCAGTCCTGTTCTGTCCTTTCACATAACCAAGATAGTGGCGATGGTAAATATGGACTTTAAGCTGAATGAAGACAAGATGGAGAAAGACAGAAAGAATCAGATAATTGTCTTTACTACAGGAAGGGGAAAACCTCCAGTAAGCAAGCTAAGAAAAGCAGAAGAAGAAGTGCTGGAGTGTTCATCTACCAGAGGTGATACCCAGGGTCTCCCAGAGGAACACACTTAACAATGTGTATCCCTCTATCAAAAATGCTTCATAGAAGAAAAAGAAATAAAAATAGGTCTGAAGATGTTGGCGATATAGGCAGACGCACTCCAGGTCGTGTCCAGGAGCAAATAGAGTGAGCAGCTGAAACTAATAACACCCACCCTGAATTGGAGAAATTACTCAGCTGGTGAGATGGTTTGCAGCTGGGAAGGGTAGAACTCCCCTGGAAAGGACTAAGACGAGCCAGACTGATGAGTAGAAGAACCGAAGGACCTTCTCTACTGCAATTTTTTTTTCTTCTTTTTTCTTTTTTCACCCTTTAACTAAGAAACCAATTTTTTTTTCTTCTTTTTCCATCACCTGATTTTACCTTTTAAATTACTACATTTTTAATTTTAACCCGTATTATTACTACTAACATTTTACCATTTTTTAAAGTGCAATTTTATTTTCTCTATTTTATTTTGGGATTAGTGTTCTCCATTCTATTTTCATTGTTCCTTTAGCATCAGTTTTCCATACCTCAATTGTACCTCTATGCTAAATCCCTCTTCCTCACTTTTCCCCTTTTGTTGTCCTGTTTTTCTTACCCTATTCCTGCTTTAGATTTTCCCTATTCGTTCTGTTTACCTCCTGTCAAAATTTCACCCTACTTATATATCCGCTTTCCAATCCACTGCTCTAAATCCTTATACACATATCCCTTATCTTTCTTCACTATCCAAATTTTTTTTCTTCTTTTATCTTTCTATTGTTTTGTTGCTGTCTGCTTGATTGTTGACAATATATTTTTGTTGTTGTTGTTGTTTTTTTTTTGTGTGTCTATGTGTGTGTGTGTGTGTTTTTTAGGACTGGTTGTGAGACTGTTTTTCTTTTTCTTTTTATTTTTTTCTGCTGAATTTTCCCCTCACTCCAACCCCCATGCCGGTTATTTTTGTGCTTCGGTTTTCCCTTGTCTCTCTTGATATTATTGGTTGTTTCTAGTTTGCATTCATCTCCACGGAGCTGTTACTGGAATTTGTTGGGATTAGTGGTGGTTCTATAGGAGTTTTCTCCTCATATACATGGTCTCTTCCCCTCTTCTACTTCATTCTCTCTTTTTGCTCTTTTTTATTCTCTTTTCTTTCCCCCTCCTTTTTCCCAATTTCATTTTTGCACTCCTTTTTTTCCTTCCCTACTTTTCTTTTCTTTTTTCTCTTTAATCTTTTTCTCTTCTTTCTTCCTTATCCCCTAATTCTCTTAATTCGGGTGGACACCTTTATTTGGGGTTATTAATATCGTGAATATATTTGTGTTTAGTGCCTGGTACGTGGTGCCTTGTTGTGTTGTATTTTGTGCCTTTAAATCAACACAGCAGATCCAAGCAACAGCAGCCTCCTGAGCACCAACACCCTCTGCTGAGGAACAGCAGCTGTACGTGAAGCCTCCCCCCACCAGCCAGAAGAGCCACCACAGCTGTGAACAGCACCCACCAGAGGAGCTGCTGCCAAATGAGGAGAAGCAGCTACCACAACAGCCCGAGGAGCAACCACAGCCCAAGGAGCCACTGCCACCCAGGGAGCAGGCACTGAACGACTCAATGCCTAGATATGTCAGTGAGATCAAACATGTGTAGGCAAAGAAACCACCAAAGGAAAGAGAAAGAGGACTCTCCAGAAAAGCAGCTAAGTAATACAGAGGCATGCACCATGACAGAAAAAGAATTCAGAATAAGGGTCCTAGAGTGCATAAACCGGATAGAGGAAAAAATTAACAACTTCTGCAAGAAGCAAGAAGAAACAGATGAAAAAGTCAACTACCTATGCAAGAAGCAAGAAGAAACAGATGAAAAAATCAATAACATATGGAAGAAGGTAGAAGAAACAGATGAAAAAATCAACAACTTAAGTAAGACCCAAGAAGAAATGAAGAGTGATATAGCTGCAATAAAAAACACCATTGAAAGTATCAACAGTAGACTAGGAGAAGCAGAGGACCAAATTAGTGAATTAGAAGACAAGGAAGCAAAATACACCCAAAATGTATTGCAATTGTAGAAAAAAATTAAAAGACAGGAAGAGAGCCTAAGGGAGCTTTAGGACAACATGAAACGAAAAAACATACGAATAATAGGGGTGCCAGAAAAACAGAAAGATGAAAAAGGATTAGAAAACCGATTCGAAGAAATAATATAACAAAAGTTCCTGAGGTGGGGAAGAAAAAAGTCACTTAAGCCCAGAGAGTCCCAAAAAACAAGGTGAACGCAAAAAGACACACACCAAGGCACATCATAATTACCATGGCGAATGTTCAAGACAAAGAGAGAATCTTACAGGCTGCAAGAGAGAGACGGAAAATTACATACAAGGGATCTCCCATTTGATTATCAAATGATTTCTCAAAAGAAACACATCAGGCCAGAAAAGAATGGATGGAAATTTACAAAGTGATGCAAAGCAAAGGACTGAATCCAAGAATACTCTATCCAGCAAGGCTATCATTCAAACTTGAAGGGGAAATAAGAAGCTTCACAGACAAACAAAGGCTAAGGGAGTTTATCACCACCAAGCAGGCAATGCAAGGAATGCTAAAGGGACTGGTGTAAAAAGAAGAAATAAAAAGCTCAGAAAGAAAACAGCCACACAAAGAAAGAAATGGCTACAAACAAGTACCTTTCAATAATAACTTTAAACGTAAACGGACTAAATGCTCCAAACAAAAGACATCGAGTGGCTGAATGGATAAAAAAACATGACCCATACATCTGCTGTCTACAAGAGACCCACCTCATTAGAAGGGACTCACACGAACTGAAAGTGAAAGGATGGAAAAATATCTTTCAGGCAAAGGGAAAGGAAAAGAAAGCTGGGGTAGCAATACTTATATCGGACAAAATAGACCTCAAAGTGAAGGCCATAAGAAGAGATAAGGAAGGCTACTTCATAACTAAAGGGATCAATACAACAAGAAGATATAACCCTGGTAAACATATATGCACCCAATGCAGGAGCAGCCAAATTCATAAAAAAAAAAAATACTCCCGGAAGATATCGAAGGAGAGATCGACAACAATACAATCATAGTAGGGGACTTTAATACACCACTGACATAACTGGATAAATCCTCTAGAAAAACAATCAGCAAAGAAACCGCAAGCCTAAATGACTCACTAAATCAGATGGACTTAATTGACATCTTCAGAACACTTCACCCCACAGCCACGGAATATACATTCTACTCAAGTGCTCATAAGACATATTCAAAAATAGACCACATATTGGGTCACAAGAAAAGTATCCCCAAATTCAAGAAGATTGAAATCATAAAAAGCATCTTCTCAGACCACGATGGAATAATATTAGAAATAAACTACAATAAAAACAACCCAAAATACTCAAACACCTGGAAGCTGAATAGCATGTTATTAAATATTGATTGGGTTACCAATGAGATCAAAGAAGAAATTAAAAACATCCTGGAAACTAATGACAATGAAAACACTACAAACCAATACCTATGGGACGCAATGAAAGCAGTCCTGAGAGGGAAGTTTATAGCTCTACAGGCCTCTCTCAAAAAACAAGAAAAAATGGTAGTAAATCAGCTAACTCTACAACTCAAAGAATTAGAAAGAGAGCAACAAGAAAACCCCAGAGTGAGCAGAAGGAAGGAGATAATAAAGATTAGAGCAGAAATAAATGACATAGAGACCAAAAAAAATAATACAGAAAATCAATGAAACCAAGAGCTGGTTCTTTGAAAGGATAAACAAGATTGACAAACCTCTAGCCAGACTCACCAAGAACAAAGAGAGACGACCCAAATAAACAAGATCAGAAATGATAGAGGCAAAATAACAACAGATCCCACAGAAATACTAATGATGGTTAAAAAATACTATGGACAGCTCTACTCCAACAAACTAGAGAACCTGGAGGAAATGGACAAATTCCTAGAAAAATACAATATTCCAAAATTCAATCAGGAAGAATCTAAAAATCTCAACAGGCCAATAACTATGGAAGAAATTGAAGCAGTCATTAAAAAGTTTCCATCAAACAAAAGCCCAGGACCAAACAGCTTCACAGGGGAGTTTTACCAAACATTCAAGGAAGAACTAAAACCTATCCTCTTCAGACTACTACAAAAAATTCAGGAGGAAGGATCAGTTCCAAGCTCATTCTATGAAGTAAGCATCACCCTAATACCAAAACCAGGTAAAGAAAACACAATGAAAGAGAATTACAGGCCAATATCCCTCATGAACATAGATGCCAAAATCCTCAATAAAATCTTAGCAAATCGGATCCAGTAGTACATCAGAAAGGTAATACACCATGACCAAGTAGGATTTATCCCAGGGATGCAAGGATGGTACAATATCCACAAATCAATAAACGTGATACATCACATAAACAAATTTAAAGAAAAAACCCACATGGTCATAGCAATTGATGCAGAAAAAGCATTTGACAAAATTCAACACCCATTTTTGATAAAAGCTCTCAGCAAGGTGGGAGTAGAAGGATCATACCTCAACATAATAAAAGCCATATATGACAGGCCCACAGCCAACATCACACTCAATGGACAAAAACTAACACCATTTCCCCTAAGAACAGGAACAAGACAGGGATGTCCCCTCTCACCACTCCTGTTCAACATAGGACTGGAAGTGTTAGCCATTGCAATTCAGCAAGAAGAAGAAATAAAAGGCATCCAAATTGGAAAAGAGGAAGTAAAACTGTCCTTATTTGCAGACGACATGATACTATACATACAAAACCCTAGAGACTCCATCAAAAAGCTACTAGACTTAATACATGAATTTGGCAATGTAGCAGGATACAAAATTAACAACAAGAAATCTGAGGCATTTCTATACACCAATAGTGAACTTTCAGAAATCGAGATTTTAAAAACAATCCCATTTACCATCGCACCAAAAAAATTAAGCTACCTAGGAATAAACTTAACTAAAAGAGGCAAAAGACCTCTACTCAGAAAACTACAGGACGTTGAAAAAAGATATAGAGGAAGACATAAACAGATGGAAGAAGATACCGTGTTCATGGATTGGTAGAATCAACATCATTAAAATGTCCATAGTACCCAAAGCAATATAAATTCAACGCACTTCCCAGTAAAATACCAACGGCATACTTCACAGATCTAGAACGAACTCTCCAAAAATTAATCTGGAATAAAAAAAAGATCACAAATAGCCGCAGCAATCCTGAAAAAGAACAAAGTAGGTGGGATCTCAATACCAGATATCAAGTTGTATTACAAAGCCACTGTTCTCAAAACTTCCTGGTACTGCCACAAGAACAGGCATGTAGATCAATGGAATATAATGGATGGCCCAGAAATTGGCCCGCACCAATATGCTCAATTAATATTTGACAAAGGAGGCAAGAACATATAATGAAGGCAAGATAGTCTGTTCAATAAATGGTGTTGTGGAAAATTGGACAGATATATGCAAGAAAATGAAATTAGAGCACCAACTTACACCATACACAAAAATAAACTCCAAATGGATAAAGGACTTAAATGTACGACAGGAAACCATAAAAATTCTAGAAGAATCCAAGGCAACAAAATCTCAGACATATGCCGAAGCAATTTCTTCACTGATACAGCTCCTAGGGCACTTGAAACTAAGGAGAAAATGAACAAATGGGACTACATTAAAATAAAAAGCTTCTGCACAGCAAAAGAAACCATCAACAAAACAACGAGAAAACCCACTGTGTGGGAAAACATATTTGCTAATGTCATATCTGATAAGGGCCTAATCTCCAAAATTTATAGGGAACTCATACAACTTAACAAAAGGAAGATAAACAATCCAATCAAAAAATGGGCAAAGGACCTAAATAGACACCTTTCAAAAGAGGACATTCAGAAAGCCAAGAGGCATATGAAAACATGCTCAAAGCCACTAATCATCCAAGAGATGCAAATCAAAACAACAATGAGGTACCATCTCACACCTGTCAGACTGGCTATCATCAACAAAT
Source organism: Myotis nattereri (assembly GCF_964212035.1). Taxonomy (NCBI): domain Eukaryota; kingdom Metazoa; phylum Chordata; class Mammalia; order Chiroptera; family Vespertilionidae; genus Myotis; species Myotis nattereri. Next base: position 55,948,568 of record NC_138078.1, read on the forward strand.
CAACAAATGACAAGTGCTGGCGAGGATGTGGAGAAAAAGGAACACTTGTGCACTGCTGGTGGGAATGCAGACTGTTGCAGCCACTATGGAGGACAGTATGGAGTTTCCTCAAAAAACTGAAAATGGAACTCCCATTTGACCGTGTGATCCCACTTCTAGGAATATATGCCAAGAAACCGGAAACACCAATCAGAAAGGATATATGAACCCCAGTGTTCATAGCAGCACAATTCACCATAGCTAAAATCTGGAAACAGCCTAAGCGCCCATCAGTAGATGAATGGATTACAAAACAGTGGTACATATACAAGATGGAATACTATTTTGCTGTAAAAAGCAACGAACTCTTACAATTTGCAATGTCATGGACGGAACTGGAGAGCATTATGCTAAGTGAAATAAGCCTGTCAATGAAGGAAAAATACCACATGATCTAACTCATTCATGGAAAATAGAGACCATTATAAACTTTTGAACAATAATAGATACAGAGGAAGAGCTGCCTCAAACAGAGTGTCAAACTGCAGTGGGAAGGCCGGGGATGGTTGGGGTGCAGGAGGGAGGGGGGTAGGAGGTCAACCGAAGGACTTGTATGCATGCATATAAGGATGACCAATGGACATAAGACACTGGGAGGTCGGGAAGGCTAGGGGAATGTCAAGGGTGGGAGAAAAAAAAAAGACACAGATGTAATATCCTTTCTAATACTTTAAGAAATAAAAAAAAAATGCTTCAGAAATGGCCATTATGAGAAGATGAAAATATTAATGGTCTCCATGAATAAATACCAGCAAGGCTATAAAGGAAAGAAAATGTGTTTGTATTTTTGTGTGTTTTCAGATGATGGGGAGGGATATAAGGTGGGGGCAAGGCATGTGAGAAGAAAGAAATGTAGAATTCTTTAATTGGGGCACCAGACAAGCCATTCCATAGCAAGCCAGACACTTAGAATAAGGACAAGGAGAATACTGAATGGGGATTTTTTCCTCAACACTTTCTCATACTGGCAAGGAAGAATGAAGCTGATGTTTAATTTAGGTTTGGATTGGGGGGGGGGGCATGGATGGTGGTGGTTGCAGTCATTAGGAGTGCTGGCAGTGTATAAAAATGAATTTGATTTCCTTTTTACATGGTAGACTATTGAATATTGTTAAACTATTGAAAAGATGGTCAGATCAAGATCTGAATATTTATGCCACAACTGGTCCAGTTTTTCCTTTAATAACTTGGTCTAGAACAGCATTGCTGGATATTGGATATACTAGAGAAGTGAAGTTTCACTCTTTTTCACTGATGATTCACTTTATGTTACATTTGCCCCATACCACAGTGAGATAATAGTAATAAGGGAAATTGGGTATGGTGTACATGGGTATTTTCTTAACAATTTTTCTGTAAATCTGGAACTATTCTAAAATAAAACATCCATTAAAACAAGACTCAAAATCCTAGGAAATGGTAATATCTGATAATAGTGGAATGGACCACTGAAATGACCGGGAGTTTGGGATGTGGCTTAGAGGAAACACCCCCTTTCTGCCATATGCTGGACTATAATGGAACTAGAGTAAATGAGAGAGAGAGAGAGGTCAGTTTGGGAATAATTTTAGGAGGTAAGAGGAAGGTCTCTTTTATATAACCAGAGCATCTGAGATTTCTGCATCCTCTGCCAGCCCCGCCCATCCTGGATGGTGAAGCTGAGTCTTTGTGATGTCAAGGCACACCATGGCACCCACTGATTTTTGGCAACCAGAGGTGAAGTGAGTGGCCCCTCATTGACATAGACTCCTAGAGTATATATTGAGGCCAGGACCCTTTGAGTAGTGTCTGTTTTCTCAAGATAGCCAAACTTACTAAGAAGATATTGTACACTAGTGGAGATAAGGAAGAAGAGTCCAAACACCAGGATGGATGAAGAAACTGCAAGTCCTAAAGTGAATTAGAAGTCAGTTTCTCAACTGGATGACGAAGAAGAGGATAAGGTCAGAATACCTTATTCAAATGCTGCCCCTTCGCCAGTAATTCCTCATCCAAGATTCTGTCCTTTTGCGTTTTGGCCACAGACACTTCCTCATTCAATACATTGTCATCCAATTACAATCCAATTTCATAAGCATTTTCCCGTTTCTTCCCCAAAACCAATGTCTTTCTGTATTTAACTTGATCCAAACTACATAACCAAGATAGTGGCGATGGTTAATTTGGAATTTAAGTGAATGAAGACAAGAGGGAGAAAGACAGAAAGAATCATATAATTGTATTTTAATACACGAAGGGGAAAACCTCCAGTAAGCAAGCCGACAAATGCAGAAGAACAAGTGTTGGAGTGTTCATCTACCAGAGGTGATACCCAGGGTCTCCGAGAGGAACACACTTAATAATGTGTATACCTCTATAAAAAAAAGCTTCAAAAATGGGCATTATGTGAAGACGAAAACATTAATGGTCTCCTTGAATAAATACTAGCAAGGGTATAAAGGAAATGTGTTTGTATTTTTGCGTGTTTTCAGTTGATGGGGAGGGACATAAGGAGGGGGCAGTCATGTCAGAAGGGAGTAATGTAGAATTCTTTAATTGGGGCACTAGACAAGCGATTCCATCCTGAGCCAGACACATAGAATAACGACAAGGAGAAGACTGAAGGGGGATATTTTCCTCAACACTTTCTCATACTGGCAAGGAAGAAAAGAAGCTGATGTTTAATTTAGGTTTGTATTTGTGGCGTGGGATGTATGGTGGTGGTCGCAGTCATGAGCAACAAGGTGTTTTGTTCGTGCTGGCAGTGAATAGTAATGAATTTGATTTCCTTTTTACATGGTAGACTATTGAATATTCTTAAACTATTGAAAAGATGGTAAGCTCAAGAGGTGAAGTTTTATGCCACAACTGGTCCAGTTTTTCCTTTAACAACTTGGTCTAGAACAGCATTGCTGGATATTGGAGATACTAGAGAAATGAGGTTTCACCCTAAGTCTTTCACTGACGATTCACTTAATGTTACATTAGCCCCATACCAAAGTGAGATATTAGTAATAAGGGAAATTTTGTATGGTGGACATTGGTATTATCTTCACAATTTTTCTGTAAATCTGTGGGCTATCTTTGATCCACAAACACGCGGCTTCTTCTCCACCAGGGTCTTCCGGGCCTTGTGGGCAGCTCAGGCATTCAGCCCCCACCTTCTTTGACCTGGCTCTCAGAGACTGAGTCTGCCTGGCAAACAGTTCTAAATTACCAGGGGGGATGCGGATTCTAGCTTTGTGCCTCCTCTGCTTTTCGAACAGGAGTTTAGTTGTTTTTGTTTTTTTGTTTTTTATCATTATTCTTAGAAACCTTAATTGTTTAATGATTACCAAAAGTGAACATTCAGCAATTTTAGATTAATATTTATGAACATATTTTAAATGTACTTTTACTCTTAAGATATATCTAGACCTTTTGTGATAAAACTAAGAACAGGTATTGGTCTGAATCAGCATTGGATGGGTTTAAAAAATAAACCAAGGCAGAGAAAGATTGTGCTTCCAGTTATTTGTTTGTAACCTTGAATTTCATTGATAAGACTTGTTAGGATTGCAGCCAGCAGCATAACTGCCAAAACCCCCGCCCCCATTGTTTCAGCCCAGGCCCATTGCTTTTCCTAACAGAGTCGGCCTAGAAATAAAACAGGTGCATAGGGAGGTTTCTTGCAGACCGAAAACCTGGAGACCATCTGAAATCCAGTTACAGACCCTTTCAGAATCCAGATGAGGGAGGAAGGGAAAGACCTGGTTATGTTCTCTATGAGGGTTCTAATAAACAATTCAAAACAGCAAGTTAAACAGAATACAGTCACAGGCAGTAATTCTCGCAGTCCTGCGGAGCTGTTCACCAAAGAGATAAGAAAACCATGAATAACAAGTTCTTTGAAATTTGCTACTTTGTTAATTTGGTAAGCAAAAAATTAACTTGAAAAGACATCTCTCTTGCTCTTTTATAAGCAATCTCAGAACTAAGAAATCTTGGAATTACAGCAATTTACAACCCAGGTAAGAGCAACTTACAGACAGAAATTTATATTAACTAAGTGGGCTGATTCCTTCTGTAATAGTGAGCAAAAGACTCTGAGATCTGCTAGAGATTCTTGCAGCCCATTGCTGGTCCAGTCCAAACGTTCAGACAGATGAATTAACAGAAATGCAAAATAAATCAAAGTAACTTCCACTTCACACAGACTAGTAATGAGCAGCAAAAATAGACTAACACTTGTATTCACACTCTCTCGGTATACTTGCCCAGACTGGAGCTGAGCAGATAAAGAAAGCAATGCCCCACTCCCCAAATGAGCATGGGTGCACTCCTGGCACCCATGTCCCAGAAAAGAATTCTCAACCAACGTTTAGGTGAGAACCTACCAGAGGAGTTAAGACTGCTTACAGTCCCCCCTCTCGCTAGCAAATTGGCGAGTCCCACACAAACAAACAGCTGTTCACTCATGCTTTCTCAATGTGGCGGCATTCATTCCAATTCCACAATCTCTATTGTACCCCTTAAAAAATTTTTAACAGGTTTACTTTGTCCCGACCTCATGATGTTCGGTGATGAGAGAAAGACAAGGGAGGAGGTGACCTTTTTTCACAGATCCTTACTCAGTTGCCCGCCTGACCGAAGTCGTGGAGCCACACAAAGGAGAGGAGAGGGCAGGCCCCCTACCTCCACACTCACATACTTTCACCAAACATTCATTCAGTAAAGGCATTTAGCTACCACAACACACAATTTTTCCCAATTCAATCCGAACCTTAAACTTTTAGCAAATATTCAGCATTTCTCAATCAGTAACATTTTTAAGAATAAACATCAAAAATGCAAGGCATAAGTTTTTTATCATTTGAATTCAGTAAGCTTCAAGGTCCCAAGTTCCAAGCAGTTCTGGAAAACCACACCTGAAGCTGGCAAGCAGGTTTGGCCCAGCCCTTGACTTTAAAACGACTATAATGCTTAAAGGAGTAGTTTGAGTCTGTCCCATACCATCCGTCCAGTAAGTCCACAGAAAACAGAAAAAAAAAATACAAGCACAGACAAATACAGTCTTCCAACTCTATGAAGCAAAACCAAAACAACATTCCTACTCCGCGAAAACAAAACTACAGATTAGCTTAGACGATGTCCATGCGCCACTCCTCTCCGATTGAGGGGTTTCTCGGGCCCTCCAGATGGAGGATCGGAGCGTCCCCCAACTCCTCCCACCCATGGGCCCCCAGTGCATCCACCTAGTCCATTACCGGCATTACAGATTTCATAAGTGAACTCACTCTGGACAGAACACACAGAACCCAACTGACAACACACAGACACTTACAGCAGTTTGTCAGACCCTCCGAATCGGGGTCTCTTGTGAGTCTCAGTGGTCCCAGATTAGCCCCCACATGTAAGTCCCAGATTTCAAGATCCCCCAAAACAGACCACTAGTGAGAACAGTCCGATACAAAAGCATAAAGTCTTTTTTTTTTTTACATTTTTTATTATTATTATTAGTTAAGGTATTACAAATGTGTCCTCATCCCCCCCATTAACCCCCAACCTCCCCCCCACACACAAACTGATGCTCCCATCCCCCCGTTGTCCATGTCCATTGGTTTGGCTTATATACATGTATACAAGTCCTTCGGTTGATCTCTTCCCCTTACCCCTGCCCTCCCCTACTTTCCTTCTGGGGATTGATAGCCTGATCGCTGTTTCTCAGTCTTTGGGTCTGTCCCTTTTCATCAGTCTATGTTGTTCTCTATAATCCACAAATGAGTGAGATCATGTGGTATTTATCTTTCTCTGACTGGCTTATTTCACTTAGCATAATGCTCTCCAGTTCCATCCATGCTGTTGCAAAAGGCAAGAGTTCCTTTTTTTTTTTACCGCAGCATAGTATTCCATTGTGTATATGTACCACAGTTTTCTAATCCACTCATCTGCTGATGGGCACTTAGGCTGTTTCCAAATCTTAGCTATGGTGAATTGTGCTGCTATGAACATAGGGGTGCATATATCCTTTCTAATTGGCGTTTCTGGTTTCTTGGGATATATTCCTAGTAGTGGGATCACTGGGTCAAATGGGAGTTCCATTTTTAGTCTTCTGAGGTAGCTCCATACTGTTCTCCACAGTGGCTGCACCAGTCTGCATTCCCACCAGCAGTGCAGAAAAGTTCCTTTTTCTCCACATCCTCTCCAACACTTGTTGTTTGTTGATTTGTTGATGATAGCCATTCTGACAGGTGTGAGATGATAACGCATTGTCGTTTTGATTTGCATCTCTCGTATAATTAGTGACTTTGAGCAGGTTTTCATATGTCTTTCTGCCTTCTGTACGTCCTCTTTCGAAAAGTGTCTATCTAGGTCCTTTGCCCATTTTTTTATTGGATTGTTTATCTTCCTTTTGTTAAGTTTCATGAGATCCCTGTAAATGTTGGAAATTAAACCCTTATCGGTGGTATCATTGGCAAATATGTTCTCCCATGTAGTGGGTCTTCTTGTTGTTTTGTTGATGGTTTCCTTTGCTGTGCAAAAGCTTTTTATTTTGATGTAGTCCCATTTGTTTATTTTCTCTTTAGTTTCCATTGCCCTAGGAGCATTATCAGAGAAGAAATTTCTTCGGCATATGTTTGCGATTTCGCTGCCTGTGGATTCCTCTAGTATTTTTATGGTTTCCCGTCTTACGTTTAAGTCTTTTATCCATTTTGAGTTTATTTTTGTGTATGGTGTGAGTTGGTGATCTAGTTTCATCCTTTTGCATGTATCTGTCCAATTTTCCCAACACCATTTATTGAAAAGACTGTCTTGACTCCATTGTATGCTCTTGCCTCCTTTGTCAAATATTAATTGGCCATAGTGGTTTGGGTCGATTTCTGGGGTCTCTATTCTGTTCCATTGATCTATATGTCTGTTCTTGTGCCAGTACCAAGCTGTTTTAAGAACAGTGGCTTTGTAATACAGTTTGATATCTGGTATTGAGATCCCACCTACTTTGTTCTTTCTCAGGATTGCTGCAGCTATTCGGGGTCTTTTTTTATTCCAGATGAATTTTTGGAACGTTCGTTCTAGATTTGTGAAATATGCCGTTGGTAATTTAATGGGGATTGCATTGAATCTATAAATTGCTTTGGGTAGTATTGACATTTTGATGATGTTGATTCTACCAATCCATGAACACGGTATATTCTTCCATCTGTTTATGTCTTCCTCTATCTCTTTTTTCAGTGTCCTGTAGTTTTCAGCATATAAGTCTTTTACCTCCTTAGTTAAGTTTATTCCTAGGTATTTTAATTTTTTTGGTGCAATGGTAAATGGGATTGCTTCTGTAGTTTCACTTTCTGTAAGTTCACTATTGGTGTAAAGAAATGCCATGGATTTCTTAGCATTAATTTTGTATCCTGCTACATTGCCAAATTCATTTACTAAGTCTAATAATTTTTTGATGGAATCTTTAGGGTTCTGTATGTACAGTATCATGTCATCTGCAAATAAGGACAGTTTTACTTCTTCTTTTCCAATCTGGATGCCTTTTATTTCTTCTTCGTGTCTGATCGCAATGGCTAGTACTTCCAGTACTATGTTGAACAGGAGTGGTGAGAGGGGGCATCCCTGTCTTGTTCCTGTTTTTAGGGGGAATGGTTTTAGTTTTTGCCTATTGATTATGATGTTGGCTGTGGGTTTGTCATATATGGCTTTTATTATGTTGAGGTATGCTCCCTCAATTCCTATCTTGCTGAGAGTTTTTATCAAGAAAGGGTGTTGGATTTTGTCAAATGCTTTTTCCGCATCAATTGATATGACTATGTGTTTTTTTTCCTCTCAATTTGTTTATGTGATGTATCACGTTTATTGATTTGCGGATATTGTACCATCCTTGCATCCCTGGGATAAATCCTACTTGGTCATGGTGTATGATCTTTTTGATGTACTGCTGGATCCGATTTGCTAGGATTTTGTTGAGGATTTTGGCATCTATGTTCATGAGGGATATTGGCCTATAATTCTCTTTCATTGTACTGTCTTTATCTGGTTTTGGGATTAGGGTGATGTTGGCTTCATAGAATGAGCTGGGAAGTGTTCCTTCCTCTTGGATCTTTCGACATAGTCTGAGGAGGATAGGTTTTAGTTCTTCCTTGAATGTTTGGTAAAATTCCCCTGTGAAGCCATCTGGCTCCGGGCTTTTGTTTGCTGGAAGCTTTTTGATTACTGCTTCGATTTCCTCCATAGTTATTGGCCTATTGAGATTTTTAGATTCTTCCTGGTTAAGTTTTGGAAGGTTGTATTTATCTAGGAATATGTCCATTTCCTCCAGGTTGTCTAGTGTGTTGGAGTAGAGTTGTTCATAGTATTTTCTAACAATCCTTTGTATTTCTATGGGGTCTGTTGTTATTTCTCCTCTTTCATTTCTGATTTTGTTTATTTGGGACCTCTCTCTTTGTTTCTTGGTGAGCCTGGCTAGAGGTGTATCAATCTTGTTTATCCTTTCAAAGAACCAGCTCTTGGTTTTGTTGATCTTTTGTATTGTTTTTTTGTTCTCTATGTCGTTTATCTCCGCTCTGATCTTTGTTATTTCCTTCCTTCTGCTTACAGTGGGCTTTTTTTGTTGCTCTCTTTCTAATTCTTCGAGTTGTAGAGTTAGGTCATTTATTTTCATTGTTTCTTGTTTCTTGCAGTAGGCTTGTAGAGCTATGAACTTCCCTCTCAAGACTGCTTTTGCTGTGTCCCATAGGTTTTGGATTGTTGTGTTTTCATTGTCATTTGTTGCCATGATGTTTTTTATTTCTTCTTTGATCTCACTGGTGACCCAGTCGTTGTTTAATAGCATGCTATTTAGTCTCCATGTGTTTGATTTTTTTGGATTGTTTTTGTTGTAGTTGATTTCCAGTTTTATGCCTTTGTGGTCTGAGAAGATACTTGATATGATTTCAATTTTCTTGAATTTGAAGAGACTTTGTCTGTGACCCAATATATGGTCTATCTTTGAAGATGACAAATGTGCACCTGAGGAGAATGTATATTCTGTGGCTTTGGGGTGAAATGTTCTGAAGATGTCAATTAATTCCATCTGATCTAGTGAGTCATTTAGGATTGATGTTTCTTTGCTGAGTTTCTGTTTAGAGGATTTGTCCAGTGGCGATAAAGGGGTGTTTAGGTCCCCTACTATGATTGTATTGCTGTCAATCTCTCCCTTGATCTTCTCCAGAAGATTTCTTACGTATTTGGGTGCTCCTATATTGGGTGCATATATATTTACCAGAGTTATTTCTTCTTGTTGGACTGCTCCCTTTAGTATTATGAAGTGGCCTTCTTGATCTCTTTTTATGTCCTTCACTTTAAGATCTAATTGGTCAGATATAAGTATTGCTACCCCGGCTTTTTTTTCACTTCCATTGGCCTGAAAAACCTTTTTCCATCCCTTCACCATCAGTCTGTGTGCGTCTTTTTTTCTGAGGTAGGTTTCCTGTAGACAGCAGATATATGGGTCATGTTTTCTTATCCACTCATTTACCCTATGCCTTTTGACTGGGGAATTTAATCCATTTACATTTAAAGTTATCATTGATAGAAACTTGTTAGTCGCCATTTTTGTTCTTTACCGCTGCGTTCCTTCTTTGTTTCCTGTTTTTTTCTATTTACAGCAGACCCTTTAGCATTTCTTGCATTGCTGGTTTGGTTGTAATAAACTCCCGTAGACCATTTTTGTCTGTGAAGCTCCTTATTTGACCCTCAATTTTGATTGATAGCCTCGCTGGGTATAGTATTCTTGGATTCAGACCCTTCCTTTGCATGACTTTGTATATTTCATTCCATTCCCTTCTTGCCTGATGTGTTTCTGTTGAGAAATCGGTCGCTAGTCTGATGGGGGATCCTTTGTAGGTAACTTTCTGTCTCTCTCTGGCTGCTTTTAAGATTCTTGCTTTGTCGTTGGTGTTTGCCAATTTAATTATTATGTGCCTTGGTGTTGGTCTTTTCGGGTTCATTTTGTTTGGGACTCTGTGAGCTTCTTGGATTTGTGTGAGTTTTTTCCTCCCTATATCAGGGAAATTTTCTGTTACTATTTTTTCAAACAGGTTTTCTATTCCTTGCTCAGTTTCCTCTCCTTCTGGCACCCCTATTATTCGGATGTTGTTTCGTTTAGCATTGTCCCAGAGTTCTCTTAGGCTCTCCTCCTGCTTTTTAATTTTTTTTTCTAGAAGCTGTTCTGTTTGGGTATTTTTTTCTACCTTGTCTTCTAGCTCGCTGATGCGGTCCTCTGCTTCTTCTAGTCTACTGTTGATGCTTTCTATTGAGTTCTTTATGGCAGTGATGTCGTTTTTCAATTCTTCATGGTTTCTCTTCATTTCCTCTTGGTTCCTCTTCATTTCCTCTTGTTTCTTCTTCATTTCCTCTTGGTTCCTACACATATTGTTGAATTGGTCTTCCATTCTTTTCATCCACCTTATGGCCATTACTCTGAATTCTTTCTCTGACAGGTTGCTTGCCTCCATTGCCTCCATTTCGTTTACTTCCTTTTCTGGTGATGCCTGTTTTTCTTTCATATTTGGGTTGTTTCTTTGTTTCACCATGATTTCTCTTCTCAAGGTGTTTGGTTATGTAGTTCTCTCTCTGCTGCGCTGATTCAAAGGCACAAAATACAACACAACAAGGCACAACGTACAAGGCAACAAACTAAATGCATTCACGATATTGATAACCCCAAATAAAGGTGACTCCCTGAGCGAAGAGAATTAGGGGATAAAGAAGAAAAAAGAGAAAAAGATTAAAGAGAAAAATAAAAAAACAAAAAGGAGTGCTGAAATGAGATTGGGAAAAGGGAGAGAAGAAAAAAACAAAAAGGCAAAAAAAAAAAGTAAGAGAATGAAATAGAGGTGGGGAAGAGGCTATTTGTATGGGGAGAGCGAGGGATTGGAAATTAGATATATAAGTAGGGTGAAATTTAGACAGTGGGTAGAAAGCAGGAATAGGTAAAATCCAAAGCAAGAATAGGGTAAGAGAAACAGGACAACAAAAGGGGAAAAGTGAGGAAGAGAGTTTTGGCTTAAGGGTAAATGTGAGATAGAGATGATGCTAAAGGAACGATGAAAATAGAGTGTAGAACACTAATCCCAAAATAAAATAAAGAAAAATAAAAAAAATAGTAAAAAATAAAATGACACTTGAAAAAATGGTAAAAGGATAGCAATAATACTGGTTAAAAAAACGTAGTAATTAAAAAGGTAAAATCAGGTGATGAAAAAAATAAAAAATAAAAAAATAAAATAAAATATGTTCTTAATGAAATGGTGAAAAAAGAATTTAAAAAAATATATAAAAATATTCGGAAGTGAAGGTGCTTCAAATCTTCCACTCTTCTTTTTGGCACGCCTCAGTCCTGCCAGGCATTCAGGGGAGTGTTGACCTTCCCTGCGACACACTGTCCCTCCGTGCAGTAAACCACAGACCTGACTTTAAGGCAGGTTGTATTTTTTTTACCAGACTGCCTTTATTTGTGATCGCAAAAGAGACAGTTCGTGGCTCTGCCTCTGGGTGGCAGTGTGTCTGGATTTACCTCCAAGGCTCTAAGTCCTCTCTATCAGTAGGGTTTTTTTTTTTTTCCTCTATGGTATTTGGAACTGATTTGGGAAAGACCACTGCCCAGAGCTGGTTCCTTGCCACTGTCCGCTGTTTCCCAGGCTCCCCAAAAAGAACTTTCCCCTACAGGCTCTGCGAATGACCCCAACTGGGGAATCGCATGCACTGGGTTTAGTAATCAAATGCACGGATCTAAGGGGGACTGTAACAAGAGCCTGATAGTTGTGCGAATTCGCAAGCCTCCACCTTCCAGGTCTGCGCACAGTCTCCGCGCGCCCACTCGCCCCTGGCACCAAGCAGCCAGCAGATTGGCAAAGTTCAAGGCTGCTCCTTTACATCCAGTCCAGCTATGGGCTCATTTTTCGCGTTCCCTTCTGCCAGCAGCCCTGTGGGGCCCCTTCCCCACTCACAGGTCACGCTGGTCCCAAAGGCTGCGGACTCTGTGGGGCGCAGATTCCGCTCCTCGCGCGCGCGAGCTCGGTCCTCCCTCCAACCCGAACTGCAAACCGCACCTTTAGGGGATGTCCAACCTTTCCGTGAGAAGAAGCAGTGCTCGTCTGAGTTCAGGCAGTCACGCTGCTTGAGATCCCTTGTTTCCAGGTTAGTAGCTGGTCTCTGGATGCCGGCAACGACCACCCAAGATGGCGCAGTCTCCGCTCTTTAGCTGGCGCACCAGGAGAGGCTTCAGCCGCAGTCTCCAACCGTCCTTTTTTTCCTGGCTGGTTCTCGGTCTTTCCTAGCTGCAGACAGTCTCTCAGCTGAAAATCCTCTGCCTATTCGGGCTGAATGTTACCCGTTTCAGCTGCTCACCCTTATCTGCTCCAGGACAAGGCACAGGACACGTCCGCTTATACCTCCGCCATTTTCCCTCCTCCTCATAAAGTCTTTTATTCAAGCCCGGGACTTGGTCCCCCCACTGCCAACATTACTGGATGCAAGAGAGAGCCCCGAGTCCCAAGGGAACAAAGAATTTATAGGGCTTGGGTTTGGGGGGTGGGGGCACACTCTGATCACTGATTTGGCCGATTCCAGTTGGTTGAGTGATGGCAGGGGGCTAGTGATGCAAGAGCAGAATTCAGCTAGGGTTCTTCTTACACAAAGTCAGGGGGTTGGCTAGCATATTCTTGGCCTTGGGCTAGTTTCCCCAGCATTTTCATTTGCTGAGATAAGGGTAGGCTGAGTAACTGATAGATGCTGCTGCTATTTCTTGGAAGAGGGGATAAGGACACAGCTATCAGTCCTGTTCTGTCCTTTCACATAACCAAGATAGTGGTGACGGTAAATTTGGACTTTAAGCTGAATGAAGACAAGAAGGAGAAAGACAGAAAGAATCAGATAATTGTATTTTAATACACGAAGGGGAAAACCTCCAGTAAGCAAGCCAACAAATGCAGAAGAAGAAGTGCTGGACTGTTCATCTACCAGAGTTGGTACCAAGGGTCTCCCAGAGGAACACACTTAACAATGTGTATCCCTCTATCAAAAATGCTTCAGAAATGGGCATTATGAAAAGATGAAAACATTAATGGTCTCCTTGAATGAATACCAGCAAGGTTATAAAGGAAATGTGTTTGTATTTTTGCGAGTTTTCAGATGATGAGGATGGATCTAAGGAGGGGGAAGGCATGTGATAAGAAAGAAATGTAGAATTCTTTAATTGGGGCACTAGATAAGCCATTCCATAGTGAGCCAGACACTTAGAATAAGTAAAAGGAGAAGACTGATTGGGGATTTTTCTCCTCAACACTTTCTCATACTGGCAAGAAAGAAAGAAGCTGATGTTTAATTTATGTTTGTATTGGGGGTTTGGGATGGATGGTGGTGGTTGCAGTCATGAGGAGCAGGGTGTTCGTTTAGTGCTGGCAGTGTATAAGAATGAATTTGATTTCCTTTTTACTTGGTAGACTATTGAATATTGTGAAACTATTGAAAGTATGGTAATCTTAAGACCTGAATAATTATGCCACAACTGGTCCAATTTTTACTTTAACAACTTGGTCTAGAACAGCATTCCTGGATATTGGAGATACTAGTGAAGTGAGGTTTCACTCTAACTCTTTCACTGATGATTCAATTCTGTTACATTTGCCCCATTTCAAAGTGAGTAAATAGTAAAAAGGGAAGTTGGGTATGGGGTACATGGGTATAATCTTCACAATTTTTCTGTAAATCTGGAACTATTCTAAAATAAAACATCCATTAGAACAACTCAAAATCCCAGGAAATGGTAGCAACCGAACATAGTGGAACGGACCTCTGAAATGATGGTGGAGTATGGGAATTGTCTTAGAGGAAACATAACCTCCCTGCCATATGCTGAACTATAATAGAACTAGAGGAAATGAAGAGAGAGAGAGAGGACAGTTTGGGAAAAATTTTAGGAGTTAAGAGGAAAGTCTCTGTTCCATAACCAGTGTGTCAGAGATTTCTGCATCCTCTGCCACCCCCGCCCCTCCTGGTTGGTGAAACTGAGGCTCTGTGATGTCAAGCCATACCATGGCAACCACTGATTTTGGGAAACCAGAGCTAAAGTTAGTGGCTCCTCATTAACCTAAAGAGTATATATGGAGGCCAGGACCCATTGAGAAGTGTCTGTTGCCTCAAGATAGCGAAACTTAATAAGACTAGTAGATATAAGGAATAAGACTCCAAACACAAGGATGGATTTAGAAAGTGCAAGTCCAAAGGTGAACTTATGTTTGTATTGGGGGTGGTTTAGGATGGATGGCCGCCGTCATGAGTAGAGAAGTGAGGTTTCACTCTTACTGTTTCACTGATGATTCACTTCACGTTACATTTTCACCATACCCAAGTAAGATATTAGTAATAAGCAAAATTGGGAACGGTGTACATGAGTATTATCTTCCCAACTTTTCTGTAAATCTGGAACTATTCTAAAATAAAACATTTATTTAAACAACACTCAAAATAATAGGAAATGGTAATATCTGAACATAGTGGAATGGACCACTGAAATGACTGTGGAGTTTCGAAAGTGGATTACAGGAAACACCACCTCCCTGCCATATGCTGGACTATAGTGGAACTAGAGGAAGAGAGAGAGAGAGAGAGAGAGAGAGAGAGAGAGAGAGAGAGAGAGAGAGAGAGAGAGATCAGTTTGGGAAAAATTTTAGGAGTTAAGATGAAGGTCTCTGTTCTATAACCAGAGTATCTGAGATTTCTGCATCCTCTGCCACCTCTGTCCCTCCTGGATGGTCAAGCTGAGGCTTTGTGATGTCAAGCCACACCAAGGCAACCACTGATTTTGGGCAACCAGACCTGAAGTGACTGGCTCCTCATTAACCTAAAGAGTATATACAGGGGCCATGACCCATTGAGAAATGTCTCTTGCCTCAAGGTAGCGAAACTTAATAAGACGATATTGTAGAGTAGTAGAGATAAGGTATAAGACTCCAAACACAAAGATGGATTAAGAAAGTGCAAGTCCAAAGGTGAATTTATGTTTCTATTGGGGGGTGGGTTGTGATGGATGGTGGTGGCCGCCGTCACAAGGAACAGGGTGTTTTGTTAGTGCTTGCATTGTATAATAAAGAATTTGATTTATTTTTTAAATGCAGATTATTGAAAATTGTTTAACTATTCAAAGGAAAGTCAGCTCAAGATCTGAAGTTTTATGGCACAACTGGTATAGTTTTTCCTTTAACAACTTGGTCTAGATCAGCATTGTTGGATATTGGAGATACTAGAGAAGGGAGGTTTCACTCTGTTTCACTGATGATTAACTTCATGTTACATTTGCCCCATACGTAAGAAAGATATTAGTAATAAAGGAAATTGGGTATGGTGTACAAGGTTATCATCTTCACAATTTTTCTGTAAATCTGGAACTATTCTAAAATAAAACATCCGTTAAAACAACACTCAAAATTCTAGGTAATGTTAATATCTGAACATAGTGGAATGGACCACTGAAAAGACAGAAGAGTTTGGGAATTGTCTTAGAGGAAACACCACCTCTCTGCCATATGCTAGACTATAATGGACCTATAGGAAATTAGAGAGAGAGAGAGGTCAGTTTGGGAAAAATTTTAGGAGTTAAGAGGAAGGTCTCTGTTCTATTACCAGAGTGTCTGAGATTTCTGAATCCTCTGCCAACCCACCACTCCTGGATGGTTAAGCTGAGGCTTTGTTATGTCAAGCCACATCATGGAAATCACTGATTTTGGGCAACCAGACCTGAAGTGAGTGGCTCCTCATCAACCTAGAGTATATATAGAGGCTAGGACCCTTTGAGTAGTGTCTTAATAAGACGATAGTGTAGACTAGTAGAGATAAGGAATAAGACTCAAGGAATAAGACTCAATAAAACACAAGGATGGAAGAAGAAACTGCAAGTCCATAAGTGAATTTATATTTGTATGGGGGGCGGTGGGTTGGATGGTGGTGGTCACAGTCATGAGTAAAAGGGTGTTGTGTTAGTGGTGGAAGAGTACAATAAAGTATTTGATTTCCTTTTTGCATGGCAGACTATTGAAAATTGTTCAACTATCGAATTGATAGTCTGCTCAAGATATGAAATTTGATGCCGCAACTGGTCCAGTTTTTCCTTTAACAACTTGGTCTAGAACAGCATTGTTGGATATTGGAGATACTAGAGAAGTGAGGTTTCCCTCTCACTGTTTCACTGATGATTCACTTCATGTTACATTTGCCCAAAACATAAGTAAGATATGAGTAATAAGGGAAATTGGTATGTTGTACATGGTTATTATCTTAACAATTTTTCTGTAAATCTGAAACTATTCTAAAATAAATCAACCATTAAAACAATCCTCAAAATCCTAGGAAATGTTAATATCTGAACTAATCAGAATGGACCACTGAAATTACGGGGGAGTATGTGAATTGTCTTAGAGGAAACACCACATCCCTGCCATATGCTGGACTATAAGGGAACTAGCGGAAATGAGAGAGAGAAAGAGGACAGTTTGGGAAAAAATGTAGGAGGTATGAAGAAGGTCTCTGTTGTATAACCAGAGTGTCTGAGATTTCTGCATCCTCTGCCACCCCCGACCCTCCTGGATGGTCAAGCTGAGGCTTTGTGATGTCAAGCCACACAATGGCAACCACTGATTTTGGGAAACCAGAACTGAAGTGAGTGTCTCCTCATTACCGTAAAGAGTATATAAATAGTCCCGGACCTTTGAGTAGTGTCTGCTGCCTCAAGATAGTGAAACTTAATAAGACGATAGTGTAGACTAGTAGAGGTAAGGAATAAGACTCCAAACACAAGGATGGATGAAGAAACTGCTAGTCCAAAAGTGAATTTATGTTTGAATTTGGTGTGGCGTGGGATGTGGGTGGTGGTCGCAGTCATGAGGAGAAGGGTTTTGTGTTAGTGTTGGCAGTGTATAATAAAGAATTTGATATCCTTTTTACATGGCAGACTATTGAATATTGTAAAACTATTGAAAGTAGGGTCAGCTAAAGATCTGAAGTTTTATGCCACAAATGGTCCAGTTTTTCCTTTAACATCATGGTCTAGAACAGCATAGATCGATATTGGAGATACTAGTGAAGTGAAGTTTGACTCGGTTTCACTGATGGGGAGGGATGTAAGGAGGAGGCAGTCATATGAGAAGGGAGTAATGTAGATTTCTTTATTTGGGGCACCAGACAAACCATTCCATACTGAGCCACACACTAAGACAAGGAGAAGTCTGAATGGGGATTTTTTCTCAACACTTTCTCATACTGACAAGGAAAAAAGAAGCTGATGATTAATTTAGGTTTCGATGGGGGGGGGTGGGATGGCTAGTGGTGGTCGCAGTCATGAGGAACAGGGTGTTGTGTCAGTGCTGGCAGTATATAATAATGAATTTGGTTTCCTTTTGACATGGTAGACTACTGACTATTGTTAAACTATTGAAAGGATGGTCAGCTCAAGATCTGAAGTTTTATGCCGCAACTGGTCCAGTTTTTCCTTTATCAACTTGGTCTAGAACAGCATTGCTGGATATTAGAGATACTAGAGAAGTGAAGTTTCACTCTGTTTCACTGTTGATTCACTTCTTGTTACATTTGCCCCATACATAAGTACGGTATTAGTAATAAGGAAAATTGGGTATGGTGTTCATGGTTATTATCTTCACAATTTTTCTGTAAATCTGGAACTATTCTAAAATAAAACATCCATTAAAACAACACTCAAGGATGGTACAATATCCTCAAATCAATAAACGTGATACATCACATAAACAAATTGAAAGAAACAAAACACATGGTCATATCAATTGATGCAGAAAAAGCATTTGACAAAATTCAACACCCATTTTTGATAAAAACTCTCAGTAAGGTGGGAGTAGAAGGATCATAAATCAACATAATAAAAGGCATATATGACAGTCCCACAGCCAACATCATACTGAATGGACAAAAATTAACACCATTTCCCCTAAGAACAGGGACAAGACAGGGATGCCCCCACTCACCACTCCTGTTCAACATAGTACTGGAAGTATTAGCCATCGCAATTAGGCACGAAGAAGAAATAAAAGGCATCCAAATTGGAAAAGAGGAAGTAAAACTGTCCTTATTTCCAGACGACATGATATTATACATACAAAAGACTAGAGACTCCATCAAAAAGCTACTAGACTTAATACATGAATTTGGCAATGTAGAGGCATACAAAATTAACTCCAAGAAATCTGAGGCATTTCTATACACCAATAGTTAACTTTCAGAAAGAGAGATTATAAAAACAATGCCATTTACCATCGCACCAAAAAAATTAAGCTACCTAGGATTGAACTTAACTAAAGAGGTAAAAGAGGAGGAGGAAGATGGCGGCGATATAGGCAGACGCGTCCCAGGTCCTGTCCTGGAGCAAATGGAGAGAGCAGCTGAAACTAATAGCATCCACCCCGAATTGGCGAAATTGCTCAGCTGGTGAGACAGTTTGCAGCCGAGAAGAGCAGAACTCCCCTGGAAAGGTAAAAAAAAAACCAGGGTTTTGGGCAGGAAAGTTTGCCAGACCTCTGAGCCCAGAGAGTTGGAGTGAGACCGCGCGGCAGCCACGTCCCTTGGGACAGGCAAAGCCCCTGACGGGGGAAAGGAGAACCACGGGATTCCTGGCGCCACCGGGGGAATTGAGAGCTGGGTTCTGTGATCACGGAGGACTGAGCCTAAAGGGGGCAGCCTGAAGAGCTGACCAGACCATGCAGTCCCGGTAAGAGAAGGCGCTTACAGAAACCGAGCCTTCCCCGTTTCCGCGGCCGGCGTTTGTTTGTTTGTTTTCACTGAATCCTGTTCATGGGACATTTTGGATACAGACACTCACCTGTGCTGAAGAGAGGGAGAGTGTGCGGAGGAGTGGAATCTGGAGAGAGACTGAAGAGAGAGGGGGGCCGGGAGAGGTGGCAGCGAATTGAATGCTGAGACACCCCTGAGCCCAGGTCTGGGGCAGCCATTCTCTCTGGAGAGTGAGACTCCTCCCCCCAGCCCCCAGGCAAGGAGCACAGCCAGACCCAGATTCCACCCTGTAGGAGATCAAGGATTAAAATAATCTGATCAATCCCTGGGAGTTAACAGGGTCTGGCCTGTAGAGGGATTTTCAATCCCAGCAACAACACAGCGCCAGTAACTAACTATTACGCAGCCAGCTCTGGGCAGTGAACTTCCACTGGACAGAGAGGCCCTATAGCCTCAGAGGCCAACCCCAGAACACTGCCACCCAGAGGCTGACCCACAAACTGACTCTTTGCTAAACACAAAATGAGGTAGTCTGGGAAACAAATGCGGCTTGCTTTAAAATAAGGACTGTGGTTTACAAGACAGAGGAACAGTGTATCACAGGGAAACCCAACACTCTCCTGAATACCTGGCAGGTCTAAGGCGAGCCACACTGAAGAATAGAAGAACCGAAGGACCTTCACTACTGCAATTCTTTTTTTTTTCTTTTTTCACCTTTTAACTAAGAAACCAATTTTTTTCTTCTTCTTTTTTTTTCTTTTTTTTTCTTCTTTTTCCATCACCTCATTTTACCCTTTTAACTACTACCTTCTTATTTTTAACCAGTATTATTACTGCTACCATTTTACCATTTTTTAAAGTGCCATTTTATTTTCTCTTTATTTTATTTTGGGATTAGTGTTCTCCATTCTATTTCATCGTTATATTATTGGTTGTTTCTAGTTTGCATTCATCTCCAGGGAGCTGTTGCTGGAATCTGTTGGGATTAATGGCGGTTCTATAGGAGTATTCTTCTCATATTAAAAGTCTCTTCCACTCTTCCACTTCATTCTCTCTTTTCGCTCTTTTATTTTCTTTTTTTTTTTTTTTCTCCTTTTTTTTCTTGTCTTTTCTTTTCTCGCTTTTTTCCCCCCGTCCTTTTTCCCAATTTCATTTTTGTACTCCTTTTTTTGGTCCCTACTTTTCTTTTCTTTTTTCTCTTTTATCTTTTTCCCTTCCATCCTCCTTATCCCCTAATTCTCTTAATTCGGGTGGTCACCTTTATTTGGGGTTATTAATATCGTGAATATATTTGTGTATACTGCTGGGTACGTGGTGCCTTGTTGTGTTGTATTTTGTGCCTTTAAATCAACGCAGCAGATCGAAGCTACAGCAACCTCCAGAGCACCACACCCTCTGCTGAGGAACAGCAGCTGTATGTGAAGCCTCGCCCCACCAGCCAGAAGAGCCACTTCAGCTGTGAACAGCACACACCAGAGGAGCTGCTGCCAACTGAAGAGCAGCTGCTACCGCAACCGCTCGAAGAGCAACCACAGACCAAGGAGTCACTGCCACCAAGGGAGCAACCACTGAACGACTCAACGTCTAGATATGTCAGTGAGATCAAACATGGGTAGACAAAGAAACCCCCAAAGGAAAGAGAAGGAGGACTCTCCAGAAAAGCAGCTAAGTAATGCAGAGTCATGCAACATGACAGACAAAGAATTCAGAATAAGGGTCCTAGAGTGCATAAACCGGATGGAGGAAAAAATCGACAACCTCTGCAAGAAGCAAGAAGAAACAGATGAAAAAATCGATAACATATGGAAGAAGCTAGAAGAAACAGATGAAAAAATCAACAACTTATGTAAGACCCAAGAAGAAATGAAGAGTGATATAGCTGCAATGAAAAACTCCATTGAAAGTATCAACAGTAGACTAGGAGAAGCGGAGGACCGAATTAGTGAATTAGAAGACAAGGAAGCAAAACACACCCAAAATGTACTGCAATTGGAGGAAAAAATTAAAAGACAGGAGGAGAGCCTAAGGGAGCTTTGGGACAACATGAAACGAAACAACATACGAATAATAGGGGTACCAGAACAACAGAAGGATGAACAAGGATTAGAAAACCTATTAGAAGAAATAATATCAGAAAACTTCCCTGAGGTGGGGAAGAAAAAAGTCACACAAGCCCAGAGAGTCCCAAACAAGGTGAACCCGAAAAGACCCACACCAAGACACATCATAATTACCATGGCAAATGTTCAGGACAAAGATAGAATCTAACAGGCCGCAAGAGAGAGATGGAAAGTTACATACAAGGGATCTCCCATTAGATTGTCAAATGATTTCTCAACAGAAACACATCAGGCCAGAAAAGAATGGACAGAAATTTACAAAGTGATGCAAAGCAAAGGACTGAATCCAAGAATACTCTATCCAGCAAGGCTATCATTCAAACTTGAAGGGGAAATAAGAAGCTTCACAGACAAAAAAAGGCTAAGGGAGTTTATCACCACCAAGCCAGCAATGCAAGGAATGCTAAAGGGACTGGTATAAAAATAATAAAAAGCCCAGAAAGAAAACAGCCACACACACAAAAACAGAAATGGCTACAAATAAGTACCTTTCAATAATAACTTTAAACGTAAACGGACTAAATGCTCCAAACAAAAGACATCGAGTGGCTGAATGGATAAAAAAACATGACCCATACATCTGCTGTCTACAAGAAACCCACCTCATTAGAAGGGACTCACACAGACTGAAAGTGAAAGGATGGAAAAATATCTTTCAGGCAAATGGAAAGGAAAAGAAAGCTGGGGTAGCAATACTTATATCGGACAAAATAGACCTCAAAGTGAAGGCCATAACAAGAGATAAGGAAGGCCACTTCATAATACTAAAGGGATCAATTCAACAAGAAGATATAATCCTGGTAAACATATATGCACCCAATTCAGGAGCACCCAAATTCATAAAAAAACTCCTGGAAGATATCAAAGGAGAGATCAACAACAATACAATCATAGTAGGGGACTTTAATCCACCACTGACAGCACTGGATAAGTCCTCTAGACAAACAATCAGCAAAGATACAGCAATCCTAAATGACTCACTAGATCAGATGGACTTAATAGACATCTTCAGAACACTTCACCCCACTGCCACGGAATATACATTCTACTCAAGTGCTCATGACACATATTCAAAAATAGACCATATACTGGGTCACAAGCAAAGTATCCCCAAATTCAAGAAGATTGAAATCATAAAAAGCATCTTCTCAGACCATGATGGCATAATATTAGAAATAAACTACAATAAAAACAACCCAAAATACTCAAACACCTGGAAGCTGAATAGCATGCTATTAAATATTGATTGGATTACCAATGAAATCAAAGAAGAAATTCAAAACATCCTGGAAACTAATGACAATGAAAACACAACAATCCAAAACCTATGGGACACATTGAAAGCAGTCCTGAGAGGGAAGTTTATAGCTCTACAGGCCTATCTCAAAAAACAAGAAAAAATGGTAGTAAATCAGCTAACTCTACAACTCAAAGAATTAGAAAGAGAGCAACAAGAAAACCCCAGAGTGAGCAGAAGGAAGGAGATAATAAAGATTAAAGCAGAAATAAATGACATAGAGACCAAAAAAACAATACAGAAAATCAATGAAACCAAGAGCTGGTTCTTTGAAAGGATAAACAAGATTGACAAACCTCTAGCCAGACTCACCAAGAAGCAAAGAGAGAGGACCCAAATAAACAAAATCAGAAACAATAGAGGCGAAATAACAACAGACCCCACAGAAATACAAATGATTGTTAAAAAATACTATGGTCAGCTCTACTCCAACAAACTAGACAACCTGGAGGAAATGGACAAATTCCTAGAAAAATACAACATTCCAAAACTCAATCAGGAAGAATCTAAAAATCTCAACAGGCCAATAACTATGGAAGAAATTGAAGCAGTCATCAAAAAGCTTCCAGCAAACAAAAGCCCAGGACCAGACGGCTTCACAGGGGAGTTTTACCAAACATTCAAGGAAGAACTAAAACCTATCCTCCTCAGACTACTACAAAAAATTCAAGAGGAAGGAACACTTCCAAGCTCATGCTATGAAGCCAGCATCACCCTAATACCAAAACCAGGTAAAGACAACACAATGAAAGAGAATTACAGGCCAATATCCCTCATGAACATAGATGCCAAAATCCTCAACAAAATCTTAGCAAATCGGATGCAGCAGTACATCAGAAAGATCATACACCATGACCAAGTAGGATTTATCCCAGGGATGCAAGGATGGTACAATATCTGCAAATCAATAAACGTGATACATCACATAAACAAATTGAAAGAAAAAAACCACATGGTCATATCAATTGATGCAGAAAAAGCATTTGACAAAATTCAACACCCATTTTTGATAAAAACTCTCAGCAAGGTGGGAGTAGATGGATCATACCTCAACATAATAAAAGCCATATATGACAGGCCCACAGCCAACATCATACTCAATGGACAAAAACTTACACCATTTCCCCTAAGAACAGGAACAAGACAGGGATGCCCCCTCTCACCACTCCTGTTCAACATAGTACTGGAAGTGTTAGCCATTGCAATTCGGCAAGAAGAAGAAATAAAAGGCATCCAAATTGGAAAAGAGGAAGTAAAACTGTCCTTATTTGCAGATGACATGATATTATACATACAAAACCCTAGAGACTCCATCAAAAAGCTACTAGACTTAATACATGAATTTGGCAATGTAGCAGGATACAAAATTAACCCCAAGAAATCTGAGGCATTTCTATACACCAATAGTGAACTTTCAGAAAGAGAGATTATAAAAACAATCCCGTTTACCATCGCACCAAAAAAATTAAGCTACCTAGGAATAAACTTAACTAAAGAGGTAAAAGACCTCTACTCAGAAAACTACAGGACGTTGAAAAAAGATATAGAGGAAGACATAAACAGATGGAAGAACATACCGTGTTCGTGGATTGGTAGAATCAACATCATTAAAATGTCCATACTACCCAAAGCAATCTATAAATTCAACGCACTTCCCATCAAAATACCAACGGCATACTTCACAGATCTAGAACGAACTCTCCAAAAATTCATCTGGAATAAAAAAAGACCCCGAATAGCTGCAGCAATCCTGAAAAAGAACAAAGTCGGTGGGATCTCAATACCAGATATCAAGTTGTATTACAAAGCCACTATTCTCAAAACTGCCTGGTACTGGCACAAGAATAGGCATATAGATCAATGGAATAGAATAGAGAGCCCAGAAATCGGCCCGAACCAGTATGCTCAATTAATATTTGACAAAGGAGGCAAGAACATTCAATGGAGCCAAGATAGTCTCTTCAATAAATGGTGTTGGGAAAATTGGACGGATATATGCAAGAAAATGAAACTAGACCACCAACTTACACCATACACAAAAATAGACTCAAAATGGATAAAGGACTTAAATGTACGACAGGAAACCATAAAAATTCTAGAAGAATCCAAAGGCAACAAAATCTCAGACATATGCCGAAGCAATTTCTTCACTGATACAGCTCCTAGGGCACTTGAAACTAAAGAGAAAATGAACAAATGGGACTACATCAAAATAAAAAGCTTCTGCACAGCAAAAGAAACCATCAACAAAACAACGAGAAAACCCACTGTGTGGGAAAACATATTTGCCAATTTCATATCTGATAAGGGCCTAATCTCCAAAACTTATAGGGAACTCATACAACTTAACAAAAGGAAGATAAACAATCCAATCAAAAAATGGGCAAAGGACCTAAATAGACACCTTTCAAAAGAGGACATTCAGAAAGCCAAGAGACATATGAAAACATGCTCAAAGTCACTAATCATCCGAGAGATGCAAATCAAAACAACAATGAGGTACCATCTCACACCTGTCAGACTGGCTATCATCAACAAATCAACAAACGACAAGTGCTGGAGAGAATGTGGAGAAAAAGGAACACTTGTGCACTGCTGGTGGGAATGCAGACTGGTGCAGCCACTATGGAAGACAGTATGGCGTTTCCTTAAAAAACTGAAAATGGAACTCCCATTTGATCCTGTGATCCCACTTCTAGGAGTATATCCCAAGAAACCAGAAACACCAATCAGAAAGGATATATGCACCCCTATGTTCATAGCAGCACAATTCACCATAGCTAAGATCTAGAAACAGCCTAAGTGCCCATCAGTAGATGAATGGATTAGAAAACTGTGGTACATCTGCACGATGGAATACTATGCTGCTCTAAAAAGGAAGGAACTCTTACCATTTGCAACGTCATGGATGGAACTGGAGAGCATTATGCTAAGTGAAATAAGACAGGCAATGAAGGAAAAATACCACATGATCTCACTCATTCATGGATAATAGAGACCATTATAAACTTTTGAACAATAATAGATACAGAGGCAGAGCTGCCTCAAACAGATTGTCAAACTGCAGCGGGAAGGCCGGGGAGGGTTGGGGGGCAGGAGGTAGGGGGGTAAGAGATCAACTAAAGGACTTGTATGCATGCATATAAGCATAACCAATGGACATAAGACACTGGGGGATAGGGGAGACTGGGGGACTGTCTAGGGCGGGGGGATAAAATGGACACATATGTAATACCCTTTGTAATACTTTAAGCAATAAAATTAAAAAAAAAGAGGTAAAAGACCTCTACTCAGAAAACTACAGGACGTTGAAAAAAGATATAGAGGAAGACATAAACAGATGGAAGAAGATACCGTGTTCATGGATTGGTAGAATCAACATCATTAAAATGTCCATACTACCCAAGGCAATCTATAAATTCAACGCACTTTCCATCAAAATACCAATGGCATACTTCACAGATCTAGACCGAACTGTCCAAAAATTCATCTGGAATAAAAAAAAAAAAGACCCTGAATAGCTGCAGCGATCCTGAAAAAGAACAAAGTAGGTGGGATATCAATACCAGATATCAAGATGTATTACAAAGCCACTGTTCTCAAAACTGCCTGGTACTGGCACAAGAACAGGCATATAGATCAATGGAATAGAATAGAGAGTCCAGAAATCGGCCTGAACCTATATGCTCAATTAATATTTGACAAAGGAGGCAAGAACATTCAATGGGGCCAAGATAGTCTCTTCAATAAATGGTGTTTGGAAAATTGGACATATATATGCAAGAAAATGAAACTAGACCACCAACTTACACCATACAGAAAAATAAACTCAAAATGGATAAAGGACTTAAATGTACAACAGGAAACCATAAAAATTCTAGAAGAATCAAAAGGCAACAAAATCTCAGACATATGCTGAAATAATTTCTTCACTGATGCTACTTCTAGGACACTTGAGACTAAAGAGAAAATGAACAAATGGGACTACATCAAAATAAAAAGCTTCTGCACAGCAAAGGAAACCATCAACAAAACAATGAGAAAACCCACTGTGTGGGAAAACATATTTGCCAATGTCATATCTGAGAAGGGCCTAATCTCCAAAATTTATAGGGAACTCATACAACTTAACAAAAGGAAGTTAAACAATCCAATCAAAAACTGGGCAAAGGACCTAGATAGACACCTCTCAAAAGAGGATGTTCAAAAAGCCAAGAGACATATGAAAACATGCTCAAAGTCACTAATCATCTGAGAGATGCAAATCAAAACAACAATGAGGTACCATCTCACACCTGTCAGACTGGCTATCATCAACAAATCAACAAACGACAAGTGCTGGAGAGGATGTGGAGAAAAAGGAACACTTGTGCACTGCTGGTGGGAATGCAGACTGGTTCAGCCACTATGGAAGACAGTATGGAGTTTCCTCAAAAAACTGAAAATGGAACTCCCATTTGACCCTGTGATCCCACTTCTAGGAATATATCCCAAGAAACCAGAAACACCAATGAGAAAGTATATATGCACCCCTATGGTCAAAGCAGCACAATTCACCATAGCTAAGATCTGGAAACAGCCTAAGTGCCCAACAGTACTTGAATGGATTAGAAAACTGTGGTACATATACACAATGGAATACTATGCTGCTGTAAAAAGGAAGGAGCTCTTACCGTTTACAGTGGCGTGGATGGAACTGGGGAGCGTTGTACTAGGTGAAATAGGCCAGTCAATGAGAGAAAGGTACAGCATGATCTCACTCATTCAAAGATAATAGAGACCATTATAAACTTTTGAACAATAATAGATACAGAGGCAGAGCTGCCTCAAACAGATTGTCAAAGTGCAGTGGGAAGGCCAGGGAGGGTTGGGGGGCAGGAGGGAGGGGGGTAAAAGATCAACCTAGGACTTATATGCATGCATATAAGCATAATCAATGGACATAAGACACTGGGGGACAGAGGAGGCTAGGGTACTGTCAAGGGCGAGGGGGGAAAAAAGGACACATATGTAATACCCTTTGAAATACTTTAAGCAATAAAAAAAGTGATTTCAGCAATTAAAAAAATAAAATAATAACATAAATCTAGAAAATTTTTTTTAATTTATAATGCTAACAGTGAGACACCCAGGAAAACACACATGGTGTCAAAATAAGCCAAAGGAAAATCATTTGGGCAAATATAAAGAGTACCCTAAGTAAAAATTTCTTTATTAACATAAGGTCGAGAATATGTTAGTATATTTTCAGAAAACAACTTCAAGACCACGTGGGTGCTGCAACAGAGAAGAATCTCAGGAATGCTCCAGTCATGAAGACAAGAGGAGAGAAAGTTCAGAGATGGAGACGCTGAAGACGCTTTTCCATGCTAGCAGTCAGCAGCTGTGTGTCGCTGCAGATTGCCCAGGACCAAACCAGAGAGGGTCGGACCTGCATTGCCACCATTTTTCCACAATCCAGAACTGAAATATCATTGTTGACATGTACACATAAGGAACTGTTGGACATTGAAATTGGGACTTAAAACAATTTTTGTCCTTGAAATGTTATGCTTAAGTTTTAAAATGTTTTGGGTTACGGATTGGCATTGTTACCGTTTTAATAGCCAGAGTTTTGTTCTTGATGTTTAAGTTTTATTTTCCTTATAGTAGCTTAATTAATAAAACAAAAAAGGGTGAGATGAGGGAAACTGACATAGGGTTAAGCCTCGGACTGACCTGCTGGCAAAGTCACAAACAAGTCCTAGCTTAGAGGACACAGTCCTCTTAGCATAATTAGGCTTGACCTTATAACACTCCCTAGATGTTATCTGGGAATCTAATGGGCTGAGGAAGTGCAGGAAGTATAACCATGGTGTAAACAAGTGAAACTCACAAGGAAAGTGAAACTTTGGTAACCACTACCTTGTTTACCACTCACTATAAAAAGCTTTGTGCTGACAACCCCCACTGTTCTCAAGGTAGACAGCGTCGCGACCTGGGTCCATTACACTCCCGTCCAGTCAGCGGACCCATCCATGACCCGGAAAGACTTCATCACCAAATGGAGCATTGATCGAGATCAACGCTACCCTCTCAAGCTCAAGCTGCAGTGTGCTCGACCTGCCTGATTCTGGTAACATTGCTCGCGATCACTCTGTCACCAGGAGCCCACACAATACTGTGTAATAGACTTAGATGATGCCTGCTTCTTCATGGACATGGCTCCAAAGAGACAAGGACAATTTACAGGATCACATGTTTAGTAGCAGAAGATTTGGCTGCCTGAAGCGGCCTTGATGCCAATATTATGTTTCGTTGCATTGATATGTTATATTGACCTTTGATTCTTTGGCAGGTTTAAATGTGTGTTGGCTGTCCTGTAAGGGGACTGTGTGGGGTGACCCCCCAAAGTAAAGGGTATCTAGCTGCCACGATGGCAGGTGCCCAACTGGGCAAGGAAGGGTGCCCATCAGGTTCTGGTTACTGTTGAGAGACAGTTGACTGTTGGCAGCATGTATACCACTTGGAGGCCTACGTGACCATGCCCATGTCAGGGGTAGTAAGCTGGAAAAGGCCTGTTTAGAATAGAAGGTCTAACGCATGGTGTTGCATAGAAAGAAAGTTTAATGCCAACAATTACTGTTTTGTTATAACTCTGAAAAATCCATGAAAAGGAATTGGCAAGGAAAGTCAGAAAATCTTAGAGTAGATCAGTATGTTTTTCTCTTTATGTAATTCCTCCGAAATCGGGCAATGCTAAATAAGTCATGGCAATACATTTCTTTGCATATATTTAATAAGACCAGATCCTTATAATGGTTTTATTAACAGAAAACTTTGACTGGAATATCATGTTTTAAAGAGCCCTGTCTGAGCTCTAAAGACTTGAAGCCAGTAAGAATGCCACGAAGATATCCTGGTATCCTGGTTGGGAGCCCTGAAGATGGCTGGCGCTGGAATATCAGGCCGATGCCCTACCATAACTGGCGGTTGGTAAGAGTTGAAGGGGAGCAGCAAATATGCCTCTGCATCCCTGCGCAACCCCCACACACTCTGGGCCACAAGGAGTGGGAGGGCTACTGATATGAGCCTTAAAGCTTGGAGCATAGGCTCAGGTGGAGTTGCTACAGGTGAGGGATTCACCTAACTCCGCAGATACTGTAGGCAGTCCTGATGGAAGCTGGATGGCTTAGCTTCCTAGCCTACGGAGCACATTAAAATTCAACCATGAGACTGCAGCAAAGGTAGTCAGTTACCATTCTTGTTGTGTTTATGCAAACATCAGGAGAGTAGGTAAATTACTCTTGATCTGGCTTTTTGATAGCCATGGAGGAATTTTAAGAAGAAAAATCCTATTACAATAGAGGCTGTTAAAGCTAAAATGGTTTCTTTCCCTACCACCGAACCATTTGTTAAGCATATAGTGATAGTTCAGTTGATAGTTCTGTGTGCCCCGTATGGGCCTCTAGCAACGGTGGAATAGTAATGCAGTCCCTCTCATGATTGAGCAGGAAGTTCCAAGAAACTGGGGGACTGAAAAGGTGAAGGATATGTCCTCCATCTTTCCCGTATCCTCAATGTTGGTGCAGCCGCCATGTGTTCATGATAGTACCAGCTTCCTGTATCCCAGGACACTGCCGACCACTCCCAGAACCTTTTTAACCTACCCAATGACAATCAGGGGACGTGCGTGCCTTGCAGATGACCACATCCTGTGTAATAAGACCCGACTTGCACCTAGCCAATTGGCAGGGCCCACAATCATCTCCCCTCCCCTAACTCCACCACACTATTAAAACCCCATTTTTTCCCACAGGCGTTCTCTCTCTTCTCACCTTTGTGAGGATAGGAGCCAGACATGGGTCTGTGATAATAAAGGACTCTTTGCTTTTGCATCGGACACGGCTGGCTCCCTGGTGAGGTCTGTTGGGGATTTAAAATCTGGGCATAACAATAACCAATATAGTGGCGATGGTAAATTTGGACTTTAAGCTGAATGAAGACAAGAGGGAGAAATATAGAACGAATCAGATAATTGTATTTTACTACAGGAAGGGGAAAACCTCCAGTAAGAAAGCCAACAAATGCAGAAGAAGAAGTGGTGGAGTGTTCATCTACCACAGGTGATACGCAGGTTCTCCAAGGGGAATACACGTAATAATGTGAATCCCTCTATAAACAATGCTTCAGAAAAGGGCATTATGAGAAGATGAAAATATTAATGGTCTCCTTGAATAAATACCAGCGAGGGTATAAAGGAAATACGTTTGTATTTTTGTGTGTTTTCAGATGATGGGGAGGGATATAAGGAGGGGGCAGGCCTGTGAGAAGGGAGTAATGTAGAATTCTTTAATTGGGGCATCAGACAATCCAGTCTATACTGAGCCCGGAACCTTGAATAAGGACAAGGAGAAGACTGAATGGGGATTTTTTCCTCAACATTTTCTAATACTGACAAGGAAGAAAAGAACCTGATGTTTAAGTTAGGTTTGGATTGGGGGTGGGGGGATGGATGGTGGTGGTCGCTGTCATGAGAAACAAGGTGTTGTGTTTGTGCTGGCAGTGTATAGTAATGAATTTGATTTCCTTTTTACATGGTAGACTATTGAATATTGTTAAACTATTGACAGGATTGTCAGCTCAAGATGTGAAGTTTATGCCACAACTGGTACAGTTTTTCCTTAAACAACTTGGTCTAGAACAGCATTGCTAGATATTGGAGTTACTAGAGGAGTGAGGTTTCACTCTGTTTCACTGGAGATTACTTCATGTTACATTTCCCCATAACAAAGTGACATATTAGTAATAAAGGAAATTATGTATGGTGCACATGGGCATTATCTTCACACTTTTTCTGTAAATCTGGAACTATTCTAAAATAAAACATCCATAAAACAAGACTCAAAATACTAGGAAATGGTAATATCTGAACATAGTGGAACAGACCAGTGAAAGGACAGGGTTGTATGGCAAGAGGCTTAGAGTAGACACCACCTCCCTGCCATATGCTGGACTATAATGGTACTAGAGGAAATGAGAAAGTAAGAGAGGTCAGTTTGGGAAAATTTTAGGAGGTAAGAGGAAGGTCTCTTTTCTATAACCAGATCATCTGAGACTTCTGCATCCACTCCCACCCCACCTCCTTCTTGGATGGTCAAGCTGAGGCTTTGTGATGTCAAGCCACACCATGGCAAACACTGATTTTGTGCAACAAGAGCTGATGTGATTGGCTCCACATTGACATAGAGAGTATATAATAGGCCTGGACCCTCTGAATAGTGTCTGTTGCTCAAGATAGCCAAACTTAATAAGACGATAGTGTAGACTAGTAGAGATAAGGAATAAGACTCCAAACACAAGGATGGAAAAAGAAACTGCATGGCCAAAATTGAATTTATGTTTGTATTGGGGTCAGGATGGCTGGATGGTGGTGTTCGCAGTCATGAGGAACAGTTTGTTATGTTAGTGCTGCCAGTTTATAGTAAAGAATTTCATTTCCTTTTTACATGGCAGACTATTGAATATTGTTAAACTATTGAAAGGATGATAAGCTTAAGACATGAAGGTTTATGCCACAACTGGTCCAGGTTTTCCTTTAACAACTTGGTCTAGAACAGCATTGCTGGATATTGGAGATACCAGAGAAGTAAGGATTCACTCTGTTTCCTTGATGTTTCACTTCATGTTAAATTAGCTCAATACATAAGTAAGTCATTAGTAATAAGGGAAATTGGGTATGGTGTACATGGTTATTACCTTCACAACTTTTCTTTAAATCTGGAACTATTCTGAAATAAAACATCCATTAAAACAACTCTCAAAATCCTAGGAAATGGTAGCAATTGAACATAGTGGAGTGTACCACTGAAATGACGGGGGAGTATGGGAATTGTCTTAGAGGAAACACCAACTCCCTGCCATATGCTGGACTATAATGGAACTAGAGGAAATGAGACAGAGAGCGAGGACAGTTTGGGAAAAATTTTAGGAGTTAAGAGGTAGGTCTGTGTT
The DNA here is from genome assembly GCF_964212035.1 of Myotis nattereri. Classification (NCBI taxonomy): domain Eukaryota; kingdom Metazoa; phylum Chordata; class Mammalia; order Chiroptera; family Vespertilionidae; genus Myotis; species Myotis nattereri. The sequence goes on from NC_138078.1 coordinate 55,980,770, forward strand.
CTCTAAGCAGAGTGTCTGAGATTTCTGCATCCTTTGCCACCCCCGCCCCTCCTGGATGGTCAAGCTGAGGCTTTGTGATGTCAAACCACACCATGGCAACCACTGATTTTGGGCAGCCAGGGCTGAAGTGAGTGGCTCCTCAATAACATATAAATTATATAGAGAGGCCAGGACCATTTGAGTAGTGTCTGTTGCCTCAAGATAGCAAAACTTAATAAGACCATAGTCTAGACTAGTAGAGATAAAGAATAAGACTCCAAACAGAAGGATGGATGAAGAAACTGCAAGTCCAAATTCAATTTATGTTTGTATTGGGGGGGGGGGTATGGATTATCGTGGTGGCAATCATGAGGAACAGGGTGCTGTGTTAGTGCTGGATGTATAATAAAGAATTTGATTTCCTTTTTACATGGCAGACTATTGAATATTGTTAAACTATTGACAGTATGGTCAGCTCAAGATGTGAATTCATGCCACAAGTGATTGAGTTTTTCCTTTAACCTCATGGTGTAGAACAGCATTGTTGTATATTGGAGATACTAGAGAAGTGAGGTTTGACTCTGTTTCACTGATGAGGAGGCATCTAAGTAGGGGGCAGGCATTTGAGAAGGGAGTAATGTAGATTTCTTTAGTTGGGGCACCACACAAGCCATTCCATACTGAGTCAGACACTGAGCATAAGGACAAGGATACGTCTGAATGGGGATTTTATTCCCAACACTTTCTCATACTGACAAGGAAAAAAGAAGCTGATGTTTACTTTAGGTTTGGGTTGGTGCGGGGGGATGGACGGTGGTGGTCACAGTCATGAGGAACAGGGTGCTGTCATAGTGCTGGCAGTGTATAATAATGAATTTGATTTCCGTTTTACATGGTAGTCTATTGAATATTGTTAAACTATTGAAAGGATGGTCAGCTCAAGATCTGAAGTTTTATGCCCCAAATGGTCCAGGTTTTCCTTTAACAACTTGTTCTAGAATAGCATTACTGGATATTGGAGATACTAGAGAAGTGAGGTTTCACTCTGTTTCACTGATGATTCACTTCATCTTACATTTGCCCCATACATAAGTAAGATATTAGTAATAAGGGAAATTGGGTATGGTGTACATGGTTATTATCTTCACAATTTTTCTGTAAATCTGGAACTATTCTAAAAAAAAACATCCATTAAAACAACACTCAAAATCCTAGGAAACATAAATATCTGAACACAGTGGAACGGACCACTGAAATGACGGGGGAGTATGGAATTGTCTTAGTGGAAACACCAAGTACCTTCCATATGCTGGACTATAATGGAACTAGTGGAAATGAGAGAGAGAGCGAGGACAGTTTGGGAAAATTTTAGGAGTTAAGAGGTAGGTCTCTGTTCTATAAACAGAGTGTCTGAGATTTCTGTATCCTTTGCCACCCCAGCCCCTCCTGGATGGTCAAGCTGAGGCTTTGTGATTGAAGGGACAGAAAGGAACTTGAAAGAACTAAGCAGAACTAAACAGAAATGCACCCACCTCCCTCGTCAAGGACAAGGCAGAGACATGCTCTTCTCCCTCTCCTCTATCTTGTCTTGCAAGGCTGGGCCCTCAGCCCAATCCCCCCCCCACCCCTGAGACTGACCACAAGAATGCTGGTATTGTCCTAACTCTCCCAACCACCCACCTGAGTGGACCAATGAAGTTCCAGAAATGTAGCTAATGTCCTAATAAGGCTATAGTGGAGGATGGCTCCAACCTTCAGAATGTGATGGTCACTTCCAGACCCTTATGATGTAAACCCCTGACAAATCTCTGTAACTCACGTCACCCCTAAAGCCCACCCCAAATAGCTAGCCCTATATAACCTTTGTTCTCCTGGGAAACGCTCTCTCGCCTCACCGCTGCGCCGGATAGAGGCTGGGAGCCAATTCTAGAATTGATCAATAAAGACTCGTTGCTTTTGCATCGGAGGAGGCTCTCTGTTGGTGGATTATTGGGGACCCCGAACTCTGGGCATAACATTTTGGTGGCACGTCCGGTATCCCCCAAAGAACCCTCGAGGGACCCCCACTCTGAGAGTCTGCTGTCCACGGTAAGTGTCTATGTGTTGTGTGTTCTGTCCTATGCGAGCTCGCTTCTGTAATCTGGCCTCATAAGTTCTGAGTGGACCCACTGGTGGATCTCGGGCAGTAGGAGTCAAGGGACGTCTTGAACCTCCATCTGGCGGGTTGTAAAAGCCCCATCTGGCGGGGTGTAAAAGCCCCATCTGGCTTTTTTTCAGTTTTTCTTCCGCGGGGTCGGAAGGCTGTTCTTAGGTGTCTTTGTTTCTTTGGTGTCTGTATTCTTTTGTTTGATTTTGTGGACTCACTGGACGGACGCGATGGGACTGACTCAAACTACTCCTTTAAGCATTATGGTCGTTTTAAAGTCAAGGGCTGGGCCAAACCTGCTGGCCAGCCTCAGTTGTGGTTTTCCAGAACTGCTGAGAACTTGGACCTTGAAGCTTACTGAATTCAAATGATAAAAAACTTATGTCTTGCATTTTTGAAGGTTATTCTCAAAAATGTTACTGATTGAGAAAAACTGTGTGTTGTGGTAGCTAAATGCCTTTGCTGAATGAATGTCTGGTGAAAGTGTGAGAGTGTGGAGGGAGGAGGCCTGCCCTCTCCTCTCCTTTGTGTGGCTCCACAACTTTGGTCAGGCAGGTACGTGAGTGAAGATCTGTGAAAACAGGTCACCCCTCCCTCGTCTGTTCCTCGTCACCGATCATCATGAGATCGGGACAAAGTAAACCTGCTGTTCTTAATTACATGTTAAAAAAATTTTTTTAAGGAATACAATAGAGATTGTAAAATTAAAATGAATGCTAAAACACTGAGGAAGCATGAGTGAACTGAGTGAACAGCTGTTTGTTTGTGTGGAACTAGCCAATTTGCTACCAAGAGGGGGGACTGGGTGCAGTCTTAACTCCTCCGGTAGGTTCTCACCAAAACGTTGGTCAAGAATTCTGTTCTGGGACATGGGTGCCAGGAGTGCCCCCACGCCTGTCTGGGGAGTTGGGCATTGTTTTGTTTATCTGCTCAACTCCAGTCTGGGCTAGTCTACTGAGAGTGTGAATACGAGTGTTTATCTATTTTGGCTGCTCATTACTAGTCTGTGTAAAGTGAAAGTTACTTTGATTTATTTTGCATTTCTTTTAATTCATCTGGCTGTACATTTGGACTGGACCCGCGGTGGGCTGCAAGAAATTCTAGCAATTCTCAGAGTCTTTTGCTCGCCACTACAGAAGGAATCAGCCCACTTAGTTAATATAAATTTTTGTCTATCAGTTGCTCTTACCTGGGTTGTAAATCACTGTAATTCCAAGATTGCTTAGTTCTGAGATTGCATATAAAAGAGTAAAAGAAAAAAACATGTGAGGAAAAGCAGCCTGGGCTGAGAGAAGTTGGGCGGGGGAGGGTTGGCAGTTATGCTGCTGGCTGCAAACCTAACAGGTCTTATCAATGAACTTCAAGGTTACAAAAAATAACTTTAAGCACAGTCTTTCTCTGCCCTGGTTTATTCTTTTAACCACTCCAATGCTAAATCAGACCGATACCTGTTCTTTGTTTTATCAAAAAAGGTCTAGATATATCTTAAGAGTAAATGTTCATTTAAAATATGTTCATAAATATTAATCTAAAATTGTTGAATTTTCACCTTTGATAATCATTAAAGGATTAAGGTTTCTAAGAATAAAATAAAAGAACAACTGAACTCCCTCTAGAAAAGTGGAGGAGGAACAAAGCTAGAATCTGAAGCCCCCGCTACTGATTTAGAACTCTTTGCCAGGCAGACTCAGCCCCTGAGATCCAGGTCGAAGAAGTGGGGGCTGAATGCCTGAGCTGCCCGCAAGGCCTGGAAGCCCCTGGTGGAGAAGAGGTGTGCGGGCAGTCAAAGAGAGCCTACAGGAGCTGCAGCAGCTGCTAGGGGGCACCTAGGTGCAGGCTAAGCTGGAGAAGGCCTAGGTGCTGGAGCTGATGGTGCAGCGCTTGCTGCAGGGGAGAGCTTGTGGGCTCAAGCAGCTGCAGGCAGAAGCCAGTGAGCACTTCACTGCGGGCTACATCCAGTGAACCCCTGCTTGAGTCCATACCACTGCAAAAGGGCAGTGGCTTCCGGCATTTGCTGGGGGAAGCTCTGGCTGGGCCTCTGGGAGACCCTAGTTTGGAAGAGGAGGGGTTAATATCTCCTTCCAGTGCACTCCCTTGAAAGAGGCCTGGTTGCTGCTCTGCCACAAAGGGAACTGGTAAAAAGGCAAAAAGCAGGGACCTAAGGGTTCACAAACAAGCACTCTCCCTGGACCTGGGAGCTATCAGGACTTTGAAATTCTCCAAGAGAGGAGAAGTCTGACTCAGACTGGACAAAACCTCGTTGGGTTAGAAAAACCGGAGGTTGCATATTGAACTTATAGACTGCAGTTTGCTGGGCAGACGTCCCAGCCCAGTTATATAGGGGTTAAGCTACCTTGTACAGCAAAATAACTTTCTCCTGTGCCAGAATACATTTTTAAAAAATTGAATGCATGATAAACCAGTAAGCTAGAACAAGTAAAATAGGGAAACTGAGAAGAAATCCTATCTTCCCTAAACCAATGACACTTGGGAGTAAATGCTTTGCATTTGCCTCCCTAAAACAAAGGTTAAATCGTTTATGTCACTCTGAGTAGTGTCATTTGTTGTCCACACCCAGGGACAAATGAAGTTAAAAAATAAGCCTTATTTTGATTAGTTCCTTTATTCAGGAGGAGCCAACCCGGTCCCTCCCTGCAACATAAATGATAATATGTATGTTAAGGAATTTTAAAATTGCTCAAACCTCGCTGCCTTGGGTCCAGTTCTGCATGTGTAAGAAGGGACAGAGTAAAGGCCAGAAGAGGCTGGCAAGGCCATCCAAACCACCCAGCCGCTATTGGCCAGAGCCGCCTGAGCCGGACCTCCTCGCACTGACATCAGCTGACTCTGACTAGGACAGATTGGGCTTTTTCCAACTGGGCCCCCGTGAGCCAATGGTCAAAATGAAGATCGGGGGCTAGAGTAGGAACTTTATGATTGATGCAGCGGCAGAGCACTCGGTAGTTACTCAGAAGGTAGCTCCCCTCTCAGGACAGGAAGTCACCAATATTGGAGGTACAGGTACAGTACCACAGCTGCAGACTGTTCTGCCACCCCCGCCGATGTCAGTGAGGCGGCCATCAGGTGGTTCATGAATTCCTATATTTACCAGTTGATCTGGACCCTCTAATGGGCAGAGACCTTTTAGCCAAAATGGAAGCAGAAAACACTTTTACCCCAGATGGCTCACCACAGCCTTGCCTAGGTGAAGAGACCTCTCCAATGATCCTGTCCTTAGCAGTGCTGAGAGAGAAAGAATGAAGAATTTATACCCCCAGCCAAAGGACCCCACATCTGTTCTTGTCAGGCCCACATCAGGGGACTTGGGCAGTGTTTCTGTTATCTGCCAAAATTCCCAGGACTGTAAAAGTACTTGTTCACTGAAAAGGTATAAATGTAAATGTTTATTTGATATTAATATATCTACTTAGGTATAAATATTTGTAAGATAAATAAAACCCCCGCTTAGTTTCCTGGTGTGTTCTGGAGCAGCCTATTCAGTCTTGACAGAGCCAATGGGACCAGTAACATCTAAAAAGACACCAGTTCTAAAAGCCACCAGACAAACTGCCTTTTTCCTTGGACATCAAAGAGGACTGGGGACCTCAGAAAGAACACGGTAACTCATTCGTTTCTAGTCATGCCAGAATGCCTGTTCCCCTTACTTGGACGTGATCTCTTACAGAAATTACAAGCCACCCATAAGCTTGTTCGAGATGCCCTGCCAGTGCCACCTCGGACTCTGTACATCCTTTCCAGCCTGGGGACTCGATGTGGGTAGAAAAGTTCACGACCCCAGGACTCACCCCAACTTGAAAAGGACTATACCTGCCGAAAATTGTATAATAGACTCAGATGATGCCTGCATCTTCATAAACATGGCTTCAGAAAGACAAGCACAATTTTACCTTATATAGAAAGGTCAAAGAGTGGACTTTAGTCACCTCCCTATAATGTTTGTATAGCCCTGCCATATCTCATGTTTAGTAGTGGAGGATTTGACTGCCTAAAGAGGCCATGATGCCAATATTATGTTTCATTGTATTAATGTGTTGTATTAACCTTCAATTCTCTTACAAGTTTAAATGTAGCTGTAACTGGCAAATGTCCAGTCTCCCACACTGAGGAACATTGCTATAGCTATGTGTTAGCTGTCCTGGAAGGGGACTATGTGGGGTGAACTCCAAAAGTAAAGGGTGTCTAGCTGCCAAGAGGGCAGGTGCCCAACTGGGCAAAGGAGAATACCCATCAGGTTTTAGTCTCTATCGAGAGACAGTTGACAGTTGGCAGCCTGTATACTATCTTGTAGGCCTGTGTGACCATGCCCATGTCAGAGGTGGCACAAAACCTCAACTGTAGAAAACTGGGAAAAGCCTGTTTGGAATAGAAGGTCTGAGGCATGGTTATGCATTTCTAAAGAACATAGAAAGAAGGTTTAAAAGCTGGTTTGAAAGTATAAAATTTATAAAAGTTGTGTACAAGAAACAACACCATTGAAATGTTAAAAGAAAATGAGTCAAATGGTACAGGCCAGTAAGTCAGAAAGAGTAAATAACTTACATTCTCCCTCACTAAACAGAGGGTAAATAGTTATGCCAAAGTACTTAGAAAGAACTGATAAAAGAAATCCAGGAGTTACTGTTTTGTTATAACTCTGAAGAGTCCAGGGGAAAGAACTAACAAGAAAAATCAGAAGATCTTAGAGCGGATCAGTATGTTTTTCTCTTTATATAATTCCTCTGAAATTTGGCAATGCTAAATAAGTCATGGCAATACATTTCTTTGCATGAAATCAATAAGACCGGTTTTCAAGAGTGATTTTATTGAAAGGAAACTTTGACTGGAGTATCATGTTTTTAAAAAAACCTGTTTGAGCTCTGAAGACTTGAAGCCAAAAAAAGTGCCACAGGAAAGGCCTGGTATCCTACTTGGAAGCCCTGAAGATGGCTGGCGCTGGAGCATCAGGCCCATGCCCTACAATCACTGGCGGTTTGTAAGAGTAGAAGGGGAGCAATAAGGATGACTCTGAGTCCCTGCGGAAACCCACACACTCTGGGCCGCAACGAGTAGGAGGGCTACTGAGATGGGCCTTAAAGCCTAGAGCGTGGGCTCAGGTGGTGTTGCTACAGGTGATGGATTCACCTAACGCAGCAGATACTGCAGGCAGGCCTGATGGCAGCTGGATGGCTTGGCTTCCTGGCCCTATGGGACACATTAAGTTTCAATCATGAAATTCCAGCAAAGGTAGTCAGTTACCATTCTTGTTGTGTTTATGCAAACATCAGGCCAAATTGAATACAGTAGATAAATTGGTCTTGATTTGGCTTTTTGATAGCCATAGAGAAATTTTAAGAAGAAAAATCCTATTTCAATAGAAGTTGTTAAAGCTTCTTTCCCTTCCACCAATCCATTTGTTATAGTTTGTCTCTGCCAGGTCACAAGCCCAGCTCCTTCTGTGCCCAGGACAGCAGGGAGCCTGACTGGAAGGTGACCTCTGACTAGGCACACCCACTGCAGATCACGCTCAAGAAGACAGCGAACCTTGGTGGACCCCTTCTAACCCTCCTGATGCTGTTGACTTTCGGCCTTTGCATTATCAACAGACTAGTCCAATTTATCAAGGAATGTATGAAAGTAATTCAGTTAATAGTTCAGTCCGTCTCATGATTGAGCCGGAAATTCCAAGACAAGGGGGGAATGAAGGGACAGAACGGTACTTGAAAGAACTAAACAGAACTAAGCAGAAATGCACCCTCCTCCCTCTTCAAGGACGAGGCAGAGACATGCTCTTCTCCCTCTCCTCTATCTTGTCTTGCAAGGCTGGGCCCTCAGCCCAAGCCCCCCCCCTCACCCCCGAGACTGACCACAAGAATGCTGGTATTGTCCTAACTCTCCCAACCACCCACTTGAGTGGACCAATGAAGCTCCAGAAATGTAGCTGAGGTCCTAATAAGGCTATAGTGGAGGATACCTCCAACCTTCAGAGTGTGATGTTCACTTGTGACCCTTATGCTGTAAAACCCTGACCAATCTCTGTAACTCACATCACCCCTAAAGCCCACCCCAAATAGCTAGACCTATATAACCTTTGTTCTCCTGGGATACGCTCTCTCGCCTCACCGCTGCGCCGGATAGAGGCTGGGAGCCAATTCTAGAATTGATCAATAAAGACTCATTGCTTTTGCATCAGAGGAGGCTCCCTGGTGGTGGATTATTGGGGACCCCGAAATCTGGGCATAACAGTGATGTCAAACCACACCATGGCAACCACTGATTTTGGGCAGCCAGGGTTGAAGTGAGTGGCTCCTCAATAACATGAAAAGTATATATAGAGGCCAGAACCCTTTGAGTAGTGTCTGTTGCCTCAAGATAGCAAAACTTAATAAGACCATAGTCTAGACTAGTAGAGATAAGGAATAAGACTCCAAACACAAGGATGGATGAAGAAACTGTAAGACCAAAAGTCAATTTATGTTTGTATTGGTGGGGGGGTGGTATGGATTTTTGTGGTGGCAGTCATGAGGAACAAGGTGTTGTGTTAGTGCTGGAAGTGTATAATAAAGAATTTGATTTCCTTTTTACATGGCAGACTATTGAATATTGTTAAATTATTAACAGATGGTCAGCTCAAGATGGGAATTATTACGACACAATCGATTGAGTTTTTCCTTTAACATCATGGTCTAGAACAGCATTGTTGTATATTGGAGATACTAGAGAAGTGAAGTTTGACTCTGTTTAACTGATGAGGATGGATCTAAGGAGGGGGCAGGCATGTGAGAAGGGAGTAATGTAGATTTCTTTAGTTGGGGCACCACACAAGCCATTCCATACTGAGTCAGACACTTAGCATAAGGACAAGGATAAGTCTGAATGGGGATTTTATTCCCAACACTTTCTCATACTGACAAGGAAAAAAGAAGCTGATGTTTACTTTAGGTTTGCGTTGGTGCGGGGGGATGGAAGGTGGTGGTCACAGTCATGAGGAACAGGAGGTTTTGTTAGTGCTGGCAGTGTATAATAATGAATTTGATTTCCTTTTTACATGGTAGACTATTGAATAGTGTTAAACTATTGAAAGGATGGTCAGTTCAAGATGTGAAGTTTTATGCCACAACTGGTCCAGTTTTTCTTTTAACAAATTGGTCTAGAACAGCATTGCTGGATATTGGAGATACTGGAGAATTAAAGTAATACTCTGTTTAACTGTTGATTCACTTCTTCTTACATTTTCCCCATACATAAGTACGATATTAGTAATAAGGGAAATTGGGTGTGGTGTTCATGGTTATTATCTTCACAATTATTCTGTAAATCTGGAGCTATTCTAAAATAAATCATCCATTAAAACAACACTCAAGTTGACAGGAATGGTAGCAACTGAACATATTGTAATGGATCTCTGAAATGACTGGGGAGTATGCCAATTGTCTTTGAGGAAACACCATCTCCAGCCATACGCTGGACTGTAATAGAATTAGAGGAAATAAAAGAGAGAGAGGTAATTTTGCTCAAAATTTTATGATTTAAGAGGAAGGTCTCTGTTCTATAACCAGAGTGTCTGAGAGTTCTGCATCCTCTGCCACGCCCGCCCCTCCTGGATGGTCTAGATGTGGCTTTGTCATGTCAAGACACACCATGGCAACCACTTAATGTGGGCAAACAGAGCTGAAGTGAGTGGCTTCTCATTAACCTAAAGAGTATATATAGAGGCCAGGAACCTTTTCGTAGTGTCTGTTGCCTCAAGATAGCGAAACTTACTAAGAAGATATTGTAGACTAGTGGAGATAAGGAATAAGACTCCAAACACAAGGATGGATGAAGAAACTGCTAGTCCAAAAGTGAATTTATGTATGAATTTGGCGGAGCGTGGGATGGATGGTGGTGGTCGCAGTCATGAGGAGAAGGGTGTTGTGATGGGGAGGGATCTAAGGAGGGGGCAGTCATCTGAGAAGGGAGTAATGTAGATTTCTCTATTTGGGGCACCATACAAGCCATTCCATACTGAGCCACACACAAGGAGAAGTCTGAATGGCGATTTTTTCTCAACACGTTCTCATACTGGCAAGGAAAAAAGAAGCTGATGATTAATTTAGGTTTCGATATGGGGGGAGTGCGATGGAAGGTGGTGGTCGCAGTCATGAGGAACATGTTGTTGTGTCAGTGCTGGCAGTATATAATAATGAATTTGGTTTCCTTTTTACACGGTAGACTATTGAATATTGTTAAACTATTGAAAGGATGGAAATCAAGAACTATTCTAAAATAAAACATCCATTAAAACAACACTCAAGGATGGTACAATATCCGCAAATAAATAAACGTGATACATCACATAAACAAATTGAACGAAAAAAACCACATGGTCATATCAATTGATGCAGAAAAAGCATTTGACAAAATTCAACACCCATTTTTGATAAAAACTCTCAGTAAGGTGGGAGTAGAAGGATCATACCTCAACATAATAAAAGCCATATATGACAGGCCCACAGCCAGCATCATACTCATTCGACAAAACTAACACCATTTCCCCTAAGAACAGAAACAAGACAGGGATGTCCCCTCTCACCACTGCTGTTCAACATAGTACTGGAAGTATTAGCCATTGCAAAGAGGCAAGAAGATGAAATAAAAGGCATCCAAATTGGAAAAGATGAAGTAAATCTGTCCTTATTTGCAGACGACATGATATTATACATACAAAAGACTAGAGACTCCATCAAAAAGCTACTAGACTTAATACATGAATTTGGCAATGTAGCAGGATACAAAATTAACCCCAAGAAATCTGAGGCATTTCTATACACCAATAGTGAACTTTCAGAGAGAGAGATTATACAAACAATCCCATTTACCATCGCACCAAAGAAATTAAGCTACCTAGGAATAAACTTAACTAAAGACGTAAAAGACCTCTACTCAGAAAACTACAGGACGTTGAAAAAAGATATAGAGGAAGACATAAACAGATGGAAGAACATACCATGTTAATGGATTGGTAGAATCAACATCATTAAAATGTCCATACTACCCAAAGCAATCTATAAATTCAACGCACTTCCCATCAAAATACCAACGGCATACTTCACAGATCTAGACCAAACTCTCCAGAAATTGATCTGGAATAAAAAAAAGACCCTGAATAGCTGCAGCGATCCTGAAAAAGAACATAGTATGTGGGATCTCAATACCAGATATCAAGATGTATTACAAAGCCACTGTTCTCAAAACTGCCTGGTACTGGCACAAGAACAGGCATATAGATCAATGGAATAGTATAGAGAGCCCAGAAATCGGCCTGAACCAATATGCTCAATTAATATTTGACAAAGGAGGCAAGAACTTTCAGTGGAGCCAAGATAGTCTCTTCAATAAATGGTGTTTGGAAAATTGGACATATATATGCAAGAAAATGAAACTAGACCACCAACTTACACCATACACAAAAATAAACTCAAAATGGATAAAGGACTTAAATGTAACACAGGAAACCATAATAATTCTAGAAGAATCTAAAGGCAACAAAATCTCAGACATATGCCGAAATAATTTCTTCACTGATGCAACTCCTAGGACACTTGAAACTAAAGAGAAAATGAACAAATGGGACTACATCAAAATAAAAAGCTTCTGCACAGCAAAAGAAACCATCAACAAAACAATGAGAAAACCCACTGTGTGGAAAAACATATTTGCCAATGTCATATCTGATAAGGGCCTAATCTCCAAAACTTATAGGGAACTCATAAAACTTAACAAAAGGAAGTTAAACAATCCAATTAAAAAAATGGGCAAAGGACCTAGATAGACACCTCTCAAAAGAGGATATTCAGAAAGCCAAGAGACATATGAAAACATGCTCAAAGTCACTAATCATCTGAGAGATGCAAATAAAAACAACAATGAGGTACCATCTCACACCTGTCAGACTGGCTATCATCAACAAATCAACAAACGACAAGTGCTGGAGAGGATGTGGAGAAAAGGGAACACTTGTGCACTGCTGGTGGGAATGCAGACTGGTGCAGCCACTATGGAAGACAGTATGGAGTTTCCTCAAAAAACTGAAAATGGAACTCCCATTTGACCCTGTGATCCCACTTCTAGGAATATATCCCAAGAAAGCAGAAACACAAATCAGAAAGGATAAATGCACCCCTATGGTCATAGCAGCACAATTCACCATAGCTAAGATCTGGAAAAAGCCTAAGTGCCCATCAGTACATGAATGGATTAGAAAACAGTGGTACATCTACACTTTGGAATACTATGCTGCTGTAAAAAGAAAGGAGCTCTTACCGTTTACAGTGGCATGGATGGAACTGGAGAGCGTTGTGCTAGGTGAAATAGGCCTGTCAATGAGGGAAAGGTACCACATGATCTCACTCATTCATGGATAATAGAGACCATTATAAACTTTTGAACAATAATAGATACAGAGGCAGAGCTGCCTCAAACAGATTGTCTAACTGCAGCGCGAAGTCCGGGGAGTGTTGGGGGGCAGGAGGGAGGGGGGTAAAAGATCAACCTAAGGACTTGTATGCACGCATATAAGCATAATCAATGGACATAAGACACTGGGGGATAGGGGAGGCTAGGGTACTGTCAAGGGTGAGGCGGAAATAAAGGACACATATGTAATACCCTTTGAAATACTTTAAGCAATAAAAAAAATTGATTTCAGCAATTAAAAAAAATAAAATAAAAAAATAAATCTAGAAAAATTTTTTTCATTTATAATGCTAACAGTGAGAAACCCAGGAAAACACACATGGTGTCAAAATAAGCCAAAAGAAAATCATTTGGGAAAATATAAAATGTACCCTAAGTAAAAATTTCTTTATTAACATAAGGTCGAGAATATGTTTGTATATTTTCAGAAAACAACTTCAAGACCACGTGGATTGCTGCAACAGAGAGGAATTCTCAGGAATGCTCCAGTCATGAAGACAAGAGGAGAGACAGTTCAGAGATGGAGACTCTGAAGACGCTTTTCCATGCTAGCAGTCAGCAGCTGTGTGTCGCTGCAGATTGCCCAGGACCAAACCAGAGAGGGTCGGACCTGCATTGCCACCATTTTTCCACAATCCAGAACTGAAATATCCTTGTTGACATGTACACTGTTGGACATTGAAATTGGGACTTAAAACAATTTTTGTCCTTGAAATTTTATGCTTAAGTTTTAAAATGTTTTGGGTTACGGATTGGCATTGTTATCATTTTAATAGCCAGAGTTTTGTTCTTGATGTTTAAGTTTTATTTTCATTATAGTACCTTAATTAATAAAACAAAAAAGGGTGAGATGAGGGAAACTGACATAGGGTTAAGCCTCGGACTGACCTGCTGGCAAAGTCACAAACAAGTCCTAGCTTAGAGGACACAGTCCTCTTAGCATAATTAGGCTTGACCTTATAACACTCCCTAGATGTTTCTGGGAATCTAATGGGCTGAGGAAGTGCAGGAAGTATAACCATGGTGTAAACAAGTGAAACTCACAAGGAAAGTGAAACTTTGGTAACCACTGCCTTGTTTACCACTCACTATAAAAAGCTTCGTGATGACAACCCCCACTGCTCTCAAGGTAGACGGCGTTGCGACCTGGGTCCATTCCACTCCCGTGCAGTCAGCGGACCCATCCATGACCCGGAAAGACTTCATCACCAAATGGAGCATCGATTGAGATCAACCCTACCCGCTCAAGCTCAAGCTGCAGCGTGCTCGACATGCCTGATTCTGGTAACATTGCTCCCGATCACTCCTGTCACCAGGAGCCCCCACAATACTGTGTAATAGACTTAGATGATGCCTGCTTCTTCATGGACATGGCTCCAAAGAGACAAGGACAATTTATAGGATCACATGTTTAGTAGCAGAAGATTTGGCTGCCTGAAGCGGCCATGATGCCAATGTTATGTTTCATTGTATTGATATGTTATATTGACCTTTGCTTCTTTTGCAGGTTTAAATGTGTGTTGGCTGTCCTGGAAAGGGACTGTGTGGGGTGACCCCCCAAAGTAAAGGGTCTTTAGCAGCCAAGAGGGCAGGTGCCCAACTGGGCAGGGAAGGGTGCCCATCAGGTTCTGGTCACTGTTGAGAGACAGTTGACAGTTGGCAGCATGTATACCGCTTGCAGGCCTGCGTGACCATGCCCATGTCAGGGGTAGTAAGCTGGAAAAGCCTGTTTAGAATAGAAGGTCTAACGCATGGTGATGCATAGGAAGAAAGTTCAATGCCAACAATTACTGTTTTGTTATAACTCTGAAAAATCCATGAAAAGGATTGGCAAGGAAAGTCAGAAAATCTTAGAGTAGATCAGTATGTTTTTCTCCTTATGTAATTCCTCCGAAATCGGGCAATGCTAAATAAGTCATGGCGATACATTTCTTTGCATATATTTAATAAGACCAGATCCTGATAATGGTTTTATTAACAGAAAACTTTGACTGGAATATCATGTTTTAAAGAGCCCTGTCTGAGCTCTAAAGACTTGAAGCCAGTAAGAATGCCGCGAAGAAAGCCTGGTATCCTGGTTGGGAGCCCTAAAGATGGCTGTTGCTGGAATATCAGGTCGATCCCCTATGATAACTGGCGGTTGGTAAGAGTAGAAGGGGATCACCAAATATGCCTCTACATCCCTGCAGAACCCCCGCACACTCAGGGCCACAACGAGTGGTAGGGCTATTGATATGAGCCTTAAAGCCTGGAGCGTAGGCTCAGTTGGAGTTGCTACAGGTGAGGGATTCACCTAACTCCGCAGATACTGTAGGCAGGCCTGATGGAAGCTGGATGGCTTAGCTTCCTGGCCTATGGAGCACATTAAAATTCAACCATGAGACTGCAGCAAAGTAGTCAGTTACCATTCTTATTGTGTTTATGCAAACATCAGGAGAGTAGGTAAATTACTCTTGATCTGGCTTTTTGATAGCCATGGAGGAATTTTAAGAAGAAAAATCCTATTACAATAGAGGCTGTTAAAGCTAAAATGGTTTCTTTCCCTTCCACCGAACCATTTGTTAAACATATAGGGATAGTTCAGTTGATAGTTCTGTGTGCCCAGTATGGGCCTCTAGCAATGGTGGAATAGTAATGCAGTCCCTGTCATGATTGAGCAGGAAGTTCCAAGAAACTGGGGGAATGAAAAGGCGAAGGATATGCCCTCCATCTTCCCCGTATACTCAATGTTGGGGAAGCCGGCATGTGCTCATGATAGTACCAGCTTCCTGTATCCCAGGACACTGCTGGCCACGCACAGAACCTTTTTAAACTAACAAATGACAATCAGGGGACGTGCGTGCCTTAGAGATGACCACATCTTGTGTAATAAGACCCAACTTGCACCTAGCCAATCGGCAGGGCCCACAATCATCTCCCCTCCCCTAACTCCACCCCCCTATTAAAACCCCATTTTTTCCCACAGGCTTTCTCTCTATTCACGCCTTTGTGAGGATACGAGTCAGATATGAGTCTGTGATAATAAAGGACTCTTTGCTTTTGCATTGGACACGGCTGGCTCCCTTGTGAGGTCTGTTGGGGATTTAAAATCTGGGCATAACAATAACCAAGATAGTGGCAATGGTAAATTTGGACTTTAAGCTGAATGAAGACAAGAGGGAGAAAGATAGAATGAATCAGATAATTGTATTTTACTACAGGAAGGGGAAAACCTCCAGTAAGCAAGCCAACAAATGCAGAAGAAAAAATGGTGGAGAGTTCATCTACCACAGGTGATACACAGGTTCTCCGAGGGGAATACACGTTATAATGTGAATCCCTCTATAAACAATGCTTCAGAAAAGGGCATTATGAGAAGATGAAAATATTAATGGTCTCCTTGAATAAATATCAGCAAGGGTATAAAGGAGATATGTTTGTATTTTTGTGCGTTTTCAGATGATGGAGAGGGATGTAAGGAGGGGGCAGGCCTGTGAGAAGGGAGTAATGTAGAATTCTTTAATTGGGGCATCAGACAAGCCAGTCCATAATGAGCCAGAAACGTTCAATAAGGACAAGGAGATGACTGATTGGGGATTTTTTCCTCAACATTTTCTAATACTGACAAGGAAGAAAGGAACCTGATGTTTAAGTTAGGTTTGGATTGGGGGGGGGGGGGATGGATGGTTGTGGTCGCTGTCATGAGAATCAAGGTGTTGTGTTTGTGCTGGCAGTGTATAGTAATGAATTTGATTTCCTTTTTACATGGTAGACTATTGAATATTGTTAAACTATTGACAGGATTGTCAGCTCAAGATGTGAAGTTTATGCCACAACTGGTACAGTTTTTCCTTAAACAACTTGGTCTAGAACAGCATTGCTAGATATTGGAGTTACTAGAGAAGTGAGGTTTCACTCCGTTTCACTGGTGATAAACTTCATGTTACATTTCCCCATACCAAAGTGACATATTAGTAATAAAGGAAATTATGTATGGTGCACATGGGCATTATCTTCACACTTTTTCTGTAAATCTGGAACTATTCTAAAATAAAACATCCATAAAACAACAATCATAATGCTAGGAAATTGTAATATCTGAACATAGTGGAACAGACCACTGAAATGACAGGGTTGTATGGCAGAGGCTTAGAGTAGACACTACCTCCCTGCCATATGCTGGACTATAATGGTACTAGAGGAAATGAGAGAGAGAGGTCAGTTTGGGAAAATTTTAGGAGGTAAGAGGAAGGTCTCTTTCTATAACCAGATCGTCTGAGACTTCTGCATCGACTCCCACCCACCCCCACCTTCTTGCATGGTCTAACTGAGGCTTTGTGATGTCAAGTCACACCATGGCAACCACTGATTTTGGGCAACAAGAGCTGATGTGATTGGCTCCACATTGACATAGAGAGTATATAATAGGCCTGGACCCTCTGAGTAGTGTCTGTTGCCTCAAGATAGCCAAACTTACTAAGAAGATACTGTAGACTTTTGGAGATAAGGAAGAAGACTACAAACACAAGGATGGATGAAGAAACTGCAAGTCCTAAAGTGAATTAGAAGTCAGTGTCTCAACTGGATGATGAAGAAGTGGATAAGGTCAGAATACTTTATTCAAATGCTCCCCCGTCCCCCTTAATTCCTAACCCAAGACCCTGGCCTTTTCCTTTTTGGCCAAACACACTTCCTTGTTCTATCCATTGTCATTCAATTACAAGCCCATTTCCAAATCATTCTCCAATTTCTTCCCCAAAACCAATGTCTTTCTGTGTTTAACTTGTTTCCAAAGTACATATGTTATGCACAGATTTCAAGATCTGAGTCCAGTGCAAAAACATAGAGTCTTTTATTCAAGCCCTGGACTTGGTCCCCCTCCTGTCTCTATTACTGGATGCAAGAGAGAGCCCCGAGTCCCAAGGGAAAAAAGTATTTTTTTTTTTTTTTTTTTTTTTTTTAATTTTTTTATTGCTTAAAGTATTACAAAGGGTATTACATATGTGTCCATTTTATCCCCCCGCCCTAGACAGTCCCCCAGCCTCCCCTATCCCCCAGTGTCTTATGTCCATTGGTTATGCTTATACGCATGCATACAAGTCCTTTAGTTGATCTCTTACCCCCCTACCTCCTGCCCCCCAACCCTCCCCGGCCTTCCCACTGCAGTTTGACAATCTGTTTGAGGCAGCTCTGCCTCTGAATCTATTATTGTTCAAAAGTTTATAATGGTCTCTATTATCCATGAATGAGTGAGATCATGTGGTATTTTTCCTTCATTGACTGGCTTATTTCACTTAGCATAATGCTCTCCAGTTCCATCCATGACGTTGCAAATGGTAAGAGTTCCTTCCTTTTTAGAGCAGCATAGTATTCCATCGTGTAGATGTACCACAGTTTTCTAATCCATTCATCTACTGATGGGCACTTAGGCTGTTTCCAAATCTTAGCTATGGTGAATTGTGCTGCTATGAACATAGGGGTGCATATATCTTTTCTGATTGGTGTTTCTGGTTTCTTGGGATATATTCCTAGAAGTGGGATCACAGGGTCAAATGGGAGTTCCATTTTCAGTTTTTTAAGGAAACTCCATACTGTCTTCCATAGTGGCTGCACCAGTCTGCATTCCCACCAGCAGTGCACAAGTGTTCCTTTTTCTCCACATCCTCTCCAGCACTTGTCGTTTGCTGATTTGTTGATGATAGCCAGTCTGACAGGTGTGAGATGGTACCTCATTGTTGTTTTGATTTGCATCTCTCGGATGATTAGTGACTTTGAGCATGTTTTCATATGTCTCTTGGCTTTCTGAATGTCCTCTTTTGAAAGGTGTCTATTTAGGTCCTTTGCCCATTTTTTGATTGGATTGTTTATCTTCCTTTTGTTAAGTTGTATGAGTTCCCTATAGATTTTGGAGATTAGGCCCTTATCAGATATGACATTGGCAAATATGTTTTCCCACACAGTGGGTTTTCTCGTTGTTTTGTTGATGGTTTCTTTTGCTGTGCAGAAGCTTTTTATTTTGATGTAGTCCCATTTGTTCATTTTCTCTTTAGTTTCAAGTGCCCTAGGAGCTGTATCAGTGAAGAAATTGCTTCGGCATATGTCTGAGATTTTGTTGCCTTTGGATTCTTCTAGAATTTTTATGGTTTCCTGTCGTACATTTAAGTCCTTTATCCATTTTGAGTTTATTTTTGTGTATGGTGTAAGTTGGTGGTCTAGTTTCATTTTCTTGCATATATCTGTCCAATTTTCCCAACACCATTTATTGAAGAGACTATCTTGGCTCCATTGTATGTTCTTGCCTCCTTTGTCAAATATTAATTGAGCATATTGGTTCGGGCCGATTTCTGGGCTCTCTATTCTATTCCATTGATCTATATGCCTATTCTTGTGCCAGTACCAGGCAGTTTTGAGAACAGTGGCTTTGTAATACAACTTGATATCTGGTATTGAGATCCCACCTACTTTGTTCTTTTTCAGGATTGCTGCAGCTATTCGGGGTCTTTTTTTATTCCAGATGAATTTTTGGAGAGTTCGTTCTAGATCTCTGAAGTATGCCGTTGGTATTTTAATGGGAAGCGCATTGAATTTATAGATTGCTTTGGGTAGTATGGACATTTTAATGATGTTGATTCTACCAATCCATGAACACGGTATGTTCTTCCATCTGTTTATGTCTTCCTCTATATCTTTTTTCAACGTCCTGTAGTTTTCTGAGTAGAGGTCTTTTACCTCTTTAGTTAAGATTATTCCTAGGTAGCTTAGTTTTTTTGGTGCGATGGTAAACGGGATTGTTTTTATAATCTCTCTTTCTGAAAGTTCACTATTGGTGTATAGAAATGCCTCAGATTTCTTGGGGTTAATTTTGTATCCTGCTACATTGCCAAATTCATGTATTAAGTCTAGTAGCTTTTTGATGGAGTCTCTAGGGTTTTGTATGTATAATATCGTGTCGTCTGCAAATAAGGACAGTTTTACTTCCTCTTTTCCAATTTGGATGCCTTTTATTTCTTCTTCTTGCCGAATTGCAATGGCTAACACTTCCAGTACTATGTTGAACAGGAGTGGTGAGAGGGGGCATCCCTGTCTTGTTCCTGTTCTTAGGGGAAATGGTGTAAGTTTTTGTCCATTGAGAATGATGTTGGCTGTGGGCCTGTCATATATGGCTTTTATTATGTTGAGGTATGATCCTCCTACTCCCACCTTGCTGAGAGTTTTTATCAAAAATGGGTGTTGAATTTTGTCAAATGCTTTTTCTGCATCAATTGATATGACCATGTGGTTTTTTTCTTTCAATTTGTTTATGTGATGTATCACGTTTATTGATTTGCGGATATTGTACCATCCTTGCATCCCTGGGATAAATCCTACTTGGTCATGGTGTATGATCTTTCTGATGTACTGCTGGATCCGATTTGCTAAGATTTTGTTGAGGATTTTGGCATCTATGTTCATGAGGGATATTGGCCTGTAATTCTCTTTCATTGTGTTGTCTTTACCTGGTTTTGGTATTAGGGTGATGCTGGCTTCATAGAATGAGCTTGGAAGTGTTCCTTCCTCTTGAATTTTTTGTAGTAGTCTGAGGAGGATAGGTTTTAGTTCTTCCTTGAATGTTTGGTAAAACTCCCCTGTGAAGCCGTCTGGTCCTGGGCTTTTGTTTGATGGAAGCTTTTTGATGACTGCTTCAATTTCTTCCATAGTTATTGGCCTGTTGAGATTTTTA
Organism: Myotis nattereri; assembly: GCF_964212035.1. NCBI lineage: Eukaryota > Metazoa > Chordata > Mammalia > Chiroptera > Vespertilionidae > Myotis > Myotis nattereri. The sequence goes on from NC_138078.1 coordinate 56,001,049, forward strand.
GATTCTTCCTGATTGAGTTTTGGAATGTTGTATTTTTCTAGGAATTTGTCCATTTCCTCCAGGTTGTCTAGTTTGTTGGAGTAGAGCTGTCCATAGTATTTTTTAACAATCATTTGTATTTCTGTGGGGTCTGTTGTTATTTCACCTCTTTCATTTCTGATTTTGTTTATTTGGGTCCTCTCTCTTTGCTTCTTGGTGAGTCTGGCTAGAGGTTTGTCAATCTTGTTTATCCTTTCGAAGAACCAGCTCTTGGTTTCATTGATTTTCTGTATTATTTTTTTGGTCTCTATGTTATTTATTTCTGCTCTAATCTTTATTATCTCCTTCCTTCTGCTCACTCTGGGGTTTTCTTGTTGCTCTCTTTCTAATTCTTTGAGTTGTAGAGTTAGCTGATTTACTACCATTTTTTCTTGTTTTTTGAGATAGGCCTGTAGAGCTATAAACTTCCCTCTCAGGACTGCTTTCATTGTGTCCCATAGGTTTTGGATTGTTGTGTTTTCATTGTCATTAGTTTCCAGGATGTTTTGAATTTCTTCTTTGATTTCATTGGTAACCCAATCAATATTTAATAGCATGCTATTCAGCTTCCAGGTGTTTGAGTATTTTGGGTTGTTTTTATTGCAGTTTATTTCTAATATTATGCCATCGTGGTCTGCGAAGACGCTTTTTATGATTTCAATCTTCTTGAATTTGGGGATACTTTGCTTGTGACCCAATATATGGTCTATTTTTGAATATGTGTCATGAGCACTTGAGTAGAATGTATATTCCGTGGCACTGGGGTGAAGTGTTCTGAAGATGTCTATTAAGTCCATCTGATCTAGTGAGTCATTTAGTATTGCTGTATCTTTGCTGATTGTTTGTCTAGAGGACTTATCCAGTGATGACAGTGGTGTATTAAAGTCCCCTACTATGATTGTATTGTTGTCGATCTCTCCTTTGATATCTTCCAGAAGATTTTTTATGTATTTGGGTGCTCCTGCATTGGGTGCATATATGTTTATCAGGGTTATATCTTCTTGTTGTATTGATCCTTTTAGTATTATGAAGTGGCCTTCCGTATCTCTTGTTATGGCCTTCACTTTGAGGTCTATTTTGTCCGATATAAGTATTGCTACCCCAGCTTTATTTTCTTTTCCATTAGCCTGAAAGATAGTTTTCCATCCCTTCACTTTCAGTCTGTGTGAGTCCTTTCTAATGAGGTGGGTCTCTTGTAGACAGCAAATGTATGGGTCATGATTTTTTATCCATTCAGCCACTCGATATCTTTTGGTTGGAGCATTTAGCCCGTTTACATTTAAAGTTATTATTGAAAGGTACTTGTTTGTAGCCATTTCTTTTTTTGTGTGTGTGGCTGTTTTCTTTCTGGGATTTTTATTTCTTCTTTTTACACCAGTCCCTTTAGCATTTCTTGCATTGCTGGCTTGGTGGTGATAAACTCCCTTAGCCTTTTTTTGTCTGTGAAGCTTCTTATTTCCCCTTCAATTTTGAATGATAGCCTTGCTGGATAGAGTATTCTTGGATTCAGTCCTTTGCTTTGCATCACTTTGTAAATTTCCGTCCATTCTTTTCTGGCCTGATGTGTTTCTGTTGAGAAATCATTTGATAATCTAATGGGAGATCCCTTGTATGTAACTTTCCGTCTCTCTCTTGCAGCCTGTAAGATTCTCTCTTTGTCCTGAACATTTGCCATGGTAATTATGATGTGTCTTGGTGTGGGTCTTTTCGGGTTCACCTTGCTTGGGACTCTCTGGGCTTGTGTGACTTTTTTCTTCCCCACCTCAGGGAAGTTTTCTGATATTATTTCTTCCAATAGGTTTTCTAATCCTTGTTCCTCTTTCTGTTGTTCTGGCACCCCTATTATTCGTATGTTGTTTCGTTTCATGTTGTCCCAAAGCTCCCTTTGGCTCTCCTCCTGTCTTTTAATTTTTTTCTCCAACTGAAGTACAGTTTGGGTGTGTTTTGCTTCCCTGTCTTCTAATTCACTAATTCGGTCTTCCGCTTCTCCTAGTCTACTGTTGATACTTTCAATGGTGTTCTTTATTGCAGCTATATCGCACTTCATTTCTTCTTGGGTCCTAGTTAAGTTGTCGATTTTTTCATCTGTTTCTTCTTGCTTCTTGGATAAGTTGTCGATTTTTTCCTCCATCCGGTGTATGCACTCTAGGACCCTTATTCTGAATTCTTTTTCTGTCATGTTGTATGCCTCTGTATCACTTAGCTGCTTTTCTGGTGAGTCCTCCTTTTCTTTCCTTTGGGGATTTCTTTGTCTACCCATGTTTGATCTCACTGACGTATATAGATATTGAGTCGTTCAGTGGCTGCTCCCTAGGTGGCAGTGGCTCCTCGGGCTGTGGTTGCTCCTTGGGCGGTTGTGGTAGCAGCTGCTCCTCTGTTGTTAGCGGGTCTTCTGATGGGTGCTGTTCACAGCTGTTGTGGCTCTTCTGGCTGGTGGAGGGAGGCTTCACCCACAGCAGCTGTTCCTCAGACAGAGCGTGTGGAGATCAGGAGGCCGCTGTTGCTTGGATCTGCTTTCTGTGGGGAGAAGCCGAGTTCCTCTGAGTTCACGTAGTCGCGCTGCTTGAGAGCCGTTGTTGCCGGGTTAGTAGCTGGTCTCTGGATGCCGGCGACAGTCACCCAAGATGGCACGGTCTCCCGGAAAAAAGTATTAATATGGCTTGTGGTCAGGGTGTGGGGGCACACTCTGACCACTGATTTGGCCGATTACGGTTGTTTTTTTGAGGGTGGGGGGCTAGTGATGCAAGGGCAGGGTGCAGCTAGGGTCTTTTTACACAAACACAGGGGTGGCTAGCATACCCTTGGCTTTGGCGTAGTTTCCACCGCTTTCCCATTGGCTGAGATAAGGGCAGGCTGAGTAACTGATACATTCTGCGGCTTTTTCTTGGAAGAGGGGATAAGGACACAGCTATCAGTACTGTTCTGTCCTTTCATTCACCCCTTGTCTTGGAACTTCCGGCTCAATCATAAGACGGACTGAACTATCAACTGAACTACTTTTATACACTTCTTGACAAATTGGACTAGTCTGTTAATAATGCAAGGGCCATAAGTCACCAACAGCAGGAGGATTACAAGGGGTCTGCGGAGGTCCACTGTCTTCTTGAGGGTGATCTGCAGCGGGTGTGTCTAGTCACAGGTCACTTTCCAGTCAGACTCCCTGCTGTCTGCCTCAGACCTTCCATTCTAAATAGGCCTTTCCCTGATCTCTACAGCCGAGGTTTGTACCACTCCTTACATGGGCATGGTCATTCAGGCCTGCAAGACAGTACACAGGCTGCCAACTGTTAGGTGTTTCTCAATAGAGACCAAAACCTGACGGGTATTCTTCTTTGTCCAGTTGGGCATCTGCCCTCTTGGCAGCCAGACACCCTTTACCTTTGTGGTTCATCCTATATAGTCCCCTTCCAGGACAGCTAACAGATAGGTATAACAGTGTCCTTCAGTGTGGCAGACTGGATACTTGCCAGTTATTCCCAAAGACCACCAAGGACTGTAACCATCACCGGTCCACCGATACAGCTACATTTAATCCTGTAAGAGAATTGAAGGTTAATACAACATATTAATACAATGAAACATAATATTGGCACTATGACCGCTTCAGGCAGCTAAATCCTCCGGTACTAAACGTGAGATATGGCAGGGCTATACAAGCATTTTAGGGAGGTGACTAAAGTCCAATCTTTGACCTTTCTATATAAGGTAAAATTGTCCTTGTCTTTCTGAAACTATGTCTATGAAGATGCAGGCATCATCTGAGCCTATTATACAATTTTCTGCAGGTATAGTCCTTTTCAAATTGGGGTGAGTCCTGGGGTCTTGAGCTTCTTTACCCACACCGAGTCCTCAGGCTGGAAAGGATGTACAGAGTCTGAGGTGGCACTGGCAGGGCATCTCGATAAAGCTTATGGGTGGGTTTTCATTTCTGTAAGAGATCACGTCCAAGTAAGGGGTATAGGCATTCTGGCATACCTAGAAACGAATGAGTTACTGTGTTCTTTCTGAGGTCCACAATCCTCTTTGATGTCCAAGGAAAAAGGCAGTTTGTCTGGTGGCTCTTAGAACTGGTGTCTTCTTAGATGTTTCTGGTCCCCTTGGATCTGTCATGACCGAATAGGCTGCTCCAGAATACACCAGAAAATTAACCAGGGGTTCTATTTACCTACAAATATTTATACCTAGGTAGACATATAAACATCAAATGAACATCCACATATACACCTTTTCAGTGAAAAGGTACTTTTATAGTCTTGGGAATTTTGGCAGATAAAAGGAACACTGCCCAAGTTCATCGATAGGGGCCTGACAAGCACGAATGTGGTGCCTTTGGCTGGGGGGTATAGAGTCTCCATCCTTTCTCTCTCGGCACTGCTAAGGACAGGATCATTGGAGAGGTCTCTTCACATAGGCAAGGCTGTGCTGAGCCATCTGGGGCAAAAGTGGTTTCTGCTTCCATTTTGGCTAAAAGGTCTCTGCCCATTAGAGGGAGCAGGTCAACTGGTAAATATAAGAATTCATGAACCACCTGATGGCCGCCTCACTGACATCGGCGGGGGTGGCAGAACAGTCTGCAGCTGTGGTAATGTTCCAGTAACTCCAATAACGGTGACTTCCTGTCCTGAGAGGGGAACTACCTTCTGAGTAACTACCGAGTGCTCTGCCGCTGTATCAATCATAAATTTCACAGTCTGGCCCCCGACCTTCATTTTGACCATTGGCTCATGGGGGCCCAGTTGGAAAAAGCCCAGTCTGTCCTAGTCAGAGTCAGCTGCTGCCAGTCCAATGAGGTCTGCCTCAGGCGGCTCTGTCTAATAGTTGCTGGGTGGTTTGGATGGCCTTGCCAGATTCTTCTGGCCTGCTACTGAACTTTACTCTGTCCCTTCTTACACACACACAACTGGACCCTAGGCTGCGAGGTTTCAGCAATTTTAAAATTCCTTAACATACATTTTATCATTCATGTTGCAGGGAGGGACCGGGTTGGCTCCTCCTGAATAAAAGAACTTATCAAAATAAGGCTAATTTTCTAACTTCATTTGTCCCTGGGTGTGGACAACAAATGACACTAATCAGATTGCCATAAAGGATTTACATTTGTTTAGGGAGGCAAATGCAAAGCATTTACCCCCAAGTGTCATTGTTTTAGGGAAGATAGGATTTCTGCTCAGTTTCCCTATTTTACTAGTCCCAGCTTACTGGTCTATCATGCATTCAATATTCTTAAAATGTATTCTGGCACAGGAGAAAGTTGGTTTGCTGTTCACAGAGTGTTTAACCCCTATATAACTGGCTTGGACCTCTACATAGCAAACTGCAGTCTATAAGTTCAATATGCAGCCTCCGGTTTTTCTAACCCAACGACATTTCAGCCAGTCTCTGAGTCAGACTCCTCCTCTCTTGGAGAATTTGAAAGTCCTGATGGCTTCCAGGTCCAGGGAGAGTGCCTTTTTGACAACCCTTGGGCCCTGCGTTTTGCCTTTTTACCAGTTTCCTTCGTGGTAGAGCAGCAACCAGGCCTCTTTCAAGGGAGTAAACTAGAAGGGGATATCAGCTCCACCTGCGAGCCAGCTGCTCCCTCTAGGGTCTCCCAGGGGCCCAGCCGGAGCGTCCCCCAGCAAATCCTGGAAGACGCTGCCCTTTTCCAGTGGTATGGACTCAAGCAGGGGGTTCACTGAATGTAGCCAGTAGGGAAGCGCTCTCTGGCTTCTGCCTGCAGCTGCTGGCGCCCACAAGCACTGCCCCATAGCACATGTCTCACCGGTAGCGCCAGCACCTCAGTGTTCTCCAGCTTAGCCTGAACCTCGGTGCCCAGCAGCAGCTGCTGCAGCTCCTGTAGGCTATCTTTGATCCACGAGCACGTGGCTACTTCTCCACCAGGGGCTTATGGGCCTTGGGGGCAGCTCAGGCATTCAGTCCCGCCCCCCCACTTCTTTGACCTGGGTCTCAGATCCTGAGTCGGCCTGGAAAACATTTCTAAATTACCAGGGGGTATGTGGATTCTAGCTTTGTGCCTCCTCTGCTTTAGAGCAGGAGTTTAGTTGTTCTTTTTTTTTTTTAATTCTTAGAAACCTTAATAATTTAATGATTAACAAAAGTGAACATTTGGCAATTTTACTTTAATATTTATGAACATATTTTAAATGTACTTTTACTCTTAATATATATCTGGACCTTTTGTGATAAAACTAAGAACAGGTATCGGTCTGATTCAGCATTGGAGGGGTTTAAAGAATAAACCAAGGCAGAGAAAGATTGTGCTTACAGTTATTTTTTTTTAACCTTGAATTTCATTGCTAAGACCTGTTAAGCTTTCAGCCAGCAGCATAACTGCCAAAACCCCCGCCCCCATTGTCTCAGCCCAGGCCCATTGCTTTTCCTCACAGAGTCGGCCTGGAAATATAACCGGTGCATAGCGAGGTTTCTTGTAGACAGAAAACCTGGAGAGCATCTGAAATCCAGTTACTGATGCTTTCAGCATCCAGATGAGGGAGGAAGGAAAAGACCTGGTTATGTTCTCTATGAGGGTTCTAATAAACAATTGAAAACAGCAAGTTAAACAAAATACAGTCAGAGGCAGGTTTTCTTTCCGTCCTGCGGAGCTGTTCACCAAAGAGATAAGAAAACCATGAATAATAAGTTCTCTGAAATTTGCTACTTTGTTAATTTGCTCAGCAAAAAATTAACTGGAAAATACATCTCTCTTGCTCTTTTATAAGCAATCTCAGAACAAAGAAATCTTGGAAATACAGCGATTTACAATCCAGGTAAGAGCCACTGATCGACAGAAATTGATATTAACTAAGTGGGCTGATTTTTTTGGTAATGGCAAGCAAAAGACTCTGAGATCTGCTAGAGATTCTTGCAGCCCATCGCGGGTCCAGTCCAAACGTTCAGCCAGATGAATGAACAGAAATGCAAAATAAATCAAAGTAGCTTCCCCTTCACACAGACTAGTAATGAGCAGCCAAAATAGACAAACACTTGTATTCACACTCTCTCGGTAGACTAGCCCAGACTGCAGCTGAGCAGATAAACAAAGCAATGCCCCACTCCCCAGATGAGCATGGGGGCACTCCTGGCACCCATGTCCCAGAACAGAATTCTCCACCAACCTTTTAGTGAGAACCTACCAGAGGAGTTAAGACTGCTTCCATTCCCCCTCACACTAGAAAATTGGCTAGTCCCACACAAACAGCTGTTCACTCATGCTTTCTCATTGTGTCGGCATTCATTCAAATTCCACAATCTCTATTGTACCCCTTTACAAATTTTTTAACAGATTTACTTTGTCCCGACCTCATGATGTTCGGTGACAAGAGACAGACAAGGGAGGGGGTGACCTGTTTTCACAGATCCTTACTCAGATTCCCTCCTGACCGAAGTCATGGAGCCACACAGAGAGGAGAAGGCAGGACCCCTCCCTCCACACTCACATACTTTAAACAAACATTCATAAGCAAAGGCATTTAGCTACCACAAACCACAATTTTTCCCAATTCAATCCGAACCTTAAACTTTTAGCAAATATTCTGAATTTCTCAATCAGTAACATTTTTAAGAATAAACATCAAAATGCAAGACATGTTTTTTATCATTTGAATTCAGTAAGCTTCAAGGTCCCAAGTTCCAAGCAGTTCTGGAAAACCACACCTGAGGCTGGCAAGCAGGTTTGGCCCAGCCCTTCATTTTAAAACGACCATAATGCTTAAAGGAGTAGTTTGAGTCTGTCCCATAACGTCCGTCCAGTAAATCCACAGAAAACAGAAAAAAAAAATACAAGCACAGACAAATACAGTTTTCCAACTCTATGGAAGCAAAACCAAACCAACCTTCCTACTCCGCGAAAGCAAAACTACAGATCAGATTAGACGATGGCCATGCACCACTCCCCTCAATTTGAGGGGTTTCCGGGCCCACCAGATGGAGGATCGGGTCATCTCCCAACTCCTCCCACCCGTGGGCCCCCAGTGCATCCCCCTAGTCTGTTATCAGCATTACAGATATCATAAGTGAGCTCACACTGGACAGAATACACAGAAAATACTAACAACACACAGACAGTTACCGCGGTTTGTCAGACCCTCCAAATCAGGGTCTCTTTGAGTCTCAGGGGTTCCAGATGAGCCCCCAAATGTTCGGCCCAGATTTCGAGATCCCCCAAGACAGACCACTAGGGAGCCGAGTCCGATGCAAAAGCATAAAGTCTTTTATTCAAGCCCGGAACTTGATTCCCCCCACTGCCAACATTACTGGATGCAAGAGAGAGCCCCGAGTCCCAAGAGAACAAAGAATTTATAGGGCTTGTGGTCGGAGGGTGGGGGCACACTCTGATCACTGATTTGGCCTATTCCAGTTGGTTGAGTGATGGCACGGGGCTAGTGACGCAAGGGCAGGGTACAGCTAGGGTTCTTCTTACACAAAGTCAGGGGGTTGGCTAGCATATTCTTGGCCTTGGGCTGGTTTCCCCCACAATTCCATTTGCTGACATAAGGGTAGGCTGAGTAACTGATACATGCTGAAGCTTTATCTTGGAAGAGGGGATAAGGACACAGCTATCAGTCCTGTTCTGTCCTTTCACAAAACCAATATAGTGGTGATGGTAAATTTGGACTTTAAGGTGAATCAATACAAGAGGGAGAAAGACAGAAAGAATCAGATTATTGTATTTTACTACAGGAAGGGGAAAACCTCCAGTAAGCAAGCCAACAAATGCAGAAGAAGAAGTGCTGGAGTTCCATCTACCAGAGGTGATACCCAGGGTCTCTGAGAGGAACACACTTAACAATGTGTATCCCTCTATCAAAAATGCTTCAGAAATAGACCTTATGAAAAGATGAAAACATTAATGGTCTCCGTGACTAAATACCAGCAAGGGTATAAAGGAAATGTGTTTGTATTTTTGCGAGTTTCCAGATGATGGGGAGGGATCTAAGGAGGAAGAAATCATGTGAGAAGAAAGAAATGTAGAATTCTTTAATTGGGGCACCTGATAAGCCATTCCATAGTGAGCCAGACACTTAGAATAAGGACCAGGAGAAGACTGTTGGGGATTTTTCTCCTCAACAAATTCTCATACTGGCAAGGATGAAAGAAGCTGATGTTTAATTTAGGTTTGGATTGGGGGGGGGGGTGGGATGGATGGTGGTGGTTGCAGTCATGAGGAGCAGGGTGTTCTGTTAGTGCTGGCAGTGTATAAGAATGAATTTGATTTCCCTTTTACATGGTAGACTATTGAATATTGTAAAGCTATTGAAAGTATGGTCATCTCAAGACCTGAATATTTATGCCACAACTGGTCCAGTTTTTCCTTTAACAACTTGGTCTACAACAGCATTGCTGGATATTGGAGATACTAGTGAAGTGAGGTTTCACTCTAACTCTTTCACTGATGATTCACTTCATGTTACTTTTTCCCCATTCTCATACTGGCAAGGATGAAAGAAGCTGATGTTTAATTTAGGTTTGGATTGGGGGGGGGGGTGGGATGGATGGTGGTGGTTGCAGTCATGAGGAGCAGGGTGTTCTGTTAGTGCTGGCAGTGTATAAGAATGAATTTGATTTCCCTTTTACATGGTAGACTATTGAATATTGTAAAGCTATTGAAAGTATGGTCATCTCAAGACCTGAATATTTATGCCACAACTGGTCCAGTTTTTCCTTTAACAACTTGGTCTACAACAGCATTGCTGGATATTGGAGATACTAGTGAAGTGAGGTTTCACTCTAACTCTTTCACTGATGATTCACTTCATGTTACTTTTTCCCCATTCCAAAGTAATAAGGGAAGTTGGGTATGGGGTATATGGTTATTATCTTCACAATTTTTCTTTAAATCTGGAACTATTCTAAAATGAAACATCCATTAAAACAACACTCAAAATCCTAGAAATGGGTAGCAACTGAACATAGTGGAATGGACCTCTGAAATAATGGGGGAGTATGGGAACTGTCTTAGAGGAAACACAACCTTCTTGTGATTTGCTGGACTATAATGGAACTAGAGGAAATGAAGAGAGAGAGAGGGGGGACATTTAGGGAAAAATTTTAGGAATTAAGAGGAAGGTGTCTGTTCCATAACCAGAGTGTCTGAGATTTCTGCATCCTCTGCCACCCCCGCCCCTCCTTGATGGTGAAGCTGAGGCTTTGTGATGTCAAGCCACACCATGGCAACCACTGATTTTTGGCAACCAGAACTAAAGTGAGTGGCTCCTCATTAACCTGAAGAGTATATATGGAGGACAGGAACCTTTGAGTAGTGTCTGTTGCCTCAAGATAGCCAAACTTACTAAGTAGATATTATAGACTAGTGGAGACAAGGAATAACACTTCAAACAGAACGATGGATGAACTGCAAGTCCTCAAGTGAATTAGAAGTCAGTTTCGCAACTGGATGTAGAAGAAGTGGATAAAGTCAGAATACCTTATTCAAATGCTGCCCTTTCCCCAGTAATCTGCACCCAAGAATCTGGTCTTGTGCTTTTTGACCACAGGCAGATCCTCATTCAATCCATTGTCATTCAATTAAAAGCCCATTTCCAAATCATTTTCGAATTTCTTCCCCAAAACCAATGTCTTTCTGTGTTTAACTTTTTTCCAACCTTCATAACCAAGATAGTGGCAATGGTAAATTTGGACTTTAAGCTGAATGAAGACAAGAGGGAGAATTACAGAAAGAATCAGAAAATTGTATTTTACTACAGGAAGGGGAAAAACTCCAGTTAGCAAGCAAACGAATGCAGAAGAAGAAGTGCTGGACTGTTCATCTACCACAGGTGATACTCAGGTTCTCTGAGGGGAACACACTTAATAATGTGTATCCCTCTGTCAACAATGCTTCAGAAATGCCCATTAGGAGAAGATGAAACATTAATGGTCTCCATAAATAAATACCTGCAAGGGTATAAAGGGAATATGTTTGTATTTTTGTGAGTTTCAGATAATGGGGAGGGAGGTAAGGAGTGGGAAGTCATGTGAGAAGGGAGTAATGAAGAATTCTTTATTGGGGCACCATACAAGCCATTCCATACTGAGCCAGACACTTAGAATAAGGACCAGGAGAAGACTGAAGTGGGATTTTTTCGTCAACACTTTCTCATCCTGGCAAGGATGAAACAAAGCTGATGTTTAATTTAGGTTTGGAATGGGTGGGTGGGATGGATGGTGGTGGTCGCAGTCATGAGGAACAGGGTGTTGTGTTAGCGCTGGCAGTGTATAATAATGAATTTGATTTCCTTTTTACATGGTAGACTACTGAATATTGTTAAACTATTGAAAGGATGATCAGCACAAGATCTAAAGTTTTATGCCTCTACTGGTCCAGTTTTTCCTTTAACAACTTGGGCTAGAACAGCATTGCTGGATATTGGAGATACTAGAGAAATGAGGTTTCACTCTAACTGTTCACTGATGATTCACTTCATTTTACATTTCACCAATACCCAAGTAAGATATTAGTAATAAGGGAAATTGGGTATGGTGTACATGGTTATCTTCACAAATTTTCTACTAATCTGGAACTATTCTAAAATAAAAGATCTATTAAAACAACACTCAAAATAATTGGAAATGGTAGCAACTGAACATGGTGGAATGGACCACTGAAATGACGGTGGAGTTTGGGAAGTGGCTTAGAGGAAACACTACCTCTCTGCCATATGCTGGACTATAGTGGAACTAGAGGAAGAGAGAGAGAGAGAGAGAGAGAGAGAGAGAGAGAGAGAGAGAGAGATCAGAGATAAGTAGATAAGTTTGGGAAAAATTTTAGGAGGTAAGAGGAAGGTCTCTTTTCTATATCCTGAGCTTCTGAGATTTCTGTATCCTCTGCCACCCCTGCCCCTCCTGGATGATCAACCTGAGGCTTTGTGATGTCAAGCCCCACCATGGCAACCACTGATTTTGGGCAACCAGAGCTCAAGTGTGTGGTTCCTCATTAACCTAAAGAGTATATATAGAGGCCAGGACCCTTTAAGTGGAATCTGTTGCCTCCAGATAGGGAAACTTAATAAGATGATATTGTAGACTAGTAGAGATAAGGAATAAGTCTCCAAACTGTGGGAAACTATTTATTGCCTCCACTATCTGATAAGCATATACAGAGAACTCCCTGAAACCCGGAAGGCTGGGTGCCTTTGAAGCCCTAGCAAAGCTTGGAGCTAGGTCTCACCTCTTCTCTTTGTCCAGACAGTGGTAGCTGAAACTACTCCCCCATTTATTATTATCTAAATCCTTGCTGATGGCCTTGTCTGCTTGTTACTATGTGGTCACCTGTCTATGGTCTATGCTATGGGTGCATCCAAGATCAATAAAAGCTCGGTGAGGCCTCAGCACGGAGGAAGTCCTTCGGAAGTTGCTGCCTGGTCCCCCAATATTGTCAAATTATCTCGAGTCTTTTTCTCTCATTTGTTGTGCGGCTCCTCTTTCAGATACCGAACCATACTCCACAGGGGACGTGGAAGGAAACACTCAACATCTGGAGCCCGATGGGAAATCTGGAAGTGCAGGTCTCCCTGGAGCGCAAAAAGGAAGTTTTCACCGAAAAGGTGTGGAAAACTCACCGAAAAAACGTGAGGTTGATTCTACTGCATGCAATGCCCAGGATCAACTACAGAAGCCTGGGTCTGTAAGTACATTGGGATTCTTTTCTTAACCAGGCTAACAAATGCGGCAGGATTTGGCTTTAAAAAAGTAGATTCGGCTTTAAAACGGTATATTTGGCTTTTTAAAACTAAGAAACTTTATTATAGACTTTTGATTTGCATGTTTAAAGTGTTAAAATTTTAGAAGGTAATCTTTTATAGTTTTTGCATGTTATAATAGAACTTAAACTTTGTTGTTCTTGAAAAAGGTACTCTTAGATCAGGCTGAAAAAAGAGTGCCATGGTCATCTTAATGTGTTTTCTTATCCAAATTAAAATCTTAATTTGTATTTGGAATCTATCAGTAATAAGAAATGAAACCCCGCTGCTGAATCTCTCTCTGGTTTGGGAGATTCAAAGGTGGCAGGAGAACGCAGAGCTATAAGCTCTCCCGCAATGAGATTACTTAATGTTCTGTTTAAAAACTACCTGAGGATATGATGGGAAGTGCAAAATATAGCCAATGTCACCTTGGGTGCTAGCTATTACTTTGGAAAGAGAAAAAGGAAAAAAAAAACACAAAACTTTAAAATCTGTTTTTCTATTAAGCATAACTTTGGGAACAAATACTCCATCTGAGTCATTTCCTAAAGCAGGATGTGGTGGAAAGGAAAAGGGAGCACATGGAGATCAAATATGGACGCCTCCTCTAATTTAAAGTCTCCTTCTCATAATTGAAAAGTTTTACAAAAATTTAAAATGCGTCTGGGATTTCTGTTCACCTGTAAAGAGAAAACTTGGCTTGGAACTAATCCGCTCCTGTTCCTGTTAGGTTAGGTGGCTCAGGAGCCTGCGCAAGAAATAGAGTCCAGTGAATCAGAAAAGAAAGGAAAGGAAAAGGTTTATTCTGCATCCCCTGGAGACCCAGGTACCCCCAGGACAGAGCATGTGGATTCAAGCCAACAGGGAGGGGTCCCTTTTTTTATACTGCAGTTGGGTGAGTGGCGGGGACATGAGCTGAGGTATTCAGTTGAGGAAGTTTCAGCTGCAGGGGGTCATGGAGAAGCCAGTATCTGTGTCTGGCCAGTTGACCTGTGAAAATTCCAGGGGAAGTCCCTTTTCTCATTACATGTCTGCATGTATCTGATCCTGGGCTCTCTCTGACCTAACATCCCTGCCTTTTGGTGATGAGGGGGGGGGGCGACACTTTCTAGCTACTTCCAGCTTACAACAGGCAAGGAGGGGGCGGGATTTAAAGGCCAGGGTTAGGCAGAGGCAGATTGGGGGGCAGCCAAGCATAGGGATGGAGCAGGAGCTGATTCACAGTCACCCGTGACATCTCCATTATCCGGGAGTGGATGAACTTGAGGAGGCAGGGGGCTAGGAGAAAAAAAGACACAGATGAGAATCAGGGGCCCTATCATGGGTAGGACCCAGGTAGCTAAGGAGCTTTGGAACTATCAGGAAGGAGAGTTGTCCTGGAAGTGTCCTGCATGTAGTTCTTCACTCAGCTTAGTCAGGGTCTGTACATTTACGTTTTGCTCCACTACTCTGGACTCATTGATGCAGTAACAGCATTCTTCCTGAAGGAATATGCATGTTCCTCTTTTTTCTGCAGTCAGAAGGTCTGAGGCGATCTGGTTCCGTAGGGCTACTTGGGCTACTGATGTCACTTACTGCTGTAGGGAGGCTAAAATAGGCGGTAGTAGACTCCAGGGCTAACTGGAGCTTACCATTAAAGTACTGAGCAGTGACCAGACTATTTACAAGGGGCCCCCAGTGAGGCCTACTGAGGCAGCAATACTCACCCCTAAAATGACAGGGAGGAAGGCAGCCCGGAGGGTCCAAGGATGAGATGGAGGGAGCAACCATTGAGCTCCGACTCTCCATACAAGGTTAGTTGGGGAATTACTGTGACCACGAAGCAAGGCCCGGGGTCAGAGTAGTTCATGCAGTTCCTTAAGGTGCCGTTGCACCAAAAGAAGGTACCTGGGCTGGCCTTGGTGAGACTGGCTGCGGTGTGGTATGACAGTCTCTCCCCTGGCAACCCCATAGGTGTTGACATCTTGATTACATCTCTCTGGGTTCCGCTGATTGTAAGCAAAACAGACATAGGGTCAACCAGTATTGGACACTGACTGGATGTTGACAGCCATCTGGATCTTTGTCTGAATTCCGAACAGACGGCAGTCCTGAGATCCTACTTGCCGGGTGACATGTTTGCAGTCTGGTAGTAGGTTTCACTGACCTTGAACCTCCACACATAAGTGGGTGGAAGTGGGTGTATATTGCTCAGGGCCGGGAGGAGAAGGAAGGAGGAGGGGAGGGCAGTTAAAACAGAACTTAGTGGGGCCCAACACCTTACATTTATAGAAGTCATGCTGCTCCGGGGTCTCTTTAGTTTGGAGAGGCGGTGCCAGGACAGGTCGTCAAGCTGGGGTTGTCAAGCAGCTTGGCCGCAGTGGGGGCTGTGAGGATTACAGTGTGAAGTCCTGTCCACCTAGGCTCCAAGGCTTGTGGTTGTGGTTCTTAAGGAGGACCGAGTCACCAGGGTGAAGGGCTGGTCTTGGGAGTCTTGGTCGGTCGGCTCTGGCTTGGGCAGAAACCTGAGCAATTGCCTGGTTAAAGACAGATATGGGAGATAAGTACCCAGGGGAGGGGGATCGGAAAGAAGACAGTGGTTGAGCAAGAAGAGTCAAAAGGGCTCAAGAAAATGGGGCTTCTTGGTATAGTCGGAGTTTGGTCAGGGCCATGGGCAGGAGGTCCGGCCAGGAGCTGTGAATTTCTAGAGAGAGTTTAGTTAGAGGGTTCAATAGGTTGGAATTGAGTGGCTATGATGAGAGTTTGAGCCAATGACAGAAATCCAGCAGGATGTAGAGGAGGAGGGATTCATGTTCGAGAGTAGATGGAAAGTTGTGTTGATGAGAGTGGGCATAGGAGTAGGTCCAGGGTTCGTAAATAGAGAGTGACACTAGAGGATTTCCCATCCCAGACAGTAGAATTGATGACTCCCTCATCATCCCATGTCCGTTTCACCTGAAAATATGAAAAACCTGAGCAAAATTGTAGGGTCCCTTGTCAGGTAAGAGCCTGTGAGGAATGATGGGTCATCCGGTCCTGGATGGTGTCCCCGAAGAAGATGGTGGGAGGCACTCGGTGAGCCTGAGAGATGTAGGTATTGCAGTGAAAGCGGGAGAAAATGTTAGAATGCGCTGATATCCAAGGGAAAATGGAAGGAGCAGTGGAAGCCAGAGACCTGGATATGAGGCTGGAGAAAAGGCGGGGAGGGAGGGAGCAGGTTGCGCAGCCTATTCCCAGGCCTCTAGCCGCTTGGATTTTAAAGTTGCTGCATTTTTCCTTTGTGAAGGGTGGAGGGGGATGGGGTGAGGTCAGAGCAGTTTTCAGTTCAGAGGAAGGGACAGTTGTGGAGGAGAGAAGAAGAAAAGGCGTTCACAGCGAAGACTGAGTTAGGCAAAGACTGAGCTAGGCAAAGACTGAGCTAGGCTACTGAGGTCTGGGACAACAGGGCCCCATGACGGGATGCATGGCAGTGGAGGATCGGTGTCCCTGTAAAGGGAGGGGTCCAGGAGTGGAAGGATCAGGGAAGATGAACGGCTCAGAGTGATCTGCAGAGTGGCAACTAGGATTGTGAGGATGTCTCGTCCTAACAGGGGCATGGGGCATGCTATCATCAAGGAGGTAGGAAAGGGGTCCTGTGGCCAGACGGCAGGTGGATTTGCCGTCAATATACATGTCCGAGATCTTGGAAGGATAAAGGGGCCCTAAAAAGGATGGCAGGACAGAGAAGGCAGCCCTCATGTCAACGGGGAAGGTGACCTACTACCTTCATTGTGACCCGAGGCTCAGCGAGGGTGATTGGAGTCATCGAGGCTGGGCTTCTTCAATCTTCAGCCAGTTCCAACATGGCCAGCAGGTGGGTCTTGGCCTGGAAGGGTGTCCCCCCTACACTGAGGCATAGAAGGCCCACCACTTTTTCCATGGCAGTCACTTTTCCAATGACCATTTTGACCGCATGCAGGGCAGGGCTTGGTCGGAGCTTGGGGCCAGGGGCACTGCATTGCCCAGTGGCCTTCATTTCCGCATTTGAAGCATTCTCTGGTGGCATTCCTTTCAGTGCACCCCCACCGCTCAAAGCCCCATTATGGCCATGGCGGATGCAGTCAACCTCAGGGCCACAACTAAGGCATGACTGCAGGTCTACTTCCTGTTGAAGGCAGGCCTCCCATTCTGACTGTGCCTGCTCCTCCAGGGCATTAAGAACCTTCAAGACCATTTTTCATTGGACCTCGGACCTGGGTTTGAAGACTAATAAAGACCTTAAAGGTGGGGATAGAGATTGGGGGGCATAGATTCAGACTATGCCCTCAGTTCCTGGACTGGACTATGGCAGGGGTAGAATGGGCGCAGAAATGGAAGAGGCTGTTTTGGAACTGAGGTTCTTAGGATTTGGGCTCTAGGGGAGAAGGAAGCTTCTCTTTAAGAGGATCTGAAGAGAGCACAGCTGTAACCTCTCGCAAAGGGAACTGGCCGGCCACATTCCTGGCAGGGTACGGAGAGGCCATCTCTGATGTGGCCTCATTTTATGGATAGAGATGCCTGCGCGCAGGCGGCCACATGGGACCAGTACGGGGGCGGGGCGGGACTCACTGCTGATGCTGCCAAACTGGGAAAAGTTGCTGAGCTGAAGAGATGAGGTCCTTATGGGTCCAGAGCCACTAGGAGGGAGAGGCGGGCACCCCAAGCCGTGGAGGGATGGCCAAAGGGAGTGCTCGCGCCACCCAAGTATCAAGGCACCAAATGTTAGGTTAGGGCTCAGGAGACAGCGCGAGAAATAGAGTCCAGTCAATCAGAAAAGAAATGAACGGAAAAGGTTTATTCGGCATCCCCGGGAGACCCACGTACTCCCAGGACAGGGCACGTGGATTCACGCCAACACAGAGGGGGGTACTTTTTTTATACTGCAGTTGGGTGAGGGGCGGAGACATGAGCTGAGGTATTCAGTTGAGGAAGTTTCAGCTGCAGGGTGTCGTTGAGAAGCCAGTATCTGTATCTGGCATGTTGACCTGTGAGAAATTCCAGGGAAGTCCATTGTTTCATTACATGTCTGCATGTATCCGATCCTGGGCTCTCTCCGACCTAACAGTTGTGATTTTGGACATTTAGATAGAGTTTTGAGCTGGAATTTCTTTACAAATGAGCAGAATAAAACCCAAGACTGGTTATTTCCTAAAGAAAATGGCGAATTTGACCCATGGTAGAAATTCTAGCAACAAGATTGGTATTTTTCCATAATAATGTTAATGAAGCCTATTCCAAAGCTAACTTTAAGACCTCTACAAGGAAAATCAGTAAAATTGTCTCTGTTACAACAATTTGCTAAATTAATTGCCTTGAAATAATTGAATTTGAATCTCAAAAATTATTAAAATGTCTTATTATAAAATTCTAAGTAGCCCAGTAATAAAACAGCCCTTTGTTTATTGAAAAGGCTGGCCAAAACATTTCTAATGAGAAAAGGGGCTAGTTGCTTCCCACCTGTAGCAAATTCTTAAAGAATGTGGTCAATTTACATCTGATTGGTCAAGGGTAGGCCAAACCTGTTCTTCCAGGGAAAACAGGCCCCCCCTTTCTCCCCCAGGCCAATTTTGAACCTTCCCACCTTCAAGCAAGGGTCAGGAAACAATGTAGCTACAACCTTGTTTCTTGATCTTCCCTAGAGGAAAAAATTATGGACCTTTTAAAATCAAAGGCTGGGCCAGGCCTGCCTTGCCAGCCTCAAATGTGGTTTTCCAAAGCTGCTGGGAAATTTAAGACCTTGGAGTTTATACCTAGGTTTCTTGAAGTGACATAATACTGAATTAAATGAGATCTGAGTATTCCTTGTACAAAATCTAGAGGACAGTATTAAATCTGTTGGTTGATTCTGTCTTGCATTTTTAAAGTTTAGTCTTAATGTTACTGATTGAGAAATACTGAATATTTGACTTGAAAGTAAAGATTTTAAGATTTGGATTGAATTGGGAAAAATTGTATGATTATAATAGCTAAATGCTTAAAAACTATTTTATTTTTGAGAAAATAATTTTTGTTTTCTCTGAAAAAATTAGAATTCAAAATATGTTGCTTATTGATGTGATTAAAAACAGAGGATTAATTTTTTAGCTCTCAACTGAAATTTTTAATACAAAAACCAGTTTAAATTTGATTAATATTCTTTAAGATAATTATAAAGGGTATAAACAGCTAATGAGATTTTGGTTGTCTACAATATAATGTTGGTCATCTATCTTTTATGGGTTTTGGTTTGCTCTGTCAAAGAACAGTGTAGACAGCCGCCCGTTTGAGCTGTGTGACTTGTCAGCCGCCATGTTGGCCGCATGGCTCACTGCGTCCCTGGGTCCACCATCTTGAAACAACAAAGGCCCCGCCCTCTGATTTAACCAATCACAAAAGGAATGTCTGCTCACTGAGGCAGGATGGGATTTCAGGGGCGGAGTTTTAAGGCGGAGGTTTACTGTGGAAATGGGGATGGGGCAGAAAGTGTGCTTGCCTCTCAGATTTATTTAATACTATTTTTAAGAAAATATTTTTAATACTTAATAAATTAGCAATCATGGTCTTAATATAATTACAGTGGTATGATAGACCAATATTTTAAGCAGTTGGCTTCATGAGGGCCGACAATAGAGCTCATATTTCTTAAAAGGCTTGTAGATACATTTTTAAAAGATATCTTAAATTCTCAGTAGAACCACAGTTATGCGTATATCATAAACAAATTAAGAGTAATTGATTCCATGGTCAAGACTAGATCCTACTATGTTGAGAACTGTTGAAAAAGTGTTGAACATGTTTTAATTAGATATGTTTTTGGAAGTTTTTCCTGAATGCAATATTTCAAAATATAAAATGCTTGCTTTCATAAAGAATTTCTGCCAAATAAAGAAAGAATTGATTTATTAGTAGCAAAGTCTTTATTTAACCTAGCAATGTCTTTCATTTAAAAGCTCCTCACCGCTGCATTTTAAATTAGGTTGGAAGTGAAGCAGGGTTTGCATGTCGTGTGTCAAAATAAAACTTTACTAAATGTGGGAAACTGATATAGGGTTAAGCCTCCGACTGACCTGCTGGCAAAGTCATAAACAATTCCCAGCTTGGAGAGCACAGTCCTCTTAGCATAATTAGGCTTGACCTTATAACACTCCCTACATCTTATCTGGGAAGCTAAGGGGCTGAGGAAGTGCAAGAAGTATAACCATGGTCTAAACAAGTGAAACTCACAAGAACAGTGTAACTTTGGTAACCACTACCTTGTTTCCACTAAGTATAAAAAGCTTGGTGAGGCCTGAGCACAGGGAAGTCCTTCCTCTTGAGTTGGACTTGCCACCTGGTCCCCCAATATTCCAAATTATCTCTTGTCTTTTCTTTTTCATTTGTTGTGTGGCTCCTCTTCCAGACCCGAACCCTGAACCACACAGGACGTGGAGGGAAACACTTACGACATCTGGCGCCGGATGGGTAATCTGGTAGTGCAGGTCTCGCTGGAGCGAGAAAAGGAAGTTTACACCGAAAAGGTGAGGAAAACTCACCGAAAAAAGGTTAGGGGAAGTCCACCGCACGCAATGCCCAGGATCAACTACAGAAGCCCGGGTCTGTAAGTAACTGGGAACGTTTTCTTAACCAGGCTAACAAACGGGGAAGGATTTGGATTTAAGAAAGTAGATTCGGCTTTTAAAAAGGTATATTTGGCTTTTAAAAACTAAAAAAAAAACAACTGTATTATGTGCTTTGGATTTGCATGTTTAAAGTGTTAAAATTTTAGAAGGTAATCTCTTACGGTTTTTGCATGTTATTACAGAACATAACCTTTGCTTTTCTTGAAAAAGGTACATTAGATATTGAATGCTTGCAAAAAAGTTAGAACTTGAAAAAAGGTCAGCAGCAGGGAAAAACTTGCCTCCAAACTGTTTTTCCTTGTGAAACACAGTATTTCATTTGCTAGAGCCTTTGAGAGATGCCAAGGAGGATAAATCTCCTCCCCTTGCTCCCTCCGCTCCTAAGGAGGACCAGAAAGAAAAGAAAAAATGGGAGGAATGGCTTTCATGGCTCCCTCCACCTCCATGTCCTAATCCTGAAATGTTTACTGCTCCGTTAATAGAATCACCTGTGCTAAAAGGCCAAAGTATAAAGAAATTGGAATATTAAAAGGTACTTTTTAAAATCAGGCTGAAAGAAAAAAGAGTGCCATGGTCACCTCAATGTGGTTTCCTGTTCAAATTAAAATCTTAATTTGTATTAGGAATCTAAAATCTGTAATAAGAAATTAAATTCCGCTACCGAATCCACCTCTGGTGTGGAGATATTCAAAGGTGGCAGGAGAGGGCAGAGCTATAAGCTCTCCCGCAATGAGATTACTTAATGTATTGTTTAAAAATTACCGGAGAACATGTCGGGAAGTGCAAAGTTTGGCCAAGATAACCTTGGGTGCTAGCCATAACTTTGGAAAGCGAAAAAGGAAAAAATTTAAAATGTCTTTTTCTATTAAGCATGACTTTGGGAAAAATATGCCCTCTGAGTCATTTGCTGAAACTTCCCCCAAGTCAGGATGTGGGGAAAGCAATGAAGGGAGCACATGGCGATCCAATATGGATGCCGCCTCCCCAAGTATTCTAATTTAAACTCTTCTCGTGATTGAAAAGTTTTACAAAATTTAAAAATGCATCTGGGATTTCTGTGCACGTGTAAAGAGAAACTGGCTTGGAACTAAGGCGCGCATCGTCCGATTTGGGGCATTTAGATAGAGTTTTGAGCTGAAATCTCTTTCCAAATGTACAGAATGAAACCCAAGACTGATTATTTCCTAAGAAAAATGGCAAATTTTCCCCAAAGGAAAAAAGATGCTTGCTAGATTCTAGCAACAAGATTGGTATATTTCCATAATAAAGAACAGTTTTTAAATGCTAATGAAGGGTGTTAAAAAGTTAACTTCAAGGCCAAAAAGAAAATTCAGTAAAATTGTCTCTGTTACAAAAATTTGCTAAAGAGTATGCCTTAAAATAATAATTTGGATTTGAATCTCAAGAATTATTGAACTATATTAATTATAAAAATCTAAGTAGCCCAGGTAAAGGACGGTTAAGCTCTTTAATTAAGGCTGGCTTCCCAAGGCAATTTCTAATGGAGGAAGGGCTAGCCTCCCTTCCCCCAACAGAACAAGCAGGTAGACCAAAAATTTCCTGCCAGTGGCAACTCATAAAGACAGGCTTGCTTCCCAGTTTCCCATCCTTGGGAGCAATGGCAGCCTAGGGCTTTGGGAGTTTGCTAAATTGCTAAATCTGCCTCATGAAAAATCCAGAGGACAGAATTAAATCTGTTGGTTGATTATGTCTTGCATTTTTGAAGTTTATTCTTAAAAATGTTATTGATTGAGAAATGCTAAATATTTAACTTGCCAGCTAAGAATTTAAAGATCTGGTTAAATAAATTGGGAGAAATCATATAATTATAGTAAAATTTCAACATTTGTCTAATTGAAAAAAGAGGGTAAATTCTGTGATCCCATCCAAAATTTTTATATGCTAAGATCAGTTTTAATTTAATTGATATCTCTTAATAATTATAAAAGGTATATAATCTTTAAATCATATATACACATATATATTTGATGGTCTTTCAAGTTGGATTTCAAAACTATAACCAAGGAATGACTTTGGGACATTTCACGGGCCCTGAAATGTTTTCAAAAGGTTATTTTCTCTTCTTAAAAGATTTTTTAATAAAGCCAATTTAATATACTTGAAATCACAGGGAAGGCTTTATCAAATATAAATTAATATATTTTAAGTTTTTGCCTTTAAGAAAGGGCAAAACAAGTTATTTTGTTGGGTATTTCTTAAAATGGAGCAGAATTTTAAGATGTAATTTAAAAATAGCAAAAGCTCCTTGCCGCTGCATTTTAAATTAGGCTGCAGGTGGGACAGCATTTGCACCTTGTGAATCAGACATAAAACTTTACTAAATTTACTAACTGTACCTACTATAAGAAGCCAGTATCTTTGTAAGCAATTGAATCCTAGTAAAGTAAAATTCTTCTAAAAAAGGTTACCGAAGGCTTCCCATGATCCTTCTGTTTATGCGAATAAGCCGAAAGAGAATGCTGTTTAAAAATATTATCTTAAATTTAATGAAAAGGAGAAATTTTAAAATTTTGAAATATTTTCCACTAATATTTATAGGATACTCTAATGATTTGCTGTTAAAATACCAAATCTGAAAGTACAGTCACAATAAATGTTTAATGATTTTGACTTGAAATACATGGCCTTGCGGCACTATCAGTCAACATCCAGGAAATAACCCTGTAGGTTACTTAGTGTAAAAGAAAAAGATTTCTTTTTAAATTGAAGTTTTCCAAGTCTAACCCAGCAGGAGGACGAGTCAGACAACAAACAGTCTGGAGACCACCTGGGGCATGGTAAAGAAGACTGTACAGAGAACGTCTTTCTTGCCATGCTAGCAGTAATCATCTGTACGGTAATATTACCTAGGGCAAATGTGTGAGTATTTCAGACTTATACTCCTGACCCTTCATGGGTAAGAACCCTTATGTGGGCTGATCCTTCCAGGAGGACCACAGGTGGGGCAAGGAAGCATATGGACAAGGTATTATTACACAGTTGTTGCCACCCAGCTTCCCTTTTGTATGACTCTGAATCAAGCCACTGCTCCTTGTGTGTAAAATTAAGAGAAGTTTTTGGCCAGCCTGGACCCCAAAGATCGGGGAAGAAACGGCTCAAGTACATGTATTATCGCTACTTGCTCTGGGGAAAGGTGCAGAAAATATAAGTGTGCTAAGGCACCGCCCCCCCCCACTAAGCCTTTACGTCAATGGTCTTATGTATAGAATCCCACTGAGGAAGAAGTTAATTGGCAAGATTGTTATAGTAATTATCCTACCACCAGCAAACTTAATAATTTTTTTTTCTTTATAGACTGGAGCCCTTATGGTTCTCTATATAGTAACAACCGCACCCCTAAATGGAAAGGGAATGCATCCTATGTATATGTTAAAGAAAATCACTCCATCTCATGGAGGAGACTTTGTTGGTCCTCAATTACAACATGACAACTGGCCTCTACAAAGCACGCAGTGGAAATTAGCTGCTGCGCTTGCACCTATACAATGGTATAGTTTCAATTATAGCTCAAATAGTTCCATTTTTGCTTTACGAGGAACTCTCAATAAGACAGTGTTTGCTAGTGCCTGTGTGTTTGATCTGTTTGTGCTCTGATCAGGCCCCATTCAGATGCATCTTAATGTTACAAGCCATCTGTATGAGGTGTCATGCACAGCTTGTACATTATCCCGTTGTATCAATTCTACTGTTCAAAAAAAACTTACTCATGATTTTAAAACAACCAGCTTTTGCTTGGGTTCCCACTAACTTAACTGAACCATGGGAATCTCATTAAACCTACAAACTATTGCATGATCTAGTAAAAAATCTTAAAAAGACAAAAAAGATTTTTTGGAATGTTAATTGCAGGAATCTTTGCCCTTGTAACGTTACTTACTTCTGTGGGCATTGCTGTTTCATCTATGGTACAGACTGTTCAGACCTCTCATTTCGTACAGCAGGCCAAAGAAAATGTAACTAAGAGCTTGTCTATACAAAAATAAATTAACAGCCAGTTTAAAATTGAATTGCCATGGCCTAGAAAATATAATATCCTTACATGATATTATTCTACAATGTCATTATTGTACATTTATCCCAAACAAATTTACAAATGAATTTGAATGTTTTACATGAAGGGATTTATTCCTTTCCACTGTGCAGAGGGTCTCCTGGGGAAGGCACTTAAGCATTCTGTATTGACCTATCTTGACTTTTTTTGTCAAGAGGAATCCAATTGCCTCCAGCTGTTACCTGAGCTCTCTGTTCAAGCTGGGATCATGAAAAGCTGGTACCATGGATCTGTCTCTTTCCCAATGGCGTAAGCTGGGCCCTCTCTGGAGAAGAAACCTGGGTTGCCTATGATCAATGCCGGGGCCCCGCCAGCAGGCGAGGGGACCCAAAGGCAGTTGCTGGGCATGGAGGCCAGAGGGACATAGGCTATCAAGGAGACAGAACTGAACCTCACATCACACTACTTGGCCCAGAGATAGCTGGTAGTCAACAACGGGTAAGATGTGGGACAACCTAAGACAGGCACAGCTGGGGTCCAGTAGGAGAAAACTTGGGGTGCAACAAAGGTGGGGCACAGATCCTCATCCCCCCACCAATGGTGCACGGGCTTGAACACTTGGCCCTTCTGAGGAAGGTCTCCTGTCCCCATGGCTGCTTCTTGCTTCCCATGCCCAGCGCAGATCAGGAACCAAATAGAAGAGATTTGGTCCAGCTGAAATCAGTACCCAGAAAAACGGAGTCTTGGCTAACAGACCCTATGTCTAAATCTAGCCTAACAACAGGAATGCTCAGAGCCTTCACAAGGATGTAAAGTGATCCTTTAAATTAATATTTACAGTGTAAATTAAGATTATTGTTAAAATATTAAATTTGACAGCAAAATAGTTTTCAAATTAATTAAATTTGGCTAACTTGAAATAAGTAATTATTCAAAAAGTATTAACAAAAATGTTCATGGTAAACATGTTATGAACCTAAAGCATGTTCAGGTTCATTTTTTTGTATGCAAAAAATTAATATTTAAAGCTATCTAGACTACATTATAAAATTTCCAAGAAGTCTCCTAAAAAAAAAAAAGGGGGGGGGATAGTGGAAAAATATAGTGGAAGAATACCATGTAAGGAAATAGATCCTGTAACTAAATTGCATTTAGAGGAAAAAATTTTTTTCGTTTATAATGCTAATAGTGAGACACCCAGAAAAACCACACATTAGGCCAGGGTAGGCCAGGGAAAGATCATGTTAAAGAAAAGACCCCAAGTAAGGTTTTTTTTTTTTTCTTTAACCTTTGGTCGAGAATGTGTTTGTATATTTTCAGAGAACAGCTCCAAGACCATGTGGAATCCTGCAACAAGGGATCCCGGAGAGAAACTGACCAGATTGCTCCAGCCACAAAGACAGGAGAGACAGTTCAGAGATGGAAATGTTGGAAGACGTCTTGCCATGCTAGCAGTCAGCAACTGTGCATCACGGCAGGTTGCCCAGGATCAAACCAGAGAGGGTCGAACCTGCATTGCCACCATTTGTCCACCATCCAGAACTGAAATATCATTGCTGACATGTACACATAAGGAACTGTTGGACATTGAAACTTGGACTGAGAATTGTTGGACATTGAAATCGGGACTTAAAACATTTTTTGTCCTTGAAATGTTATGCTTAAGTTTTAAAATGTTTTGGGTTACGGATTGGCATTGTTATTGTTTTAATAGCCAGAGTTTTGTTCTTGGTGTGTAAGTTATAGTAGCTTAATAATAAAAAAAAGGGTGAGATGTGGGAAACTGATATAGGGTTAAGCCTCCGACTGACCTGCTGGCAAAGTCATAAACAATTCCCAGCTTGGAGAGCACAGTCCTCTTAGCATAATTAGGCTTGATCTTATAACACTCCCTAGATCTTATCTGGGAAGCTAAGGGGCTGAGGAAGTGCAGGAAGTGTAACCATGGTGTAAACAAGTGAAACTCACAAGAACAGTGTAACTTTGGTAAACACTACCTTGTTTACCACTCAGTATAAAAAGCTTGGTGAGGCCTGAGCACAGGGAAGTCCTTCCTCCTGAGTTGGACTTGCCACCTGGTCCCCCAATATTCCCAAATTATCTCTTGTCTTTTCTTTTTCATTTGTTGTACAGCTCCTCTTCCAGACCCGAACCCTGAACCACACAGGACATGGAGGGAAACACTTACGACAACTAAATTTACTAATCTTTGTAAGAAATAGAATCCTAGTAAAGTAAAATTCTTCTAAAAAGTTACTGAAGACTTCCCATGATCCCTCTGTATATGCAAATAAGCCAAAGGGTATACTCTTTAAAAATATGATTGCTAACATTTACAGATTGTTGTTAAAATACTAAATCTGATTAGTCACCATAAATGAAAAATCACTTGAAATATATAGCTATGCTACAGTATTTGTTAAAATCTCAAAAGGCAACCATGTTCCTTACATTTGTTGCTTGTGTGAGAAAGAAAACTGTCGGGAAGAAATAAAAAGAGGTTTCCTTCAGAAGTCTAACTAAAATTAAAAATCAATATATTGGGCCTCATAAGCTAAATTAAATAATTTGTGTTTTGCCTCCTTAAACAAAGTTTATGTAAATTTACTTAAAGACTAATACCAGAAATTTAATTAATGTCATTTACTGTCCATAAATTAGGACAAGTAAAGTTACAAGAATAAATGTTATTACAAACTGACTTAAATCAGCAAATTGGGCTAAGTGGATATTCAGGGGAACTTAGCTGTCACCTATTAAAATATAAACTACTACAATTTTTAAATAAGTCCTCCATCATTATACCAAAAATACTGGGCAGGAACCAATTCCTGGAGCTTTAACTGTTTTTACTGATGGGTCATCTAATGGGAAAGTTGCCTATCATACTATAAATTGTGACTGAGTCATACTGACCAGTCATACTTCTGTGCAAAGAATTGAGTTAGAAGCTATTAAGGCAGCGTTGCATGATTTCCAACAGCCTGTTAACATAATTTCTGATTCCTCTTATGCTTCGGGCCTAGTGAATAGAATTGAAACTGCCCCCTTGAAATGGCTTAGTGACCAAAGTTTATTCTTACTATTTAAGTAAGTTCAACAGATTGTACAGCAGACAACATACCCTTTTAATATCACCCACATCAGGGCTCACAGCATATTACCTGGCCCATTAACTAAGGGAAATGCACATGCTGATCAATGGGTTGCTTTATTAAAAGAGGCTTCAGAGTCTCATCAGCTTTTAAAAATCCCAACTTGAAAATCAAAAAAGGGGGATGATGGAGAAATCACCTTCGGGTAGGCTGCACCTAGCTTTACTTACTCTAAATTTTTTCACTTGCAATGCTGATGGAAAGACACCTATGGAGCTACATTGGTGTCAGAATAAAACAAAAGAAAATGGTCTAGTTAAATGGAAGGATCCCGAATCTGGTTTATGGAAGTGACCTGACCCATTATTTAGCTTTGGCAGAGGGTACGCTTGTATATTCCCAGAGAATTTTTCCAAACCCGTATGGATTCCTGCTAGAAATATTAAACTGAATCAGGAATCTAGCCAGACTGAAGATGTTGCACCTGGAGCCATAACATGTAGCTGTAAACAATCAACTACCTCGGCCACAGAGAGCAGTGACTCCAAGCAGTCCACTGAAGAGAAGGAACAGGAGGAAGACAAACCAGACAATCAAAAGCCCAGAGACCACCTGGTACACGGTAAAGTGAAGTATGGTAACAATTAATTCAGATAAAAACTATAGTTTCATACTGGTCTTAGAAGGCACATTTTTCCTTTACCTGGGTAGGACAGCATAGCTATCCCAAAGTCAGAGGGCTCCAGTCAGTGTGTCAAGTCAGTGCTCTGGAGACCCAGAACTGTAATTCAGATAGCACGCGGTCTCTGCTTCTGTAAATTGCTTTTTTTGTTTGTTTGTTTGCTAACTAGGTTCCTCATTTGAAACCTGGCGACAGTCATTTTAAAATTAAGTTGTCATGACCTAGAGCAAAGAATATTCTAACATGGTATTATTCTACAAGTTTTATTAATAATTTTTGATGCTTTACAACAGTATATTGTGCATTTATCCCAAACAAATTTAAAAATGAATTTGGATGTTTTACATGGAGGGATTTATTCCTTTCCACTGTGTGGAGGGCCTCCTGGGGAAGGCACTTAAGCATTCTGTATTGACCTATCTTGACTTTTTTTGTCAAGAGGAATCCAATTGCCTTCAGCTGTTACCTGAGCTCTCTGTTCAAGCTGGGATCATGAAAAGCTGGTACCATGGATCTGTCTCTTTCCCAATGGCGTAAGCTGGGCCCTCTCTGGAGAAGAAACCTGGGTTCCCTATGATCAATGCCGGGTCCCCGCCAGCAGGCGGGGGGATCCAAAGGCAGTTGCTGGGCATGGAGGCCAGAGGGACACAGGTTAACAAGGATACAGAACTGAACCTCTAAGCACCCTACTTGGCCCAGAGATGGTTGAAAGTCAAAGACGGGTAAGACCCCAAAGCGTCGGGCGACCTAAGACAGGCACAGCCGGGGGCCAGGAGGAGAAAACATTGGGTGCAACAAAGGAGGGGCACAGACCCCACTCCCCAATGGTGCACGGGCTTGACACTCGCCCCTTCTGAGGAACGTCTCCTGTCCCCATGGCTGCTTCTTGCTTCCCATGCCCAGCCCAGATCAGGAACCAAATAACAGAAGAGATTTGGTCCAGCTGAAAGCAGAATCCAGATAAACGGAGGCTTGGCTAACAGACCCTATGTCTAAATCTAGCCTAACATCAGGAATGCTCAGAGCCTTCACAAGGATGTAAAGTGATCCTCTTCATTAATATTTAAAGGGAAAATTAAGATTATTGTTAAAATATTAAATTTGACAGCAAAATAGTTTTCAAATTAATTAAATTCAAGTTTACAAATTAATTACATTTGGCTAATTTGAAATAAGTAATTATTCAAAAAGTATTAACAAAAATTTTCATTTCATGGTAAACATGCTATGAACCTAAAGCATGTTCAGGTTCATTTTTTTTGTATGCAAAATATTAATATTTAAAGCTATCTAGACTGCATTATGAAATTTCCAAGAAGTCTCCTAATTAAATAAAAAAAGGGGGGGATAGTGGAACAATATCGTGGAAGAATACCATGTAAGGAAATAGATCCTGTAACTAAATTACATTTATAGAAAAAAAATTTTCGTTTATAATGCTAATAGTGAGACACCCAGAAAAAACACACATTATGCTAGGGTAGGCCAGGGAAAGATCATGTTAAACAAAAGACCCCAAGTAAGGTTTTTTTTTTTCCTTTAACATTTGGTCGAGAATATGTTTGTATACTTTCAGAGAACAGCTACAAGACCATGTGGATTCCTGTAACAACGGATCACAGAAAGCCAACCACAAAGACAGAAGAGACAGTTCAGAGATGGAGATGGTGGAAGACGCCTTGCCATGCTAGCAGTCAGCAGCTGTTCAGCACTGCAGGGTGCTCAGGAACAGACCAGAAAGGACCGGACCTGCATTTTCCACCATCCAGAACCAAGATTTCATTGCTGGCATGTACACTTGAACTTTTGGACATTGAAACATGGACTCATAACTTTAGGACATTGAAATTGGAACTTGATTATTTTTTAAAGAAAAAATAAGGGGGAGATGTGGGAAACTGTTTATTGCCTTCAATATCTGATAAGCATAGACAGAGAACTCCCCAAAACACCCCGAAGGCTGGGTGCCTTTGAAGCCCTAGCAAAACTCAGAGCTAGGCGCCACCCCTGTTTGTCCAGACAGTGGTAGCTGAAACTACTCCCCCATTTATTATTAAGTAAATCCTTGCTGAGGGGCTAGTGTGCTTATTACTAGGGGGTCACCTGCCTAAGGTCTATGCGAAGGGTGCATCCGAGATCAATAAAAGCTTGGTGAGTCCTGAGCACAAAGGAAGACCTTCGGGACTTGCCGACTGGTCCCCCAATATTGCAAAATTATCTTGTGTCGTTTTCTCTCCTTTGTTGTGCGGCTCCTCTTTCAGATACCGAACCCTACTCCACGTGGGACATGGAAGGAAACAATCAACACAAAACACAAGGATGGTTGAATGAACTGCAAGTCCAAAAGTGAATGTATGTTGGTATTGAGAGGGGGGGGGTAGGATGGATGCTCATGGTCGCATTCATGAGGAACTGGGCGTTTTGTTAGTGCTGGCAGTGTATAATAGAGAATTTGAATTATTTTTTACATGGCAGACTATTGAATATTGTTAAACTATTGAAAGGATGGTCAGCTCGAGATGTGAAGTTTTATGCCACAACTGGTACAGTTTTACCTTTAACATCATCGTCTAGAACAGCATTGTTGGATATTGGAGATACTGAGGAAGTGAGGTGTGACTCTATTTCACTTCTTGGGAGGAATCTAAGGAGGGAGCAGGCATGTGAGAAGTGAGAAGTGTAGATTTCTTTAATTGGGGCACCAGACAAGCCATTCCATACTGAGCCAGACACTTAGAATAAGGACAAGGAGAAGACTGAATGGGGATTTTATCCTCAACACTTTCTCATATTGGCAAGGAAGAAAAGAAGCTGATGTTTAATTAGGTTTGAATTGGGTGGGTGGGATGGATGATGGTGGTCGCAGTCATGAGGAACAGGGTGTTCTTTTAGTGCTGGCAGTGTATCATAATGAATTTGATTTCCTTTTTACATGGTAGACTATTTAATATTGTTAAACTATTTTTAGTATTCTCAGCTCAATATGTTAAGTTTGATGCCACAACTGGTACAGTTTATATTAAACAACTTGCTCTAGAACAGCAATGGTGGATATTGTTGATATTAGAGAAGTGAGGTTAAACTCTCTTTCACTGATGATTCACTTTATGTTACATTTCCACCATACCTAAGTAAGATATTAGTAATAACGGCAATTGGGTACGGTGAACATGAATATTATCTTCCCAATTTTTCTGTAAATCTGGAACTATTCTAAAACAAAATTTTTATTAAAACTACGCTCAAAATAATAGGAAATGGTAATATTTGAACATAGTGGAATGGACCACTGAAATGACTGTAGAGTTTAGAAAGTGGATTAGAGGAAACACCACCTCCCTGCCATATGCTGGACTATAGTGGAACTAAAGGAAGAGAGAGATAGGGAGAGGGAGAGAGAGAGAGAGAGAGAGAGAGAGAGAGAGAGAGAGAGAGAGAGAGAGAGAGAGAGAGAATGAGAGAGAGAGAGAGAGAGAGAGAGAGAGAGAGAGAGAGAGAGAGAGTAAACTGAGACAGAAGTCAGTTTGGGAAAAATTTTAGTAGTTAAGAGGAAGGTCTCAGTTCTATAACCAGAGTATCTGAAATTTCTGCATCCTCTGCAAACCCTGTCCCTCTTGGATGGTCAAGCTGAGGCTTTGTGATGTCATGCCACACCATGGCCAAACAGATTTGGGCAACCAGACCTGAAATGAGTGGCTCCTCATTAACCTAAAGATAATAAATAGAGGCCAGGAACTCTTTCAGTAGCGTCTGTTGCCTCAAGATAGCGAGACTTAATAAGACGATAGTGTAGACTAGTAGATATAAGGAATAAGACTACAAACCCAAGGATGGAAGAAGAAACTGCAAGGCCAAAATTGAATTTATGTTTGTATTGGGGTCAGGTGGGCTGGATGGTGGTGTTCACAGTCATGAGGAACAGGGTGTTGTGTTAGTGCTGACAGTGTATAGTAAAGTATTTGATTTCCGTTTTACATAGCAGACTATTGAATATAGCTAAACTATTGAAAGGATGGTCAGCTCAAGATCTGAAGTTTTATGCCGAAAATGGTCCAGTTTTTCCTTTAACAAATTGTTCTAGAACAGCATTGCTGGATATAGGAGATACTAGTGAAGGGAGGTTTCACTCTGACTGTTTCACTGATGATTCACTTCATGTTACATTTGCCCCATACATAAGTAAGATATTAGTAATAAGCGAAATTGGGAATGGTGTACGTGGTTATTATCTTCAAAATTTTTCTGTAAACCTGGAACTATTCAAAAATGAAACATCCATTAAAACAACACTCAAAATCCTAGAAATGGTAGCAACTGAACATAGTGGAATGGACCACTAAAATGACGGGGGCGTATGGAAATTGTATTAGAGGAAACACCACCTCCCTACCATATGCTGGACTATAATGGAACTAGGTGAAATGAGAGAGAGAGAGACTGTTTGAGTAAAATTTTAGGAGTTTAGAGGAAGGTCTCTCTTCTATAACCAGAGTGTCTGAGATTTCTGAATCCTCTGCCACTCCCACCCCTCCTTGAAGGTCAACCTGAGGCTTTGTGATGCCAAGCCACACCATGGCAAAAAACTGAATTTGGGCAACCAGAGCTGAAGTGAGTGGCTCCTCATTAACCTAAAGACTATATAGAGGCCAGGACCCTGTGAGTAGTGTCTGTTGCCTCAAGATAGCGAAAGTTAATAAGACAATGTTTTAGACTAGTAGAGATAAGGAATAAGACTCCAAACACAAAGATGGATGAAGAAACTGGAAGTCCAAAAGTGAAATTATGTTTGTGTTGGGGTGGGGTGGTGGGATGTATGGTGGTGGTCGCTGTCATGAGGATCAGGGTGTTGTGTTAGTGCTGGCAGTGTATAATAATGAATTTGATTTCCTTTTCACATGGCTGTCTATTGAATATTGTTAAACTATTGAAAGGATGGTCAGGTCCAGATTTCAAGTTTTATGCCACTTCTCATCCAGATTTTTCATTAACCACTTGGTCTAGAACAGCATTGCTGGATACTGGACATACTAGAGAAGTGAGGTTTCACTCTGTTTCACTGATATTTCACTTCATGTTACATTTGCCCCATTCATAAGTAAGCTATTCATAATAAGGGAAATTGGGTATGGTGTACATGGTTATTATCTTCACAATTTTTCTGTAAATATGGTCATATTCTAAAATAAAACATCCATTAAAACAACACTCAAAATCCTAGGAAACGTTAATATCTGAATATAGTCTAATGGACAACTGAAATGACGGTGGAGTATCAGAATTGTCTTAGAGGAAACACCACCTCCCTGCCTATGCTGAAATATAATGGAAGTAGAGGAAATTAGAGAGAGAGAGAGAGAGGTCAGTTTGGGAAAAATTTTAGGAGTTAAGAGGAAAGTCTCTGTTCTATAGCAAGAGTGTCTGAGATTTCTGCATCCTTTTCCCCCCCTGCCATTCCTGGTCAGTCAAAATGTGGATTTGTGATGTCAAGGCACACAATGGCAACCACTTACTATTGGCAACCAGAGCTGAAGTAAGTGGCTCCTCATTAACTTAAAGAGTATATATAGAGGCCAGGACCATTTGAGTAGTGTCTGTTGCCTCAAGATAGCGAAACATAATAAGATGATACTGTAAACAAGTAGAGATAAGGAATAAGACTCCAAACACAAGGATGGATGAAGAAACTGCAAGTACAAAAGTGAATTCATGTATGTATTGCGGGAGGGGGTGGGATGGATTGTGGTGGTCGCAGTCATGAGGAACAGGGTGTTCTGTTAGAGCTAGCAGAGAATAATAATTAATTTGATTTCCTTTTTACACGGTAGACTATTGAATATTAAACTATTGAAAGAAAGGTCAGGTCAAGTCTGAAGTTATGTGCAAAAACTGGTCCAGTTGATCCATTAACAACATGGTCTAGAACAGCATTGCTGGATATTGGACATACGAGAGAAGTGAAGTTTCAATCTGTTTCACTGATGATTCACTTCATGTTACATATGCCCGATAATAAGTAAGATATTAGTAAAAGGGGAAATTGGGTATGGTGTACATGATTATTATCTTCACAAATGTTCTGTAAATCTAGAACTATTCTAAAATAAAACATCCATTAAAACAACACTCAAAATCCTAGGAAATGGTAGCAACTGCACATATTGGAATGTACCACTGAAATGACAGGGGAGTATGGGAATTGTCTTAGAGGAAACACCAACTCCCTGCCATATGCTGGACTATAATGGACCTAGAGGAAATGAGAGGGAGAGAGAGGACAGTTAGGGAAAAATTAAAGGAGTAAGATGGAGGTCTCTGTTCTATAACCAGAGTGTGTGAGATTTCTGCATCCTCTGCCACCCCCACCCCTGCTGGTTGGTCAAGCTGAGGCTTTGTGATGTCAAACCACACCATGGCAAACAGATTTGGGGCAGACAGGGCTAAAGTGAGTGGCTTCTCAATAACATATAAAGTATATATAGAGGCCAGGACAATTTGAGTAGTGTCTGTTGCCTAAGATAGCGAAACGTAATAAGACGATAGTCTAGACCAGTAGAGATAAGAAATAAGACTCCAAACACAGGGATGGATGAAGAAACTGTAAGTGCAAAAGTCAATTTATGTTTGTATTGGGGGGGCGGTGTTATGGATTGATGTGGTGGCAGTAATGAGGAACAGGAAGTTGTGTTAGTGCTGGAAGTGTATAATAAAGAATTGGATTTCCTTTTTACATGGCAGATTATTGAATATTGTTAAACTATTGACAGGACGGTCAGCTCAAGATGTGAATATTTATGCCACAAGTGATTGAGTTTTTCCTTTAACATCATGGTCCAGAACAGTATTTTTGTATATTGGAGATACTAGAGAAGTGAGGTTTGACTCTGTTTCACTGATGAGGATGCATCTAAGGAGGGGGCAGGCATGTGAGAAGGGAGTAATGTAGATTTCTTTATTTGGGGCACGAGACAAGCCTATCCATACTGAGTCAGACAGTTAGCATAAGGACAAGGATAATTCTGAATGAGGATTTTATTCCCAACACTTTCTCATACTGACAAGGAAAAAAGAAGATGATGTTTACTTTAGGTTTGAATTGGGGCGGCCGGAAGGATGGTGATTTTCGTAGTCATGATGAACAGGGTGTTGTCAAAGTACTGGCAGTGTATAATAATGAATTTGATTTCCTTTTTACATGGTAGACTATTGAATATTGTTAACTATGGACAGGATGGTCGCTCAAGATCTGAAGTTTTATGCCGCAAATGGTCCAGGTTTTCCTTTAATAACTTGGTATAGAAGCGCATTACTGAATATTGGAGATGCTAGAGAAGTGAGTTTTCACTCTGTTTCACGGATGATTCACTTCATATTACATTTTCCCCCTAGTTAACTAAGATATTAGTAATAAAGGAAAATGGGTATGGTTTCCACGGTTATTATCTTCACAAATGTTCTGTAAATCTGGAACTATTCTAAAATAAAACAACCATTAAAACAACACTCAAAATCCTAGTAAATGGTAGCAACTGAACATAGTGGAAAGGACCACTGAAATGACGGGGGAGTATGGCAATTGTCTTGGGGGAAACACCACCTCCCTGCCATAGGATGGACTATAATGGAACTAGAGGAAATGAGAGAGAGAGGCAGGTCAGTTTGGGAAAAATTTTAGCAGTTAAGAGGAAGGTCTCTGTTCTATAACCAGAGTGTCTGATATTTCTGGATCCGCTGCCATCCCCGCCCCTCCTGGATGGTCAAGCTGAGTTTGTGATGTCAAGCCACACCATGGCAACCACTGATTTTGGGCAGTCAGAGCTGAAGTGTGTGGCTCCTAATTAACTTAAAAGTATATATAGATGCCAGGACATTTTGAGTAGTGTCTGTTGCCTCAAGATAGCGAAACTAAATAAGACGATATTGTAGACTAGTAGAGATAAGGAATAAGACTCCAAACACAAGCATGGATGAAGAAACTGCTAGTCCAACAGTGAACTTATGTTTGTATTGGGGGGTGGTGGGATTGATGGTGGTGGTCGCAGTCCTGAGGAACCTGGTGTTGTGTTAGTGCTGGCAGTGTATAATAAAGAATTTGATTTCCTTTTTACATGGCAGACTATTGAATATTGTTAAACTATTGAAACGATCATAAGCTCAAGACCTGAAAGTTTATGCCACAACTGGTCCAGTTTTTCCTTTAACAACTTGGTCTAGAACAGCATTGCTGGATATTGGAGATACTAGGGAAGTGAGGTTTCACTCAAACTGTTTCACTGCTGTTTCACTGCATGTTACATTTACTCCATACATAAGTAATTCATTAGTAATAAGGGAAATTGTGTTGGTGTACATGGTTATTAACTTCACAACTTTTCTTTAAATCTGGAACTCTTCTAAAATAAAACATCCATTAAAACAACACTCAAAATCCTAGGAAATGGTAGCAACTGAACATAGTGGAATGGACCACTGAAATGACGGGGGAGTATGGGAATTGTCTTAGAAGAAACACCAACTCCCTGCCATATGCTGGACTATAATGGAACTAGAGGAAATGAGAGGGAGGGAGAGGACAGTTAGGGAAAAATTTAAGGAGTAAGATGAAGGTCTCTGTTCTATAACCAGAATGTCTGAGATTTCTGCATCCTCTGCCACGCCCGCCCCTCCTGGTTGGTCAAGTTGAGGAATTGTGATGTCAAGCCATACCATGGCAACCACTGATTTTGGGCAGTCAGAGCTGAAGTGAAGTCTCCTCATTAATCTAAAAAGTATATATAGAGGCCAGGACAATTTGAGTAGTGTCTGTTGCCTAACATAGTGAAACTTAATACGACCATAATGTAGACTATTAGAGATAAGGAATAAGACTCGAAACACAAGCATGGATGAAGAAACTGTAAGTCCAAAAGTGAATATATGTTTGTATAGAGGGTGTGGGATGGATGTTCGTGGTGTCAGTCATGAGGAACAGGGTGTTGTGTTAGGGCTCGCAGTTTGTAATAAATTTTGATTCCTTTTTACATGGCTGACTATTGAACATTGTTAAACTATTGAAATGATCGTCAGCTCAAGTTGTGAAGTTTTATGCTACAACAGGTAGAGTTTTTCCTTTAACATCATGGTCTAGAACAGCATTGTTGGATAGTCGATATACTAGAGAACTGAGGTTTGACTCTGTTTCATTGATGAGGAGGGATCTATGGAGGGGGCAGGTATGTGAGAATGGAGTTATGTAGATTTCTTAGTAGGGGCACCCGTCATGCCATTCCAGACTGAGCCAGACCCTTAACATAAAGACAAGGAGATTTCTGAATGGGGATTTTTTCTCAATACTTTCTCATACGGTCAAGGAAAAAAGAAGCTGATGTTTAATTTAGGTTTGGAATGGGGGGGTAGGATGGATGGTGGTGGTCGCAGTCATGAGGAACAGGGTGTTGTGTTAGTGCTGGCAGTCTGTAATACTGAATTTGTTTTCCTTTTTACATAGTAGACTATTGAATATTGTTAAACTATTGAAAGGATGGTCAGCTCAAGATGGAAGTTTTATGCCACAACTGGTCCAGTTTTTCCTTTAACACCTTGGTCTAGAACAGCATTACTGGATATTGGAGATACTAGAGAAGTGAGGTTTCACTCTGTTTCACTGATGATTCACATCATCTTACATTTGCCCCCTAGTTAAGTAAGATAGTAGTAATAATGGAAATTGGGCATAGTGTGCATGGTTATTATCTTCACAATTTTTCTGTAAATCTGGAACTATTCTAAAATAAAGCAACCATTAAAACAACACTCAAAATCCTAGGAAACATTAATATCTGAACACAGTGGAATGGACCACTGAAATGACGGGGGAGTATGGCAATTGTCTTCGAGGAAACACCACCTCCCTGACATAGGATGGACTATAATGGAACTAGAGGAAATGAGAGAGAGAGAGGCAGGTCAGTTTGGGAAAAATTTTTGCAGTTAAGAGGAAGGTCTCTGTTCTATAACCAGAGTGTCTGAGATTTCTGCATCCTCTGCCAACCCCGCCCCTCCTGGATGGTCAAGCTGAGGCTTTGTGATGTCAAGACACACCATGGCCACCACTGATTTTGGGCAGTCACAGCTGAAGTGTGTGGCTCCTAATTAACTTAAAAGTATATATAGATGCCAGGACATTTTGAGTAGTGTCTGTTGCCTGAAGATAGCGAAACTAAATAAGACGATATTGTAGACTAGTAGAGATAAGGAATAAGACTCCAAACACAAGCATGGATGAAGAAACTGCTAGTCCAACAGTGAACTTATGTTTGTATTGGGGGGTGGTGGGATTGATGGTGGTGGTCGCAGTCCTGAGGAACCTGGTGTTGTGTTAGTGCTGGCAGTGTATAATAAAGAATTTGATTTCCTTTTTACATGGCAGACTATTGAATATTGTTAAACTATTGAAACGATCAAAAGCTCAAGACCTGAAAGTTTATGCCACTACTGGTCCAGTTTTTCCTTTAACAACTTGGTCTAGAACAGCATTGCTGGATATTGGAGATACTAGGGAAGTGAGGTTTCACTTTAACCATTTCACTGCTGTTTCACTTCATGTTACATATACTCCATACATAAGTAAGTCATTAGTAATAAGGGAAATTGTGTTGGTGTACATGGTTATTAACTTCACAACTTTTCTTTAAATCTGGAACTCTTCTCAAATAAAACATCCATTAAAACAACACTCAAAATCCAAGGAAATGGTAGCAACTGAACATAGTGGAATGGACCACTGAAATGACGGGGGTGTATGGGAATTGTCTTAGAGGAAACACCAACTCCCCGCGATATGCTGGACGATAATGGAACTAGAGGAAATGAGAGGGAGGGAGAGGACAGTTAGGGATAAATTTAAGGAGTAAGATGAAGGTCTCTGTTCTATAACCAGAATGTCTGAGATTTCTGCATCCTCTGCCACCCCCGCCCCTCCTGGTTGGTCAAGTTGAGGAATTGTGATGTCAAGCCACACCATGGCAACCACTGATTTTGGGCAGTCAGAGCTGAAGTGAAGTCTCCTCATTAATATAAAAAGTATATATAGAGGCCAGGACAATTTGAGTAGTGTCTGTTGCCTAACATAGTGAAACTTATTACGACCATAGTGTAGACTATTAGAGATAAGGAATAAGACTCGAAACACAAGCATGGATGAAGAAACTGTAAGTCCAAAAGTGAATATATGTTTGTATAGAGGGTGTGGGATGGATGTTCGTGGTGTCAGTCATGAGGAACAGGGTGTTGTGTTAGGGCTCGCAGTTTATAATAAAGATTTGATTCCTTTTTACATGGCTGACTATTGAATATTGTTAAACTATTGAAATGATCGTCAGCTCAAGTTGTGAAGTTTTATGCCACAACAGGTAGAGTTTTTCCTTTAACATCATGGTCTAGAACAGCATTGTTGGATATTGGATATACTAGAGAAGTGATGTTTGACTCTGTTTCATTGATGAGGAGGGATCTATGGAGGTGGCAGGTATGTGAGACGGAAGTAATGTTGATTTCTTTAGTAGGGGCACTGGACAAGCCATTCCATACTGAGCCAGACCCTTAACATAAGGACAAGGAGAAGTCTGAATGGGGATTTTTTCTCAATACTTTCTCATAAGGTCAAGGAAAAAAGAAGCTGATGTTTAATTTAGGTTTGGATTGGGGGGGGGAGGATGAATGGTGGTGGTCGCAGTCATGAGGAACAGGGTGTTGTGTTAGTGCTGGCAGTCTGTAATATTGAATTTGTTTTCCTTTTTACATAGTAGACTATTGAATATTGTTAAACTATTGAAAGGATGGTCAGCTCAAGATGAAAGATTTATGCCACAACTGGTCCAGTTTTTCCTTTAACACCTTGGTCTAGAACAGCATTACTGGATATTGGAGATACTAGAGAAGTGAGGTTTCACTCTGTTGCACTGATGATTCACATCATCTTACATTTGCCCCCTAGTTAAGTAAGATATTAGTAATAATGGAAATTGGGCATAGTGTGCATGGTTATTATCTTCACAATTTTTCTGTAAATCTGGAACTATTCTAAAATAAAACAACTATTAAAACAACACTCAAAATCCTAGGAAACATTAATATCTGAACACAGTGGAATGGACCACTGAAATGACAGGGGAGTATGGCAATTGTCTTGGAGGAAACACCACCTCCCTGCCATAGGATGGACTATAATGGAACTAGAGGAAATGAGAGAGAGAGAGGCAGGTCAGTTTGGGAAAAATTTTAGCAGTTAAGAGGAAGGTCTCTGTTCTATAACCAGAGTGTCTGAGATTTCTGCATCCTCTGCCAACCCCGCCCCTCCTGGATGGTCAAGCTGAGGCTTTGTGATGTCAAGACACACCATGGCCACCACTGATTTTGGGCAGTCAGAGCTGAAGTGTGTGGCTCCTAATTAACTTAAAAGTATATATAGATGCCAGGACATTTTGAGTAGTGTCTGTTGCCTCAAGATAGCGAAACTAAATAAGACGATATTGTAGACTAGTAGAGATAAGGAATAAG
This sequence comes from Myotis nattereri, assembly GCF_964212035.1. Taxonomy (NCBI): domain Eukaryota; kingdom Metazoa; phylum Chordata; class Mammalia; order Chiroptera; family Vespertilionidae; genus Myotis; species Myotis nattereri. The sequence goes on from NC_138078.1 coordinate 56,041,665, forward strand.
ACTCCAAACACAAGCATGGATGAAGAAACTGCTAGTCCAACAGTTTACGTATGTTTGTATTGGGGGGTGGTGGGATTGATGGTGGTGGTCGCAGTCATGAGGAACCTGGTGTTGTGTTAGTGCTGGCAGTGTATAATAAAGAATTTGAGTTCCTTTTTACATGGCAGACTATTGAATATTGTTAAACTATTGAAACGATCATAAGCTCAAGACCTTAAATTTTATGCCACAACTGGTCCAGTTTTTCCTTTAACAACTTGGTCTAGAACAGCCTTGCTGGATATTGGAGATACTAGGGAAGTGAGGTTTCACTCTAACCGTTTCACTGCTGTTTCACTGCATGTTACATTTACTCCATCCATAAGTAAGTCATTAGTAATAAGGGAAATTGTGTTGGTGTACATGGTTATTAACTTCACAACTTTTTTTTAAATATGGAACTCTTCTAAAATAAAACATCCATTAAAACAACACTCAAAATCCTAGGAAATGGTAGCAACTGAACATAGTGGAAAGGACCACTCAAATGACGGGGGAGTATGGGAATTTTCTTAGAGGAAACACCAACTCCCTGCCATATGCTGGACTATAATGGAAATAGAGGAAATGAGAGGGAGGGAGAGGACAGTTAGGGAAAAATTTAAGGAGTAAGATGAAGGTCTCTGTTCTATAACCAGAATGTCTGAGATTTCTGCATCCCCTGCCACCCGCGCCCCTCCTGGTTGGTCAAGCTGAGGCTTTGTGATGTCAAGCCACACCATGGCAACCACTGATTTTGGGCAGTCAGAGCTGAAGTGAAGTCTCCTCATTAATCTAAAAAGTATAAATAGAGGCCAGGACAATTTGAATAGTGTCTGTTGCCTAAGATAGCGAAACTTAATAAGACGATAGTGTAGACTATTAGAGATAAGGAATAAGACTCCAAACGCAAGCATGGATGAAGAAACTGTAAGTCCAAAAGTGAATATATGTTTGTATAGAGGGTGTGGGATGGATGTTCATGGTGTCAGTCATGAGGAACAGGGTGTTGTGTTAGGGCTCGCAGTTTATAATAAAGATTTGATTCCTTTTTACATGGCTGACTATTGAATATTGTTAAACTATTGAAATGATCGTCAGCTCAAGTTGTGAAGTTTTATGCCACAACAGGTAGTGTTTTTCCTTTAACATCATGGTCTAGAACAGCATTGTTGGATATTGGATATACTAGAGAAGTGAGGTTTGACTCTGTTTCATTGATGAGGAGGGATCTATGGGGGGGGCAGGCATGTGAGACGGGAGTAATGTTGATTTCTTTAGTAGGGGCACTGGACAAGCCATTCCATACTGAGCCAGACCCTTAACATAAGGACAAGGAGAAGTCTGAATGGGGATTTTTTCTCAATACTTTCTCATACGGTCAAGGAAAAAAGAAGCTGATGTTTAATTTAGGTTTGGATTGGGGGGGTAGGATGGATGGTGGTGGTCGCAGTCATGAGGAACAGGGTGTTGTGTTAGTGCTGGCAGTCTGTAATATTGAATTTGTTTTCCTTTTTACGTAGTAGACTATTGAATATTGTTAAACTATTGAAAGGATGGTCAGCTCAAGATGTGAAGTTTTATGCCACAACTGGTCCAGTTTTTCCTTTAACACCTTGGTCTAGAACAGCATTACTGGATATTGGAGATACTAGAGAAGTGAGGTTACACTCTGTTTCACTGATGATTCACATCATTTTACATTTGCCCTCTAGTTAAGTAAGATATTAGTAATAATGGAAATTGGGTATAGTGTGCATGGTTATTATCTTCACAATTTTTCTGTAAATCTGGAAGTGTTCTAAAATAAAACAACCATTAAAACAACACTCAAAATCCTAGGAAACATTAATATCTGAACACAGTGGAATGGACCACTGAAATGACGGGGGAGTATGGCAATTGTCTTGGAGGAAACACCACCTCCATACCATAGGATGGACTATAATGGAACAAAAGGAAATGAGAGAGAGAGAGGCAGGTCAGTTTGGGAAAAATTTTAGCAGTTAAGAGGAAGGTCTCTGTTCTATAACCAGAGTGTCTGAGATTTCTGCATCCTCTGCCAACCCCGCCCCTCCTGGATGGTCAAGCTGAGGCTTTGTGATGTCAAGACACACCATGGCCACCACTGATTTTGGGCAGTCAGAGCTGAAGTGTGTGGCTCCTAATTAACTTAAAAGTATATATAGATGCCAGGACATTTTGAGTAGTGTCTGTTGCCTCAAGATAGCGAAACTAAAGAAGACGATATTGTAGACTAGTAGAGATAAGGAATAAGACTCCAAACACAAGCATGGATGAAGAAACTGCTAGTCCAACAGTGAACTTATGTTTGTATTGGGGGGTGGTGGGATTGATGGTGGTGGTCGCAGTCATGAGGAACCTGGTGTTGTGTTAGTGCTGGCAGTGTATAATAAAGAATTTGATTTCCTTTTTACATGGCAGACTATTGAATATTGTTAAACTATTGAAATGATCAAAAGCTCAAGACCTGAAAGTTTATGCCACAACTGGTCCAGTTTTTCCTTTAACAACTTGGTCTAGAACAGCATTGCTGGATATTGGAGATACTAGGGAAGTGAGGTTTCACTCTAACCGTTTCACTGCTGTTTCACTTCATGTTACATTTACTCCATACATAAGGAAGTCATTAGTAATAAGGGAAATTGTGTTGGTGTACATGGTTATTAACTTCACAACTTTTCTTTAAATCTGGAACTCTTCTAAAATAAAACATCCATTAAAACAACACTCAAAATCCTAGGAAATGGTAGCAACTGAGCATAGTGGAATGGACCACTGAAATGACGGGGGAGTATGGGAATTGTCTTAGAGGAAACACCAACTCCCTGCCATATGCTGGACTATAATGGAACTAGAGCAAATGAGAGGGAGGGAGAGGACAGTTAGGGAAAAATTTAAGGAGTAAGATGAAGGTCTCTGTTCTATAACCAGAGTGTCTGAGATTTCTGCATCCTCTGCCACCCGCGCCCCTCCTGGTTGTTCAAGCTGAGGCTTTGTGATGTCAAGCCACACCATGGCTACCACTGATTTTGGGCAGTCAGAGCTGAAGTGAAGTCTCCTCATTAATCTAAAAAGTATATATAGAGGCCAGGACAATTTGAGTAGTGTCTGTTGCCTAAGATAGCGAAACTTAATAAGATGATAGTGTAGACTATTAGAGATAAGGAATAAGACTCCAAACGCAAGCGTGGATGAAGAAACTGTAAGTCCAAAAGTGAATATATGTTTGTATAGAGGGTGTGGGATGGATGTTCGTGGTGTCAGTCATGAGGAACAGGGTGTTGTGTTAGGGCTCGCAGTTTATAATAAATATTTGATTCCTTTTTACATGGCTGACTATTGAATATTGTTAAACTATTGAAATGATCGTCAGCTCAAGTTGTGAAGTTTTATGCCACAACAGGTAGAGTTTTTCCTTTAACATCATGGTCTAGAACAGCATTGTTGGATATTGGATATACTAGAGAAGTGAGATTTGGCTCTGTTTCATTGATGAGGAGGGATCTATGGAGGGGGCAGGCATGTGAGACGGGAGTAATGTTGATTTCTTTAGTAGGGGCACTGGGCAAGCCATTCCATACTGAGCCAGACCCTTAACATAAGGACAAGGAGAAGTCTGAATGGGGATTTTTTCTCAATACTTTCTCATACGGTCAAGGAAAAAAGAAGCTGATGTTTAATTTAGGTTTGGATTGGGGGGTAGGATGGATGGTGGTGGTCGCAGTCATGAGGAACAGGGTGTTGTGTTAGTGCTGGCAGTCTGTAATATTGAATTTGTTTTCCTTTTTACATAGTAGACTATTGAATATTGTTAAACTATTGAAAGGATGGTCAGCTCAAGATGTGAAGTTTTATGCCACAACTGGTCCAGTTTTTCCTTTCACACCTTGGTCTAGAACAGCATTACTGGATATTGGAGATACTAGAGAAGTGAGGTTTCACTCTGTTTCACTGATGATTCACATGATCTTACATTTGCCCCCTAGTTAAGTAAGATATTAGTAATAATGGAAATTGGGTATAGTGTGCATGGTTATTATCTTCACAATTTTTCTGTAAATCTGGAACTATTCTAAAAGAAAACAACCATTAAAACAACACTCAAAATCCTAGGAAACATTAATATCTGAACACAGTGGAATGGACCACTGAAATGATGGGGGAGTATGGCAATTGTCTTGGAGGAAACACCACCTCCCTGCCATAGGATGGACTATAATGGAACTAGAGGAAATGAGAGAGAGAGAGGCAGGTCAGTTTGGGAAAAATTTTAGCAGTTAAGAGGAAGGTCTCTGTTCTATAACCAGAGTGTCTGAGATTTCTGCATCCTCTGCCAACCCCGCCCCTCCTGGATGGTCAAGCTGAGGCTTTGTGATGTCAAGACACACCATGGCCACCACTGATTTTGGGCAGTCAGAGCTGAAGTGTGTGGCTCCTAATTAACTTAAAAGTATATATAGATGCCAGGACATTTTGAGTAGTGTCTGTTGCCTCAAGATAGCGAAACTAAATAAGACGATATTGTAGACTATTAGAGATAAGGAATAAGACTCCAAACACAAGCATGGATGAAGAAACTGCTAGTCCAACAGTGAACTTATGTTTGTATTGGGGGGTGGTGGGATTGATGGTGGTGGTCGCAGTCCTGAGGAACCTGGTGTTGTGTTAGTGCTGGCAGTGTATAATAAAGAATTTGATTTCCTTTTTACATGGCAGACTATTGAATATTGTTAAACTATTGAAACGATCATAAGCTCAAGACCTGAAAGTTTATGCCACAACTGGTCCAGTTTTTCCTTTAACAACTTGGTCTAGAACAGCCTTGCTGGATATTGGAAATACTAGGGAAGTGAGGTTTCACTCTAACCGTTTCACTGCTGTTTCACTTCATGTTACATTTACTCCATACATAAGGAAGTCATTAGTAATATGGGAAATTGTGTTGGTGTACATGGTTATTAACTTCACAACTTTTCTTTAAATCTGGAACTCTTCTAAAATAAAACATCCATTAAAACAACACTCAAAATCCTAGGAAATGGTAGCAACTGAACATAGTGGAATGGACCACTGAAATGACGGGGGAGTATGGGAATTGTCTTAGAGGAAACACCAACTCCCTGCCATATGCTGGACTATAATGGAACTAGAGCAAATGAGAGGGAGGGAGAGGACAGTTAGGGAAAAATTTAAGGAGTAAGATGAAGGTCTCTGTTCTATAACCAGAGTGTCTGAGATTTCTGCATCCTCTGCCACCCACGCCCCTCCTGGTTGGTCAAGCTGAGGCTTTGTGATGTCAAGCCACACCATGGCACCCACTGATTTTGGGCAGTCAGAGCTGAAGTGAAGTCTCCTCATTAATCTGAAAAGTATATATAGAGGCCAGGACAATTTGAGTAGTGTCTGTTGCCTAAGATAGCGAAACTTAATAAGATGATAGTGTAGACTATTAGAGATAAGGAATAAGACTCCAAACGCAAGCGTGGATGAAGAAACTGTAAGTCCAAAAGTGAATATATGTTTGTATAGAGGGTGTGGGATGGATGTTCGTGGTGTCAGTCATGAGGAACAGGGTGTTGTGTTAGGGCTCGCAGTTTATAATAAAGATTTGATTCCTTTTTACATGGCTGACTATTGAATATTGTTAAAATATTGAAATGATCGTCAGCTCAAGTTGTGAAGTTTTATGCCACAACAGGTAGAGTTTTTCCTTTAACATCATGGTCTAGAACAGCATTGTTGGATATTGGATATACTAGAGAAGTGAGGTTTGACTCTGTTTCATTGATGAGGAGGCATCTATGGAGGGGGCAGGCATGTGAGACGGGAGTAATGTTGATTTCTTTAGTAGGGGCACTGGGCAAGCCATTCCATACTGAGCCAGACCCTTAACATAAGGACAAGGAGAAGTCTGAATGGGGATTTTTTCTCAATACTTTCTCATACGGTCAAGGAAAAAAGAAGCTGAGGTTTAATTTAGGTTTGGATTGGGGGGTAGAATGGATGGTGGTGGTCGCAGTCATGAGGAACAGGGTGTTGTGTTAGTGCTGGCAGTCTGTAATATTGAATTTGTTTTCCTTTTTACATAGTAGACTATTGAATATTGTTAAACTATTGAAAGGATGGTCAGCTCAAGATGTGAAGTTTTATGCCACAACTGGTCCAGTTTTTCCTTTAACACCTTGGTCTAGAACAGCATTACTGGATATTGGAGATACTAGAGAAGTGAGGTTTCACTCTGTTTCACTGATGATTCACATGATCTTACATTTGCCCCCTAGTTAAGTAAGATATTAGTAATAATGGAAATTGGGTATAGTGTGCATGGCTATTATCTTCACAATTTTTCTGTAAATCTGGAAGTATTCTAAAATAAATCAACCATTAAAACAACACTCAAAATCCTAGGAAACATTAATATCTGAACACAGTGGAATGGACCACTGAAATGACGGGGGAGTATGGCAATTGTCTTGGAGGAAACACCACCTCCCTGCCATAGGATGGACTATAATGGAACTAGAGGAAATGAGAGAGAGAGAGAGGCAGGTCAGTTTGGGAAAAATTTTAGCAGTTAAGAGGAAGGTCTCTGTTCTATAACCAGAGTGTCTGAGATTTCTGCATCCTCTGCCAACCCCGCCCCTCCTGGATGGTCAAGCTGAGGCTTTGTGATGTCAAGACACACCATGGCCACCACTGATTTTAGGCAGTCAGAGCTGAAGTGTGTGGCTCCTAATTAACTTAAAAGTATATATAGATGCCAGGACATTTTGAGTAGTGTCTGTTGCCTCAAGATAGCGAAACTAAATAAGACGATATTGTAGACTATTAGAGATAAGGAATAAGACTCCAAACACAAGCATGGATGAAGAAACTGCTAGTCCAACAGTGAACTTATGTTTGTATTGGGGGGTGGTGGGATTGATGGTGGTGGTCGCAGTCCTGAGGAACCTGGTGTTGTGTTAGTGCTGGCAGTGTATAATAAAGAATTTGATTTCCTTTTTACATGGCAGACTATTGAATATTGTTAAACTATTGAAACGATCATAAGCTCAAGACCTGAAAGTTTATGCCACAACTGGTCCAGTTTTTCCTTTAACAACTTGGTCTAGAACAGCATTGCTGGATATTGGAGATACTAGGGAAGTGAGGTTTCACTCTAAGCGTTTCACTGCTGTTTCACTTCATGTTACATTTACTCCATACATAAGGAAGTCATTAGTAATAAGGGAAATTGTGTTGGTGTACATGCTTATTAACTTCACAACTTTTCTTTAAATCTGGAACTCTTCTAAAATAAAACATCCATTAAAACAACACTCAAAATCCTAGGAAATGGTAGCAACTGAACATAGTGGAATGGACCACTGAAATGACGGGGGAGTATGGGAATTGTCTTAGAGGAAACACCAACTCCCTGCGATATGCTGGACTATAATGGAACTAGAGCAAATGAGAGGGAGGGAGAGGACAGTTAGGGAAAAATTTAAGGAGTAAGATGAAGGTCTCTGTTCTATAACCAGAGTGTCTGAGATTTCTGCATCCTCTGCCACCCACGCCCCTCCTGGTTGGTCAAGCTGAGGCTTTGTGATGTCAAGCCACACCATGGCAACCACTGATTTTGGGCAGTCAGAGCTGAAGTGAAGTCTCCTCATTAATCTAAAAAGTATATATAGAGGCCAGGACAATTTGAGTAGTGTCTGTTGCCTAAGATAGCGAAACTTAATAAGATGATAGTGTAGACTATTAGAGATAAGGAATAAGACTCCAAACGCAAGCGTGGATGAAGAAACTGTAAGTCCAAAAGTGAATATATGTTTGTATAGAGGGTGTGGGATGGATGTTCGTGGTGTCAGTCATGAGGAACAGGGTGTTGTGTTAGGGCTCGCAGTTTATAATAAAGATTTGATTCCTTTTTACATGGCTGACTATTGAATATTGTTAAACTATTGAAATGATCGTCAGCTCAAGTTGTGAAGTTTTATGCCACAACAGGTAGAGTTTTTCCTTTAACATCATGGTTTAGAACAGCATTGTTGGATATTGGATATACTAGAGAAGTGAGGTTTGACTCTGTTTCGTTGATGAGGAGGGATCTATGGAGGGGGCAGGCATGTGAGACGGGAGTAATGTTGATTTCTTTAGTAGGGGCACTGGACAAGCCATTCCATACTGAGCCAGACCCTTAACATAAGGACAAGGAGAAGTCTGAATGGGGATTTTTTCTCAATACTTTCTCATACGGTCAAGGAAAAAAGAAGCTGATGTTTAATTTAGGTTTGGATTGGGGGGGTAGGATGGATGGTGGTGGTCGCAGTCATGAGGAACAGGGTGTTGTGTTAGTGCTGGCAGTCTGTAATATTGAATTTGTTTTCCTTTTTACATAGTAGACTATTGAATATTGTTAAACTATTGAAAGGATGGTCAGCTCAAGATGTGAAGTTTTATGCCACAACTGGTCCAGTTTTTCCTTTAACACCTTGGTCTAGAACAGCATTACTGGATATTGGAGATACTAGAGAAGTGAGGTTTCACTCTGTTTCACTGATGATTCACATGATCCTACATGTGCCCCCTAGTTAAGTAAGATATTAGTAATAATGGAAATTGGGTATAGTGTGCATGGTTATTATCTTCACAATTTTTCTGTAAATCTGGAAGTATTCTAAAAGAAAACAACCATTAAAACAACAGTGAAAATCCTAGGAAACATTAATATCTGAACACAGTGGAATGGACCACTGAAATGACGGGGGAGGATGGCAATTGTCTTGGAGGAAACACCACCTCCCTGCCATAGGATGGACTATAATGGAACTGGAGGAAATGAGAGAGAGAGAGGCAGGTCAGTTTGGGAAAAATTTTAGCAGTTAAGAGGAAGGTCTCTGTTCTATAACCAGAGTGTCTGAGATTTCTGCATCCTCTGCCAACCCCGCCCCTCCTGGATGGTCAAGCTGAGGCTTTGTGATGTCAAGACACACCATGGCCACCACTGATTTTGGGAGGTCAGAGCTGAAGTGTGTGGCTCCTAATTAACTTAAAAGTATATATCGATGCCAGGACATTTTGAGTAGTGTCTGTTGCCTCAAGATTGCGAAACTAAATAAGACGATATTGTAGACTAGTAGAGATAAGGAATAAGACTCCAAACACAAGCATGGATGAAGAAATTGCTAGTCCAACAGTGAACTTATGTTTGTATTGGGGGGTGGTGAGATTGATGGTGGTGGTCGCAGTCATGAGGAACCTAGTGTTGTGTTAGTGCTGGCAGTGTATAATAAAGAATTTGATTTCCTTTTTACATGGCAGACTATTGAATATTGTTAAACTATTGAAACGATCATAGGCTCAAGACCTGAAAGTTTATGCCACAACTGGTCCAGTTTTTCCTTTAACAACTTGGTCTAGAACAGCATTGCTGGATATTGGAGATACTAGGGAAGTGAGGTTTCACTCTAAGCGTTTCACTGCTGTTTCACTTCATGTTACATTTACTCCATACATAAGGAAGTCATTAGTAATAAGGGAAATTGTGTTGGTGTACATGGTTATTAACTTCACAACTTTTCTTTAAATCTGGAACTCTTCTCAAATAAAACATCCATTAAAACAACACTCAAAATCCTAGGAAATGGTAGCAACTGAACATAGTGGAATGGACCACTGAAATGACGGGGGAGTATGGGAATTGTCTTAGAGGAAACACCAACTCCCTGCGATATGCTGGACTATAATGGAACTAGAGCAAATGAGAGGGAGGGAGAGGACAGTTAGGGAAAAATTTAAGGAGTAAGATGAAGGTCTCTGTTCTATAACCAGAGTGTCTGAGATTTCTGCATCCTCTGCCACCCACGCCCCTCCTGGTTGGTCAAGCTGAGGCTTTGTGATGTCAAGCCACACCATGGCAACCACTGATTTTGGGCAGTCAGAGCTGAAGTGAAGTCTCCTCATTAATCTAAAAAGTATATATAGAGGCCAGGACAATTTGAGTAGTGTCTGTTGCCTAAGATAGCGAAACTTAATAAGATGATAGTGTAGACTATTAGAGATAAGGAATAAGACTCCAAACGCAAGCGTGGATGAAGAAACTGTAAGTCCAAAAGTGAATATATGTTTGTATAGAGGGTGTGGGATGGATGTTCGTGGTGTCAGTCATGAGGAACAGGGTGTTGTGTTAGGGCTCGCAGTTTATAATAAAGATTTGATTCCTTTTTACATGGCTGACTATTGAATATTGTTAAACTATTGAAATGATCGTCAGCTCAAGTTGTGAAGTTTTATGCCACAACAGGTAGAGTTTTTCCTTTAACATCATGGTTTAGAACAGCATTGTTGGATATTGGATATACTAGAGAAGTGAGGTTTGACTCTGTTTCGTTGATGAGGAGGGATCTATGGAGGGGGCAGGCATGTGAGACGGGAGTAATGTTGATTTCTTTAGTAGGGGCACTGGACAAGCCATTCCATACTGAGCCAGACCCTTAACATAAGGACAAGGAGAAGTCTGAATGGGGATTTTTTGCTCAATACTTTCTCATACGGTCAAGGAAAAAAGAAGCTGATGTTTAATTTAGGTTTGGATTGGGGGGGTAGGATGGATGGTGGTGGTCGCAGTCATGAGGAACAGGGTGTTGTGTTAGTGCTGGCAGTCTGTAATATTGAATTTGTTTTCCTTTTTACATAGTAGACTATTGAATATTGTTAAACTATTGAAAGGATGGTCAGCTCAAGATGTGAAGTTTTATGCCACAACTGGTCCAGTTTTTCCTTTAACACCTTGGTCTAGAACAGCATTACTGGATATTGGAGATACTAGAGAAGTGAGGTTTCACTCTGTTTCACTGATGATTCACATGATCCTACATGTGCCCCCTAGTTAAGTAAGATATTAGTAATAATGGAAATTGGGTATAGTGTGCATGGTTATTATCTTCACAATTTTTCTGTAAATCTGGAAGTATTCTAAAAGAAAACAACCATTAAAACAACACTGAAAATCCTAGGAAACATTAATATCTGAACACAGTGGAATGGACCACTGAAATGACGGGGGAGGATGGCAATTGTCTTGGAGGAAACACCACCTCCCTGCCATAGGATGGACTATAATGGAACTAGAGGAAATGAGAGAGAGAGAGGCAGGTCAGTTTGGGAAAAATTTTAGCAGTTAAGAGGAAGGTCTCTGTTCTATAACCAGAGTGTCTGAGATTTCTGCATCCTCTGCCAACCCCGCCCGTCCTGGATGGTCAAGCTGAGGCTTTGTGATGTCAAGACACACCATGGCCACCACTGATTTTGGGAGGTCAGAGCTGAAGTGTGTGGCTCCTAATTAACTTAAAAGTATATATCGATGCCAGGACATTTTGAGTAGTGTCTGTTGCCTCAAGATTGCGAAACTAAATAAGACGATATTGTAGACTAGTAGAGATAAGGAATAAGACTCCAAACACAAGCATGGATGAAGAAATTGCTAGTCCAACAGTGAACTTATGTTTGTATTGGGGGGTGGTGAGATTGATGGTGGTGGTCGCAGTCATGAGGAACCTAGTGTTGTGTTAGTGCTGGCAGTGTATAATAAAGAATTTGATTTCCTTTTTACATGGCAGACTATTGAATATTGTTAAACTATTGAAACGATCATAGGCTCAAGACCTGAAAGTTTATGCCACAACTGGTCCAGTTTTTCCTTTAACAACTTGGTCTAGAACAGCATTGCTGGATATTGGAGATACTAGGGAAGTGAGGTTTCACTCTAAGCGTTTCACTGCTGTTTCACTTCATGTTACATTTACTCCATACATAAGGAAGTCATTAGTAATAAGGGAAATTGTGTTGGTGTACATGGTTATTAACTTCACAACTTTTCTTTAAATCTGGAACTCTTCTAAAATAAAACATCCATTAAAACAACACTCAAAATCCTAGGAAATGGTAGCAACTGAACATAGTGGAATGGACCACTGAAATGACGGGGGAGTATGGGAATTGTCTTAGAGGAAACACCAACTCCCTGCCATATGCTGGACTATAATGGAACTAGAGGAAATGAGAGGGAGGGAGAGGACAGTTAGGGAAAAATTTAAGGAGTAAGATGAAGGTCTCTGTTCTATAACCAGAGTGTCTGAGATTTCTGCATCCTCTGCCACCCCCGCTCCTCCTGGTTGGTCAAGCTGAGGCTTTGTGATGTCAAGCCACACCATGGCTACCACTGATTTTGGGCAGTCTGAGCTGAAGTGAAGTCTCCTCATTAATCTAAAAAGTATATATAGAGGCCAGGACAATTTGAGTAGTGTCTGTTGCCTAAGATAGCGAAACTTAATAAGACGATAGTGTAGACTATTAGAGATAAGGAATAAGACTCCAAACGCAAGCGTGGATGAAGAAACTGTAAGTCAAAAGTGAATATATGTTTGAATAGAGGGTGTGGGATGGATGTTCGTGGTGTCAGTCATGAGGAACAGGGTGTTGTGTTAGGGCTCGCAGTTTATAATAAAGATTTGATTCCTTTTTACATGGCTGACTATTGAATATTGTTAAACTATTGAAATGATCGTCAGCTCAAGTTGTGAAGTTTTATGCCACAACAGGTAGAGTTTTTCCTTTAACATCATGGTCTAGAACAGCATTGTTAGATATTGGATATACTAGAGAAGTGAGGTTTGACTCTGTTTCATTGATGAGGAGGGATCTATGGAGGGGGCAGGCATGTGAGACGGGAGTAATGTTGATTTATTTAGTAGGGGCACTGGACAAGCCATTCCATACTGAGCCAGACCCTTAACATAAGGACAAGGAGAAGTCTGAATGGGGATTTTTTCTCAGTACTTTCTCATACGGTCAAGGAAAAAAGAAGCTGATGTTTAATTTAGGTTTGGATTGGGGGGGTAGGATGGATGGTGGTGGTCGCAGTCATGAGGAACAGGGTGTTGTGTTAGTGCTGGCAGTCCGTAATATTGAATTTGTTATCCTTTTTACGTAGTAGACTATTGAATATTGTTAAACTATTGAAAGGATGGTCAGCTCAAGATGTGAAGTTTTATGCCACAACTGGTCCAGTTTTTCCATTAACACCTTGGTCTAGAACAGCATTACTGGATATTGGAGATACTAGAGAAGTGAGGTTTCACTCTGTTTCACTGATGATTCACATGATCTTACATGTGCCCCCTAGTTAAGTAAGATATTAGTAATAATGGAAATTGGGTATAGTGTGCATGGTTATTATCTTCACAATTTTTCTGTAAATCTGGAAGTATTCTAAAAGAAAACAACCATTAAAACAACACTCAAAATCCTAGGAAACATTAATATCTGAACACAGTGGAATGGACCACTGAAATGACGGGGGAGTATGGCAATTGTCTTGGAGGAAACACCACCTCCCTGCCATAGGATGGACTATAATGGAACTAGAGGAAATGAGAGAGAGAGAGGCAGGTCAGTTTGGGAAAAATTTTAGCAGTTAAGAGGAAGGTCTCTGTTCTATAACCAGAGTGTCTGAGATTTCTGCATCCTCTGCCAACCCCGCCCCTCCTGGATGGTCAAGCTGAGGCTTTGTGATGTCAAGACACACCATGGCCACCACTGATTTTGGGCAGTCAGAGCTGAAGTGTGTGGCTCCTAATTAACTTAAAAGTATATATAGATGCCAGGACATTTTGAGTAGTGTCTGTTGCCTCAAGATAGCGAAACTAAATAAGACGATATTGTAGACTAGTAGAGATAAGGAATAAGACTCCAAATACAAGCATGGATGAAGAAATTGCTAGTCCAACAGTGAACTTATGTTTGTATTGGGGGGTGGTGAGATTGATGGTGGTGGTCGCAGTCATGAGGAACCTAGTGTTGTGTTAGTGCTGGCAGTGTATAATAAAGAATTTGATTTCCTTTTTACATGGCAGACTATTGAATATTGTTAAACTATTGAAACGATCATAGGCTCAAGACCTGAAAGTTTATGCCACAACTGGTCCAGTTTTTCCTTTAACAACTTGGTCTAGAACAGCATTGCTGGATATTGGAGATACTAGGGAAGTGAGGTTTCACTCTAAGCGTTTCACTGCTGTTTCACTTCATGTTACATTTACTCCATACATAAGGAAGTCATTAGTAATAAGGGAAATTGTGTTGGTGTACATGGTTATTAACTTCACAACTTTTCTTTAAATCTGGAATTCTTCTAAAATAAAACATCCATTAAAACAACACTCAAAATCCTAGGAAATGGTAGCAACTGAACATAGTGGAATGGACCACTGAAATGACGGGGGAGTATGGGAATTGTCTTAGTGGAAACACCAACTCCCTGCGATATGCTGGACTATAATGGAACTTGAGGAAATGAGAGGGAGGGAGAGGACAGTTAGGGAAAAATTTAAGGAGTAAGAAGAAGGTCTCTGTTCTATAACCAGAGTGTCTGAGATTTCTGCATCCTCTGCCACCCCCACCCCTCCTGGTTGGTCAAGCTGAGGCTTTGTGATGTCAAGCCACACCATGGCACCCACTGATTTTGGGCAGTCAGAGCTGAAGTGAAGTCTCCTCATTAATCTAAAAAGTATATATAGAGGCCAGGACAATTTGAGTAGTGTCTGTTGCCTAAGATAGCGAAACTTAATAAGACGATAGTGTAGACTATTAGAGATAAGGAATAAGACTCCAAACGCAAGCGTGGATGAAGAAACTGTAAGTCCAAAAGTGAATATATGTTTGTGTAGAGGGTGTGGGATGGATGTTCGTGGTGTCAGTCATGAGGAACAGGGTGTTGTGTTAGGGCTCGCAGTTTATAATAAAGATTTGATTCCTTTTTACATGGCTGACTATTGAATATTGTTAAACTATTGAAATGATCGTCAGCTCAAGTTGTGAAGTTTTATGCCACAACAGGTAGAGTTTTTCCTTTAACATCATGGTCTAGAACAGCATTGTTGGATATTGGATATACTAGAGAAGTGAGGTTTGACTCTGTTTCATTGATGAGGAGGGATCTATGGAGGGGGCAGGCATGTGAGACGGGAGTAATGTTGATTTCTTTAGTAGGGGCACTGGACAAGCCATTCCATACTGAGCCAGACCCTTAACATAAGGACAAGGAGAAGTCTGAATGGGGATTTTTTCTCAATACTTTCTCATACGGTCAAGGAAAAAAGAAGCTGATGTTTAATTTAGGTTTGGATTGGGGGGGTAGGATGGATGGTGGTGGTCGCAGTCATGAGGAACAGGGTGTTGTGTTAGTGCTGGCAGTCTGTAATATTGAATTTGTTTTCCTTTTTACGTAGTAGACTATTGAATATTGTTAAACTATTGAAAGGATGGTCAGCTCAAGATGTGAAGTTTTATGCCACAACTGGTCCAGTTTTTCCTTTCACACCTTGGTCTAGAACAGCATTACTGGATATTGGAGATACTAGAGAAGTGAGGTTTCACTCTGTTTCACTGATGATTCACATGATCTTACATTTGCCCCCTAGTTAAGTAAGATATTAGTAATAATGGAAATTGGGTATAGTGTGCATGGTTATTATCTTCACAATTTTTCTGTAAATCTGGAACTATTCTAAAAGAAAACAACCATTAAAACAACACTCAAAATCCTAGGAAACATTAATATCTGAACACAGTGGAATGGACCACTGAAATGACGGGGGAGTATGGCAATTGTCTTGGAGGAAACACCACCTCCCTGCCATAGGATGGACTATAATGGAACTAGAGGAAATGAGAGAGAGAGAGGCAGGTCAGTTTGGGAAAAATTTTAGCAGTTAAGAAGAAGGTCTCTGTTCTATAACCAGAGTGTCCGAGATTTCTGCATCCTCTGCCAACCCCGCCCCTCCTGGATGGTCAAGCTGAGGCTTTGTGATGTCAAGACACACCATGGCCACCACTGATTTTGGGCAGTCAGAGCTGAAGTGTGTGGCTCCTAATTAACTTAAAAGTATATATAGTTGCCAGGACATTTTGAGTAGTGTCTGTTGCCTCAAGATAGCGAAACTAAATAAGACGATATTGTAGACTAGTAGAGATAAGGAATAAGACTCCAAACACAAGCATGGATGAAGAAATTGCTAGTCCAACAGTGAACTTATGTTTGTATTGGGGGGTGGTGAGATTGATGGTGGTGGTCGCAGTCATGAGGAACCCGGTGTTGTGTTAGTGCTGGCAGTGTATAATAAAGAATTTGATTTCCTTTTTACATGGCAGACTATTGAATATTGTTAAACTATTGAAACGATCATAGGCTCAAGACCTGAAAGTTTATGCCACAACTGGTCCAGTTTTCCATTTAACAACTTGGTCTAGAACAGCATTGCTGGATATTGGAGATACTAGGGAAGTGAGGTTTCACTCTAACCGTTTCACTGCTGTTTCACTTCATGTTACATTTACTCCATACATAAGGAAGTCATTAGTAATAAGGGAAATTGTGTTGGTGTACATGGTTATTAACTTCACAACTTTTCTTTAAATCTGGAACTCTTCTAAAATAAAACATCCATTAAACAACACTCAAAATCCTAGGAAATGGTAGCAACTGAACATAGTGGAATGGACCCCTGAAATGACGGGGGAGTATGGGAATTGTCTTAGAGGAAACACCAACTCCCTGCCATATGCTGGACTATAATGGAACTAGAGGAAATGAGAGGGAGGGAGAGGACAGTTAGGGAAAAATGTAAGGAGTAAGATGAAGGTCTCTGTTCTATAACCAGAGTGTCTGAGATTTCTGCATCCTCTGCCACCCCCGCCCCTCCTGGTTGGTCAAGCTGAGGCTTTGTGATGTCAAGCCACACCATGGCAACCACTGATTTTGGGCAGTCAGAGCTGAAGTGAAGTCTCCTCATTAATCTAAAAAGTACATATAGAGGCCAGGACAATTTGAGTAGTGTCTGTTGCCTAAGATAGCGAAACTTAATAAGACGATAGTGTAGACTATTAGAGATAAGGAATAAGACTCCAAACGCAAGCGTGGATGAAGAAACTGTAAGTCCAAAAGTGAATATATGTTTGTATAGAGGGTGTGGGATGGATGTTCGTGGTGTCAGTCATGAGGAACAAGGTGTTGTGTTAGGGCTCGCAGTTTATAATAAAGATTTGATTCCTTTTTACATGGCTGACTATTGAATATTGTTAAACTATTGAAATGATCGTCAGCTCAAGTTGTGAAGTTTTATGCCACAACAGGTAGAGTTTTTCCTTTAACATCATGGTCTAGAACAGCATTGTTGGATATTGAATATACTAGAGAAGTGAGGTTTGACTCTGTTTCATTGATGAGGAGGGATCTATGGAGGGGGCAGGCATGTGAGACGGGAGTAATGTTGATTTCTTTAGTAGGGGCACTGGACAAGCCATTCCATACTGAGCCAGACCCTTAACATAAGGACAAGGAGAAGTCTGAATGGGGATTTTTTCTCAATAATTTCTCATACGGTCAAGGAAAAAAGAAGCTGATGTTTAATTTAGGTTTGGATTGGGGGGGGTAGGATGGATGGTGGTGGTCGCAGTCATGAGGAACAGGGTGTTGTGTTAGTGCTGGCAGTCTGTATTATTGAATTTGTTTTCCTTTTTACATAGTAGACTATTGAATATTGTTAAACTATTGAAAGGATGGTCAGCTCAAGATGTGAAGTTTTTTGCCACAACTGGTCCAGTTTTTCCTTTAACACCTTGGTCTAGAACAGCATTACTGGATATTGGAGATACTAGAGAAGTGAGGTTTCACTCTGTTTCACTGATGATTCACATGATCTTACATTTTCCCCCTAGTTAAGTAAGATATTAGTAATAATGGAAATTGGGTATAGTGTGCATGGTTATTATCTAAACAATTTTTCTGTAAATCTGGAAGTATTCTAAAATAAAACAACCATTAAAACAACACTCAAAATCCTAGGAAACATTAATATCTGAACACAGTGGAATGGACCACTGAAATGACGGGGGAGGATGGCAATTGTCTTGGAGGAAACACCACCTCCCTGCCATAGGATGGACTATAATGGAACTAGAGGAAATGAGAGAGAGAGGCAGGTCAGTTTGGGAAAAATTTTAACAGTTAAGAGGAAGGTCTCTGTTCTATAACCAGAGTGTCTGAGATTTCTGCATCCTCTGCCAACCCCGCCCCTCCTGGATGGTCAAGCTGAGGCTTTGTGATGTCAAGCCATACCATGGCAACCACTGACTTTGGGCAGTCACAGCTGAAGTGTGTGGCTCCTAATTAACTTAAAAGTATATATAGATGCCAGGACATTTTGAGTAGTGTCTGTTGCCTCAAGATAGCGAAACTAAATAAGACGATATTGTAGACTAGTAGAGATAAGGAATAAGACTCCAAACACAAGCATGGATGAAGAAACTGCTAGTCCAACAGTGAACTTATGTTTGTATTGGGGGGTGGTGAGATTGATGGTGGTGGTCGCAGTCATGAGGAACCTGGTGTTGTGTTAGTGCTGGCAGTGTATAATAAAGAATTTGATTTCCTTTTTACATGGCAGACTATTGAATATTGTTAAACTATTGAAACGATCATAAGCTCAAGACCTGAAAGTTTATGCCACAACTGGTCCAGTTTTCCCTTTAACAACTTGGTCTAGAACAGCATTGCTGGATATTGGAGATACTAGGGAAGTGAGGTTTCACTCTAACCGTTTCACTGCTGTTTCACTTCATGTTACATTTACTCCATACATAAGGAAGTCATTAGTAATAAGGGAAATTGTGTTGGTGTACATGGTTATTAACTTCACAACTTTTCTTTAAATCTGGAACTCTTCTAAAATAAAACATCCATTAAATCAACACTCAAAATCCTAGGAAATGGTAGCAACTGAACATAGTGGAATGGACCCCTGAAATGACGGGGGAGTATGGAAATTGTCTTAGAGGAAACACCAACTCCCTGCCATATGCTGGACTATAATGGAACTAGAGGAAATGAGAGGGAGGGAGAGGACAGTTAGGGAAAAATGTAAGGAGTAAGATGAAGGTCTCTGTTCTATAACCAGAGTGTCTGAGATTTCTGCATCCTCTGCCACCCCCGCCCCTCCTGGTTGGTCAAGCTGAGGCTTTGTGATGTCAAGCCACACCATGGCTACCACTGATTTTGGGCAGTCAGAGCTGAAGTGAAGTCTCCTCATTAATCTAAAAAGTACATATAGAGGCCAGGAAAATTTGAGTAGTGTCTGTTGCCTAAGATAGCGAAACTTAAAAAGACGATAGTCTAGACTATTAGAGATAAGGAATAAGACTCCAAACGCAAGCGTGGATGAAGAAACTGTAAGTCCAAAAGTGAATATATGTTTGTATAGAGGGTGTGGGATGGATGTTCGTGGTGTCAGTCATGAGGAACAGGGTGTTGTGTTAGGGCTCGCAGTTTATAATAAAGATTTGATTCCTTTTTACATGGCTGACTATTGAATATTGTTAAACTATTGAAATGATCATCAGCTCAAGTTGTGAAGTTTTATGCCACAACAGGTAGAGTTTTTCCTTTAACATCATGGTCTAGAACAGCATTGTTGGATATTGGATATACTAGAGAAGTGAGGTTTGACTCTGTTTCATTGATGAGGAGGGATCTATGGAGGGGGCAGGCATGTGAGACTGGAGTAATGTTGATTTCTTTAGTAGGGGCACTGGACAAGCCATTCCATACTGAGCCAGACCCTTAACATAAAGACAAGGAGAAGTCTGAATGGGGATTTTTTCTCAATACTTTCTCATACGGTCAAGGAAAAAAGAAGCTGATGTTTAATTTAGGTTTGGATTGGGGGGGGTAGGATGGATGGTGGTGGTCGCAGTCATGAGGAACAGGGTGTTGTGTTAGTGCTGGCAGTCTGTATTATTGAATTTGTTTTCCTTTTTACATAGTAGACTATTGAATATTGTTAAACTATTGAAAGGATGGTCAGCTCAAGATGTGAAGTTTTATGCCACAACTGGTCCAGTTTTTCCTTTAACACCTTGGTCTAGAACAGCATTACTGGATATTGGAGATACTAGAGAAGTGAGGTTTCACTCTGTTTCACTGATGATTCACATGATCTTACATTTTCCCCCTAGTTAAGTAAGATATTAGTAATAATGGAAATTGGGTATAGTGTGCATGGTTATTATCTAAACAATTTTTCTGTAAATCTGGAAGTATTCTAAAATAAAACAACCATTAAAACAACACTCAAAATCCTAGGAAACATTAATATCTGAACACAGTGGAATGGACCACTGAAATGACGGGGGAGTATGGCAATTGTCTTGGAGGAAACACCACCTCCCTGCCATAGGATGGACTATAATGGAACTAGAGGAAATGAGAGAGAGAGGCAGGTCAGTTTGGGAAAAATTTTAACAGTTAAGAGGAAGGTCTCTGTTCTATAACCAGAGTGTCTGAGATTTCTGCATCCTCTGCCAACCCCGCCCCTCCTGGATGGTCAAGCTGAGGCTTTGTGATGTCAAGCCATACCATGGCAACCACTGACTTTGGGCAGTCACAGCTGAAGTGTGTGGCTCCTAATTAACTTAAAAGTATATATAGATGCCAGGACATTTTGAGTAGTGTCTGTTGCCTCAAGATAGCGAAACTAAATAAGACGATATTGTAGACTAGTAGAGATAAGGAATAAGACTCCAAACACAAGCATGGATGAAGAAACTGCTAGTCCAACAGTGAACTTATGTTTGTATTGGGGGGTGGTGAGATTGATGGTGGTGGTCGCAGTCATGAGGAACCTGGTGTTGTGTTAGTGCTGGCAGTGTATAATAAAGAATTTGATTTCCTTTTTACATGGCAGACTATTGAATATTGTTAAACTATTGAAACGATCATAAGCTCAAGACCTGAAAGTTTATGCCACAACTGGTCCAGTTTTCCCTTTAACAACTTGGTCTAGAACAGCATTGCTGGATATTGGAGATACTAGGGAAGTGAGGTTTCACTCTAACCGTTTCACTGCTGTTTCACTTCATGTTACATTTACTCCATACATAAGGAAGTCATTAGTAATAAGGGAAATTGTGTTGGTGTACATGGTTATTAACTTCACAACTTTTCTTTAAATCTGGAACTCTTCTAAAATAAAACATCCATTAAATCAACACTCAAAATCCTAGGAAATGGTAGCAACTGAACATAGTGGAATGGACCCCTGAAATGACGGGGGAGTATGGAAATTGTCTTAGAGGAAACACCAACTCCCTGCCATATGCTGGACTATAATGGAACTAGAGGAAATGAGAGGGAGGGAGAGGACAGTTAGGGAAAAATGTAAGGAGTAAGATGAAGGTCTCTGTTCTATAACCAGAGTGTCTGAGATTTCTGCATCCTCTGCCACCCCCGCCCCTCCTGGTTGGTCAAGCTGAGGCTTTGTGATGTCAAGCCACACCATGGCTACCACTGATTTTGGGCAGTCAGAGCTGAAGTGAAGTCTCCTCATTAATCTAAAAAGTACATATAGAGGCCAGGAAAATTTGAGTAGTGTCTGTTGCCTAAGATAGCGAAACTTAAAAAGACGATAGTCTAGACTATTAGAGATAAGGAATAAGACTCCAAACGCAAGCGTGGATGAAGAAACTGTAAGTCCAAAAGTGAATATATGTTTGTATAGAGGGTGTGGGATGGATGTTCGTGGTGTCAGTCATGAGGAACAGGGTGTTGTGTTAGGGCTCGCAGTTTATAATAAAGATTTGATTCCTTTTTACATGGCTGACTATTGAATATTGTTAAACTATTGAAATGATCATCAGCTCAAGTTGTGAAGTTTTATGCCACAACAGGTAGAGTTTTTCCTTTAACATCATGGTCTAGAACAGCATTGTTGGATATTGGATATACTAGAGAAGTGAGGTTTGACTCTGTTTCATTGATGAGGAGGGATCTATGGAGGGGGCAGGCATGTGAGACTGGAGTAATGTTGATTTCTTTAGTAGGGGCACTGGACAAGCCATTCCATACTGAGCCAGACCCTTAACATAAAGACAAGGAGAAGTCTGAATGGGGATTTTTTCTCAATACTTTCTCATACGGTCAAGGAAAAAAGAAGCTGATGTTTAATTTAGGTTTGGATTGGGGGGGTAGGATGGATGGTTGTGGTCGCAGTCATGAGGAACAGGGTGTTGTGTTAGTGCTGGAAGTCTGTATTATTGAATTTGTTTTCCTTTTTTCGTAGTAGACTATTGAATATTGTTAAACTATTGAAAGGATGGTCAGCTCAAGATGTGAAGTTTTATGCCACAACTGGTCCAGTTTTTCCTTTAACACCTTGGTCTAGAACAGCATTACTGGATATTGGAGATACTAGAGAAGTGAGGTTTCACTCTGTTTCACTGATGATTCACATGATCTTACATTTGCCCCCTAGTTAAGTAAGATATTAGTAATAATGGATATGGGTATAGTGTGCATGGTTATTATCTTCACAATTTTTCTGTAAATCTGGAACTATTCTAAAATAAAACAACCATTAAAACAACGCTCAAAATCCTAGGAAACATTAATATCTGAACACAGTGGAATGGACCACTGAAATGACGGGGGAGTATGGCAATTGTCTTGGAGGAAACACCACCTCCCTGCCATAGGATGGACTATAATGGAACTAGAGGAAATGAGAGAGAGAGAGGCAGGTCAGTTTGGGAAAAATATTAGCAGTTAAGAGGAAGGTCTCTGTTCTATAACCAGAGTGTCTGAGATTTCTGCATCCTCTGCCAACCCCGCCCCTCCTGGATGGTCAAGCTGAGGCTTTGTGATGTCAAGACACACCATGGCCACCACTGATTTTGGGCTGTCAGAGCTGAAGTGTGTGGCTCCTAATTAACTTAAAAGCATATATAGATGCCAGGACATTTTGAGTAGTGTCTGTTGCCTCAAGATAGCGAAACTAAATAAGACGATATTGTAGACTAGTAGAGATAAGGAATAAGACTCCAAACACAAGCATGGATGAAGAAACTGCTAGTCCAACAGTGAACTTTTGTTTGTATTGGGGGTGGTGGGATTAATGGTGGTGGTCGCAGTCATGAGGAACCTGGTGTTGTGTTAGTGCTGGCAGTGTATAATAAAGAATTTGATTTCCTTTTTACATGGCAGACTATTGAATATTGTTAAACTATTGAAAAGATCATAGGCTCAAGACCTGAAACTTTATGCCACAACTGGTCCAGTTTTTCCTTTAACAACTTGGTCTAGAACAGCATTTCTGGATATTGGAGATACTAGAGAAGTGAGGTTTCACTCTGTTTCACTGATGATTCACATGATCTTACATTTGCCCCCTAGTTAAGTAAGATATTAGTAATAATGGAAATTGGGTATAGTGTGCATGGTTATTATCTTCACAATTTTTCTGTAAATCTGGAACTATTCTAAAATAAAACAACCATTAAAACAACGCTCAAAATACTAGGAAACATTAATATCTGAACACAGTGGAATGGACCACTGAAATGACGGGGGAGTATGGCAATTGTCTTGGAGGAAACACCACCTCCCTGCCATAGGATGGACTATAATGGAACTAGAGGAAATGAGAGAGAGAGAGGCAGGTCAGTTTGGGAAAAATATTAGCAGTTAAGAGGAAGGTCTCTGTTCTATAACCAGAGTGTCTGAGATTTCTGCATCCTCTGCCAACCCCGCCCCTCCTGGATGGTCAAGCTGAGGCTTTGTGATGTCAAGCCACACCATGGCAACCACTGACTTTGGGCAGTCACAGCTGAAGTGTGTGGCTCCTAATTAACTTAAAAGTATATATAGATGCCAGGACATTTTGAGTAGTGTCTGTTGCCTCAAGATAGCGAAACAAAATAAGACGATATTGTAGACTAGTAGAGATAAGGAATAAGACTCCAAACACAAGCATGGATGAAGAAACTGCTAGTCCAACAGTGAACTTATGTTTGTATTGGGGGGTGGTGGGATTGATGGTGGTGGTCGCAGTCATGAGGAACCTGGTGTTGTGTTAGTGCTGGCAGTGTATAATAAAGAATTTGATTTCCTTTTTACATGGCAGACTATTGAATATTGTTAAATTATTGAAACGATCATAAGCTCAAGACCTGAAAGTTTATGCCACAACTGGTCCAGTTTTCCATTTAACAACTTGGTCTAGAACAGCATTGCTGGATATTGGAGATACTAGGGAAGTGAGGTTTCACTCTAACCGTTTCACTGCTGTTTCACTTCATGTTACATTTACTCCATACATAAGGAAGTCATTAGTAATAAGGGAAATTGTGTTGGTGTACATGGTTATTAACTTCACAACTTTTCTTTAAATCTGGAACTCTTCTAAAATAAAACATCCATTAAAACAACACTCAAAATCCTAGGAAATGGTAGCAACTGAACATAGTGGAATGGACCCCTGAAATGACGGGGGAGTATGGGAATTGTCTTAGAGGAAACACCAACTCCCTGCCATATGCTGGACTATAATGGAACTAGAGGAAATGAGAGGGAGGGAGAGGACAGTTAGGGAAAAATGTAAGGAGTAAGATGAAGGTCTCTGTTCTATAACCAGAGTGTCTGAGATTTCTGCATCCTCTGCCACCCCCGCCCCTCCTGGTTGGTCAAGCTGAGGCTTTGTGATGTCAAGCCACACCATGGCAACCACTGATTTTGGGCAGTCAGAGCTGAAGTGAAGTCTCCTCATTAATCTAAAAAGTACATATAGAGGCCAGGACAATTTGAGTAGTGTCTGTTGCCTAAGATAGCGAAACTTAATAAGACGATAGTGTAGACTATTAGAGATAAGGAATAAGACTCCAAACGCAAGCGTGGATGAAGAAACTGTAAGTCCAAAAGTGAATATATGTTTGTATAGAGGGTGTGGGATGGATGTTCGTGGTGTCAGTCATGAGGAACAGGGTGTTGTGTTAGGGCTCGCAGTTTATAATAAAGATTTGATTCCTTTTTACATGGCTGACTACTGAATATTGTTAAACTATTGAAATGATCGTCAGCTCAAGTTGTGAAGTTTTATGCCACAACAGGTAGAGTTTTTCCTTTAACATCATGGTCTAGAACAGCATTGTTGGATATTGGATATACTAGAGAAGTGAGGTTTGACTCTGTTTCATTGATGAGGAGGGATCTATGGAGGGGGCAGGCATGTGAGACGGGAGTAATGTTGATTTCTTTAGTAGGGGCACTGGACAAGCCATTCCATACTGAGCCAGACCCTTAACATAAGGACAAGGAGAAGTCTGAATGGGGATTTTTTCTCAATACTGTCTCATACGGTCAAGGAAAAAAGAAGCTGATGTTTAATTTAGGTTTGGATTGGGGGGGTAGGATGGATGGTGGTGGTCGCAGTCATGAGGAACAGGGTGTTGTGTTAGTGCTGGCAGTCTGTAATATTGAATTTGTTTTCCTTTTTACGTAGTAGACTATTGAATATTGTTAAACTATTGAAAGGATGGTCAGCTCAAGATGTGAAGTTTTATGCCACAACTGGTCCAGTTTTTCCTTTCACACCTTGGTCTAGAACAGCATTACTGGATATTGGAGATACTAGAGAAGTGAGGTTTCACTCTCTTTCACTGATGATTCACATGATCTTACATTTGCCCCCTAGTTAAGTAAGATATTAGTAATAATGGAAATTGGGTATAGTGTGCATGGTTATTATCTTCACAATTTTTCTGTAAATCTGGAACTATTCTAAAAGAAAACAACCATTAAAACAACACTCAAAATCCTAGGAAACATTAATATCTGAACACAGTGGAATGGACCACTGAAATGACGGGGGAGTATGGCAATTGTCTTGGAGGAAACACCACCTCCCTGCCATAGGATGGACTATAATGGAACTAGAGGAAATGAGAGAGAGAGAGGCAGGTCAGTTTGGGAAAAATTTTAGCAGTTAAGAGGAAGGTCTCTGTTCTATAACCAGAGTGTCCGAGATTTCTGCATCCTCTGCCAACCCCGCCCCTCCTGGATGGTCAAGCTGAGGCTTTGTGATGTCAAGACACACCATGGCCACCACTGATTTTGGGCAGTCAGAGCTGAAGTGTGTGGCTCCTAATTAACTTAAAAGTATATATAGTTGCCAGGACATTTTGAGTAGTGTCTGTTGCCTCAAGATAGCGAAACTAAATAAGACGATATTGTAGACTAGTAGAGATAAGGAATAAGACTCCAAACACAAGCATGGATGAAGAAATTGCTAGTCCAACAGTGAACTTATGTTTGTATTGGGGGGTGGTGAGATTGATGGTGGTGGTCGCAGTCATGAGGAACCCGGTGTTGTGTTAGTGCTGGCAGTGTATAATAAAGAATTTGATTTCCTTTTTACATGGCAGACTATTGAATATTGTTAAACTATTGAAACGATCATAGGCTCAAGACCTGAAAGTTTATGCCACAACTGGTCCAGTTTTTCCTTTATCAACTTGGTCTAGTACAGCATTGCTGGATATTGGAGATACTAGGGAAGTGAGGTTTCACTCTAACCGTTTCACTGCTGTTTCACTTCATGTTACATTTACTCCATACATAAGGAAGTCATTAGTAACAAGGGAAATTGTGTTGGTGTACATGGTTATTAACTTCACAACTTTTCTTTAAATCTGGAACTCTTCTAAAATAAAACATCCATTAAAACAACACTCAAAATCCTAGGAAATGGTAGCAACTGAACATAGTGGAATGGACCACTGAAATGACGGGGGAGTATGGGAATTGTCTTAGAGGAAACACCAACTCCCTGCCATATGCTGGACTATAATGGAACTAGAGGAAATGAGAGGGAGGGAGAGGACAGTTAGGGAAAAATTTAAGGAGTAAGAAGAAGGTCTCTGTTCTATAACCAGAGTGTCTGAGATTTCTGCATCCTCTGCCACCCCCACCCCTCCTGGTTGGTCAAGCTGAGGCTTTGTGATGTCAAGCCACACCATGGCACCCACTGATTTTGGGCAGTCAGAGCTGAAGTGAAGTCTCCTCATTAATCTAAAAAGTATATATAGAGGCCAGGACAATTTGAGTAGTGTCTGTTGCCTAAGATAGCGAAACTTAATAAGACGATAGTGTAGACTATTAGAGATAAGGAATAAGACTCCAAACGCAAGCGTGGATGAAGAAACTGTAAGTCCAAAAGTGAATATATGTTTGTATAGAGGGTGTGGGATGGATGTTCGTGGTGTCAGTCATGAGGAACAGGGTGTTGTGTTAGGGCTCGCAGTTTATAATAAAGATTTGATTCCTTTTTACATGGCTGACTATTGAATATTGTTAAACTATTGAAATGATCGTCAGCTCAAGTTGTGAAGTTTTATGCCACAACAGGTAGAGTTTTTCCTTTAACATCATGGTCTAGAACAGCATTGTTGGATATTGGATATACTAGAGAAGTGAGGTTTGACTCTGTTTCATTGATGAGGAGGGATCTATGGAGGGGGCAGGCATGTGAGACGGGAGTAATGTTGATTTCTTTAGTAGGGGCACTGGACAAGCCATTCCATACTGAGCCAGACCCTTAACATAAGGACAAGGAGAAGTCTGAATGGGGATTTTTTCTCAATACTTTCTCATACGGTCAAGGAAAAAAGAAGCTGATGTTTAATTTAGGTTTGGATTGGGGGGGTAGGATGGATGGTGGTGGTCGCAGTCATGAGGAACAGGGTGTTGTGTTAGTGCTGGCAGTCCGTAATATTGAATTTGTTTTCCTTTTTACATAGTAGACTATTGAATATTGTTAAACTATTGAAAGGATGGTCAGCTCAAGATGTGAAGTTTTATGCCACAACTGGTCCAGTTTTTCCTTTAACACCTTGGTCTAGAACAGCATTACTGGATATTGGAGATACTAGAGAAGTGAGGTTTCACTCTGTTTCACTGATGATTCACATGATCTTACATTTTCCCCCTAGTTAAGTAAGATATTAGTAATAATGGAAATTGGGTATAGTGTGCATGGTTATTATCTTCACAATTTTTCTGTAAATCTGGAACTATTCTAAAAGAAAACAAGCATTAAAACAACACTCAAAATCCTAGGAAACATTAATATCTGAACACAGTGGAATGGACCACTGAAATGACGGGGGAGGATGGCAATTGTCTTGGAGGAAACACCACCTCCCTGCCATAGGATGGACTATAATGGAACTAGAGGAAATGAGAGAGAGAGAGGCAGGTCAGTTTGGGAAAAATATTAGCAGTTAAGAGGAAGGTCTCTGTTCTATAACCAGAGTGTCTGAGATTTCTGCATCCTCTGCCAACCCCGCCCCTCCTGGATGGTCAAGCTGAGGCTTTGTGATGTCAAGCCACACCATGGCAACCACTGACTTTGGGCAGTCACAGCTGAAGTGTGTGGCTCCTAATTAACTTAAAAGTATATATAGATGCCAGGACATTTTGAGTAGTGTCTGTTGCCTCAAGATAGCGAAACAAAATAAGACGATATTGTAGACTAGTAGAGATAAGGAATAAGACTCCAAACACAAGCATGGATGAAGAAACTGCTAGTCCAACAGTGAACTTATGTTTGTATTGGGGGGTGGTGGGATTGATGGTGGTGGTCGCAGTCATGAGGAACCTGGTGTTGTGTTAGTGCTGGCAGTGTATAATAAAGAATTTGATTTCCTTTTTACATGGCAGACTATTGAATATTGTTAAACTATTGAAACGATCATAAGCTCAAGACCTGAAAGTTTATGCCACAACTGGTCCAGTTTTCCATTTAACAACTTGGTCTAGAACAGCATTGCTGGATATTGGAGATACTAGGGAAGTGAGGTTTCACTCTAACCGTTTCACTGCTGTTTCACTTCATGTTACATTTACTCCATACATAAGGAAGTCATTAGTAATAAGGGAAATTGTGTTGGTGTACATGGTTATTAACTTCACAACTTTTCTTTAAATCTGGAACTCTTCTAAAATAAAACATCCATTAAAACAACACTCAAAATCCTAGGAAATGGTAGCAACTGAACATAGTGGAATGGACCACTGAAATGACGGGGGAGTATGGGAATTGTCTTAGAGGAAACACCAACTCCCTGCCATATGCTGGACTATAATGGAACTAGAGGAAATGAGAGGGAGGGAGAGGACAGTTAGGGAAAAATGTAAGGAGTAAGATGAAGGTCTCTGTTCTATAACCAGAGTGTCTGAGATTTCTGCATCCTCTGCCACCCCCGCCCCTCCTGGTTGGTCAAGCTGAGGCTTTGTGATGTCAAGCCACACCATGGCAACCACTGATTTTGGGCAGTCAGAGCTGAAGTGAAGTCTCCTCATTAATCTAAAAAGTACATATAGAGGCCAGGACAATTTGAGTAGTGTCTGTTGCCTAAGATAGCGAAACTTAATAAGACGATAGTGTAGACTATTAGAGATAAGGAATAAGACTCCAAACGCAAGCGTGGATGAAGAAACTGTAAGTCCAAAAGTGAATATATGTTTGTATAGAGGGTGTGGGATGGATGTTCGTGGTGTCAGTCATGAGGAACAGGGTGTTGTGTTAGGGCTCGCAGTTTATAATAAAGATTTGATTCCTTTTTACATGGCTGACTATTGAATATTGTTAAACTATTGAAATGATCGTCAGCTCAAGTTGTGAAGTTTTATGCCACAACAGGTAGAGTTTTTCCTTTAACATCATGGTCTAGAACAGCATTGTTGGATATTGGATATACTAGAGAAGTGAGGTTTGACTCTGTTTCATTGATGAGGAGGGATCTATGGAGGGGGCAGGCATGTGAGACGGGAGTAATGTTGATTTCTTTAGTAGGGGCACTGGACAAGCCATTCCATACTGAGCCAGACCCTTAACATAAGGACAAGGAGAAGTCTGAATGGGGATTTTTTCTCAATACTGTCTCATACGGTCAAGGAAAAAAGAAGCTGATGTTTAATTTAGGTTTGGATTGGGGGGGTAGGATGGATGGTGGTGGTCGCAGTCATGAGGAACAGGGTGTTGTGTTAGTGCTGGCAGTCTGTAATATTGAATTTGTTTTCCTTTTTACGTAGTAGACTATTGAATATTGTTAAACTATTGAAAGGATGGTCAGCTCAAGATGTGAAGTTTTATGCCACAACTGGTCCAGTTTTTCCTTTAACACCTTGGTCTAGAACAGCATTACTGGATATTGGAGATACTAGAGAAGTGAGGTTTCACTCTGTTTCACTGATGATTCACATGATCTTACATTTGCCCCCTAGTTAAGTAAGATATTAGTAATAATGGAAATTGGGTATAGTGTGCATGGTTATTATCTTCACAATTTTTCTGTAAATCTGGAACTATTCTAAAAGAAAACAACCATTAAAACAACACTCAAAATCCTAGGAAACATTAATATCTGAACACAGTGGAATGGACCACTGAAATGACGGGGGAGTATGGCAATTGTCTTGGAGGAAACACCACCTCCCTGCCATAGGATGGACTATAATGGAACTAGAGGAAATGAGAGAGAGAGAGGCAGGTCAGTTTGGGAAAAATTTTAGCAGTTAAGAGGAAGGTCTCTGTTCTATAACCAGAGTGTCCGAGATTTCTGCATCCTCTGCCAACCCCGCCCCTCCTGGATGGTCAAGCTGAGGCTTTGTGATGTCAAGACACACCATGGCCACCACTGATTTTGGGCAGTCAGAGCTGAAGTGTGTGGCTCCTAATTAACTTAAAAGTATATATAGTTGCCAGGACATTTTGAGTAGTGTCTGTTGCCTCAAGATAGCGAAACTAAATAAGACGATATTGTAGACTAGTAGAGATAAGGAATAAGACTCCAAACACAAGCATGGATGAAGAAATTGCTAGTCCAACAGTGAACTTATGTTTGTATTGGGGGGTGGTGAGATTGATGGTGGTGGTCGCAGTCATGAGGAACCCGGTGTTGTGTTAGTGCTGGCAGTGTATAATAAAGAATTTGATTTCCTTTTTACATGGCAGACTATTGAATATTGTTAAACTATTGAAACGATCATAGGCTCAAGACCTGAAAGTTTATGCCACAACTGGTCCAGTTTTTCCTTTATCAACTTGGTCTAGTACAGCATTGCTGGATATTGGAGATACTAGGGAAGTGAGGTTTCACTCTAACCGTTTCACTGCTGTTTCACTTCATGTTACATTTACTCCATACATAAGGAAGTCATTAGTAACAAGGGAAATTGTGTTGGTGTACATGGTTATTAACTTCACAACTTTTCTTTAAATCTGGAACTCTTCTAAAATAAAACATCCATTAAAACAACACTCAAAATCCTAGGAAATGGTAGCAACTGAACATAGTGGAATGGACCACTGAAATGACGGGGGAGTATGGGAATTGTCTTAGAGGAAACACCAACTCCCTGCGATATGCTGGACTATAATGGAACTAGAGGAAATGAGAGGGAGGGAGAGGACAGTTAGGGAAAAATTTAAGGAGTAAGAAGAAGGTCTCTGTTCTATAACCAGAGTGTCTGAGATTTCTGCATCCTCTGCCACCCCCACCCCTCCTGGTTGGTCAAGCTGAGGCTTTGTGATGTCAAGCCACACCATGGCACCCACTGATTTTGGGCAGTCAGAGCTGAAGTGAAGTCTCCTCATTAATCTAAAAAGTATATATAGAGGCCAGGACAATTTGAGTAGTGTCTGTTGCCTAAGATACCGAAACTTAATAAGACGATAGTGTAGACTATTAGAGATAAGGAATAAGACTCCAAACGCAAGCGTGGATGAAGAAACTGTAAGTCCAAAAGTGAATATATGTTTGTATAGAGGGTGTGGGATGGATGTTCGTGGTGTCAGTCATGAGGAACAGGGTGTTGTGTTAGG
This sequence comes from Myotis nattereri, assembly GCF_964212035.1. Lineage (NCBI taxonomy): Eukaryota > Metazoa > Chordata > Mammalia > Chiroptera > Vespertilionidae > Myotis > Myotis nattereri. The sequence continues at coordinate 56,073,464 of NC_138078.1, forward strand.
GCTCGCAGTTTATAATAAAGATTTGATTCCTTTTTACATGGCTGACTATTGAATATTGTTAAACTATTGAAATGATCGTCAGCTCAAGTTGTGAAGTTTTATGCCACAACAGGTAGAGTTTTTCCTTTAACATCATGGTCTAGAACAGCATTGTTGGATATTGGATATACTAGAGAAGTGAGGTTTGACTCTGTTTCATTGATGAGGAGGGATCTATGGAGGGGGCAGGCATGTGAGACGGGAGTAATGTTGATTTCTTTAGTAGGGGCACTGGACAAGCCATTCCATACTGAGCCAGACCCTTAACATAAGGACAAGGAGAAGTCTGAATGGGGATTTTTTCTCAATACTTTCTCATACGGTCAAGGAAAAAAGAAGCTGATGTTTAATTTAGGTTTGGATTGGGGGGGTAGGATGGATGGTGGTGGTCGCAGTCATGAGGAACAGGGTGTTGTGTTAGTGCTGGCAGTCCGTAATATTGAATTTGTTTTCCTTTTTACATAGTAGACTATTGAATATTGTTAAACTATTGAAAGGATGGTCAGCTCAAGATGTGAAGTTTTATGCCACAACTGGTCCAGTTTTTCCTTTAACACCTTGGTCTAGAACAGCATTACTGGATATTGGAGATACTAGAGAAGTGAGGTTTCACTCTGTTTCACTGATGATTCACATGATCTTACATTTTCCCCCTAGTTAAGTAAGATATTAGTAATAATGGAAATTGGGTATAGTGTGCATGGTTATTATCTTCACAATTTTTCTGTAAATCTGGAACTATTCTAAAAGAAAACAAGCATTAAAACAACACTCAAAATCCTAGGAAACATTAATATCTGAACACAGTGGAATGGACCACTGAAATGACGGGGGAGGATGGCAATTGTCTTGGAGGAAACACCACCTCCCTGCCATAGGATGGACTATAATGGAACTAGAGGAAATGAGAGAGAGAGAGGCAGGTCAGTTTGGGAAAAATATTAGCAGTTAAGAGGAAGGTCTCTGTTCTATAACCAGAGTGTCTGAGATTTCTGCATCCTCTGCCAACCCCGCCCCTCCTGGATGGTCAAGCTGAGGCTTTGTGATGTCAAGCCACACCATGGCAACCACTGACTTTGGGCAGTCACAGCTGAAGTGTGTGGCTCCTAATTAACCTAAAAGTATATATAGATGCCAGGACATTTTGAGTAGTGTCTGTTGCCTCAAGATAGCGAAACAAAATAAGACGATATTGTAGACTAGTAGAGATAAGGAATAAGACTCCAAACACAAGCATGGATGAAGAAACTGCTAGTCCAACAGTGAACTTATGTTTGTATTGGGGGGTGGTGGGATTGATGGTGGTGGTCGCAGTCATGAGGAACCTGGTGTTGTGTTAGTGCTGGCAGTGTATAATAAAGAATTTGATTTCCTTTTTACATGGCAGACTATTGAATATTGTTAAACTATTGAAACGATCATAAGCTCAAGACCTGAAAGTTTATGCCACAACTGGTCCAGTTTTCCATTTAACAACTTGGTCTAGAACAGCATTGCTGGATATTGGAGATACTAGGGAAGTGAGGTTTCACTCTAACCGTTTCACTGCTGTTTCACTTCATGTTACATTTACTCCATACATAAGGAAGTCATTAGTAATAAGGGAAATTGTGTTGGTGTACATGGTTATTAACTTCACAACTTTTCTTTAAATCTGGAACTCTTCTAAAATAAAACATCCATTAAACAACACTCAAAATCCTAGGAAATGGTAGCAACTGAACATAGTGGAATGGACCCCTGAAATGACGGGGGAGTATGGGAATTGTCTTAGAGGAAACACCAACTCCCTGCCATATGCTGGACTATAATGGAACTAGAGGAAATGAGAGGGAGGGAGAGGACAGTTAGGGAAAAATGTAAGGAGTAAGATGAAGGTCTCTGTTCTATAACCAGAGTGTCTGAGATTTCTGCATCCTCTGCCACCCCCGCCCCTCCTGGTTGGTCAAGCTGAGGCTTTGTGATGTCAAGCCACACCATGGCAACCACTGATTTTGGGCAGTCAGAGCTGAAGTGAAGTCTCCTCATTAATCTAAAAAGTACATATAGAGGCCAGGACAATTTGAGTAGTGTCTGTTGCCTAAGATAGCGAAACTTAATAAGACGATAGTGTAGACTATTAGAGATAAGGAATAAGACTCCAAACGCAAGCGTGGATGAAGAAACTGTAAGTCCAAAAGTGAATATATGTTTGTATAGAGGGTGTGGGATGGATGTTCGTGGTGTCAGTCATGAGGAACAGGGTGTTGTGTTAGGGCTCGCAGTTTATAATAAAGATTTGATTCCTTTTTACATGGCTGACTATTGAATATTGTTAAACTATTGAAATGATCGTCAGCTCAAGTTGTGAAGTTTTATGCCACAACAGGTAGAGTTTTTCCTTTAACATCATGGTCTAGAACAGCATTGTTGGATATTGAATATACTAGAGAAGTGAGGTTTGACTCTGTTTCATTGATGAGGAGGGATCTATGGAGGGGGCAGGCATGTGAGACGGGAGTAATGTTGATTTCTTTAGTAGGGGCACTGGACAAGCCATTCCATACTGAGCCAGACCCTTAACATAAGGACAAGGAGAAGTCTGAATGGGGATTTTTTCTCAATAATTTCTCATACGGTCAAGGAAAAAAGAAGCTGATGTTTAATTTAGGTTTGGATTGGGGGGGGTAGGATGGATGGTGGTGGTCGCAGTCATGAGGAACAGGGTGTTGTGTTAGTGCTGGCAGTCTGTATTATTGAATTTGTTTTCCTTTTTACATAGTAGACTATTGAATATTGTTAAACTATTGAAAGGATGGTCAGCTCAAGATGTGAAGTTTTATGCCACAACTGGTCCAGTTTTTCCTTTAACACCTTGGTCTAGAACAGCATTACTGGATATTGGAGATACTAGAGAAGTGAGGTTTCACTCTGTTTCACTGATGATTCACATCATCTTACATTTGCCCCCTAGTTAAGTAAGATATTAGTAATAATGGAAATTGGGTATAGTGTGCATGGTTATTATCTTCACAATTTTTCTGTAAATCTGGAAGTATTCTAAAATAAAACAACCATTAAAACAACACTCAAAATCCTAGGAAACATTAATATCTGAACACAGTGGAATGGACCACTGAAATGACGGGGGAGTATGGCAATTGTCTTGGAGGAAACACCACCTCCCTGCCATAGGATGGACTATAATGGAACTAGAGGAAATGAGAGAGAGAGGCAGGTCAGTTTGGGAAAAATTTTAACAGTTAAGAGGAAGGTCTCTGTTCTATAACCAGAGTGTCTGAGATTTCTGCATCCTCTGCCAACCCCGCCCCTCCTGGATGGTCAAGCTGAGGCTTTGTGATGTCAAGCCACACCATGGCAACCACTGACTTTGGGCAGTCACAGCTGAAGTGTGTGGCTCCTAATTAACTTAAAAGTATATATAGATGCCAGGACATTTTGAGTAGTGTCTGTTGCCTCAAGATAGCGAAACTAAATAAGACGATATTGTAGACTAGTAGAGATAAGGAATAAGACTCCAAACACAAGCATGGATGAAGAAACTGCTAGTCCAACAGTGAACTTATGTTTGTATTGGGGGGTGGTGAGATTGATGGTGGTGGTCGCAGTCATGAGGAACCTGGTGTTGTGTTAGTGCTGGCAGTGTATAATAAAGAATTTGATTTCCTTTTTACATGGCAGACTATTGAATATTGTTAAACTATTGAAACGATCATAAGCTCAAGACCTGAAAGTTTATGCCACAACTGGTCCAGTTTTCCCTTTAACAACTTGGTCTAGAACAGCATTGCTGGATATTGGAGATACTAGGGAAGTGAGGTTTCACTCTAACCGTTTCACTGCTGTTTCACTTCATGTTACATTTACTCCATACATAAGGAAGTCATTAGTAATAAGGGAAATTGTGTTGGTGTACATGGTTATTAACTTCACAACTTTTCTTTAAATCTGGAACTCTTCTAAAATAAAACATCCATTAAATCAACACTCAAAATCCTAGGAAATGGTAGCAACTGAACATAGTGGAATGGACCCCTGAAAGACGGGGGAGTATGGAAATTGTCTTAGAGGAAACACCAACTCCCTGCCATATGCTGGACTATAATGGAACTAGAGGAAATGAGAGGGAGGGAGAGGACAGTTAGGGAAAAATGTAAGGAGTAAGATGAAGGTCTCTGTTCTATAACCAGAGTGTCTGAGATTTCTGCATCCTCTGCCACCCCCGCCCCTCCTGGTTGGTCAAGCTGAGGCTTTGTGATGTCAAGCCACACCATGGCTACCACTGATTTTGGGCAGTCAGAGCTGAAGTGAAGTCTCCTCATTAATCTAAAAAGTACATATAGAGGCCAGGACAATTTGAGTAGTGTCTGTTGCCTAAGATAGCGAAACTTAAAAAGACGATAGTCTAGACTATTAGAGATAAGGAATAAGACTCCAAACGCAAGCGTGGATGAAGAAACTGTAAGTCCAAAAGTGAATATATGTTTGTATAGAGGGTGTGGGATGGATGTTCGTGGTGTCAGTCATGAGGAACAGGGTGTTGTGTTAGGGCTCGCAGTTTATAATAAAGATTTGATTCCTTTTTACATGGCTGACTATTGAATATTGTTAAACTATTGAAATGATCATCAGCTCAAGTTGTGAAGTTTTATGCCACAACAGGTAGAGTTTTTCCTTTAACATCATGGTCTAGAACAGCATTGTTGGATATTGGATATACTAGAGAAGTGAGGTTTGACTATGTTTCATTGATGAGGAGGGATCTATGGAGGGGGCAGGCATGTGAGACTGGAGTAATGTTGATTTCTTTAGTAGGGGCACTGGACAAGCCATTCCATACTGAGCCAGACCCTTAACATAAAGACAAGGAGAAGTCTGAATGGGGATTTTTTCTCAATACTTTCTCATACGGTCAAGGAAAAAAGAAGCTGATGTTTAATTTAGGTTTGGATTGGGGGGGTAGGATGGATGGTTGTGGTCGCAGTCATGAGGAACAGGGTGTTGTGTTAGTGCTGGAAGTCTGTATTATTGAATTTGTTTTCCTTTTTTCGTAGTAGACTATTGAATATTGTTAAACTATTGAAAGGATGGTCAGCTCAAGATGTGAAGTTTTATGCCACAACTGGTCCAGTTTTTCCTTTAACACCTTGGTCTAGAACAGCATTACTGTATATTGGAGATACTAGAGAAGTGAGGTTTCACTCTGTTTCACTGATGATTCACATGATCTTGCATTTGCCCCCTAGTTAAGTAAGATATTAGTAATAATGGATATGGGTATAGTGTGCATGGTTATTATCTTCACAATTTTTCTGTAAATCTGGAACTATTCTAAAATAAAACAACCATTAAAACAACGCTCAAAATCCTAGGAAACATTAATATCTGAACACAGTGGAATGGACCACTGAAATGACGGGGGAGTATGGCAATTGTCTTGGAGGAAACACCACCTCCCTGCCATAGGATGGACTATAATGGAACTAGAGGAAATGAGAGAGAGAGAGGCAGGTCAGTTTGGGAAAAATATTAGCAGTTAAGAGGAAGGTCTCTGTTCTATAACCAGAGTGTCTGAGATTTCTGCATCCTCTGCCAACCCCGCCCCTCCTGGATGGTCAAGCTGAGGCTTTGTGATGTCAAGACACACCATGGCCACCACTGATTTTGGGCAGTCAGAGCTGAAGTGTGTGGCTCCTAATTAACTTAAAAGCATATATAGATGCCAGGACATTTTGAGTAGTGTCTGTTGCCTCAAGATAGCGAAACTAAATAAGACGATATTGTAGACTAGTAGAGATAAGGAATAAGACTCCAAACACAAGCATGGATGAAGAAACTGCTAGTCCAACAGTGAACTTTTGTTTGTATTGGGGGTGGTGGGATTAATGGTGGTGGTCGCAGTCATGAGGAACCTGGTGTTGTGTTAGTGCTGGCAGTGTATAATAAAGAATTTGATTTCCTTTTTACATGGCAGACTATTGAATATTGTTAAACTATTGAAAAGATCATAGGCTCAAGACCTGAAACTTTATGCCACAACTGGTCCAGTTTTTCCTTTAACAACTTGGTCTAGAACAGCATTTCTGGATATTGGAGATACTAGAGAAGTGAGGTTTCACTCTGTTTCACTGATGATTCACATGATCTTACATTTGCCCCCTAGTTAAGTAAGATATTAGTAATAATGGAAATTGGGTATAGTGTGCATGGTTATTATCTTCACAATTTTTCTGTAAATCTGGAAGTATTCTAAAATAAAACAACCTTTAAACAACACTCAAAATCCTAGGAAACATTAATATCTGAACACAGTGGAATGGACCACTGAAATGACGGGGGAGTATGGCAATTGTCTTGGAGGAAACACCACCTCCCTGCCATAGGATGGACTATAATGGAACTAGAGGAAATGAGAGAGAGAGAGGCAGGTCAGTTTGGGAAAAATATTAGCAGTTAAGAGGAAGGTCTCTGTTCTATAACCAGAGTGTCTGAGATTTCTGCATCCTCTGCCAACCCCGCCCCTCCTGGATGGTCAAGCTGAGGCTTTGTGATGTCAAGCCACACCATGGCAACCACTGACTTTGGGCAGTCACAGCTGAAGTGTGTGGCTCCTAATTAACTTAAAAGTATATATAGATGCCAGGACATTTTGAGTAGTGTCTGTTGCCTCAAGATAGCGAAACAAAATAAGACGATATTGTAGACTAGTAGAGATAAGGAATAAGACTCCAAACACAAGCATGGATGAAGAAACTGCTAGTCCAACAGTGAACTTATGTTTGTATTGGGGGGTGGTGGGATTGATGGTGGTGGTCGCAGTCATGAGGAACCTGGTGTTGTGTTAGTGCTGGCAGTGTATAATAAAGAATTTGATTTCCTTTTTACATGGCAGACTATTGAATATTGTTAAACTATTGAAACGATCATAAGCTCAAGACCTGAAAGTTTATGCCACAACTGGTCCAGTTTTCCATTTAACAACTTGGTCTAGAACAGCATTGCTGGATATTGGAGATACTAGGGAAGTGAGGTTTCACTCTAACCGTTTCACTGCTGTTTCACTTCATGTTACATTTACTCCATACATAAGGAAGTCATTAGTAATAAGGGAAATTGTGTTGGTGTACATGGTTATTAACTTCACAACTTTTCTTTAAATCTGGAACTCTTCTAAAATAAAACATCCATTAAAACAACACTCAAAATCCTAGGAAATGGTAGCAACTGAACATAGTGGAATGGACCACTGAAATGACGGGGGAGTATGGGAATTGTCTTAGAGGAAACACCAACTCCCTGCCATATGCTGGACTATAATGGAACTAGAGGAAATGAGAGGGAGGGAGAGGACAGTTAGGGAAAAATGTAAGGAGTAAGATGAAGGTCTCTGTTCTATAACCAGAGTGTCTGAGATTTCTGCATCCTCTGCCACCCCCGCCCCTCCTGGTTGGTCAAGCTGAGGCTTTGTGATGTCAAGCCACACCATGGCAACCACTGATTTTGGGCAGTCAGAGCTGAAGTGAAGTCTCCTCATTAATCTAAAAAGTACATATAGAGGCCAGGACAATTTGAGTAGTGTCTGTTGCCTAAGATAGCGAAACTTAATAAGACGATAGTGTAGACTATTAGAGATAAGGAATAAGACTCCAAACGCAAGCGTGGATGAAGAAACTGTAAGTCCAAAAGTGAATATATGTTTGTATAGAGGGTGTGGGATGGATGTTCGTGGTGTCAGTCATGAGGAACAGGGTGTTGTGTTAGGGCTCGCAGTTTATAATAAAGATTTGATTCCTTTTTACATGGCTGACTATTGAATATTGTTAAACTATTGAAATGATCGTCAGCTCAAGTTGTGAAGTTTTATGCCACAACAGGTAGAGTTTTTCCTTTAACATCATGGTCTAGAACAGCATTGTTGGATATTGGATATACTAGAGAAGTGAGGTTTGACTCTGTTTCATTGATGAGGAGGGATCTATGGAGGGGGCAGGCATGTGAGACGGGAGTAATGTTGATTTCTTTAGTAGGGGCACTGGACAAGCCATTCCATACTGAGCCAGACCCTTAACATAAGGACAAGGAGAAGTCTGAATGGGGATTTTTTCTCAATACTGTCTCATACGGTCAAGGAAAAAAGAAGCTGATGTTTAATTTAGGTTTGGATTGGGGGGGTAGGATGGATGGTGGTGGTCGCAGTCATGAGGAACAGGGTGTTGTGTTAGTGCTGGCAGTCTGTAATATTGAATTTGTTTTCCTTTTTACGTAGTAGACTATTGAATATTGTTAAACTATTGAAAGGATGGTCAGCTCAAGATGTGAAGTTTTATGCCACAACTGGTCCAGTTTTTCCTTTCACACCTTGGTCTAGAACAGCATTACTGGATATTGGAGATACTAGAGAAGTGAGGTTTCACTCTCTTTCACTGATGATTCACATGATCTTACATTTGCCCCCTAGTTAAGTAAGATATTAGTAATAATGGAAATTGGATATAGTGTGCATGGTTATTATCTTCACAATTTTTCTGTAAATCTGGAACTATTCTAAAAGAAAACAACCATTAAAACAACACTCAAAATCCTAGGAAACATTAATATCTGAACACAGTGGAATGGACCACTGAAATGACGGGGGAGTATGGCAATTGTCTTGGAGGAAACACCACCTCCCTGCCATAGGATGGACTATAATGGAACTAGAGGAAATGAGAGAGAGAGAGGCAGGTCAGTTTGGGAAAAATTTTAGCAGTTAAGAGGAAGGTCTCTGTTCTATAACCAGAGTGTCCGAGATTTCTGCATCCTCTGCCAACCCCGCCCCTCCTGGATGGTCAAGCTGAGGCTTTGTGATGTCAAGACACACCATGGCCACCACTGATTTTGGGCAGTCAGAGCTGAAGTGTGTGGCTCCTAATTAACTTAAAAGTATATATAGTTGCCAGGACATTTTGAGTAGTGTCTGTTGCCTCAAGATAGCGAAACTAAATAAGACGATATTGTAGACTAGTAGAGATAAGGAATAAGACTCCAAACACAAGCATGGATGAAGAAATTGCTAGTCCAACAGTGAACTTATGTTTGTATTGGGGGGTGGTGAGATTGATGGTGGTGGTCGCAGTCATGAGGAACCCGGTGTTGTGTTAGTGCTGGCAGTGTATAATAAAGAATTTGATTTCCTTTTTACATGGCAGACTATTGAATATTGTTAAACTATTGAAACGATCATAGGCTCAAGACCTGAAAGTTTATGCCACAACTGGTCCAGTTTTTCCTTTATCAACTTGGTCTAGTACAGCATTGCTGGATATTGGAGATACTAGGGAAGTGAGGTTTCACTCTAACCGTTTCACTGCTGTTTCACTTCATGTTACATTTACTCCATACATAAGGAAGTCATTAGTAACAAGGGAAATTGTGTTGGTGTACATGGTTATTAACTTCACAACTTTTCTTTAAATCTGGAACTCTTCTAAAATAAAACATCCATTAAAACAACACTCAAAATCCTAGGAAATGGTAGCAACTGAACATAGTGGAATGGACCACTGAAATGACGGGGGAGTATGGGAATTGTCTTAGAGGAAACACCAACTCCCTGCGATATGCTGGACTATAATGGAACTAGAGGAAATGAGAGGGAGGGAGAGGACAGTTAGGGAAAAATTTAAGGAGTAAGAAGAAGGTCTCTGTTCTATAACCAGAGTGTCTGAGATTTCTGCATCCTCTGCCACCCCCACCCCTCCTGGTTGGTCAAGCTGAGGCTTTGTGATGTCAAGCCACACCATGGCACCCACTGATTTTGGGCAGTCAGAGCTGAAGTGAAGTCTCCTCATTAATCTAAAAAGTACATATAGAGGCCAGGACAATTTGAGTAGTGTCTGTTGCCTAAGATAGCGAAACTTAATAAGACGATAGTGTAGACTATTAGAGATAAGGAATAAGACTCCAAACGCAAGCGTGGATGAAGAAACTGTAAGTCCAAAAGTGAATATATGTTTGTATAGAGGGTGTGGGATGGATGTTCGTGGTGTCAGTCATGAGGAACAGGGTGTTGTGTTAGGGCTCGCAGTTTATAATAAAGATTTGATTCCTTTTTACATGGCTGACTATTGAATATTGTTAAACTATTGAAATGATCGTCAGCTCAAGTTGTGAAGTTTTATGCCACAACAGGTAGAGTTTTTCCTTTAACATCATGGTCTAGAACAGCATTGTTGGATATTGGATATACTAGAGAAGTGAGGTTTGACTCTGTTTCATTGATGAGGAGGGATCTATGGAGGGGGCAGGCATGTGAGACGGGAGTAATGTTGATTTCTTTAGTAGGGGCACTGGACAAGCCATTCCATACTGAGCCAGACCCTTAACATAAGGACAAGGAGAAGTCTGAATGGGGATTTTTTCTCAATAATTTCTCATACGGTCAAGGAAAAAAGAAGCTGATGTTTAATTTAGGTTTGGATTGGGGGGGGTAGGATGGATGGTGGTGGTCGCAGTCATGAGGAACAGGGTGTTGTGTTAGTGCTGGCAGTCTGTATTATTGAATTTGTTTTCCTTTTTGCATAGTAGACTATTGAATATTGTTAAACTATTGAAAGGATGGTCAGCTCAAGATGTGAAGTTTTATGCCACAACTGGTCCAGTTTTTCCTTTAACACCTTGGTCTAGAACAGCATTACTGGATATTGGAGATACTAGAGAAGTGAGGTTTCACTCTGTTTCACTGATGATTCACATGATCTTACATTTGCCCCCTAGTTAAGTAAGATATTAGTAATAATGGAAATTGGGTATAGTGTGCATGGTTATTATCTAAACAATTTTTCTGTAAATCTGGAAGTATTCTAAAATAAAACAACCATTAAAACAACACTCAAAATCCTAGGAAACATTAATATCTGAACACAGTGGAATGGACCACTGAAATGACGGGGGAGTATGGCAATTGTCTTGGAGGAAACACCACCTCCCTGCCATAGGATGGACTATAATGGAACTAGAGGAAATGAGAGAGAGAGAGGCAGGTCAGTTTGGGAAAAATTTTAGCAGTTAAGAGGAAGGTCTCTGTTCTATAACCAGAGTGTCTGAGATTTCTGCATCCTCTGCCAACCCCGCCCCTCCTGGATGGTCAAGCTGAGGCTTTGTGATGTCAAGCCACACCATGGCAACCACTGACTTTGGGCAGTCACAGCTGAAGTGTGTTGCTCCTAATTAACTTAAAAGCATATATAGATGCCAGGACATTTTGAGTAGTGTCTGTTGCCTCAAGATAGCGAAACTAAATAAGACGATATTGTAGACTAGTAGAGATAAGGAATAAGACTCCAAACACAAGCATGGATGAAGAAACTGCTAGTCCAACAGTGAACTTTTGTTTGTATTGGGGGGTGGTGGGATTGATGGTGGTGGTCGCAGTCATGAGGAACCTGGTGTTGTGTTAGTGCTGGCAGTGTATAATAAAGAATTTGATTTCCTTTTTACATGGCAGACTATTGAATATTGTTAAACTATTGAAAAGATCATAGGCTCAAGACCTGAAACTTTATGCCACAACTGGTCCAGTTTTTCCTTTAACAACTTGGTCTAGAACAGCATTTCTGGATATTGGAGATACTAGAGAAGTGAGGTTTCACTCTGTTTCACTGATGATTCACATGATCTTACATTTGCCCCCTAGTTAAGTAAGATATTAGTAATAATGGAAATTGGGTATAGTGTGCATGGTTATTATCTTCACAATTTTTCTGTAAATCTGGAACTATTCTAAAAGAAAACAACCATTAAACAACACTCAAAATCCTAGGAAACATTAATATCTGAACACAGTGGAATGGACCACTGAAATGACGGGGGAGTATGGCAATTGTCTTGGAGGAAACACCACCTCCCTGCCATAGGATGGACTATAATGGAACTAGAGGAAATGAGAGAGAGAGAGGCAGGTCAGTTTGGGAAAAATATTAGCAGTTAAGAGGAAGGTCTCTGTTCTATAACCAGAGTGTCTGAGATTTCTGCATCCTCTGCCAACCCCGCCCCTCCTGGATGGTCAAGCTGAGGCTTTGTGATGTCAAGCCACACCATGGCAACCACTGACTTTGGGCAGTCACAGCTGAAGTGTGTGGCTCCTAATTAACTTAAAAGTATATATAGATGCCAGGACATTTTGAGTAGTGTCTGTTGCCTCAAGATAGCGAAACAAAATAAGACGATATTGTAGACTAGTAGAGATAAGGAATAAGACTCCAAACACAAGCATGGATGAAGAAACTGCTAGTCCAACAGTGAACTTATGTTTGTATTGGGGGGTGGTGGGATTGATGGTGGTGGTCGCAGTCATGAGGAACCTGGTGTTGTGTTAGTGCTGGCAGTGTATAATAAAGAATTTGATTTCCTTTTTACATGGCAGACTATTGAATATTGTTAAACTATTGAAACGATCATAAGCTCAAGACCTGAAAGTTTATGCCACAACTGGTCCAGTTTTCCATTTAACAACTTGGTCTAGAACAGCATTGCTGGATATTGGAGATACTAGGGAAGTGAGGTTTCACTCTAACCGTTTCACTGCTGTTTCACTTCATGTTACATTTACTCCATACATAAGGAAGTCATTAGTAATAAGGGAAATTGTGTTGGTGTACATGGTTATTAACTTCACAACTTTTCTTTAAATCTGGATCTCTTCTAAAATAAAACATCCATTAAAACAACACTCAAAATCCTAGGAAATGGTAGCAACTGAACATAGTGGAATGGACCCCTGAAATGACGGGGGAGTATGGGAATTGTCTTAGAGGAAACACCAACTCCCTGCCATATGCTGGACTATAATGGAACTAGAGGAAATGAGAGGGAGGGAGAGGACAGTTAGGGAAAAATGTAAGGAGTAAGATGAAGGTCTCTGTTCTATAACCAGAGTGTCTGAGATTTCTGCATCCTCTGCCACCCCCGCCCCTCCTGGTTGGTCAAGCTGAGGCTTTGTGATGTCAAGCCACACCATGGCACCCACTGATTTTGGGCAGTCAGAGCTGAAGTGAAGTCTCCTCATTAATCTAAAAAGTACATATAGAGGCCAGGACAATTTGAGTAGTGTCTGTTGCCTAAGATAGCGAAACTTAATAAGACGATAGTGTAGACTATTAGAGATAAGGAATAAGACTCCAAACGCAAGCGTGGATGAAGAAACTGTAAGTCCAAAAGTGAATATATGTTTGTATAGAGGGTGTGGGATGGATGTTCGTGGTGTCAGTCATGAGGAACAGGGTGTTGTGTTAGGGCTCGCAGTTTATAATAAAGATTTGATTCCTTTTTACATGGCTGACTATTGAATATTGTTAAACTATTGAAATGATCGTCAGCTCAAGTTGTGAAGTTTTATGCCACAACAGGTAGAGTTTTTCCTTTAACATCATGGTCTAGAACAGCATTGTTGGATATTGAATATACTAGAGAAGTGAGGTTTGACTCTGTTTCATTGATGAGGAGGGATCTATGGAGGGGGCAGGCATGTGAGACGGGAGTAATGTTGATTTCTTTAGTAGGGGCACTGGACAAGCCATTCCATACTGAGCCAGACCCTTAACATAAGGACAAGGAGAAGTCTGAATGGGGATTTTTTCTCAATAATTTCTCATACGGTCAAGGAAAAAAGAAGCTGATGTTTAATTTAGGTTTGGATTGGGGGGGGTAGGATGGATGGTGGTGGTCGCAGTCATGAGGAACAGGGTGTTGTGTTAGTGCTGGCAGTCTGTATTATTGAATTTGTTTTCCTTTTTACATAGTAGACTATTGAATATTGTTAAACTATTGAAAGGATGGTCAGCTCAAGATGTGAAGTTTTATGCCACAACTGGTCCAGTTTTTCCTTTAACACCTTGGTCTAGAACAGCATTACTGGATATTGGAGATACTAGAGAAGTGAGGTTTCACTCTGTTTCACTGATGATTCACATGATCTTACATTTGCCCCCTAGTTAAGTAAGATATTAGTAATAATGGAAATTGGGTATAGTGTGCATGGTTATTATCTTCACAATTTTTCTGTAAATCTGGAACTATTCTAAAATAAAACAACCATTAAAACAACGCTCAAAATCCTAGGAAACATTAATATCTGAACACAGTGGAATGGACCACTGAAATGACGGGGGAGTATGGCAATTGTCTTGGAGGAAACACCACCTCCCTGCCATAGGATGGACTATAATGGAACTAGAGGAAATGAGAGAGAGAGAGGCAGGTCAGTTTGGGAAAAATATTAGCAGTTAAGAGGAAGGTCTCTGTTCTATAACCAGAGTGTCTGAGATTTCTGCATCCTCTGCCAACCCCGCCCCTCCTGGATGGTCAAGCTGAGGCTTTGTGATGTCAAGACACACCATGGCCACCACTGATTTTGGGCAGTCAGAGCTGAAGTGTGTGGCTCCTAATTAACTTAAAAGCATATATAGATGCCAGGACATTTTGAGTAGTGTCTGTTGCCTCAAGATAGCGAAACTAAATAAGACGATATTGTAGACTAGTAGAGATAAGGAATAAGACTCCAAACACAAGCATGGATGAAGAAACTGCTAGTCCAACAGTGAACTTTTGTTTGTATTGGGGGTGGTGGGATTGATGGTGGTGGTCGCAGTCATGAGGAACCTGGTGTTGTGTTAGTGCTGGCAGTGTATAATAAAGAATTTGATTTCCTTTTTACATGGCAGACTATTGAATATTTTTAAACTATTGAAAAGATCATAGGCTCAAGACCTGAAACTTTATGCCACAACTGGTCCAGTTTTTCCTTTAACAACTTGGTCTAGAACAGCATTTCTGGATATTGGAGATACTAGAGAAGTGAGGTTTCACTCTGTTTCACTGATGATTCACATGATCTTACATTTGCCCCCTAGTTAAGTAAGATATTAGTAATAATGGAAATTGGGTATAGTGTGCATGGTTATTATCTAAACAATTTTTCTGTAAATCTGGAAGTATTCTAAAATAAAACAACCATTAAACAACACTCAAAATCCTAGGAAACATTAATATCTGAACACAGTGGAATGGACCACTGAAATGACGGGGGAGTATGGCAATTGTCTTGGAGGAAACACCACCTCCCTGCCATAGGATGGACTATAATGGAACTAGAGGAAATGAGAGAGAGAGAGGCAGGTCAGTTTGGGAAAAATATTAGCAGTTAAGAGGAAGGTCTCTGTTCTATAACCAGAGTGTCTGAGATTTCTGCATCCTCTGCCAACCCCGCCCCTCCTGGATGGTCAAGCTGAGGCTTTGTGATGTCAAGCCACACCATGGCAACCACTGACTTTGGGCAGTCACAGCTGAAGTGTGTGGCTCCTAATTAACTTAAAAGTATATATAGATGCCAGGACATTTTGAGTAGTGTCTGTTGCCTCAAGATAGCGAAACAAAATAAGACGATATTGTAGACTAGTAGAGATAAGGAATAAGACTCCAAACACAAGCATGGATGAAGAAACTGCTAGTCCAACAGTGAACTTATGTTTGTATTGGGGGGTGGTGGGATTGATGGTGGTGGTCGCAGTCATGAGGAACCTGGTGTTGTGTTAGTGCTGGCAGTGTATAATAAAGAATTTGATTTCCTTTTTACATGGCAGACTATTGAATATTGTTAAACTATTGAAACGATCATAAGCTCAAGACCTGAAAGTTTATGCCACAACTGGTCCAGTTTTCCATTTAACAACTTGGTCTAGAACAGCATTGCTGGATATTGGAGATACTAGGGAAGTGAGGTTTCACTCTAACCGTTTCACTGCTGTTTCACTTCATGTTACATTTACTCCATACATAAGGAAGTCATTAGTAATAAGGGAAATTGTGTTGGTGTACATGGTTATTAACTTCACAACTTTTCTTTAAATCTGGAACTCTTCTAAAATAAAACATCCATTAAAACAACACTCAAAATCCTAGGAAATGGTAGCAACTGAACATAGTGGAATGGACCACTGAAATGACGGGGGAGTATGGGAATTGTCTTAGAGGAAACACCAACTCCCTGCCATATGCTGGACTATAATGGAACTAGAGGAAATGAGAGGGAGGGAGAGGACAGTTAGGGAAAAATGTAAGGAGTAAGATGAAGGTCTCTGTTCTATAACCAGAGTGTCTGAGATTTCTGCATCCTCTGCCACCCCCACCCCTCCTGGTTGGTCAAGCTGAGGCTTTGTGATGTCAAGCCACACCATGGCAACCACTGATTTTGGGCAGTCAGAGCTGAAGTGAAGTCTCCTCATTAATCTAAAAAGTACATATAGAGGCCAGGACAATTTGAGTAGTGTCTGTTGCCTAAGATAGCGAAACTTAATAAGACGATAGTGTAGACTATTAGAGATAAGGAATAAGACTCCAAACGCAAGCGTGGATGAAGAAACTGTAAGTCCAAAAGTGAATATATGTTTGTATAGAGGGTGTGGGATGGATGTTCGTGGTGTCAGTCATGAGGAACAGGGTGTTGTGTTAGGGCTCGCAGTTTATAATAAAGATTTGATTCCTTTTTACATGGCTGACTATTGAATATTGTTAAACTATTGAAATGATCGTCAGCTCAAGTTGTGAAGTTTTATGCCACAACAGGTAGAGTTTTTCCTTTAACATCATGGTCTAGAACTGCATTGTTGGATATTGGATATACTAGAGAAGTGAGGTTTGACTCTGTTTCATTGATGAGGAGGGATCTATGGAGGGGGCAGGCATGTGAGACGGGAGTAATGTTGATTTCTTTAGTAGGGGCACTGGACAAGCCATTCCATACTGAGCTAGACCCTTAACATAAGGACAAGGAGAAGTCTGAATGGGGATTTTTTCTCAATACTTTCTCATACGGTCAAGGAAAAAAGAAGCTGATGTTTAATTTAGGTTTGGATTGGGGGGGTAGGATGGATGGTGGTGGTCGCAGTCATGAGGAAGAGGGTGTTGTGTTAGTGCTGGCAGTCTGTAATATTGAATTTGTTTTCCTTTTTACATAGTAGACTATTGAATATTGTTAAACTATTGAAAGGATGGTCAGCTCAAGATGTGAAGTTTTATGCCACAACTGGTCCAGTTTTTCCTTTAACACCTTGGTCTAGAACAGCATTACTGGATATTGGAGATACTAGAGAAGTGAGGTTTCACTCTGTTTCACTGATGATTCACATGATCTTACATTTGCCCCCTAGTTAAGTAAGATATTAGTAATAATGGAAATTGGGTATAGTGTGCATGGTTATTATCTAAACAATTTTTCTGTCAATCTGGAAGTATTCTAAAATAAAACAACCATTAAAACAACACTCAAAATCCTAGGAAACATTAATATCTGAACACAGTGGAATGGACCACTGAAATGACGGGGGAGTATGGCAATTGTCTTGGAGGAAACACCACCTCCCTGCCATAGGATGGACTATAATGGAACTAGAGGAAATGAGAGAGAGAGAGGCAGGTCAGTTTGGGAAAAATTTTAGCAGTTAAGAGGAAGGTCTCTGTTCTATAACCAGAGTGTCTGAGATTTCTGCATCCTCTGCCAACCCCGCCCCTCCTGGGTGGTCAAGCTGAGGCTTTGTGATGTCAAGCCACACCATGGCAACCACTGACTTTGGGCAGTCACAGCTGAAGTGTGTGGCTCCTAATTAACTTAAAAGTATATATAGATGCCAGGACATTTTGAGTAGTGTCTGTTGCCTCAAGATAGCGAAACTAAATAAGACGATATTGTAGACTAGTAGAGATAAGGAATAAGACTCCAAACACAAGCATGGATGAAGAAACTGCTAGTCCAACAGTGAACTTTTGTTTGTATTGGGGGGGGGTGGGATTGATGGTGGTGGTCGCAGTCATGAGGAACCTGGTGTTGTGTTAGTGCTGGCAGTGTATAATAAAGAATTTGATTTCCTTTTTACATGGCAGACTATTGAATATTGTTAAACTATTGAAATGATCATAAGCTCAAGACCTGAAAGTTTATGCCACTACTGGTCCAGTTTTTCCTTTAACAACTTGGTCTAGAAGAGCATTGCTGGATATTGGAGATACTAGGGAAGTGAGGTTTCACTCTAACCGTTTCACTGCTGTTTCACTTCATGTTACATTTACTCCATACATAAGGAAGTCATTAGTAATAAGGGAAATTGTGTTGGTGTACATGGTTATTAACTTCACAACTTTTCTTTAAATCTGGAACTCTTCTAAAATAAAACATCCATTAAAACAACACTCAAAATCCTAGGAAATGGTAGCAACTGAACATAGTGGAATGGACCACTGAAATGACGGGGGAGTATGGGAATTGTCTTAGAGGAAACACCAACTCCCTGCCATATGCTGGACTATAATGGAACTAGAGGAAATGAGAGGGAGGGAGAGGACAGTTAGGGAAAAATGTAAGGAGTAAGATGAAGGTCTCTGTTCTATAACCAGAGTGTCTGAGATTTCTGCATCCTCTGCCACCCCCGCCCCTCCTGGTTGGTCAAGCTGAGGCTTTGTGATGTCAAGCCACACCATGGCAACCACTGATTTTGGGCAGTCAGAGCTGAAGTGAAGTCTCCTCATTAATCTAAAAAGTACATATAGAGGCCAGGACAATTTGAGTAGTGTCTGTTGCCTAAGATAGCGAAACTTAATACGACGATAGTGTAGACTATTAGAGATAAGGAATAAGACTCCAAACGCAAGCGTGGATGAAGAAACTGTAAGTCCAAAAGTGAATATATGTTTGTATAGAGGGTGTGGGATGGATGTTCGTGGTGTCAGTCATGAGGAACAGGGTGTTGTGTTAGGGCTCGCAGTTTATAATAAAGATTTGATTCCTTTTTACATGGCTGACTATTGAATATTGTTAAACTATTGAAATGATCGTCAGCTCAAGTTGTGAAGTTTTATGCCACAACAGGTAGAGTTTTTCCTTTAACATCATGGTCTAGAACAGCATTGTTGGATATTGGATATACTAGAGAAGTGAGGTTTGACTGTTTCATTGATGAGGAGGGATCTATGGAGGGGGCAGGCATGTGAGACGGGAGTAATGTTGATTTCTTTAGTAGGGGCACTGGACAAGCCATTCCATACTGAGCCAGACCCTTAACATAAGGACAAGGAGAAGTCTGAATGGGGATTTTTTCTCAATACTTTCTCATACGGTCAAGGAAAAAAGAAGCTGATGTTTAATTTAGGTTTGGATTGGGGGGGTAGGATGGATGGTGGTGGTCACAGTCATGAGGAAGAGGGTGTTGTGTTAGTGCTGGCAGTCTGTAATATTGAATTTTTTTCCTTTTTACATAGTAGACTATTGAATATTGTTAAACTATTGAAAGGATGGTCAGCTCAAGATGTGAAGTTTTATGCCACAACTGGTCCAGTTTTTCCTTTAACACCTTGGTCTAGAACAGCATTACTGGATATTGGAGATACTAGAGAAGTGAGGTTTCACTCTGTTTCACTGATGATTCACATGATCTTACATTTGCCCCCTAGTTAAGTAAGATATTAGTAATAATGGAAATTGGGTATAGTGTGCATGGTTATTATCTAAACAATTTTTCTGTCAATCTGGAAGTATTCTAAAATAAAACAACCATTAAAACAACACTCAAAATCCTAGGAAACATTAATATCTGAACACAGTGGAATGGACCACTGAAATGACGGGGGAGTATGGCAATTGTCTTGGAGGAAACACCACCTCCCTGCCATAGGATGGACTATAATGGAACTAGAGGAAATGAGAGAGAGAGAGGCAGGTCAGTTTGGGAAAAATTTTAGCAGTTAAGAGGAAGGTCTCTGTTCTATAACCAGAGTGTCTGAGATTTCTGCATCCTCTGCCAACCCCGCCCCTCCTGGGTGGTCAAGCTGAGGCTTTGTGATGTCAAGCCACACCATGGCAACCACTGACTTTGGGCAGTCACAGCTGAAGTGTGTGGCTCCTAATTAACTTAAAAGTATATATAGATGCCAGGACATTTTGAGTAGTGTCTGTTGCCTCAAGATAGCGAAACAAAATAAGACGATATTGTAGACTAGTAGAGATAAGGAATAAGACTCCAAACACAAGCATGGATGAAGAAACTGCTAGTCCAACAGTGAACTTATGTTTGTATTGGGGGGTGGTGGGATTGATGGTGGTGGTCGCAGTCATGAGGAACCTGGTGTTGTGTTAGTGCTGGCAGTGTATAATAAAGAATTTGATTTCCTTTTTACATGGCAGACTATTGAATATTGTTAAACTATTGAAACGATCATAAGCTCAAGACCTGAAAGTTTATGCCACAACTGGTCCAGTTTTCCATTTAACAACTTGGTCTAGAACAGCATTGCTGGATATTGGAGATACTAGGGAAGTGAGGTTTCACTCTAACCGTTTCACTGCTGTTTCACTTCATGTTACATTTACTCCATACATAAGGAAGTCATTAGTAATAAGGGAAATTGTGTTGGTGTACATGGTTATTAACTTCACAACTTTTCTTTAAATCTGGAACTCTTCTAAAATAAAACATCCATTAAAACAACACTCAAAATCCTAGGAAATGGTAGCAACTGAACATAGTGGAATGGACCACTGAAATGACGGGGGAGTATGGGAATTGTCTTAGAGGAAACACCAACTCCCTGCCATATGCTGGACTATAATGGAACTAGAGGAAATGAGAGGGAGGGAGAGGACAGTTAGGGAAAAATGTAAGGAGTAAGATGAAGGTCTCTGTTCTATAACCAGAGTGTCTGAGATTTCTGCATCCTCTGCCACCCCCACCCCTCCTGGTTGGTCAAGCTGAGGCTTTGTGATGTCAAGCCACACCATGGCAACCACTGATTTTGGGCAGTCAGAGCTGAAGTGAAGTCTCCTCATTAATCTAAAAAGTACATATAGAGGCCAGGACAATTTGAGTAGTGTCTGTTGCCTAAGATAGCGAAACTTAATAAGACGATAGTGTAGACTATTAGAGATAAGGAATAAGACTCCAAACGCAAGCGTGGATGAAGAAACTGTAAGTCCAAAAGTGAATATATGTTTGTATAGAGGGTGTGGGATGGATGTTCGTGGTGTCAGTCATGAGGAACAGGGTGTTGTGTTAGGGCTCGCAGTTTATAATAAAGATTTGATTCCTTTTTACATGGCTGACTATTGAATATTGTTAAACTATTGAAATGATCGTCAGCTCAAGTTGTGAAGTTTTATGCCACAACAGGTAGAGTTTTTCCTTTAACATCATGGTCTAGAACTGCATTGTTGGATATTGGATATACTAGAGAAGTGAGGTTTGACTCTGTTTCATTGATGAGGAGGGATCTATGGAGGGGGCAGGCATGTGAGACGGGAGTAATGTTGATTTCTTTAGTAGGGGCACTGGACAAGCCATTCCATACTGAGCTAGACCCTTAACATAAGGACAAGGAGAAGTCTGAATGGGGATTTTTTCTCAATACTTTCTCATACGGTCAAGGAAAAAAGAAGCTGATGTTTAATTTAGGTTTGGATTGGGGGGGTAGGATGGATGGTGGTGGTCGCAGTCATGAGGAAGAGGGTGTTGTGTTAGTGCTGGCAGTCTGTAATATTGAATTTGTTTTCCTTTTTACATAGTAGACTATTGAATATTGTTAAACTATTGAAAGGATGGTCAGCTCAAGATGTGAAGTTTTATGCCACAACTGGTCCAGTTTTTCCTTTAACACCTTGGTCTAGAACAGCATTACTGGATATTGGAGATACTAGAGAAGTGAGGTTTCACTCTGTTTCACTGATGATTCACATGATCTTACATTTGCCCCCTAGTTAAGTAAGATATTAGTAATAATGGAAATTGGGTATAGTGTGCATGGTTATTATCTAAACAATTTTTCTGTCAATCTGGAAGTATTCTAAAATAAAACAACCATTAAAACAACACTCAAAATCCTAGGAAACATTAATATCTGAACACAGTGGAATGGACCACTGAAATGACGGGGGAGTATGGCAATTGTCTTGGAGGAAACACCACCTCCCTGCCATAGGATGGACTATAATGGAACTAGAGGAAATGAGAGAGAGAGAGGCAGGTCAGTTTGGGAAAAATTTTAGCAGTTAAGAGGAAGGTCTCTGTTCTATAACCAGAGTGTCTGAGATTTCTGCATCCTCTGCCAACCCCGCCCCTCCTGGGTGGTCAAGCTGAGGCTTTGTGATGTCAAGCCACACCATGGCAACCACTGACTTTGGGCAGTCACAGCTGAAGTGTGTGGCTCCTAATTAACTTAAAAGTATATATAGATGCCAGGACATTTTGAGTAGTGTCTGTTGCCTCAAGATAGCGAAACTAAATAAGACGATATTGTAGACTAGTAGAGATAAGGAATAAGACTCCAAACACAAGCATGGATGAAGAAACTGCTAGTCCAACAGTGAACTTTTGTTTGTATTGGGGGGGGGTGGGATTGATGGTGGTGGTCGCAGTCATGAGGAACCTGGTGTTGTGTTAGTGCTGGCAGTGTATAATAAAGAATTTGATTTCCTTTTTACATGGCAGACTATTGAATATTGTTAAACTATTGAAATGATCATAAGCTCAAGACCTGAAAGTTTATGCCACTACTGGTCCAGTTTTTCCTTTAACAACTTGGTCTAGAAGAGCATTGCTGGATATTGGAGATACTAGGGAAGTGAGGTTTCACTCTAACCGTTTCACTGCTGTTTCACTTCATGTTACATTTACTCCATACATAAGGAAGTCATTAGTAATAAGGGAAATTGTGTTGGTGTACATGGTTATTAACTTCACAACTTTTCTTTAAATCTGGAACTCTTCTAAAATAAAACATCCATTAAAACAACACTCAAAATCCTAGGAAATGGTAGCAACTGAACATAGTGGAATGGACCACTGAAATGACGGGGGAGTATGGGAATTGTCTTAGAGGAAACACCAACTCCCTGCCATATGCTGGACTATAATGGAACTAGAGGAAATGAGAGGGAGGGAGAGGACAGTTAGGGAAAAATGTAAGGAGTAAGATGAAGGTCTCTGTTCTATAACCAGAGTGTCTGAGATTTCTGCATCCTCTGCCACCCCCGCCCCTCCTGGTTGGTCAAGCTGAGGCTTTGTGATGTCAAGCCACACCATGGCAACCACTGATTTTGGGCAGTCAGAGCTGAAGTGAAGTCTCCTCATTAATCTAAAAAGTACATATAGAGGCCAGGACAATTTGAGTAGTGTCTGTTGCCTAAGATAGCGAAACTTAATACGACGATAGTGTAGACTATTAGAGATAAGGAATAAGACTCCAAACGCAAGCGTGGATGAAGAAACTGTAAGTCCAAAAGTGAATATATGTTTGTATAGAGGGTGTGGGATGGATGTTCGTGGTGTCAGTCATGAGGAACAGGGTGTTGTGTTAGGGCTCGCAGTTTATAATAAAGATTTGATTCCTTTTTACATGGCTGACTATTGAATATTGTTAAACTATTGAAATGATCGTCAGCTCAAGTTGTGAAGTTTTATGCCACAACAGGTAGAGTTTTTCCTTTAACATCATGGTCTAGAACAGCATTGTTGGATATTGGATATACTAGAGAAGTGAGGTTTGACTGTTTCATTGATGAGGAGGGATCTATGGAGGGGGCAGGCATGTGAGACGGGAGTAATGTTGATTTCTTTAGTAGGGGCACTGGACAAGCCATTCCATACTGAGCCAGACCCTTAACATAAGGACAAGGAGAAGTCTGAATGGGGATTTTTTCTCAATACTTTCTCATACGGTCAAGGAAAAAAGAAGCTGATGTTTAATTTAGGTTTGGATTGGGGGGGTAGGATGGATGGTGGTGGTCACAGTCATGAGGAAGAGGGTGTTGTGTTAGTGCTGGCAGTCTGTAATATTGAATTTTTTTCCTTTTTACATAGTAGACTATTGAATATTGTTAAACTATTGAAAGGATGGTCAGCTCAAGATGTGAAGTTTTATGCCACAACTGGTCCAGTTTTTCCTTTAACACCTTGGTCTAGAACAGCATTACTGGATATTGGAGATACTAGAGAAGTGAGGTTTCACTCTGTTTCACTGATGATTCACATGATCTTACATTTGCCCCCTAGTTAAGTAAGATATTAGTAATAATGGAAATTGGGTATAGTGTGCATGGTTATTATCTAAACAATTTTTCTGTCAATCTGGAAGTATTCTAAAATAAAACAACCATTAAAACAACACTCAAAATCCTAGGAAACATTAATATCTGAACAGTGGAATTGACCACTGAAATGACGGGGGAGTATGGCAATTGTCTTGGAGGAAACACCACCTCCCTACCATAGGATGGACTATAATGGAACTAGAGGAAATGAGAGAGAGAGAGGCAGGTCATTTTGGAAAAATTTTAGCAGTTAAGAGGAAGGTCTCTGTTCTATAACCAGAGTGTCTGAGATTTCTGCATCCTCTGCCAACCCCGCCCCTCCTGGATGGTCAAGCTGAGGCTTTGTGATGTCAAGACACACCATGGCAACCACTGATTTTGGGCAGTCACAGCTGAAGTGTGTGGCTCCTAATTAACTTAAAAGTATATATAGATGCCAGGACATTTTGAGTAGTGTCTGTTGCCTCAAGATAGCGAAACTAAATAAGACGATATTGTAGACTAGTAGAGATAAGGAATAAGACTACAAACACAAGCATGGAAGAAGAAACTGCTAGTCCAACAGTGAACTTATGTTTGTATTGGGGGGTGGTGGGAATGATGGTGGTGGTCGCAGTCATGAGGAACCTGGTGTGGTGTTAATGCTGGCAGTGTATAATAAAGGATTTGATTTCCTTTTTACATGGCAGACTATTGAATATTGTTAAACTATTGAAACGATCATAAGCTCAAGACCTGAAAGTTTATGCCACAACTGGTCCAGTTTTTCCTTTAACAACTTGGTCTAGAACAGCATTGCTGGATATTGGAGATACTAGGGAAGTGAGGTTTCACTCTAACCGTTTCACTGCTGTTTCACTGCATGTTACATTTACTCCATACATAAGGAAGTCATTAGTAATAAGGGAAATTGTGTTGGTGTACATGGTTATTAACTTCACAACTTTTCTTTAAATCTGGAACTCTTCTAAAATAAAACATCCATTAAAACAACACTCAAAATCCTAGGAAATGGTAGCAACTGAACATAGTGGAATGGACCACTGAAATGACGGGGGAGTATGGGAATTGTCTTAGAGGAAACACCAACTCCCTGCCATATGCTGGACTATAATGGAACTAGAGGAAATGAGAGGGAGGGAGAGGACAGTTAGGGAAAAATGTAAGGAGTAAGATGAAGGTCTCTGTTCTATAACCAGAGTGTCTGAGATTTCTGCATCCTCTGCCACCCCCGCCCCTCCTGGTTGGTCAAGCTGAGGCTTTGTGATGTCAAGCCACACCATGGCAACCACTGATTTTGGGCAGTCAGAGCTGAAGTGAAGTCTCCTCATTAATCTAAAAAGTACATATAGAGGCCAGGACAATTTGAGTAGTGTCTGTTGCCTAAGATAGCGAAACTTAATACGACGATAGTGTAGACTATTAGAGATAAGGAATAAGACTCCAAACGCAAGCGTGGATGAAGAAACTGTAAGTCCAAAAGTGAATATATGTTTGTATAGAGGGTGTGGGATGGATGTTCGTGGTGTCAGTCATGAGGAACAGGGTGTTGTGTTAGGGCTCGCAGTTTATAATAAAGATTTGATTCCTTTTTACATGGCTGACTATTGAATATTGTTAAACTATTGAAATGATCGTCAGCTCAAGTTGTGAAGTTTTATGCCACAACAGGTAGAGTTTTTCCTTTAACATCATGGTCTAGAACAGCATTGTTGGATATTGGATATACTAGAGAAGTGAGGTTTGACTGTTTCATTGATGAGGAGGGATCTATGGAGGGGGCAGGCATGTGAGACGGGAGTAATGTTGATTTCTTTAGTAGGGGCACTGGACAAGCCATTCCATACTGAGCCAGACCCTTAACATAAGGACAAGGAGAAGTCTGAATGGGGATTTTTTCTCAATACTTTCTCATACGGTCAAGGAAAAAAGAAGCTGATGTTTAATTTAGGTTTGGATTGGGGGGGTAGGATGGATGGTGGTGGTCACAGTCATGAGGAAGAGGGTGTTGTGTTAGTGCTGGCAGTCTGTAATATTGAATTTTTTTCCTTTTTACATAGTAGACTATTGAATATTGTTAAACTATTGAAAGGATGGTCAGCTCAAGATGTGAAGTTTTATGCCACAACTGGTCCAGTTTTTCCTTTAACACCTTGGTCTAGAACAGCATTACTGGATATTGGAGATACTAGAGAAGTGAGGTTTCACTCTGTTTCACTGATGATTCACATGATCTTACATTTGCCCCCTAGTTAAGTAAGATATTAGTAATAATGGAAATTGGGTATAGTGTGCATGGTTATTATCTAAACAATTTTTCTGTCAATCTGGAAGTATTCTAAAATAAAACAACCATTAAAACAACACTCAAAATCCTAGGAAACATTAATATCTGAACAGTGGAATTGACCACTGAAATGACGGGGGAGTATGGCAATTGTCTTGGAGGAAACACCACCTCCCTACCATAGGATGGACTATAATGGAACTAGAGGAAATGAGAGAGAGAGAGGCAGGTCATTTTGGAAAAATTTTAGCAGTTAAGAGGAAGGTCTCTGTTCTATAACCAGAGTGTCTGAGATTTCTGCATCCTCTGCCAACCCCGCCCCTCCTGGATGGTCAAGCTGAGGCTTTGTGATGTCAAGACACACCATGGCAACCACTGATTTTGGGCAGTCACAGCTGAAGTGTGTGGCTCCTAATTAACTTAAAAGTATATATAGATGCCAGGACATTTTGAGTAGTGTCTGTTGCCTCAAGATAGCGAAACTAAATAAGACGATATTGTAGACTAGTAGAGATAAGGAATAAGACTACAAACACAAGCATGGAAGAAGAAACTGCTAGTCCAACAGTGAACTTATGTTTGTATTGGGGGGTGGTGGGAATGATGGTGGTGGTCGCAGTCATGAGGAACCTGGTGTGGTGTTAATGCTGGCAGTGTATAATAAAGGATTTGATTTCCTTTTTACATGGCAGACTATTGAATATTGTTAAACTATTGAAACGATCATAAGCTCAAGACCTGAAAGTTTATGCCACAACTGGTCCAGTTTTTCCTTTAACAACTTGGTCTAGAACAGCATTGCTGGATATTGGAGATACTAGGGAAGTGAGGTTTCACTCTAACCGTTTCACTGCTGTTTCACTGCATGTTACATTTACTCCATACATAAGGAAGTCATTAGTAATAAGGGAAATTGTGTTGGTGTACATGGTTATTAACTTCACAACTTTTCTTTAAATCTGGAACTCTTCTAAAATAAAACATCCATTAAAACAACACTCAAAATCCTAGGAAATGGTAGCAACTGAACATAGTGGAATGGACCACTGAAATAACGGGGGAGTATGGAAATTGTCTTAGAGGAAACACCAACTCCCTGCCATATACTGGACTATAATGGAACTAGAGGAAATGAGAGGGAGGGAGAGGACAGTTAGGGAAAAATGTAAGGAGTAAGATGAAGGTCTCTGTTCTATAACCAGAGTGTCTGAGATTTCTGCATCCTCGGCCACCCCCGCCCCTCCTGGTTGGTCAAGCTGAGGCTTTGTGATGTCAAGCCACACCATGGCAACCACTGATTTTGGGCAGTCAGAGCTGAAGTGAAGTCTCCTCATTAATCTAAAAAGTATATATAGAAGCCAGGACAATTTGAGTAGTGTCTGTTGCCTAAGATAGCGAAACTTAATACGTCGATAGTGTAGACTATTAGAGATAAGGAATAAGACTCGAAACGCAAGCATGGATGAAGAAACTGTAAGTCCAAAAGTGAATATATGTTTGTATAGAGGGTGTGGGATGGATGTTCGTGGTGTCAGTCATGAGGAACAGGGTGTTGTGTTAGGGCTCGCAGTTTATAATAAAGATTTGATTCCTTTTTACATGGCTGACTATTGAATATTGTTAAACTATTGAAATGATCGTCAGCTCAAGTTGTGAAGTTTTATGCCACAACAGATAGAGTTTTTCCTTTAACATCATGGTCTAGAACAGCATTGTTGGATATTGGATATACTAGAGAAGTGAGGTTTGACTCTGTTTCATTGATGAGGAGGGATCTATGGAGGGGGCAGGCATGTGAGACGGGAGTAATGTTGATTTCTTTAGTAGGGGCACTGGACAAGCCATTCCATACTGAGCCAGACCCTTAACATAAGGACAAGGAGAAGACTGAATGGGGATTTTTTCTCAATACTTTCTCATATGGTCAAGGAAAAAAGAAGCTGATGTTTAATTTAGGTTTGGATTGGGGGGGTAGGATGGATGGTGGTGGTCGCAGTCATGAGGAACAGGGTGTTGTGTTAGTGCTGGCAGTCTGTAATATTGAATTTGTTTTCCTTTTTACATAGTAGACTATTGAATATTGTTAAACTATTGAAAGGATGGTCAGCTCAAGATGTGAAGTTTTATGCCACAACTGGTCCAGTTTTTCCTTTAACACCTTGGTCTAGAACAGCATTACTGGATATTGGAGATACTAGAGAAGTGAGGTTTCACTCTGTTTCACTGATGATTCACATCATCTTACATTTGCCCCCTAGTTAAGTAAGATATTAGTAATAATGGGAATTGAGTATAGTGTGCATGGTTATTATCTAAACAATTTTTCTGTCAATCTGGAAGTATTCTAAAATAAAACAACCATTAAAACAACACTCAAAATCCTAGGAAACATTAATATCTGAACAGTGGAATTGACCACTGAAATGACGGGGGAGTATGGCAATTGCCTTGGAGGAAACACCACCTCCCTACCATAGGATGGACTATAATGGAACTAGAGGAAATGAGAGAGAGAGAGGCAGGTCATTTTGGAAAAATTTTAGCAGTTAAGAGGAAGGTCTCTGTTCTATAACCAGAGTGTCTGAGATTTCTGCATCCTCTGCCAACCCCGCCCCTCCTGGATGGTCAAGCTGAGGCTTTGTGATGTCAAGACACACCATGGCAACCACTGATTTTGGGCAGTCACAGCTGAAGTGTGTGGCTCCTAATTAACTTAAAAGTATATATAGATGCCAGGACATTTTGAGTAGTGTCTGTTGCCTCAAGATAGCGAAACTAAATAAGACGATATTGTAGACTAGTAGAGATAAGGAATAAGACTACAAACACAAGCATGGAAGAAGAAACTGCTAGTCCAACAGTGAACTTATGTTTGTATTGGGGGGTGGTGGGAATGATGGTGGTGGTCGCAGTCATGAGGAACCTGGTGTGGTGTTAATGCTGGCAGTGTATAATAAAGGATTTGATTTCCTTTTTACATGGCAGACTATTGAATATTGTTAAACTATTGAAACGATCATAGGCTCAAGACCTGAAAGTTTATGCCACAACTGGTCCAGTTTTTCCTTTAACAACTTGGTCTAGAACAGCATTGCTGGATATTGGAGATACTAGGGAAGTGAGGTTTCACTCTAACCGTTTCACTGCTGTTTCACTGCATGTTACATTTACTCCATACATAAGGAAGTCATTAGTAATAAGGGAAATTGTGTTGGTGTACATGGTTATTAACTTCACAACTTTTCTTTAAATCTGGAACTCTTCTAAAATAAAACATCCATTAAAACAACACTCAAAATCCTAGGAAATGGTAGCAACTGAACATAGTGGAATGGACCACTGAAATAACGGGGGAGTATGGAAATTGTCTTAGAGGAAACACCAACTCCCTGCCATATACTGGACTATAATGGAACTAGAGGAAATGAGAGGGAGGGAGAGGACAGTTAGGGAAAAATGTAAGGAGTAAGATGAAGGTCTCTGTTCTATAACCAGAGTGTCTGAGATTTCTGCATCCTCGGCCACCCCCGCCCCTCCTGGTTGGTCAAGCTGAGGCTTTGTTATGTCAAGCCACACCATGGCAACCACTGATTTTGGGCAGTCAGAGCTGAAGTGAAGTCTCCTCATTAATCTAAAAAGTATATATAGAAGCCAGGACAATTTGAGTAGTGTCTGTTGCCTAAGATAGCGAAACTTAATACGTCGATAGTGTAGACTATTAGAGATAAGGAATAAGACTCGAAACGCAAGCATGGATGAAGAAACTGTAAGTCCAAAAGTGAATATATGTTTGTATAGAGGGTGTGGGATGGATGTTCGTGGTGTCAGTCATGAGGAACAGGGTGTTGTGTTAGGGCTCGCAGTTTATAATAAAGATTTGATTCCTTTTTACATGGCTGACTATTGAATATTGTTAAACTATTGAAATGATCGTCAGCTCAAGTTGTGAAGTTTTATGCCACAACAGATAGAGTTTTTCCTTTAACATCATGGTCTAGAACAGCATTGTTGGATATTGGATATACTAGAGAAGTGAGGTTTGACTCTGTTTCATTGATGAGGAGGGATCTATGGAGGGGGCAGGCATGTGAGACGGGAGTAATGTTGATTTCTTTAGTAGGGGCACTGGACAAGCCATTCCATACTGAGCCAGACCCTTAACATAAGGACAAGGAGAAGACTGAATGGGGATTTTTTCTCAATACTTTCTCATATGGTCAAGGAAAAAAGAAGCTGATGTTTAATTTAGGTTTGGATTGGGGGGGTAGGATGGATGGTGGTGGTCGCAGTCATGAGGAACAGGGTGTTGTGTTAGTGCTGGCAGTCTGTAATATTGAATTTGTTTTCCTTTTTACATAGTAGACTATTGAATATTGTTAAACTATTGAAAGGATGGTCAGCTCAAGATGTGAAGTTTTATGCCACAACTGGTCCAGTTTTTCCTTTAACACCTTGGTCTAGAACAGCATTACTGGATATTGGAGATACTAGAGAAGTGAGGTTTCACTCTGTTTCACTGATGATTCACATCATCTTACATTTGCCCCCTAGTTAAGTAAGATATTAGTAATAATGGAAATTGAGTATAGTGTGCATGGTTATTATCTAAACAATTTTTCTGTCAATCTGGAAGTATTCTAAA
This sequence comes from Myotis nattereri, assembly GCF_964212035.1. Lineage (NCBI taxonomy): Eukaryota > Metazoa > Chordata > Mammalia > Chiroptera > Vespertilionidae > Myotis > Myotis nattereri. The sequence continues at coordinate 56,104,535 of NC_138078.1, forward strand.
ATAAAACAACCATTAAAACAACACTCAAAATCCTAGGAAACATTAATATCTGAACACAGTGGAATGGACCACTGAAATGACGGGGGAGTATGGCAATTGTCTTGGAGGAAACACCACCTCCCTGCCATAGGATGGACTATAATGGAACTAGAGGAAATGAGAGAGAGAGAGGCAGGTCATTTTGGAAAAATTTTAGCAGTTAAGAGGAAGGTCTCTGTTCTATAACCAGAGTGTCTGAGATTTCTGCATCCTCTGCCAACCCCGCCCCTCCTGGATGGTCAAGCTGAGGCTTTGTGATGTCAAGACACACCATGGCAACCACTGATTTTGGGCAGTCACAGCTGAAGTGTGTGGCTCCTAATTAACTTAAAAGTATATATAGATGCCAGGACATTTTGAGTAGTGTCTGTTGCCTCAAGATAGCGAAACTAAATAAGACGATATTGTAGACTAGTAGAGATAAGGAATAAGACTACAAACACAAGCATGGATGAAGAAACTGCTAGTCCAACAGTGAACTTATGTTTGTATTGGGGGGTGGTGGGATTGATGGTGGTGGTCGCAGTCATGAGGAACCTGGTGTGGTTTTAATGCTGGCAGTGTATAATAAAGAATTTGATTTCCTTTTTACATGGCAGACTATTGAATATTGTTAAACTATTGAAACGATCATAAGCTCAAGACCTGAAAGTTTATGCCACAACTGGTCCAGTTTTTCCTTTAACATCTTGGTCTAGAACAGCATTGCTGGATATTGGAGATACTAGGGAAGTGAGGTTTCACTCTAACCGTTTCACTGCTGTTTCACTGCATGTTACATTTACTCCATACATAAGGAAATCATTAGTAATAAGGGAAATTGTGTTGGTGTACATGGTTATTAACTTCACAACTTTTCTTTAAATCTGGAACTCTTCTAAAAGAAAACATCCATTAAAACAACACTCAAAATCCTAGGAAATGGTAGCAACTGAACATAGTGGAATGGACCACTGAAATGACGGGGGAGTATGGGAATTGTCTTAGAGGAAACACCAACTCCCTGCCATATGCTGGACTATAATGGAACTAGAAGAAATGAGAGGGAGGGAGAGGACAGTTAGGGAAAAATGTAAGGAGTAAGATGAAGGTCTCTGTTCTATAACCAGAGTGTCTGAGATTTCTGCATCCTCTGCCACCCCCGCCCCTCCTGGTTGGACAAGCTGAGGCTTTGTGATGTCAAGCCACACCATGGCAACCACTGATTTTGGGCAGTCAGAGCTGAAGTCTCCTCATTAATCTAAAAAGTATATATAGAGGCCAGGACAATTTGAGTAGTGTCTGTTTCCTAAGATAGTGAAACTTAATAAGCCGATATTGTAGACTATTAGAGATAAGGAATAAGATTCCAAACTCAAGCATGGATGAAGAAACTGTAAGTCCAAAAGTGAATATATGTTTGTATAGAGGGTGTGGGATGGATGTTCGTGGTGTCAGTCATGAGGAACAGGGTGTTGTGTTAGGGCTCGCAGTTTATAATAAATATTTGATTCCTTTTTACATGGCTGACTATTGAATATTGTTAAACTATTGAAATGATCGTCAGCTCAAGTTGTGAAGTTTTATGCCACAACAGGTAGAGTTTTTCCTTTAACATCATGGTCTAGAACAGCATTGTTGGATATTGGATATACTAGAGAAGTGAGGTTTGACTCTGTTTCATTGATGAGGAGGGATCTATGGAGGGGGCAGGCATGTGAGACGGGAGTAATGTTGATTTCTTTAGTAGGGGCACTGGACAAGCCATTCCATACTGAGCCAGACCCTTAACATAAGGACAAGGAGAAGTCTGAATGGGGATTTTTTCTCAATACTTTCTCATACGGTCAAGGAAAAAAGAAGCTGATGTTTAATTTAGGTTTGGATTGGGGGGGTAGGATGGATGGTGGTGGTCGCAGTCATGAGGAACAGGGTGTTGTGTTAGTGCTGGCAGTCTGTAATATTGAATTTGTTTTCCTTTTTACATAGTAGACTATTGAATATTGTTAAACTATTGAAAGGATGGTCAGCTCAAGATGTGAAGTTTTATGCCACAACTGGTCCAGTTTTTCCTTTAACACCTTGGTCTAGAACAGCATTACTGGATATTGGAGATACTAGAGAAGTGAGGTTTCACTCTGTTTCACTGATGATTCACATGATCTTACATTTGCCCCCTAGTTAAGTAAGATATTAGTAATAATGGAAATTGGGTATAGTGTGCATGGTTATTATCTTCACAATTTTTCTGTAAATCTGGAAGTATTCTAAAATAAAACAACCATTAAAACAACACTCAAAATCCTAGGAAACATTAATATCTGAACACAGTGGAATGGACCACTGAAATGACGGGGGAGTATGGCAATTGTCTTGGAGGAAACACCACCTCCCTGCCATAGGATGGACTATAATGGAACTAGAGGAAATGAGAGAGAGAGAGGCAGGTCAGTTTGGGAAAAATTTTAGCAGTTAAGAGGAAGGTCTCTGTTCTATAACCAGAGTGTCTGAGATTTCTGCATCCTCTGCCAACCCCGCCCCTCCTGGATGGTCAAGCTGAGGCTTTGTGATGTCAAGCCACACCATGGCAACCACTGACTTTGGGCAGTCACAGCTGAAGTGTGTGGCTCCTAATTAACTTAAAAGTATATATAGATGCCAGGACATTTTGAGTAGTGTCTGTTGCCTCAAGATAGCGAAACTAAATAAGACGATATTGTAGACTAGTAGAGATAAGGAATAAGACTCCAAACACAAGCATGGATGAAGAAACTGCTAGTCCAACAGTGAACTTATGTTTGTATTGGGGGGTGGTGGGATTGATGGTGGTGGTCGCAGTCATGAGGAACCTGGTGTGGTGTTAGTGCTGGCAGTGTATAATAGTTTGATTTCCTTTTTACATGGCAGACTATTGAATATTGTTAAACTATTGAAACGATCATAAGCTCAAGACCTGAAAGTTTATGCCACAACTGGTCCAGTTTTTCCTTTAACAACTTGGTCTAGAACAGCATTGCTGGATATTGGAGATACTAGGGAAGTGAGGTTTCACTCTAACCGTTTCACTGCTGTTTCACTGCATGTGACATTTACTCCATACATAAGGAAGTCATTAGTAATAAGGGAAATTGTGTTGGTGTACATGGTTATTAACTTCACAACTTTTCTTTAAATCTGGAACTCTTCTAAAAGAAAACATCCATTAAAACAACACTCAAAATCCTAGGAAATTGTAGCAACTGAACATAGTGGAATGGACCACTGAAATGACGGGGGAGTATGGCAATTGTCTTGGAGGAAACACCACCTCCCTGCCATAGGATGGACTATAATGGAACTAGAGGAAATGAGAGAGAGAGAGGCAGGTCAGTTTGGGAAAAATTTTAGCAGTTAAGAGGAAGGTCTCTGTTCTATAACCAGAGTGTCTGAGATTTCTGCATCCTCTGCCAACCCCGCCCCTCCTGGATGGTCAAGCTGAGGCTTTGTGATGTCAAGACACACCATGGCAACCACTGATTTTGGGCAGTCACAGCTGAAGTGTGTGGCTCCTAATTAACTTAAAAGTATATATAGATGCCAGGACATTTTGAGTAGTGTCTGTTGCCTCAAGATAGCGAAACTAAATAAGACGATATTGTAGACTAGTAGAGATAAGGAATAAGACTACAAACACAAGCATGGATGAAGAAACTGCTAGTCCAACAGTGAACTTATGTTTGTATTGGGGGGTGGTGGGATTGATGGTGGTGGTCGCAGTCATGAGGAACCTGGTGTGGTGTTAATGCTGGCAGTGTATAATAAAGAATTTGATTTCCTTTTTACATGGCAGACTATTGAATATTGTTAAACTATTGAAACGATCATAAGCTCAAGACCTGAAAGTTTATGCCACAACTGGTCCAGTTTTTCCTTTAACATCTTGGTCTAGAACAGCATTGCTGGATATTGGAGATACTAGGGAAGTGAGGTTTCACTCTAACCGTTTCACTGCTGTTTCACTGCATGTTACATTTACTCCATACATAAGGAAATCATTAGTAATAAGGGAAATTGTGTTGGTGTACATGGTTATTAACTTCACAACTTTTCTTTAAATCTGGAACTCTTCTAAAATAAAACATCCATTAAAACAACACTCAAAATCCTAGGAAATGGTAGCAACTGAACATAGTGGAATGGACCACTGAAATGACGGGGGAGTATGGGAATTGTCTTAGAGGAAACACCAACTCCCTGCCATATGCTGGACTATAATGGAACTAGAGGAAATGAGAGGGAGGGAGAGGACAGTTAGGGAAAAATTTAAGGAGTAAGATGAAGACCTCTGTTCTATAACCAGAGTGTCTGAGATTTCTGCATCCTCTGCCACCCCCGCCCCTCCTGGTTGGACAAGCTGAGGCTTTGTGATGTCAAGCCACACCATGGCAACCACTGATTTTGGGCAGTCAGAGCTGAAGTCTCCTCATTAATCTAAAAAGTATATATAGAGGCCAGGACAATTTGAGTAGTGTCTGTTTCCTAAGATAGTGAAACTTAATAAGCCGATATTGTAGACTATTAGAGATAAGGAATAAGATTCCAAACGCAAGCATGGATGAAGAAACTGTAAGTCCAAAAGTGAATATATGTTTGTATAGAGGGTGTGGGATGGATGTTCGTGGTGTCAGTCATGAGGAACAGGGTGTTGTGTTAGGGCTCGCAGTTTATAATAAAGATTTGATTCCTTTTTACATGGCTGACTATTGAATATTGTTAAACTATTGAAATGATCGTCAGCTCAAGTTGTGAAGTTTTATGCCACAACAGGTAGAGTTTTTCCTTTAACATCATGGTCTAGAACAGCATTGTTGGATATTGGATATACTAGAGAAGTGAGGTTTGACTCTGTTTCATTGATGAGGAGGGATCTATGGAGGGGGCAGGCATGTGAGACGGGAGTAATGTTGATTTCTTTAGTAGGGGCACTGGACAAGCCATTCCATACTGAGCCAGACCCTTAACATAAGGACAAGGAGAAGTCTGAATGGGGATTTTTTCTCAATACTTTCTCATACGGTCAAGGAAAAAAGAAGCTGATGTTTAATTTAGGTTTGGATTGGGGGGGTAGGATGGATGGTGGTGGTCGCAGTCATGAGGAACAGGGTGTTGTGTTAGTGCTGGCAGTCTGTAATATTGAATTTGTTTTCCTTTTTACATAGTAGACTATTGAATATTGTTAAACTATTGAAAGGATGGTCAGCTCAAGATGTGAAGTTTTATGCCACAACTGGTCCAGTTTTTCCTTTAACACCTTGGTCTAGAACAGCATTACTGGATATTGGAGATACTAGAGAAGTGAGGTTTCACTCTGTTTCACTGATGATTCACATGATCTTACATTTGCCCCCTAGTTAAGTAAGATATTAGTAATAATGGAAATTGGGTATAGTGTGCATGGTTATTATCTTCACAATTTTTCTGTAAATCTGGAAGTATTCTAAAATAAAACAACCATTAAAACAACACTCAAAATCCTAGGAAACATTAATATCTGAACACAGTGGAATGGACCACTGAAATGACGGGGGAGTATGGCAATTGTCTTGGAGGAAACACCACCTCCCTGCCATAGTATGGACTATAATGGAACTAGAGGAAATGAGAGAGAGAGAGGCAGGTCATTTTGGGAAAAATTTTAGCAGTTAAGAGGAAGGTCTCTGTTCTATAACCAGAGTGTCTGAGATTTCTGCATCCTCTGCCAACCCCGCCCCTCCTGGATGGTCAAGCTGAGGCTTTGTGATGTCAAGCCACACCATGGCAACCACTGACTTTGGGCAGTCACAGCTGAAGTGTGTGGCTCCTAATTAACTTAAAAGTATATATAGATGCCAGGACATTTTGAGTAGTGTCTGTTGCCTCAAGATAGCGAAACTAAATAAGACGATATTGTAGACTAGTAGAGATAAGGAATAAGACTCCAAACACAAGCATGGATGAAGAAACTGCTAGTCCAACAGTGAACTTATGTTTGTATTGGGGGGTGGTGGGATTGATGGTGGTGGTCGCAGTCATGAGGAACCTGGTGTTGTGTTAGTGCTGGCAGTGTATAATAAAGAATTTGATTTCCTTTTTACATGGCAGACTATTGAATATTGTTAAACTATTGAAACGATCATAAGCTCAAGACCTGAAAGTTTATGCCACAACTGGTCCAGTTTTCCCTTTAACAACTTGGTCTAGAACAGCATTGCTGGATATTGGAGATACTAGGGACGTGAGGTTTCACTCTAACCGTTTCACTGCTGTTTCACTTCATGTTACATTTACTCCATACATAAGGAAGTCATTAGTATTAAGGGAAATTGTGTTGGTGTACATGGTTATTAACTTCACAACTTTTCTTTAAATCTGGAACTCTTCTAAAAGAAAACATCCATTAAAACAACACTCAAAATCCTAGGAAATGGTAGCAACTGAACATAGTGGAATGGACCACTGAAATGACCGGGGAGTATGGGAATTGTCTTAGAGGAAACACCAACTCCCTGCCATATGCTGGACTATAATGGAACTAGAGGAAATGAGAGGGAGGGAGAGGAGAGTTAGGGAAAAATTTAAGGAGTAACATGAAGGTCTCTGTTCTATAACCAGAGTGTCTGAGATTTCTGCATCCTCTGCCACCCCCGCCCCTCCTGGTTGGTCAAGCTGAGGCTTTGTGATGTCAAGCCACACCATGGCAACCACTGATTTTGGGCAGTCAGAGCTGAAGTGAAGTCTCCTCATTAATCTAAAAAGTATATATAGAGGCCAGGACAATTTGAGTAGTGTCTGTTGCCTAAGATAGCGAAACTTAATAAGATGATAGTGTAGACTATTAGAGATAAGGAATAAGACTCCAAACGCAAGCATGGATGAAGAAACTGTAAGTCCAAAAGTGAATATATGTTTGTATAGAGGGTGTGGGATGGATGTTCGTGGTGTCAGTCATGAGGAACAGGGTGTTGTGTTAAGGCTCACAGTTTATAATAAAGATTTGATTCCTTTTTACATGGCTGACTATTGAATATTGTTAAACTATTGAAATGATCGTCAGCTCAAGTTGTGAAGTTTTATGCCACAACAGGTAGAGTTTTTCCTTTAACATCATGGTCTAGAACAGCATTGTTGGATATTGGATATACTAGAGAAATGAGGTTTGACTCTGTTTCATTGATGAGGAGGGATCTATGGAGGGGGCAGGCATGTGAGACGGGAGTAATGTTGATTTCTTTAGTAGGGGCACTGGACAAGCCATTCCATACTGAGCCAGACCCTTAACATAAGGACAAGGAGAAGTCTGAATGGCGATTTTTTCTCAATACTTTCTCATACGGTCAAGGAAAAAAGAAGCTGATGTTTAATTTAGGTTTGGATTGGGGGGGTAGGATGGATGGTGGTGGTCGCAGTCATGAGGAACATGGTGTTCTGTTAGTGCTGGCAGTCTGTAATATTGAATTCGTTTTCCTTTTTACATAGTAGACTATTGAATATTGTTAAACTATTGAAAGGATGGTCAGCTCAAGATGTGAAGTTTTATGCCACAACTGGTCCAGTTTTTCCTTTAACACCTTGGTCTAGAACAGCATTACTGGATATTGGAGATACTAGAGAAGTGAGGTTTCACTCTGTTTCACTGATGATTCACATGATCTTACATTTGCCCCCTAGTTAAGTAAGATATTAGTAATAATGGAAATTGGGTATAGTGTGCATGGTTATTATCTTCACAATTTTTCTGTAAATCTGGAAGTATTCTAAAATAAAACAACCATTAAAACAACACTCAAAATCCTAGGAAACATTAATATCTGAACACAGTGGAATGGACCACTGAAATGACGGGGGAGTATGGCAATTGTCTTGGAGGAAACACCACCTCCCTGCCATAGTATGGACTATAATTGAACTAGAGGAAATGAGAGAGAGAGAGGCAGGTCAGTTTGGGAAAAATTTTAGCAGTTAAGAGGAAGGTCTCTGTTCTATAACCAGAGTGTCTGAGATTTCTGCATCCTCTGCCAACCCCGCCCCTCCTGGATGGTCAAGCTGAGGCTTTGTGATGTCAAGCCACACCATGGCAACCACTGACTTTGGGCAGTCACAGCTGAAGTGTGTGGCTCCTAATTAACTTAAAAGTATATATAGATGCCAGGACATTTTGAGTAGTGTCTGTTGCCTCAAGATAGCGAAACTAAATAAGTCGATATTGTAGACTAGTAGAGATAAGGAATAAGACTCCAAACACAAGCATGGATGAAGATACTGCTAGTCCAACAGTGTACTTATGTTTGTATTGGGGGGTGGTGGGATTGATGGTGGTGGTCGCAGTCATGAGGAACCTGGTGTGGTGTTAGTGCTGGCAGTGTATAATAAAGAATTTGATTTCCTTTTTACATGGCAGACTATTGAATATTGTTAAACTATTGAAACGATCATAAGCTCAAGACCTGAAAGTTTATGCCACAACTGGTCCAGTTTTTCCTTTAACAACTTGGTCTAGAACAGCATTGCTGGATATTGGAGATACTAGGGAAGTGAGGTTTCACTCTAACCGTTTCACTGCTGTTTCACTGCATGTTACATTTACTCCATACATAAGGAAGTCATTAGTAATAAGGGAAATTGTGTTGGTGTACATGGTTATTAACTTCACAACTTTTCTTTAAATCTGGAACTCTTCTAAAAGAAAACATCCATTAAAACAACACTCAAAATCCTAGGAAATGGTAGCAACTGAACATAGTGGAATGGACCACTGAAATGACGGGGGAGTATGGGAATTTTCTTAGAGGAAACACCAACTCCCTGCCATATGCTGGACTATAATGGAACTAGAGGAAATGAGAGGGAGGGAGAGGAGAGTTAGGGAAAAATTTAAGGAGTAAGATGAAGGTCTCTGTTCTATAACCAGAGTGTCTGAGATTTCTGCATCCTCTGCCACCCCCGCCCCTCCTGGTTGGTCAAGCTGAGGCTTTGTGATGTCAAGCCACACCATGGCAACCACTGATTTTGGGCAGTCAGAGCTGAAGTGAAGTCTCCTCATTAATCTAAAAAGTATATATAGAGGCCAGGACAATTTGAGTAGTGTCTGTTGCCTAAGATAGCGAAACTTAATAAGATGATAGTGTAGACTATTAGAGATAAGGAATAAGACTCCAAACGCAAGCATGGATGAAGAAACTGTAAGTCCAAAAGTGAATATATGTTTGTATAGAGGGTGTGGGATGGATGTTCGTGGTGTCAGTCATGAGGAACAGGGTGTTGTGTTAAGGCTCACAGTTTATAATAAAGATTTGATTCCTTTTTACATGGCTGACTATTGAATATTGTTAAACTATTGAAATGATCGTCAGCTCAAGTTGTGAAGTTTTATGCCACAACAGGTAGAGTTTTTCCTTTAACATCATGGTCTAGAACAGCATTGTTGGATATTGGATATACTAGAGAAATGAGGTTTGACTCTGTTTCATTGATGAGGAGGGATCTATGGAGGGGGCAGGCATGTGAGACGGGAGTAATGTTGATTTCTTTAGTAGGGGCACTGGACAAGCCATTCCATACTGAGCCAGACCCTTAACATAAGGACAAGGAGAAGTCTGAATGGCGATTTTTTCTCAATACTTTCTCATACGGTCAAGGAAAAAAGAAGCTGATGTTTAATTTAGGTTTGGATTGGGGGGGTAGGATGGATGGTGGTGGTCGCAGTCATGAGGAACATGGTGTTCTGTTAGTGCTGGCAGTCTGTAATATTGAATTCGTTTTCCTTTTTACATAGTAGACTATTGAATATTGTTAAACTATTGAAAGGATGGTCAGCTCAAGATGTGAAGTTTTATGCACCAACTGGTCCAGTTTTTCCTTTAACACCTTGGTCTAGAAGAGCATTACTGGATATTGGAGATACTAGAGAAGTGAGGTTTCACTCTGTTTCACTGATGATTCACATCATCTTACATTTGCCCCCTAGTTAAGTAAGATATTAGTAATAATGGAAATTGGGTATAGTGTGCATGGTTATTATCTTCACAATTTTTCTGTAAATCTGGAACTATTCTAAAATAAAACAACCATTAAAACAACACTCAAAATCCTAGGAAACATTAATATCTGAACACAGTGGAATGGACCACTGAAATGACGGGGGAGTATGGCAATTGTCTTGGAGGAAACACCACCTCCCTGCCATAGTATGGACTATAATGGAACTAGAGGAAATGAGAGAGAGAGAGGTAGGTCAGTTTGGGAAAAATTTTAGCAGTTAAGAGGAAGGTCTCTGTTCTATAACCAGAGTGTCTGAGATTTCTGCATCCTCTGCCAACCCTGCCCCTCCTGGATGGTCAAGCTGAGGCTTTGTGATGTCAAGCCACACCATGGCAACCACTGACTTTGGGCAGTCACAGCTGAAGTGTGTGGCTCCTAATTAACTTAAAAGTATATATAGATGCCAGGACATTTTGAGTAGTGTCTGTTGCCTCAAGATAGCAAAACTAAATAAGACGATATTGTAGACTAGTAGAGATAAGGAATAAGACTCCAAACACAAGCATGGATGAAGAAACTGCTAGTCCAACAGTGAACTTATGTTTGTATTGGGGGGTGGTGGGATTGATGGTGGTGGTCGCAGTCATGAGGAACCTGGTGTTGTGTTAGTGCTGGCAGTGTATAATAAAGAATTTGATTTCCTTTTTACATGGCAGACTATTGAATATTGTTAAACTATTGAAATGATCATAAGCTCAAGACCTGAAAGTTTATGCCACAACTGGTCCAGTTTTTCCTTTAACAACTTGGTCTAGAACAGCATTGCTGGAAATTGGAGATACTAGGGAAGTGAGGTTTCACTCTATCCGTTTCACTGCTGTTTCACTGCATGTTACATTTACTCCATACATAAGGAAGTCATTAGTAATAAGGGAAATTGTGTTGGTGTACATGGTTATTAACTTCACAACTTTTCTTTAAATCTGGAACTCTTCTAAAATAAAACATCCATTAAAACAACACTCAAAATCCTAGGAAATGGAAGCAACTGAACATAGTGGAATGGACCACTGAAATGACGGGGGAGTATGGGAATTGTCTTAGAGGAAACACCAACTCCCTGCCATATACTGGACTATAATGGAACTAGAGGAAATGAGAGGGAGGGAGAGGATAGTTAGGGAAATATTTAAGGAGTAAGATGAAGGTCTCTGTTCTATAACCAGAGTGTCTTAGATTTCTGCATCCTCTGCCACCCCCGCCCCTCCTGGTTGGTCAAGCTGAGGCTTTGTGATGTCAAGCCACACCATGGCAACCACTGATTTTGGGCAGTCAGAGCTGAAGTGAAGTCTCCTCATTAATCTGAAAAGTACATATAGAGGCCAGGACAATTTGAGTAGTGTCTGTGGCCTCAGATAGCAAAACTTAATAAGACGATAGTGTAGACTATTAAAGATAAGGAATAAGATTCCAAACGCAAGCATGGATGAAGAAACTGTAAGTCCAAAAATGAATATATGTTTGTATAGAGGGTGTGGGATGGATGTTCGTGGTGTCAGTCATGAGGAACAGGGTGTTGTGTTAGGGCTCGCAGTTTATAATAAAGATTTGATTCCTTTTTACATGGCTGGCTATTGAATATTGTTAAACTATTGAAATGATCGTCAGCTCAAGTTGTGAAGTTTTATGCCACAACAGGTAGAGTTTTTCCTTTAACATCATGGTCTAGAACAGCATTGTTGGATATTGGATATACTAGAGAAGTGAGGTTTGACTCTGTTTCATTGATGAGGAGGGATCTATGGAGGGGGCAGGCATGTGAGACGGGAGTAATGTTGATTTCTTTAGTAGGGGCACTGGACAAGCCATTCCATACTGAGCCAGACCCTTAACATAAGGACAAGGAGAAGTCTGAATGGGGATTTTTTCTCAATACTTTCTCATACGGTCAAGGAAAAAAGAAGCTGATGTTTAATTTAGGTTTGGATTGGGGGTTTAGGATGGATGGTGGTGGTCGCAGTCATGAGGAACAGGGTGTTGTTTTAGTGCTGGCAGTTTGTAAGATTGAATTTGTTTTCCTTTTTACATAGTAGACTATTGAATATTGTTAATCTATTGAAAGGATGGTCAGTTCAAGATGTGAAGTTTTATGCCACAACTGGTCCAGTTTTTCCTTTAACACCTTGGTCTAGAACAGCATTACTGGATATCGGAGATACTAGAGAAGTGCGGTTTCACTCTGTTTCACTGATGTTTCACTTCATGTTACATTTACTCCATACATAAGTAATTCATTAGTAATAAGGGAAATTGTGTATGGTGTACTTGGTTATTACCTTCACATCTTTTCTGTAAATCTGGAACTATTCTAAAATAAAATATCCATTAAAACAACACTCAACAAATGGCGGAGGTTTAGACAGATGTGTCGGTGCCTTGTCCAGAGCAGATAAGGGCGGGCAGCTGAAACGGGTAGCCTACAGCCCGAATAAATAGAGGAGATTCAGCTGTGAGACAGTCTGCAGCTAGGAAAGATAGAGAAATTCTAGATAAAGGGAATGTTTAGAGGCTGAGGCTGAAACCTCTCCTGGTGTGCTGGCACAGCCGAGGAGGCCATGCCATCTTGGGTGACTGTCACTGGCATCCAGAGACCAGCTACTAACCCGACAACAACGGCTCTCAAGCAGCGTAACTATGTGAACTGAGAGGAACCCTGCTCCTCCCCACAGAAATGTTAGACTTTCCCCAAAGGTGCGGTTTGCAGTTTAGGTTGGAGAGTGGAACACGCGCAGGGGGGTGGGGACTCTGCCCCCCACAAAGACCGCGGCCATTGGAGCCAGCATGACCCACGAGTGTGGAAGGGCACCCCCAGGGCTGCTGGCAGAAGGGAACACTATAAATAATCCCACAGTTGGACGGAACACAAATGGGCAGCCTCAGATTACGCCAGTTTGCTGGCTACTCAGTGCCAGGAGCCAGAGCACTCGCAGAGACTTCGCGCAGATATGGAAGGTGAAGTGGTGCGAGTTTGCACAACTTCCCAGGCTCTTAAATCTGTGCGTTTGATTGTTGAACCCAGTGCAAGGGACTACCCAGTTGGGGTCAGTCACAGAGCTTGTAAGGGAAGGCTGTTTTGGGGGAGCCTGGGAAACAGAGCGCAGGACATTCCAAACCAGCTTCTGGTACAATAGAGAACACCTGGTCAGAGAGGTCCTATACCCTCAGAAGTCAATCCCGACGCACTGCCACCCAGAGGCAGAGCCACGAACTGACTCTTCTGTAAATACAGATAAGGGCTGTCTGGGAAACCAATACAGCCTGCCTTAAAATCAGGACTGTGGCTTACAACACGGAGGAACATGTATCAGAGGGAAATTTAACATTCTCCTGAATACCTGGTATGCCAAAAAGAGGAGCAGAAGATCTGAAGCGCCTTCATTACAGCCCTTTTTTTTTAAATTATTTTTTTTTAATTATTGTTTCACCTCTTAACTAAGAAACCATTTATTTTCTTTTTTTCATCACCTGATTTTACCCTTTTAATTACTACATTTTTATTTTTAACCAGTATTATTACTGCTGCCATTTTATCATTTTTTTTAAGGTGTCATTTTATTTTCTCTTTATTTTATTTTGGGACTAAGGTTCTCCATTCTTTTTTCATCGTTCCTTTAGCATCATTTTCCTCTACCTCAATTGTGTTGTTGTGCTAAAACCCTCTTCCCCACTTTTCCCCTTTTGCTGTCCTGTTTCTCTTACCCTATTCCTGCTTTAGATTTTCCCTATTCTTCATACACCGTCTAAATTTCACCCAACTTATGTATCCCTTTTCCAATCACCTGCTCTAAATCTTTATCCACCTCTTCCTTATCTTTATTCACTATCCAAATTTTTTATTCTCTCCTTTTCTCTATTTTTTTTGTTATTGCTTGCTCGATTGTTGAGTATATATATATATTTTTTTCTTTTCTTTTCTTTAAGGATTGTTTGTGAGGTTGTTCTGCTTTTTCTTTTTCTGTCTCCCATTCCCGCCCCCCCCCCCCCCCGGCCAGTTATTTTTGTGCTTCTGTTTTCCCTTGCCTCACTTGATATTATTGGCTGTTTGTAGTTTGTATTCACTCCAGGGATCCGTTGCTGGAATTTGTTGGGATTAGTGGCTGTTCTATCGGAGTTTTCTCCTCATATGAATAGTCTCCTCCCCTCTTCTACTTCATTCTCTTTTTCTTTTCTTTCTTTTTTTTTTCTTTTTTTTCTCCTTTTTCTGTTTTCCTCTCTACCTTTTTCTCTTCTTTCTTCCTTACCCCCCAACTCTCTTAGCTCGGGTAGCCATCTTTATTTGGGGTTATTAATACCGTAATTCTTTTGTGTTCAGTGCCTGGTACGTTGTGCCTTGTTGTGTTTTATTTTGTGCCTTTAAATCAACGCAGCAGATCCAACCAATAGTGGCCTCCTGATCTCCACATGCTCTGTCTGATTAACAGCTGCTGTGCGTGCAGCCTCCCTCCACCAGCCAGAAGAGCCACAACAGCTGTGAACAGCACCCATCAGAAGACCCGCTACCAACATAGGAGCAACTGCTACCACAACTGCCCAAGGAGCAACCACAGCCCGAGGAGCCACTGCCACCTAGGGAGCAGCCACAGAACAACTCAATATCTATATACTTCAGTGAGATCAAACATGGATAGACAAAGAAATCCCCAAAGGAAGGAAAAGGAGGACTCACCATAAAAGCAGCTAAGTGATACAGAGGCATACAACATGACAGAAAAAGAATTCAGAATAAGGGTCCTAGAGTGCATACACCGGATGGAGGAAAAAATCGACAACTTATCCAAGAAGCAAGAAGAAAGAGATGAAAAAATCAACAACTTAAGTAAGACCCAAGAAGAAATGAAGTGCAATATAGCTACAATAAAGAACACCATTGAAAGTATCAAGAGTAAACTAGGAGAAGCGGAAGACCGAATTAGTGAATTAGAAGACAGGGAAGCAAAACACACCCAAACTGTACTTCAGTTGGAGAAAAAAATTAAAAGACAGGTGGAGAGCCTAAGGGAGCTTTGGGACAACATGAAACGAAACAACATACGAATAATAGAGGTGCCAGAACAACAGAAAGAGGAACAAGGATTAGAAAACCTATTGGAAAAAATAATATCAGAAAATTTACCTGAGGTGGGGAAGAAAAAAGTCACACAAGCCAGAGAGTCCCAAACAAGGTGAACCCGAAAAGACCCACACCAAGACACATTATAATTACCATGGCAAATGTTCAGGACAAAGAGAGAATCTTACAGGCTGCAGGAGAGAGATGGAAAGTTACATACAAGGGATCTCCCATTATATTATCAAATGATTTCTCAACAGAAACACATCAGGCCAGAAAAGAATGGACAGAAATTTACAAAGTGATGCAAAGCAAAGGACTGAATCCAAGAATACTCTATCCAGCAAGGCTATCATTCAAACTTGAAGGGGAAATAAGAAGCTTCACAGACAAAAAAAGGCTAAGGGAGTTTATCACCACCAAACCAGCAATGCAAGAAATGCTAAAGGGACTGGTGTACAAAGATGAAATAAAAATCCCAGAAAGAAAACAGCCACACACAAAAAAAGAAATGGCTACAAACAAGTACCTTTCAATAATAAAACTTTAAATGTAAACAGGCTAAATGCTCCAACCAAAAGATATCGAGTGGCTGAATGGATAAAAAAGCATGACCTATACATTTGCTGTCTACAAGAGACCCTACTCATTAGAAAGGACTCACACAGACTGAAAGTGAAGGAAAAATATCTTTCAGGCTAATGGAAAAGAAAAGAAAGCTGCGGTAGCAATACTTATATCGGACAAAATAGACCTCAAAGTGAAGGCCATAACAAGAGATACGCAAGGCCACTTCATAATACTAAAGGGATCAATACAACAAGAAGATATAACCCTGATAAACATATATGCACCCAATGCAGGAGCACCCAAATTCATAAAATATCACCTGGAAGATATCAAAGGAGAGATCGACAACAATACAATCATAGTAGGGGACTTTAATACACCACTGTCATCACGAGATAAAACCTCTAGACAAACAATCAGCAAAGAAACAGCAATCCTAAATGACTCACTAGACCAGATGGATTTAATAAACATCTTCAGAACACATCACCCCACAGCCACGGAATATACATTCTTCTCAAGTGCTCATAGGACAGATTCAAAAAAGACCACATATTGGGTCACAAACAAAGTCTCCCCAAATTCAAGAAGATTGAAATCATACCAAGCATCTTCTCAGACCACGATGGCATAATATTAGTAATAAACTACAATAAAAACAACCCAAAATACTCAAACACTTGGGAGCTGAAAAGCATGTTATTAAATATTGACTGGGTTACCAATGAGATCAAAGAAGAAATTAAAAAAGTCCTGGAAACTAATGACAATGAAAACACAACAATCCAAAACCTACGGGACACAATGAAAGCAGTCCTGAGAGGGAAGTTTAGAGCTCTACAGGCCTATCTCAAAAAAAGAAGAAAAAATGGTAGTAAATCATCTAACTCTACAACTCAAAGAATTAGAAAGAGAGCAACAAAGAAATCCGAGAGTGAGCAGAAGGAAGGAGATAATAAAGATTAAAGCAGGAATAAATGACATAGAGACCAAAAAAATAATACAGAAAATCAATGAAACCAAGAGCTGGTTCTTCAAAAGGATAAACAAGATTGACAAACCCCTAGCCATGCTCACTAAGAAGTAAAGAGAAAGGACCCAAATAAACAAAATCAGAAACGATAGGGGCAAAATAACAACAGACCCCACAGAAATACAAATGATTGTTAAAAAATACTGTGGACAGCTCTACTCCAACAAACTAGACAACCTGGAAGAAATGGACAAATTCCTAGAAAAATACAACATTCCAAAACTCAATCAGGAAGAATCTAAAAATCTCAATAGGCCAATAACTATGGAAGAAATTGAAGGAGACATCAAAAAGCTTCCATCAAACAAAAGCCCAGGACCAGATGGCTTCACAGGGGAATTTTACCAAACCTTCAAGGAAGAACTAAAACCTATTTTCCTCAGACTACTACCAAAAATTCAGGAGAAAGGAACACTTCCAAGCTCATTCTATGAAGCCCGCATCACCCTAATACCAAAACCCGGTAAAGACAACACAATGAAAGAGAATTACAGGCCAATATCGCTCATGAACATAGATGCCAAAATCCTCAACAAAATCTTGCAAATCGGATCCAGCAGTACATCAGAAAGATCATACACCATGACCAAGTAGGATTCATCCCAGGGATGCAAGGATGGTACAATATCCGCAAATCAATAAACGTGATACATCACATAAATAAACTGAAGGAAAAAAAAAAAACACATGGTCATATCAATTGATGCAGAAAAAACGTTTGACAAAATCCAACACGGATTTTTGATAAAAACTCTCAGCAAGGTGGGAGTAGAAGGATCATACCTCAACATAATAAAAGCCATATATGACAGGTCCACAGCCAACTAAATACTCAATGGACAAAAACTAACACCATTTCCCCTAAGAACAGGAACAAGACAGGGATGCCCCCTCTCACCATTCCTGTTCAACATAATACTGGAAGTGTTATCCATTGCAATTAGGCAAGAGGAAGAAATAAAAGGCATCCAAATTGGAAAAGAGGAAGTAAAACTGTCCTTATTTGCAGACCACATGATATTATACATACAAAACCCTAGAGACTCCATCAAAAAACTACTAGACTTAATACATGAATTTGGCAATGTAGCAGGACACAAAATAAACCCCAAGAAATCTGAGGCATTTCTATACACCAATAGTGAACTTTCAGAAAGAGAGATTACAAAAACAATCCCTTTTACCATCGCACCAAAGAAATTATGCTACCTAGGAATAAACTTAACTAAAGAGGTAAAAGACCTATAATCTGAAAACTACAGGACCTTGAAAAAAGAGATGGAGGAAGACATAAACAAATGGAAGAACATTCGGTGTTCATGGATTGGTAGAATCAACATCATTAAAATTTCCATACTACCCAAAGCAATCTATAAATTGAACGCACTTCCCATTAAAATACCAACGGCATACTTCACAGATCTAGACCGAACTCTCCAAAAATTCATCTGGAATAAAAAAAGTCCCCAAATAGCTGCAGCAATCCTGAGAAAGAACAAAGTAGGTGGGATCTCAATACCAGATATCAAGCTGTATTACAAAGCCACTGTTCTCAAAACTGCCTGGTACTGGCACAAGAACAGACATATAGATCAATGGAATAGAATAGAGAGTCCAGAAATTGGCCCGAAACAATATGCTCAGTTAATATTTGACAAAGGAGGCAAGAAAATACAATGGAGCCAGGATAGTCTCTTCAACAAATGGTGTTGGGAAAATTGGACAGATACATGCAAGAAAACGAAACTAGACCACCAACTTACACCATACACAAAAATAAACTCCAAATGGATAAAGGACTTAAATGTACAACAGGAAACCATAAAAATTCTAGAAGAATCCAAAGGCAACAAAATCTCAGACATACGCCGAAGCAATTTCTTCACTGATACAGCTCGTAGGGCACTTGAAACAAAAGAGAAAATGAACAAATGAGACTACTTCAAAATAAAAAGCTTCCGCAAAGCAAAAGAAACCATCAACAAAACAACAAGAAAACCAACTGTGTGGGAAAACATATTTGCCAATGTCATATCTGATAAGGGCCTAATCTCCAAAATTTATAGGGAACTCATACAACTTAACAAAAGGAAGATAAACAATCCAATCAAAAAATGGGCAAAGGACCTAGATAGACACCTCTCAAAAGAGGATATTCAGAAAGCCAAGAGACATATGAAAACATGCTCAAAGTCACTAATCATCTGAGAGATGCAAGTCAAAACAACAATGAGGTATCATCTCACACCTGTCAGACTGAAAAATCATCAACAAATCAACAAACGACAAGTGCTGGAGAGGATGTGGAGAAAAAGGACCACTTGTGCACTGCTGGTGGGAATGCAGACTGGTGCAGCCACTATGGAAGACAGTATGGAGTTTCCTCAAAAAACTGAAAATGGAACTCCCATTTGACCCTGTGATCCCACTTCTAGGAATATATCCCAGGAAACCAGAAACATCAATCAGAAAGGATATATGCACCCATATGTTCATAGCAGCACAATGCACCATAGCTAAGATCTGGAAACAGCCTAAGTGCCCATCAGTAGATGAATGGATTAGAAAACTGTGGTACATCTACACGATGGAATACTATGCTGCTGTAAAAAGGAAGGAACTCCTACCATTTGCAATGGCATGGATGGAACTGGAGAGCATTATGCTAAGTGAAATAAGCCAGTCAATGAAGGAAAAATACCACATGATCTCACTCATTCATGGATAATAGAGACCATTATAAACTTTTGAACAGTAATAGATACAGAGGCAGAGCTGCCTCAAAAAGATTGTCACACTGCAGTGGGAAGGCCAGGGAAAGTTGGGGGGCAGGAGGGAGGTGTATAAGAAATTAACCGAAGGTCTTGTGTGCATGCATATATGCATAACCGATGGACATGGGACACTGGGGGGTAGGGGAGGCCAGGGGATAGTCAAGGGCGGGGGAAAAAAAAGACACATATGTAATACCCTTTGTAATACTTTAAGCAATTAAAAAAAAGAGAAAAAAAAAATTATGATGTAAAAAAAATAAAAAAATAAAACTTCTTTATCTAAAAAAGAATAAATAAAAAAATAAAACAACACTCAAAATCCTAAGAAATTGTAGCAACTGAACATAGTGGAATGGACCACTGAAATGACGGGGGAGTATGGGAATTGTCTTAGAGGAAACACCAACCCCCTGCCATATGCTGGACTATAATGGAACTAGAGGAAATGAAAGTGAGGGAGAGGACAGTTAGGGAAAAATTTAAGGAGTAAGATGAAGTTCTCTGTTCTATAACCAGAGTGTCTGAGATTTCTGCATCCTCTGCCACCCCCGCCCCTCCTGGTTGGTCAAGCTGAGGCTTTGTGATGTCAAGCCACATCATGGCAACCACTGATTTTGGGCAGTCAGAGCTGAAGTGTGTGGCTCCTCATTAATCTAAAAAGTATATATAGAGGCCAGGAAAATTTGAGTAGTGTCTGCTGCCTCAAGATAGCGAAACTTAATAAGACAATTGTGTAGACTAGTAGAGATAAGGAATAAGACTGCAAACACAAGCATAGATGAAGAAACTGTAAGTCCAAAGGTGAATTTATGTTTCTATTGAGGGGGTGGGATGAATGTTCGTGGTGTCAGTCATGAGGAACAGGGTGTTGTGTTCGGGCTCGCAGTTTATAATAAAGAATTTGATTCCTTATTACATGGCTGACTATTGAATATTGTAAAACTATTGAAATGATGGTCTGCACAAGTTGTGAAGTATTTTGCTACAACTGGTAGAGTTTTTCTTTTAACATCATGGTCTAGAACAGCATTGTTGGATACTGAATATACTAGAGAAGTGAGGTTTGACTCTGTTTAATTGATGAGGAGGGATCTATGGAGGCGGCAGGCATGTGAGACGGGAGTAATGTAGATTTCTTTAGTTGGGGCACTGGACAAGCCATTCCATACTGAGCCAGGCCCGTATCATAAGGACAAGGAGAAGTCTGAATGGGGATTTTTTCTCAACACTTTCTCATACTGTCAAAGAAAAAAGAAGCTGATGATTAATTTCGGTTTCGATTGGGGGGGAGGGGATGGATGGTGGTGGTAGCAGTCATGAGGAACAGGGTGTTGTGTTACTGCTGGCATTTTGTAATATTGAATTTGTTTTCCTTTTTACATAGTAGACTACTGAATATTGTTAAACTATTGAAAGGAGGCTCAGCTCAATATGTGAAGTTTTATGCCACAACTGGTCCAGTTTTTCCTTTAACAACTTGGTCTAGAACAGCACTGCTGGAAACTGGAGATACTATTGAAGTGAGGTTTCACTCTAACTGTTTCACTGATGATTCACTTCATGTTACATTTGCCCCATACATAAGTAACATATTAGTAATAAGGGAAATTGGGTATGGTGTACATGGTTATTACCTTGACAATTTTTCTGTAAATCTGGAACTATTCTAAAATAATACATCCATTAAATCAACTCTCAAAATCCTAGTAAATAGTAGCAACTGAACATAATGGAATGGACCACTGAAATGACGGGGGAGTTTGGGAATTGTCTTAGAGGAAACACCAACTCCCTGCCATATGCTGGACGATAATGGAACTAGAGGAAATGAGAGCGGCAGCGAGGACATTTTGGGAAAAATTTTAGGAGTTAAGAGGTAGGTCTCTATTCTATAATCAAAGTGTCTGAGATTTCGGCATCCTTTGCCACTCCCACCCCTCCTGGATGGTCAAGCTGAGGCTTTGTGAAGTCAAACCACACCATGGCATCCACAGATTTTGTGCAGCCAGGGCTGAAGGGAGTGGCTCCTCAATAACATAAAAAGTATATATAGAGGCCAGGACCTTTTGACTAGTTTCTGTTGCCTCAAGGTAGAGGAACTTTATAAGACCATAGTCTAGACCAGTAGAGATAAGAAATAAGAATCCAAACACAAGGATGGATGAAGAAAGTGTAAGTCCAAAAGTCAATTTACGTTTGTATTGTGCGGGAGTGGTTTGGAATGTCCTGGTGGCAGTCATGCGGAACGGAGTGTTGTGTTAGTGCTGGAAGTGTATAATAAAGAATTTGATTTCCTTTTAACATGGCAGACTATGGAATATTGTTAAACTATTGACAGTATGGACAGCTCAATATGTGAAGTTTATGCCACAACTGGTCCAGTTTTTCCTTTAACGACTTCGTCTAGAACAGCATTACTGGATATTGGAGATACTAGAGAAGTGATGTTTCACACTGTTTCATTGATGATTCCCTTCATCTTACATTTGCCCCCTAGTTAAGTAAGATATTAGTAATAATGGAAATTGGGTATAGTGTGCATGGTTATTATCTTCACAATTTTTCTGTAAATCTGGAACTATTCTAAAATAAAACAACCATTAAAACAACACTCAAAATCCTAGGAAACATTAATATCTGAACACAGTGGAATGGACCACTGAAATGACGGGAGAGTATGGCAATTGTCTTGGAGGAAACACCACCTTCTGCCATAGGATGGACTATAATGGAACTAGAGGAAATGAGAGAGAGAGAGGCAGGTCAGTTTGGGAAAAATTTTAGCAGTTAAGAGGAAGGTATCTGTTCTATAACCAGAGTGTCTGAGATTTCTGCATCCTCTGCCAACCCCGCCCCTCCTGGTTGGTCAAGCTGAGGCTTTGTGATGTCAAGCCACATCATGGCAACCACTGATTTTGGGCAGCCAGAGCTGAACTGAGTGGCTCCTAATTAACTTAAAAGTATATATAGATGCCAGGACACCGTGAGTAGTTTTGTTGCCTCAAGGTAGCGAAACTAAATAAGACGATATTGTAGACTAGTAGAGATAAGAAATAAGACTCCAAACACAAGCATGATGAAGAAACTGCAAGTCCAACGGTGAATTTATGTTTGTATTGGGGGGTGGGGTCAGATGGATGGTGGTGGTCGCAGTCATGTGGAAGAGGGTGTTGTGTTAGTGCTGGCAGTGTATAATAAAGAATTTGATTTCCTTTTAAATGGCAGACTATTGAATATTGTTAAACTATTGAAAGGGTGATAAGCTCAAGACCTGAAGGTTTATGCCCCAACTGGTCAAGTTTTTCCTTTAATAACTTGGTCTAGAACAGCATTGCTGGATATTAGCGATACTAGAGAAGTGAGGTTTCACTCTAACAGTTTCACTGATGTTTCACTTCATGTTACATTTGCTCCATACATAAGTAAGTCATTACTAATAAGGGAAATTGGGTATGGTGTACATGGTTATTACCTTCACAACTTTTCTGTAAATATAGAACTATTCTAAAATAAACATCCATTAAAACAACTCTCAAAATCCTAGGAAATATTATAAACTGAACATAATGGAATGGGCCAGTGAAATGACGGGGGAGTTTGGGAATTGTCTTAGAGGAAACACCAAATCCCTGCCATCTGCTGGACAATAACGGAACTAGAGGAAATGAGAGCGGCAGCGAGGACATTTTGGGAAAAATTTTAGGAGTTAAGAGGTAGGTCTCTATTCTATAACCAGAGTGTCTGAGATTTCGGCATCCTTTGCCACCCGCACCCCTCCTGGATGGTCAAGCTGAGGCTTTGTGAAGTCAAACCACACCATGGCATCCACAGATTTTGTGCAGCCAGGGCTGAAGTGAGTGGCTCCTCAATAACATAAAAAGTATATATAGAGGACAGGACCCTTTGACTAGTGTCTGTTGCCTCAAGGTAGAGGAACTTAATAAGACCATAGTCTAGACCAGTAGAGATAAGAAATAAGAATCCAAACACAAGGATGGATGAAGAAAGTGTAAGTCCAAAAGTCAATTTACGTTTGTATTGTGCGGGAGTGGTTTGGATTGTCCTGGTGGCAGTCATGCGGAACGGAGTGTTGTGTTAGTGCTGGAAGTGTATAATAAAGAATTTGATTTCCTTTTTACATGGCAGACTATTGAATATTGTTAAACTATTGACAGTATGGACAGCTCAAGATGTGAAGTTTTATGCCACACCTGGTCCAGTTTTTCCTTTAACAACTTAGTCTAGAACAGCATTACTGGATATTGGAGATACTAGAAAAGTGATGTTTCACACTGTTTCATTGATGATTCCTTTCATCTTACATTTGCCCCCTAGTTAAGTAAGATATTAGTAATAATGGAAATTGGGTATAGTGTGCATGGTTATTATCTTCACAATTTTTCTGTAAATCTGGAACTATTCTAAAATAAAACAACCATTAAAACAACACTCAAAATCCTAGGAAACATTAATATCTGAACACAGTGGAATGGACCACTGAAATGACGGGGGAGTATGGCAATTGTCTTGGAGGAAACACCACCATCTGCCATAGGATGGACTATAATGGAACTAGAGGAAATGAGAGAGAGAGAGGCAGGTCAGTTTGGGAAAAATTTTAGGAGTTAAGAGGAAGGTCTCTGTTCTATAACCAGAGTGTCTGAGATTTCTGCATCCTCTGCCAACCCCGCCCCTCCTGGTTGGTCAAGCTGAGGCTTTGTGATGTCCAGCCACATCATGGCAAGCACTGATTTTGGGCAGCCAGAGCTGAAGTGAGTGGCTCCTAATTAACTTAAAAGTATATATAGATGCCAGGATACGGTGAGTAGTTTTGTTGCCTCAAGGTAGCGAAACTAAATAAGATGATAGTGTAGACTAGTAGAGATAAGAAATAAGACTCCAAACACAAGCATGGATGAAGAAACTGCAAGTGCAACGGTGAATTTATGTTTGTATTGGGGGGTGGGGTCAGATGGATGGTGGTGGTCGCAGTCATATGGAAGAGGGTGTGTGTTAGTGCTGGCAGTGTATAATAAAGAATTTGATTTCCTTTTTACATGGCAGACTATTGAATATTGTTAAACTATTGAAAGGGTGATAAGTTCAAGACCTGAAGGTTTATGCCCCAACTGGTCAAGTTTTTCCTTTAATAACTTGGTCTAGAACAGCATTGCTGGATATTGGAGATACTAGAGAAGTGAGGTTTCACTCTAACAGTTTCACTGATGTTTCACTTCATGTTACATTTGCTCCATACATAAATAAGTCAATAGTAATAAGGGAAATTGGGTATGGAGTACATGGTTATTATCTTCACAACTTTTCTCTAAATATAGAACTATCTAAAATAAACATCCATTAAAACAACTCTCAAAATCCTAGGAAATTTTATCAACTGAACATAATGGAATGGACCACTGAAACGACGGGGGAGTTTGGGAATTGTCTTAGAGGAAACACCAACTCCCTGCCATATGCTGGACTATAATGGAACTAGAGGAAATGAGAGAGAGGGCGAGCACAGTTTGGGAAAAAATTTAGGAGTTAAGAGGTAGGTCTCTGTTCTATAACCAGAGTGTCTGATATTTCTGCATCCTTTGCCACCCCCGTCCCTCCTGGATGGTCGATCTGAGGTTTGTGATTGAAGGGACAGAAAGGAACTTGAAAGAACTAAGCAGAACTAAGCAGAAATTCACCCTCCTCCCTCTTCAAGGACAAGGCAGAGACATGCTCTTCTCCCTCTCCTCTATCTTTACTTGCAAGGCTGGGCCCTCATCCCAAGACTCTCCCCCCGCCTGAGAGTGACCCCAAGAATGCTGGTAGTGTCCATACTCTCCCAACCACCCACCTGAGTGAACTAATGAAGCTCCAGAAATGTAGCTAAGGTCATAATAAGGCTATAGTGGAGGATGGCTCCAACCTTCAGAATGTGATGGTCACTTCCTGACCCTTATGCTGTAAAACCCTGACCAATCTCTGTAACTCACGTCACCCCTAAAGCCCACCCCAAGTAGCTAGCCCTATATAACCTTTGTTCTCCAGGGAAATGCTCTCTCGCCTCACCGATGCAACGGTAGAGGCTGGGAGCCAATTCTAGAATTGATCAATAAAGACTAGTTGCTTTTGCATCGGAGGAGGATCCCTAGTGGTGGATTATTGGGGACACCGAACTCTGGGCATAACATTTTGGGGGCGCGTCCGGGATCCCCAAGAAAACACGCGAGAGACGCCACTCCTAGTATCTGCTGTCCGTGGTAAGTGTCTGTGTGTTGTCTGTTCTGTCCTATGCGAGCTCACTTCTGTAATCCGGCCTGATGAGATCTAAGTGGACGCACTGGTGGATCTCGGGCAGGAGGAGTCAAGGGACGCCTTGAACCTCCATCTGGCAGTGTGTAAAAGCTCCATATGGCGGGGTGTAAAAGCCCCATCTGGCTTTTTTTCAGTTTTTCTTCCACGGGGTGGAAGGCTGTTCTTAGTTGTCTCTGTTTGTTGGGTGTCTGTGTTCTTTTGTTTGATTTTGTGGACTCACTGGACGGACGCTATGGGACAGACTCAAACTACTCCTTTAAGCATTATGGTCGTTTTAAAGTCAAGGGCTGGGCCAAACCTGCTTGCCAGCCTCAGGTGTGGTTTTCCAGAACTGCTGAGAACTTGGGACCTTGAAGCTTACTGAATTCAAATGATAAAAAAACTTATGTCTTGCATTTTTGAAGGTTATTCTTAAAAATGTTACTGATTGAGAAAAACTGTGTGTTGTGGTAGCTAAATGCCTTTGCAGAATAAATGTCTGGTGAAAGTGTGCAAGTGTGGAGGGAGGGGGCCTGCCCTCTCCTCTCCTTTGTGTGGCTCCACAACTTTGGTCAGGGGGGTACCTGAGTAAAGATCTGAAAACAGGTCACCCCTCTCTTGTCTGTCTCTTGTCACCGATGATCATGAGGTCGGGACAAAGTAAACCTGCTGTTCTTAATTACATGTTAAAAAAAAATTTTTTTAGGGAATACAATAGAGATTGTAAAATTAAAATGAATGCTAAAACACTGACGAAGCATGAGGGAACAGCTGTTTGTTTGTGTGGAACTAGCTAATTTGCTACAAAGAGGGGGACTGGACGCAGTCTTAACTCCTCCAGTAGGTTCTCACCAAAACGTTGGTCAAGAATTCTCTTCTGGGACATGGGTGCCAGGAGTGCCCCCACGCCCGTCTGGGGAGTTGGGCATTGTTTTTTTTATCTGCTCAGCTCCAGTCTCTGCTAGTCTTCTGCGAGTGTGAATACGAGTGTTTATCTATTTTGGCTGCTCATTACTAGTCTGTGTAAAGTGAAAGCTACTTTGATTTATTTTGCATTTCTGTTAATTCATCTGGCTGAACGTTTGGACTGGACCCGCGGTGGGCTGCAAGAATCTCTAGCAATTCTCAGAGTCTTTTGCTCGCCACTACAGAAGGAATCAGCCCACTTAGTTAATATAAATTTCTGTCTATCAGTTGCTCTTACCTGGGGTGTAAATAGCTGTAAATCCAAGATTGCTTAGTTCTGAGATTGCTTATAAAAGAGTAAAAGAAAAAAATCTGTGAGGAAAAGCAGCCTGGGCCGAGAGAATTGGGGCGGGGGAGGGTCGGCAGTTATGCTGCTGTCTGCAAACCTAACAGGTCTTATCAATGAACTTCAAGGTTACAAAAAATAACTGTAAGCATAGTCTTTCTCTGCCCTGGTTTATACTTTTAACCCCTCCAATGCTGAATCAGACCAATACCTGTTCTTAGTTTTATCACAAAAGGTCTAGATATATCTTAAGAGTAAAAGTACATTTAAAATATGTTCATAAATATTAATCTAAAATTGCTGAATGTTCACCTTTGATAATCATTAAAGGATTAAGGTTTCTAAGAATAAAATAAAACAACAACTGAACTCCTGCTAGAAAAGTGGAGGAGGAACAAAGCTAGAATCTGCAGCCCCCTCCCCCCGCTGCTGACTTAGAACTGTTTGCCAGGCAGACTCAGCCCCTGAGAGCCAGGTCAAAGAAGTGGGGGCTGAATGCCTGAGCTGCCCCCAAGGCCCAGAAGCCCCTGGTGGAGAAGAGGTGTGCGTGTAGTCAAGGAGAGCCTACAGGAGCTGCAGCAGCTGCTGGCGGGCACCTAGGTGCAAGCTAAGCTGGAGAAGGCCTAGGTGCTGCCCTGAAGGTGCAGCATGAGCTGTGGGGCAGAGCTTGTGGGCGCTAGCAGCTGCAGGCAGAAGCCAGTGAGCGCTTCTCTGCTGGCTACATCCAGTGAACCCCTGCTTGAGTCCATACCACTGCAAAAGGGCAGCGGCTTCTGGGATTTGCTGGGGGATGCTCTGGCTGGGCCCCTGGGAGACCCTAGGCTGGAAGAGGAGGGGTTAATATCTCCTTCCAGTGCACTCCCTTGAAAGAGGCCTGGTTGCTGCTCTGCCACAAAGGGAACTGGTAAAAAGGCAAAAAGCAGGGCCCTAAGAGTTCACAAAAAAGCACTCTCCCTGGACCTGGGAGCTATCAGGACTTTGAAATTCTCCAAGAGAGGAGGAGTCTGACTCAGACTGGACAAAACCTCTTTGGGTTAGAAAAACCTGAGGTTGCATATTGAACTTATAGACTGCAGTTTGCTGGGCAGAGGTCCCAGCACAGTTATATAGGGGTTAAGCTACCTTGTACAGCAAAATAACTTCCTCCTATGCCAGAATACATTGTAAAAAAATTGAATGCATGATAAACCAGTAAGCTGGAACAAGTAAAATATGGAAACAGAGCAGAAATCCTATCTTCCCTAAACCAATGACACTTGGGAGTAAATGCTATGCATTTGCCTCTCTAAAACAAAGGTTAAATCGTTTATGTCACTCTGATTAGTGTCATTTGTTGTCCACACCCAGGGACAAATGAAGTTAAAAAATAAGCCTTATTTTGATTAGTTCCTTTATTCAGGAGGAGCCAACCCGGTCCCTCCTTGCAACATAAATGATAAAATGTATGTTAAGGAATTTTCAAATTGCTCAAACCTCGCTGCCTTTGGTCCAGTTCTGCATGTGTAAGAAGAGACAGAGTAAAGGCCAGAAGAAGCTGGCAAGGCCATCCAAACCACCCAGCCGCTATTGGCCAGTGACGCCTGAGGCGGACCTCCTCGGACTGACATCAGCTGACTCTGACAAGGACAGATTGGGCTCTTTCCAACAGGGCCCACATGAGCCGATGGTCAAAATGAAGATCAGGGCCCAGACTGGAAACTTTATGATTGATGCAGCGGCGGAGCATTCGGTAGTTACTCAGAAGGTAGCTCCCCTCTCAGGACAGGAAGTCACCAATATTGAAGCTACAGGTACAGTACCACAGCTGCAGAATGTTCTGTCACCCCCGCCGATGTCAGTGAGGCGGCCATCAGGTGGTTCATGAATTCCTATATTTACCAGTTGACCTGGTCCCTCTAAAGGGCAGAGACCGTTTAGCCAAAATGGAAGCAGAAACCACTTCTACCCCAGATGGCTCACTACAGCCTTGCCTAGATGAAGAGACCGCTCCAATGATCCTGTCCTTAGCAGTGCCAAGAGAGAAAGAATGATGACTTTATACCCCCCAGTCAAAGGACCCCACATCTATTCTTGTCAGGCCCCCATCAGGGGAATTGGGCAATGTTTCTGTTATCTCCCAAAATTCCCAAGACTGTAAAAGTACTTGTTCACTGAAAAGGTAGAAATGTAAATGGTTATTTGATATTTATATATCTACTTAGGTATAAATATTTGTAAGATAAATAAAACCCCCGCTTAGTTTCCTGGTGTATTCTGGAGCAGCCTATTCAGTCTTGGCAGTGCCAATGGCACCAGTAACATCTAAAAAGACACCAGTTATAAAAGCCGCCAGACAAACTGCCTTTTTCCTTGGACATCAAAGAGGACTGGGGACCTCAGAAAGAACACGGTAACTCATTCGTTTCTAGTCATGCCAGAATGCCTGTACCCCTTACTTGGACGTGATCTCTTACAGAAATTACAAGCCACCCATAAGCTTGTTCGAGATGCCCTTCCAGTGCCACCTCGGACTCTGTGCATCCTTTCCAGCCTGGGGACTCGATGTGGGTAAAAAAATTCACGACCCCAGGACTCACCCCAACTTGAAAAGGACTATACTTGCAGAAAATTGAATAATAGACTCAGATGATGCCTGCATCTTCATAAACATGGCTTCAGAAAGACAAGGACAATTTTACCTTATATAGAAAGGTCAAAGAGTGGACTTTAGTCACCTCCCTAAAATGTTTGTATAGCCCTGCCCTTTCTCATGTTTAGTAGCGGAGGATTTGACTGCCTGAAGAGGCCATGATGCCAATATTATGTTTCATTGTATAAATGTGTTGTATTAACCTTCAATTCTCTTACAGGTTTAAATGTAGCTGTAACTGGCAAATGTCAATAGTGATTTTATTGACCGGAAACTTTGACTGGAGTATCATGTTTTAAAAAACCTGTCTGAGCTCTGAAGCCTTGAAGCCAAAAAAAGTGCCACAGGAAAGGCCTGGTATTCTACTTGGAAGCCCTGAAGATGGCTGGCGCTGGAGCGTCAAGCCCATGCCCTACCATCACTGGCTGTTGGTAAGAGTAGAAGGGGAGCAATAAGGGTGCCTCTGCGTCCCTGCGGAACCCCACACACTCTGGGCCACAATGAGTAGGAGGGCTACTGAGATGGGCCTTAAAGCCTAGATCGTGGGCTCAGGTGGAGTTGCTACAGGTGAGGGATTCACCTAATGCAGCAGATACTGCAGGTAGGCGTGATGGCAGCTGGATGGCTTGGCTTCCTTGCCCTACTGGACACATTAAGATTCAATCATGAAATTCCAGCAAAGGTAGTCAGTTACCATTCTTGTGTTTATGCAAACATCAGGCCAAATTGAATACAGTAGATAAATTGGTCTTGATTTGGCTTTTTGATAGCCATAGAGGAATTTTAAGAAGAAAAATCCTATTTCAATAGAAGTTGTTAAAGCTTCTTTCCCTTCCACCAAACCATTTGTTATAGTTTGTCTCTGCCAGGTCACAAGCCCAGCTCCTTCTGTGCCCAGGACAGCAGGGAGCCTGACTGGAAGGTGACCTCTGACTAGACACACCCGCTGCAGATCACCCTCAAGAAGACAGCGAACCTCGGCGGAACACTTGTAACCCTCCTGATGCTGTTGACTTTCGGCCCTTGCATTATCAACAGACTAGTCCAATTTGTCAAAGAATGTATAAAAGTAATTCAGTTAATAGTTCAGTCCGTCTCATGATTGAGCCGGAAGTTCCAAGACAAGTGGGGAATGAAGGGACACAAGGGAACTTGAAAGAACTAAACAGAACTAAGCAGAAATGCACCCTCCTCCCACTTCAAGGATGAGGCAGAGACATGCTCTTCTCCCTCTCCTCTATCTTGTCTTGCAAGGCTGGGCCCTCAGCCCAAGCCGCCCCCCCCACCCCCGAGAGTGACCCCAAGAATGCTGGTATTGTCCAAACTCTCCAACCACTCACCTGAGTGGACCAATGACGCTCCAGAAATGTAGCTAAGGTCCTAATAAGGCTATAGTGGAGGACGGCTCCAACCTTCAGAATGTGATGGTCACTTCCTGACCCTTGTGCTGTAAAACCCTCACTAATCTCTGAACCTCACGTCACCTCTAAAGCCCACCCCAAGTAGCTAGCCCTATATAACCTTTGTTCTCCTGGGAAACGCTCTCTCGCCTTACCTTTGCGCCGGATAGAGGCTGGGAGCCAATTCTAGAATTGATCAATAAAGACTCCTTGCTTTTGCATCGGAGGAGGCTCCCTGGTGGTGGATTATTGGGGACCATGAACTCTGGGCATAACAGTGATGTCAAACCACACCATGGCAACCACTGATTTTGGGCAACCAGGGCTGAAGTGAGTGGCTCCTCAACAACATAAAAAGTATATATAGAGTCCAGAACCCTTTGAGTAGTGTCTGTTGCCTCAAGATAGCGAAACTTAATAAGACGATAGTGTAGACTAGTAGAGATAAGGAATAAGACTCCCAACACAAGGATGGATTAAGAAACTGTAAGTCCAAAAGTCAATTTATGTTTGTATAGGGCGGGGATCGTAAGGATTGTCGTGGTGGCAGTCATGAGGAATAGGGTGCTGTGTTAGTGCTGCAAATGTATAATAAAGAATTTTATTTCCTTTTTACATGG
Organism: Myotis nattereri; assembly: GCF_964212035.1. Taxonomy (NCBI): domain Eukaryota; kingdom Metazoa; phylum Chordata; class Mammalia; order Chiroptera; family Vespertilionidae; genus Myotis; species Myotis nattereri. Next base: position 56,136,225 of record NC_138078.1, read on the forward strand.
CAGACTATTGAATATTGTTATACTATTGAAGGATGGTCAGCACAAGATGTACAGTTTTATGCCACAACAGGTAGAGTTTTACCTTTAACATCATGGTCTAGAACAGCATTGTTGTATATTGGAGATTCTAGAGAAGCGAGGTTTGACTCTGTTTAACTGATGAGGATGGATTTAATGAGGGGGCAGTCATGTGAGAAGGTAGTAATGTAGATTTCTTTATTTGAGGCACCAGACATGCGAACATACTGAGTCAGACACTTAGCATAAGGACAAGGATAAGTCTGAAAGGGGATTTAGTCCCAAGACTTCCTCATACTGTCAAGGAAAAAAGAAGCTGATGCTTAATTTAGGTTGGGATTGGGGCAGCTGGATGGATGTTGGTGGTCTCAGTCACGAGGAACAGGGTGTTGTTAGAGTGCTGGCAGTGTATAATAATGAATTTGATTTCCTTTTTACATGGTAGACTACTGAATATTGTTAAAATCTTGAAAGGATGGTCAGCTCAAGATCTGAAGTTTTATGCCGCAAATGGTCCAGTTTTACCTTTAAAAACTTGGTCTAGAACAGCATTATTGGATATTGGAGATACTAGAGAAGTGAGGTTTCACTCTGTTTCACTGATGATTCACATCATCTTACATTTGTCCCCTTGTTAAGTAAGATATTAGTAATAAGGGAAATTGGGTATGGTGTACATGGTTATAATCTTCACAATTTTTCTGTAAATCTGGAACTATTCTAAAATAATACATCCAATAAAACAACACACAAAATCCTAGGAAATGGTAGTAACTGAACATAGTGGAATGGACCACCGAAATGAAGGGGAGTTCGGGAATTTTCTTAGAGGAAACACCAACTTCCTGCCTTATGCTGGACTATAATGGAACTAGAGGAAATGAGAGGGAGAGGACAGTTTGGAAAAAATTTAAGGAGTAAGGTGAAGGTCTCTGTTCTATCACCAGTGTGTCTGAGATTTCTGCATCCTCTGCCACCCCCGCCCCTCCTGGTTGGTCAAGCTGAGGCTTTGTGATGTCAAGCCACACCATGGCAACGACTGATTTTGGGCAGCCAGAGCTGAAGTGAGTGGCTCCTCATTAATCTAAAAAGTATATTTAGAGGCCAGGACAATTTGAGTAGTGTCTGTTGCCTCAAGATAGCGAAACTTGATAAGACGATAGTGTAGACTAGTAGAGATAAGGAATAAGACTCCAAACACAAGCATGGATGAAGAAAATTTAAGTCCAAATGTGAATTTATGTTTGTATTTAGGGGGTGGGATCGATGGTCGTGGTAGCAGTCATGAGGAACAGGGTGTTGTGTAATTCCTCGAGGTTTATAATAAAGATTTTGATTTCCTTTTTAAATGGCTAACTATTGAATATAGTTAAACTATTGGAAGGATGGTCAGCTCAAGATGTAAAATTTTATGCCACATCAGGAAGAGTTTTTCCTTTTATCATGGTCTAGAACAGCATTGTTGGATATTGGATATACTAGAGAAGTGAGATTTGACTGTTTCATTGATGAGGAGGGATCTAAGGAGGGGCTAGGCTTGTGAGAAGGGAGTAATGTAGATTTCTTTAGTTGGGGCACCAGACAAGCCATTCCATTCTGAGTCAGACCATTAGCATAAGGACTAGGAGCAGTCTGAATGGGGATTTTTTCTCAACACTTTCTCATACTGTCAAGGAAAAAAGAAGCTGATGCTTAATTTAGGTTTGGAGTTGGGCGGCGGGATGGATGTTGGTGGTCGCACTCATGAGGAACAGGGTGTTGTCATAGTGCTGGCAGTGTATAATAATTAATTTGATTTCCTTTTTACATGGTAGACTATTGAATATTGTTAAACTATGGAAAGGATGGTCAGCTCAAGATCTTAAGTTTTATGCTCCAAATGGTCCAATTTTACCTTTAACAACTTGGTCTAGAACAGCATTATTGGATATTGGAGATACTAGAGAAGTGATGTATCACTCTTTTTCACTGGTGATTCACATCATCTTACATTTGTCCCCTAAATAAGTAAGATATTAGTAATAAGGGAAATTGGGTATGGTGTACATGGTTATAATCACAATTTTTCTATAAATCTGGAACTATTCTAAAATAATACATCCATTAAAACAACACTCTAAATCCTAGGAAATGGTACTAACTGAACATAGGGGAATGGACCACTGAAATGACGGGGGAGTTTGGGAATTGTCTTAGCGGAAACACCAACTTCCTGCCATATGCTGGACTATAATGGAACTGGAGGAAATGAGAGGGATGGAGAGGACAGTTTGGAAAAAATTTAAGGAGTAAGGTGAAGGTCTGTGTTCTATAACCAGTGTCTGAGATTTATGCATCCTCTGCCACCCCCGCCCCTCCTGGTTGGTCAAGCTGAGGCTTTGTGATGTCAAGCCACACCATGGCAACGACTTATTTTGGGCAGCCAGAGCTGAAGTGAGTGGCTCCTCATTAATCTAAAAAGTATATTTAGAGGCCAGGACAATTTGAGTAGTGTCTGTTGCCTCAAGATAGCGAAACTTAATAAGACGATAGTATAGACTAGTAGAGATAAGGAATAAGACTCCAAACACAAGCATGGATGAAGAAACTGTAAGTCCAAAAGTGAATTTATGTTTGTATTTAGGAGGTGGGATCGATGGTCGTGGTTGCAGTCATGAGGAACAGAGTGTTGTGTAATTGCTCGAGGTTTATAATAAAGATTTTGATTTCTTTTTTACATGGCTAACTATTGAATATAGTTAAACTATTGGAAGGATGGTCAGCTCAAGATGTAAAATTTTATGCCACAACAGGAAGAGTTTTTCCTTTTATATCATGGTCTAGAACAGCATTGTTGTATATTGGAGATACTAGAGAAATGAAGTTTGACTCTGTTTCACTGATGAGGAGGAATCTAAGGAGGGGGCAGAAATGTGAGAAGGGAGTAATGTAGATTTCTTTTGTTGGGGCACCAGACAAGCCTTTCCACACTGAGTCAGACACTTAGCATAAGGACAAGGATAAGTCTGAATGGGGATTTTATTCCCAATACTTCCTCATACTGACAAAGAAAAAAGAAGCTGATTTTTAATTTTGGTTTGGATAGGGGTGTTTGGATGGAAGGTGGTGGTTCCAGTCATTAGGAAAAGAGTGTTGTCATAGAGCTGGCAGTGTATAACAATGAATTTGATTTCCTTTTTACATGGTAGACTATTGAATATTGTTAAACTATTGACAGTATGGACAGCCCAAGATCTTAAGTTTTATTCCGCAAATGGTCTAGTTTTTCCTTTAACAACTTGGTCTAGAACAGCATTGGTGAGTGTTTGAGATACTAGAGAAGTGATGTTTCACTCTATTTCACTGATGATTCACTTCATGTTACATTTTCCCCATACATAAGTAAGATATTCGTAATAAGGGAAATTGGGCATGGTGTACATGGTAGTTATCTTCGAAATTTTTCTGTACATCTGGAACTATTCTAAAATAAAACATCCATTAAAACAACACTCAAAATCCTAGGAAACCTTAATATCTGAACTTAGTGGATTGGACCACTGAAATGAGGGGGGGGGGGGGTATCTGAACTGTCTTAGAGGAAACACCACCTCCCTGCCATAACCTGGACTATTATGGAGCTAGCGGAAATGAGAGCTAGATAGCGTTCAGTTTGGGAACATGTTTAGGAGTTAAGAGGAAGGCCTCTGTTCTATAAGTAGAGTGAGATTTCTGCATCCTTTGCCACCCCCGCCCCTCCTGGATGGTTAAGCTGAGTCTTTGTGATGTCAAGCCACACCATGGCAACCACTGATTTTTGGCAACCTAAGCTGAAGTGAGTGGCTCCTCATTAACCTAAAGAGTAAATATATTCCAGGTGAATTTTTGGAGACTTCGTTTTAGATCTCTGAAGTATGCCGTTGGTATTTTAAAGGGAAGTGCTTTGAATATATAGATTGCTTTGCGTAGTATGGACATTGTAATGATGTTGATTCTAGAAATCCATGAACACAGTATGTTCTTCCATCTGTTTATGTCTTCCTCTATATCTTTTTTCAACGTCCTGTAGTTTTCTGAGTAGAGGTCCTTTACCTCTTTAGTTAAGTTTATTCCTATGTAGCTTAATTTTTTTGGTGCAATGGTAAATGGGATTGTTTTCATAATCTCTCTTTCTGAAAGTTCACTATTGGTGTATAGAAATGCCTCAGATTTCTTTGGGTTAATTTAGTATCCTGCTAAATTGCCAAATTCATGTATTAAGTCTAGCAGTTTTTTGATGGAGTCTCTAGGGTTTTGTATGTGTAATATCATGTCCTCTGCAAATAAGGACCGTTTTACTTCCTCTTTTCCAATTTGAGTGCCTTTTATTTCTTCTTCTTGCCTAATTGCAATGGCTAACACTTCCAGTACTATGTTGAACAGGAGTGGTGAGAGGGGGCATCCCTGTCTTGTTCCTGTTCTTAGGGGAAATGGTGTTAGTTTTTTTCCATTGAGTATGATGTTGGCTGTGGGCCTGTCATATATGGCTTTTATTATGTTGATTTATGATCCTTCTACTCCCGCCCTACTGAGAGTTTTTATCAAAAATGGGTGTTGAATTTTGTCATATGCTTTTTCTGCATCAATTTATAAGACCATGTGGTTTTTTTCTTTCAGTTTTTTATGTGATGTATCACGTTTATTGATTTGCGGATATTGTACCATCCTTGCATCACTGAGTTAAATCCTACTTGGTCATGGTGTATGATCTTTCTCATGTACTGCTGGATCCGATTTGCTAAGATTTTGTTGAGGATTTAGGCATCTATGTTCATGAGGGATATTGGCCCATAATTCTCTTTCATTGTGTTGTCTTTACCTGGTTTTGGTATTAGGGTGATGCTGGCTTCATAGAATGAGCTTGGAAGTGTTCCTTCCTCTTGAATTTTTTGTAGTAGTCTGAGGAGGAAAGGTTTTAGTTCTTCCTTGAATGTTTGGTAAAACTCCCCTGTGAAGCCATCTGGTCCTGGGCTCTTGTTTGATGCAAGCTTTTTGATGACTGCTTCAATTTCTTCCATAGTTATTGGCCTGTTGAGATTTTTAGATTCTTCCTGATTGACTTTTGGAATGTTGTATTTTTCTAGGATTATGTGCATTTCCCCCAGGTTGTCTAGTTTGTTGGAGTAGAGCTGTCCATTTTATTTTTTAACAATCATTTGTATTTCTGTGGGATCTGTTGTTATTTCGCCTCTACAGTTTCTGATTTTGTTTATTTGGGTCCTCTCTCTTTGCTTCTTGGTGAGTCTCGCTAGAGGTTTGTCAATCTTGTTTATGCTTTCAAAGAACCAGCTCTTGGTTTCATTGATTTTCTGTATTGTTTTTTTGGTCTCTATGTCATTTATTTCTGCTCTAATCTTTATTATCTCCTTCCTTCTGCTCACTCTGGGGTTTTCTTGTTGCTCTCTTTCTAATTCTTTGAGTTGTAGAATTAGGTGATTTCTGCCATTTTTTCTTGTTTTTTGAGATAGGCCTGTAGAGCTCTAAACGTCCCTCTCAGGACTGCTTTAATTGTGTCCCATAGGTTTTGGTTTGTTGTGTTTTCATTGTCATTAGTTTCCAGGACGTTTTTAATTTCTTCTTTGATGTCATTGGTAACCCAATCAATATTTCATAGCATGCTCTTCAGCTTCCAGGTGTTTGAGTATTTTTTGTTGTTTTTATTGTAGTTTATTTCTAATATTATGCCATTGTGGGATGCGAAGATGCTTTTTATGATTTCAATCTTCATGAATTTGGGGATACTTTGCTTGTGACCCAATATATGGTCTATTTTTGAATATGTCTTATTAGCACATGAGTAGAATGTATATTCCCTGTCTTTGGGGTGAAGTGTTCTGAAGATGTCTATTAAGTCCATCTGATCTAGTGAGTCATTTAGGATTGCTGTATCTTTACTGATTGTTTGTCTAGAGAACGTATCCAATGCTGTCAGTGGTGGATTAAAGTCCCCTACTATGATTGTATTGTTGTCGATCTCTCCTTTGATATCTTTCAGGAGTTTTTTTTTTTATGAATTTGGGTGCTCCTGCATTGGTTGCATATATGTTTACCAGGGTTATATCTTCTTGTTGTATTGATCCCTTTAGTATTATGAAGTGGCCTTCCTTATCTCTTGTTATGGCCTTCATTTTGAGCTCTATTTTGTCCGATATAAGTATTGCTACCCCAGCTTTCTTTTCCTTTCCATTTGCCTGAAAGATATTTTTCCATCCCTTCACTTTCAGTCTGTGTGAGTCCCTTCTAATGAGGTGGGTTTCTTGTAGACAGTAGATGTATGGGTCATTTTTTTAATCCATTCAGCCATTCGATGTCTTTTGGTTGGAGCATTTAGTCCGATTATGTTTAAAGTCATTATTGAAAGGTACTTGTTTGTAGCCATTTCTTTTTTGTGTGTGGCTCTTTTCTTTCTGAGGTTTTTATTTCCTCTTTTTATACCAGTCCGCTTAGCATTCCTTGCATTGCTGGTTTGGTGGTGATAAACTCCCTTAGCCTTTTTTTTGTCTGTGAAGCTTCTTATTTCCCCTTCAAGTTTGAATGATAGCCTTGCTGGATAGAGTATTCTTGGATTCAGTCCTTTGCTTTGCATCACTTTGTAAATTTACGTCCATTCTTTTCTTGCCTGATATGTTTCTCTTGAGAAATCATTTGATAAACTATTGGAAGATCCCTTGTATGTCACTTTCTGTCTCTCTCTTGCAGCCTGTAAGATTCTCTCTTTGTCCTGAACATTTGCCATGGTAATTATGATGTGTCTTGGTGTGGGTCTTTTCGGGTACACCTTGTTTAGGACTCCTGGGCTTGTGTGACTTTTTTCTTCCCCACCTCAGGTAAGTTTTCTGCTATTATTTCTTCGAAAAGATTTTCTAATCCTTGTTCCTCTTTCTGTTGTTCTAGCACCCCTATTATTCGCATTTTGTTTCATTTCATGTCATCCCAAAGCTCCCTTAGGCCCTCCTCCTGTCTTTTATTTTTTTTCTCCAATTGCACTACATTTTGGGTGTGGTTTGCTTCCTTGTCTTCTAATTCAATTATTCGGTCCTCTGCTTCTCCTAGTCTACTGTTGATACTTTCCATGGTGTTTTTTATTGCAGCTATATCTCTCTTAATTTCTTCTTGGGTCTTATTTAAGTTGTTGATTTTTTCATCTGTTTCTTCTAGCTTTTTCCATATGTTATTGATTTTTTCATCTGTTTCTTCTTGCTTCTTGCATAGGTAGTTGACTTTTTCATCTTTTTCTTCTTGCTTCTTGCAGAAGTTTTTGATTTGTTCCTCCATCTGGTTTATGCACTCTGGGACCCTTATTCTGAATTCTTTTTCTGTCATGTTGCATGCCTCTGTATTACTTAGCGGCTTTTCTGGAGAGTCCCTCTTCTCGTTACATTGGGGGTTTCTTTGTCTACCCATGTTTTATCTTACTGACATATCTAGACGTTGAGTCGTTCAGTGGCTGCTCCCTGGGCTGCAGTGACTCCTTGGTCTTTGGTTGCTCTTCCGGCGGTTGCGGTAGCAGCTGCTCTTCAGTTGGCAGCAGCTCCTCTGGTGGATGCTGTTAACAGCCTTGGTGTCTCTTCTGGCTGGTGGGGGGAGGTTTCCCGTTCAGCTGCTGTTCCTCAGCAGAGGGTGTGGTGCTCAGGAGGCTTCTGTTGCTTGGATCTGCTGCGTTGATTTAAAGGCACAAAATATAACACAACAAGGCACCACGTACCAGGCAGTAAACACAAATATATTCACGATATAAGTAACCCCAAATAAATGTGACCACCCTAATGATGAGAATTAGGGAATAAGGAAGAAGGAAGAGAAAAAGATAAATGAGATAAAAGAAAAGAAAAGTAGGGACCAAAAAAAGGAGTGCAAAAATGAAATTGGGAAAAAAGGAGGGGGGAAAATAAGAGCGAGAAAAGAAAAGAAAAAAAAAAGAGCGAAAAGAGAGAATGAAGTGGAAGAGGGGAAGAGACTTTTTATGTGATGAGAATACTACTATAGAACCGCCACTTATCCCAACAAATTCCAGCAACAGCTCCCTGGAGATGGATGCAAACTAGAAACAACTAATAATATAACGATGAAAATAGAACGGACACTAATCCCAAAATAAAATAAAGAGAAAATAAAATGGCAGTTTAAAAAATGGTAAAATGGTAGCAGTAATAATACTGGTTAAAAATAAGAAGGTAGTAATTAAAAGGGTAAAATCAGGTGATGGAAAAAGAAGAAAAAAAAAGAAAAAAATTGGTTTCTTAGTTAAAAGGTGAAAACAGAAAAAAAAAAAATTGCAGTAGTGAAGGTCCTTCAGTTCTTCTATTCTTCAGTCTGGCTCACCTTTAGTCCTGCCAGGTATTAGGAGTGTTGAGTTTCCCTTCGCTACACTGTTCCTCTGTGTTGTAATCGACAGTCCTTATTTTAAAGCAGGCCGTATTTGTTTCCCAGACAGCCTAATTTTGTGTTTAGCAAAGAGTCAGTTTGTGGCTAAGCCTCTGGGTGGCAGTGTTCTGGGGTTGGCCTCTGAGGCGATGCTGCTTCTCTATCCCACTTAAAACTGATTTGGAGATGTCAATTATCCAGAGCTGGTTCCCTAATAGTTACACTCTCTGTGTTGTTGTTGGGATTCTGATTTCCTTCTTAAACGGCAGACTATTGAATATTGTTAAACTATTGAAAGGATGGTCAGCTCGAGATCTTAAGTTTTATGCCGCAACTGGTAAAGTTTTTCCTTTAACATCTTGGTCTCGAACAGCAATGCTGGATATTGGAGATACTAGAAAACTGAGGTTTCATTCTAACTGTTTCACTGACGATTCACTTCATGTTACAATTGCCCCATACATAAGTAAGATATGAGAAATAAGGGGAATTGGGTATGGTGTCCATGTTTATTATCTTCACAACTTTTCTGTAAATCCGGAATTATTCTAAAATAAAAGATCTATTAAAACAACACTCATAATCCTAGGAAATTGTAGCAAATGAACATAGTGAATGGACCACTGAAATTACGGGGGAGTATGACAATTGTCTTAGAGGAAGCACCACATCCCAGCCATAATCTGGAATATAATGGAACTATAATAAATGAGAGAGAGAGACAGATGTCAGTTTGGGGGAAAAAATTTAATAGGTAAGTGGAAGGTCTCTTTTCTATACCAGAGCATCTGAGACGACTGCATCGCCTCCCACCCCTCCCCTCCTGGATGGTCAAGCTGAGGCTTTGTGATGTCAACCCAAACCATGGAAACCACTCATTTTGGGCAACCAGAACTGAAGTAAGTGGCTCCTCATTAACCTAAAGAGTATATATTGAGGCCAGAACCCTTTGAGTAGTGTCTGTTTCCTTAAGATAGGGAAACTTAATAAGACGATAGTATAGACTAGTACAGATAAGGAATAAGACTCCAAACACAAGGGGGGATGAAGAAACTGCAAGTCCAAATGGGAATTTATGTTTGTAGTGGGAGGGGGGGGCGGATGGATCGTCGTGGTCACAGTGATTTGGAACAGGGCGTTGTGTTAGTGCTCACAGTTTATAATATAGAATTTGATTTCCTTTTTTCAAGGCAGACTATTGAATATTGTTAAACCATTGAAAGGATGGTCAGCTCAAGATGTGAAGTTTTATGCAACAACAGGTACAGTTTTTCCTTTAACATCATGATCTAGACCAGCATTGTTGGATATTGGAGATACTAAAGAAGTGAGTTTTGACTCTTTTTCAATGATCGGGAGGGATCCAAGGAGGGGGCAGGCATGTAAGAAGCGAGTAATGTTGATTTCTTTAGTTGGGCCACCAGAAAAGCCATTCCATACTGAGCCAGGCACGTAGAGTAAGGACAAGGAGAAGACTGAATGGGAATTTTTTCTCAACCATTTTTCATACTTGCAAGGAAGAAAAGCAGCTGATGTTGAATTTAGGTTTGGATTGGTGGGGTGGGATGGATGGAGGTGGTCGCAGTCATGAGGAACAGGATGTTTTGTTAGTGCTGGCAGTGTATAATAATGCAATTGATTTCCTTTTTACATGGTAGACTATTGAATATTGTTAAACTACTGAAATGATGGTCAGTTCAGATTTGAAGTATTAGCCACAACTCATCGAGTTTTTCCTTTAACAACTTGGTCTAGAACAGCATTGCTGGATATTGGAGATACTAGGGAAGTGAAGTTTCACTCTCTTTCAATGATGATTCACTTCATGTTACATATGCCCAATACATAAGTAAGATATCAGTAATCAGGGAAATTGGGTATGGTGTACATGGATATTATCTTCACAAGTTTTATGTAAATCTGGAACTATTCTGAAATAAAACAGGCATTAAAACAACACTCACGTTCCTAGGAATGGTAGCAACTGAACATAGTGGAATGGACCACTGAAATAATGGGCGAGTATGGCAATTGTCTTTGAGGAAACAACACCTCCCTCCCGTATGCTTGACTATAATGGAACTAGGGGAAATGAGAGAGATAGAAAGGACAATTTGGGAAAAATTTTTGGATTTAATTGGAAGGACTCTGTTCTATAACCAAAGTGTTTGAGATTTGTGCATCCTCTGTGACCCCCGCTTCTAAAGAATGGTCAACCTGAGGCTTTGTCATGTCAAGCCACACCATGGCAACCACTGATTTTGGGCAACCAGAGCTGAAGTGAATGGCTCCTCATTAACCTATAGAGTATATACAGAGGCCAGGACCCTTTGAGGAGTGTCTGTTGCCTCAAGATACTGAAACTTGATACGGCGATATTGTAGATTAAGAGAGATAAGGAATAAGACTCCAAACACAAGGATGGAGGAAGAAACTGTAAGTCCAAAAGTGAATTTATGTTTGTATTGGGGGTTGGTATGAATGGTGGTGGTCGCAGTCATGTGGAATAGGGTTTTGTGATAGTGCTGGCTCCTTATATAAAAAATAGTTCGATTTCCTTTTTACACAGCAGACTATTGAATATTCTTAAACTATTGAAAGGATGGTCAGCTCAAGATGTGAAGTTTTATGCCACAACTGGTCCAGTTTTTCCTTTAACAACTTGGTCTAGAACAGCATTGCTGAATATTGGAGATACTAGAAAAGTGAGGTTTCACGATAACGGTTTCACTGATGATTCACTTAAGGTTACATTTGCCCCATACATATGTAAGATATTAGAAATAAGGGAAAATGGGTTTGGTTTCCATGGTTATTATCTTCACTATTTTTCCGTCAATTTCGAACTATTCTTAAATAAAGCATCCATTAAAACAACACTCAAAATCCTAGGAAACGTTAATACCTGAAAATAGTGGAATGGACCACTGAAATGTCCGGGGAGTATGGCCATTGTCTTAGAGGAAACACCACCTCCCTGCCATACGCTGCATTGTAATAGAATTAGAGGAAATCAGAGAGAGAGAGAGGTCATTTTTGTCAAAATTTTACGAGTTAAGAGGAAGGTCTCTGTTCTATAACCAGAGTGTCTGAGAGTTCTGCATCCTCTGCCATGCCCGCTCCTCCTGGATGGTCAAGCTGAGGCTTTTTGATGTCAAGACCCACCATGGCAACCACTGAATCTGGGCAACCAGAGGTGAAGTGAGTGGCTCCTCATTAACCTGAGAGTATATATAGAGGCCAGGACCCTTTGAGTAGTGTCTGTTGCCTCAAGATAGCGAAACTTACTAAAACGTATTGTAGACTAGTGGAGATAAGGAATAAGTCTCCAAACACAAGGATGGATGAAGAAACTGCAAGTCCAAAAGTGAATTTATGTTTGAATTGGGCGGGGCGTGGTATGGATGGTGGTGGTCACAGTCATGCGGAGAATGGTGTTGTGTTAGTGTTGGGAGTGTATAATAAAGAATTTGATTTCCTTTTTACATGGCAGACTATTGAATATTGTAAAACTATTGAAAGGAGGGTCAGCTCAAGATCTGAAGTTTTATGCCACAACTGGTACAGGTTTTCCTTTATCATCATGGTCTAGAACAGCATCGTTCGATATTGGAGATACTAGAGAAGTGAGGTTTGACTTTGTTTCACTGATGTGGAGGGATCTGAGGAGGGGTCAGTCACCTGAGAAGGGAGTAATGTAGATTTCTTTGTTCGGGGCACCAGACAAGCCCCCCATACTGAGCCACACACTTAGACAAGGAGAAGTCTCAGTGGGGATTTTTTCTCAACACTTTCTCATACTGGGAAGGAATAAAGAAGCTCATGATTAATTTAGGTTTCGGTAGGGGGTGGGATGGCTGGTGGTGGTCACAGTCATGAGGAACAGGGTGTTGTGTCAGTGCTGGTAGTATATAATAATGAATTTGGTTTTCTTTTTACATGGTAGACTATTGAATATTGTTAAACTGTTGAAAGGATGGTCAACTCAAGATCTGAAGTTTTATGCCGCAACTGGTCCAGATTTTCCATTAACAACTTGGTCTAGAACAGCATTGCTGGATATTGGAGATACTAGAGAAGTGAAGTTTCACTCTGTTTCATGTTGATTCACTTCTTGTTACATTTGCCCCATACATATGTACGATATTATTAATAAGGGAAATTGGCTATGGTGTTCATGGTTATTATCTTCAGAATTTTTCTGAAAATCTGGAACTATTCTATAATAAATCATCCATTAAAACAACACTCAAGGATGGTACTATATCCGCAAATCAATAAATGTGATACATCACATAAACAAAATGAGTGAAACAAAACACATGGTCATAACAATTGATGCAGAAAAAGCAATTGACAAAATTCAACACCCATTTTTGATAAAAGCTCTCAGCAAGGTGGGAGGAGAACGATCATAAATCAACATAATAAAAGGCATATATGACAGGCCTACAGCCAACATCATACTCAGGGGACAAAAATGAACACCATTTCCCGTAAGAACAGGAACAAGACAGGGATGTCCCCACTCACCACCCCTGTTCAACATAGTACTGGAAGTATTAGCCATCGCAATTACGCAAGAAGAAGAAATAAATGGCATCCAAATTGGAAAAGAGGAAGTAAACCTGTCCTTATTTGCAGACGACATGATATTATACATTAAAAAGACTAGAGACTCCATCAAAAAGCTACAAGACTTAATACATGAATTTGGCAATGTAGAGGCATATAAAATTAATCCCAAGAAATCTGAGGCATTTCTATACACCAATAGTGAACTTTCAGAAAGGGAGATTATAAAAACAATCCCATTTACCAACGCACCAAAAAAATTAAGCTACCTAAGAATAAACTTAACTAAAGAGGTAAAAGACCTCTACTCAGAAAACTACAGGACGTTGAAAAAAGATATAGGGGAAGACATAAACAGATGGAAGAACATACCATGTTCATGGATTGGTAGAATCAACATCATTAAAATGTCCATACTACCCAAAGCAATCTGTAAATTCAACACACGTCCCACTAAAATACCAACGGCATGCTTCACAGATCTAGAACGAACTCTCCAAAAATTCATCTTGAATAAAAAAAAAAAGACCCTGAATAGCTGCAGTGATCCTGAAAAAGAAAAAAGGAGATGGGATCTTAATACCAGATATCAAGATGTATTACAAAGCTACTGTTCTCAAAGCTGCCTGGTACTGGCACAAGAACAGACATATAGATAAATGGAATTGCATAGAGAGCTCAGAAATCGGCCTGAATCAATATGCTCAATTAATATTTGACAAAGGAGGCAAGAAGATTCAATGGAGCCAAGATAGTCTCTTCAATAAATGGTGTTTGGAAAATAGGACATATATATGCAAGAAAATGAAAGTAGACCACCAATTTACAACATACACAAAAATAAACTCAAAATGGATAAAGGACTTAAATGTACAACAGGAAACCATAAAAATTCTAGAAGAATCTAAAGGCAACAAAATCTCAGACACATGCCGAAATAATTTCTTCACTGATACAACTCCTAGGACACTTGAAACTAAAGAGAAAATGAACAAATGGGACCACATCAAAATAAAAAGCTTCTGCACAGCAAAAGAAACCATCAACAAAACAATGAGAAAACCCACTGTGTGGGAAAACATATTTGCCAATGTCATATCTGATAAGGGCCTAATCTCCAAAATTTATAGGGAACTCATACAACTTAACAAAAGGAAGTTAAACAATCCAATCAAAAAATGGGCAAAGGACCTAGATAGACACCTCTCAAAAGAGTATATCCAGAAAGCCAAGAGACATATGAAAACATGCTCAAAGTCACTAATCATCTGAGAGATACAAATCAAAACAACAATGAGGTACCATCTCACACCTGTCAGACTGGCTATCAGTAACAAATCAACAAACGACAAGTGCTGGAGAGGATGTGGAGAAAAAGGAACACTTGTGCACTGCTGGTGGGAATGCAGACTGGTGCAGCCACTATGGAAGACAGTATGGAGTTTCCTCAAAAAACTGAAAATGGAACTCCCATTTGACCCTGTGATCCCACTTCTAGGAATATATCCCAAGAAAGCAGAAACACAAATCAGAAAGGATATATGCACCCCTATGATCATAGCAGCACAATTCACCATAGCTAAGATCTGGAAACAGCCTAAGTGCCCATGAGTACATGAATGGATTAGAAAACTGTGGTACATCTACACGATGGAATACTATGCTGCTGTAAAAAGGAAGGAGCTCTTATCGTTTACAGTGGCATGGGTGGAACTGGAGAGCGCTGTACTAGGTGAAATAGGCCAGTGAATGAGGGAAAGGGACCACATGATCTCACTCATTCATGGATAATAGAGACCATTATAAACTTTTGAACAATAATATATACAGAGGCAGAGCTGCCTCAAACAGATTGTCAAACTGCAGCGCGAAGGCCGGGGAGGGTTGGGGGCAGGAGGGAGGGGGGTAAAAGATCAACCTAAGGACTTGTATGCATGCATATAAGCATAATAAATGGACATAAGACACTGGGGGATTGGGGAGGCTAGGGTACTGTCAAGGGCGAGGGGGGAAAAAGGACACATATGTAATACCCTTTGAAATACTTTAAGAAATAAAAAATGTGATTTCAGAAATTAAAAAAAAAATAAAATAAAAAAATAAATCTAGAAAAATTGTTTTCATTTATAATGCTCACAGTGAAACACCCAGGAAAACTCACATGGTGTCAAAATAAGCCAAAGGAAAATCATTTGGGCAAATATAAAATGTACCCTAATTAAAAATTTCTTTATTAACCTAAGGTCGAGAATATGTTTGTATATTTTCAGAAAACAACTTCAAGACCAGGTGGATTACTGCAACAGAGAGGAATTCTCAGGAATGCTCCAGTCATGAAGACAAGAGGAGAGACAGTTCAGAGATGGAAACACTGAAGACGCTTTTCCATGCTAGCAGTCAGCAGCTGTGTGTCACTGCAGATTGCCCAGGACCAAACCAGAGAGGGTCGGACCTGCATTGCCACCATTTTTCCACAATCCAGAACTGAAATATCATTGTTGACATGTACACATAAAAAACTGTTGGAGATTTAATTTGGGACTTAAAACAATTTTTGTCCTTGAAATGTTATGCTTAAGTTTAAAAATGTTTTGCGTTATGGATTGGCATTGTTATCGTTTTAATAGCCAGAGTTTTGTTCTTGATGTTTAAGTTTTATTTTCATTATAGTAGCTTAATTAACAAAACAAAAAAGGGTGATATGTGGGAAACTGACATAGGGTTAAGCCTTGGACTGACCTGCTGGCAAAGTCACAAACAAGTCCTAGTTAGAGGGCACAGTCCTCTTAGCATAATTAGGCTTGACCTTATAACACTCCCTAGATGTTATCTGGGAATCTAATGGGCTGAGGAAGTGCAGGAAGTATAACCATGGTGTAAACAAGTGAAACTCACAAGGAAAGTGAAACTTTGGTAACCACTACCTTGTTTACCACTCACTATAAAAAGCTTCGTGCTGACAACCCCCACTGCTCTCAACGTGGAGGGCGTCGCGGCCTGGGTCCATTACACTCCCGTCCAGTCAGCGGACCCATCCATGACCAGGAAAGACTTCATCACCAAATGGAGCATCGATCCAGATCAACACTACCTGCTCAAGGTCAAGCTGCAGTGTGCTGGACCTGCCTGATTCTGGTAACATTGCTCGCGATCACTCCTGTCACCAGGAGCCCCCACAATACTGTGTAATAGACTTAGATGATGCCTGCTTCTTCATGGACAGAGCTGCAAAGAGACAAGGATAATTTATAGGATCACATGTTTAGTAGCAGAAGATTGGGCTGCCTGAAGCAGCCATGATGCCAATATTATGTTTCATTGTATTGATATGTTATATTGACCTTTGATTCTTTTGCAGGTTTAAATGTGTGTTGGCTGTCCTGGAAGGGGACTGTGTGGGGTGACCCCCAAAAGTAAAGGGTATCTAGCTGCCAAGAGGGCAGGTGCCCAACTGGGCAGGGAAGTGTGCCCATCAGGTTCTGGTCACTGTTGAGAGACAGTTGAGAGTTGGCAGCATGTACCGCTTGCAGGCCTGCGTGTCCATGCCCATGTCAGGGGTAGTAAGCTGGAAAAGGCCTGTTTTGAATAGAAGGTCTAACGCAGGGTGTTGCATAGAAAGAAAGTTTAATGCCAACAATTACTGTTTTGTTATAACTCTGAAAAATCCATGAAAAGCAATTGACAAGGAAAGTCAGAAAATCTTAGAATAGATCAGTATGTTTTTCTCCTTATGTAATTCCTATGAAATCTGGCAATGCTAAATAAGTCATGGCAATACATTTCTTTGCATATATTTAATAAGACCAGATCCTGATAATGGTTTTATTAACAGAAAACTTTGACTGGAATACCATGTTTTAAAGAGCCCTGTCTGAGCTCTAAAGTCTTGAAGCCAGTAAGAATGCCACGAAGAAAGCCTGGTATCCTGGTTGGGAGCCCTGAAGATGGCTGGCGCTGGAATGTCAGGCCGATGCCCTACCATAACTGGCGGTTGGTAAGAGTGGAAGGGGAGCAGCAAATATGCCTCTGCATCCCTGTGCAACCCCCGCACACTCTGGGCCACAACGAGTGGGAGGGCTACTGATATGAGCCTTAAAGCCTGGAGCATAGGCTCAGGTGGAGTTGCTACAGGTGAGGGATTCACCTAACTCCGCAGATACTGTAGGCAGGCCTGATGGAAGCTGGATGGCTTAGCTTCCTGGTCTACGGAGCACTTTAAAATTCAACCATGAGACTGCAGCAAAGGTAGTCAGTTACCATTCTTGTTGTGTTTATGCAAACATCAGGAGAGTAGGTAAATTAATCTTGATCTGGCTTTTTGATAGCCATGGAGGAATTTTAAGAAGAAAAATCCTATTACAATAGAGGCTGTTAAAGCTAAAATGGTTTCTTTCCCTTCCACCGAACCATTTGTTAAGCATATAGGGAATTTCAGTTGATAGTTCTGTGTGCCCAGTATGGGCCTCTAGCAACTGTGGAATAGTAATGCAGTCCATCTCATGATTGAGGAGGAAGTTCCAAGAAACTGGGGGAATGAAATGCAAAGGATATACCCTCCATCTTCCCCATATCCTCAATGTTGGTGCAGCCGCCATGTGCTCAGGATAGTACCAGCTTCCTGTATCCCAGGACACTGCTGGCCATGCACAGAACCTTTTTAACCTAACCAATGACAATCAGGGGACGTGCGCGCCTTGGAGAAGACCACATCCTGTGTAATAAGACCCGACTTGCACCTAGCCAATCGGCAGGGCCCACAATCATCTCCCCTCCCCAAACTCCACCCCCCTATTAAAACCCCATTTTTTCCAACAGGCGTTCTCTCTCTTCTCGCCTTTGTGAGGATAGGAGACAGACATGGGTCTGTGATAATAAAGGACTCTTTGCTTTTGCATTGGACACGGCTGGCTCCCTGGTGAGGTCTGTTGGGGTTTAAAATCTGGGCATAACAATAACCAAGATAGTGGCGATGGTAAATTTGGACTTTAAGCTGAATGAAGACAAGATAGAATGAATCAGATAATTGTATTTTACTACAGGAAGGGGAAAACCTCCAGTAAGCAAGCCAATAAATGCAGAAGAAGAAGTGGTGGAGTGTTCATCTACCACAGGTGATACGCAGGTTCTCCGAGGGGAATACACCTAATAATGTGAATCCCTCTATAAACAATGCTTCAGAAAAGGGCATTATGAGAAGATGAAAATATTAATGGTCTCCTTGAATAAATACAATCAAGGGTATAAAGGAAATATGTTTGCATTTTTGTGTGTTTTCAGATGATGGGGAAGGATGTAAGGAGGGGGCAGGCCTGTGAGAAGGGAGTAATGTAGAATTCTATAATTGGGGCATGAGACAAGCCAGTCCATACTGAGCCCCGAACCTTGAATAAGGACAAGGAGAAGACTGAATGTCGATTTTTTCCTCAACATTTTCTTATACTGACAAGGAAGAAAAGAACCTGATGTTTAAGTTAGGTTTGGATTGGGGGCGGGGGGGGGATGGATGGTGGTGGTCGCTGTCATGAGAAACAAGGTGTGTTTGTGCTGGCAGTGTATAGTAATGAATTTGATTTCCTTTTTACATGGTAGACTATTGAATATTGTTAAACTATTGAAAGGATTGTCAGCTCAAGATGTGAAGTTTATGCCACAACTGGTACAGCTTTTCCTTAAACAACTTGATATAGAACAGCATTGCTAGATATTGGAGTTACTAGAGAAGTGAGGTTTCACTCTGTTTCACTGGAGATTACTTCATGTTACATTTCCCCATACCAAAGTGACATATTAGTAATAAAGGAAATTATGTATGGTGCACATGGGCATTATCTTCACACTTTTTTTGTAAATCTGGTACTATTCTAAAATAAAACATCCATAAAACAACACTCAAAATACTAGGAAATGGTAATATCCGAACATAGTGGAACAGACCACTCAAAGGACAGGGTTGTATTGCATGAGGCTTAGAGTAGACACCACCTTCCTGCCATATGCTGGACTATAATGGTACTAGAGGAAATGAGAGAGAGAGCGAGGTCAGTGTGGGAAAATTTTAGGAGGTAAGAGGAAGGTCTCTTTTCTATAATCATATCGTCTGAGATTTCTGCATCGACTCTCAGCCCACCCCCCCTTCTTGGATGGTCTAGCTGAGGCTTTGTGATGTGAAGCCACACCATGGCAACCACTGATTTTGGGCAACAAGAGCTGATGTGATTGGCTCCACATTGACATAGAGAGTATATAATAGGCCTGGACCCTCTGAGTAGTGTCTGTTGCCTCAAGATAGCCAAACTTACTAAGAAGATACTGTAGACTTTTGGAGATAAGGAAGAAGACTACAAACACGAGGATGGATGAAGAAACTGCAAGTCCTAAAATGAATTAGAAGTCAGTTTCTCAACTCTGACCTAACATCCCGGCCTTTTGGTGATGGGGGGGGGGGGGCGACACTTTCTAGCTACTTCCAGCTTACAACAGGCAAGGAGGGGGGGGGGCGGATTTAAAGGCCAGGGTTAGGCAGAGGCAGATCAGAGGGCAGCCGAGCATAGGGATGGAGCTGGAGTGGATTCACAGTCACCCATGACTTGTCCATGATCCGGGAGTGGATGAACTTGAGGAGTCAGGGGGCTAGGAGCAAAAAAGACACAGATGAGAATCAGGGGCCCTATCATGGGTAGGACCCAGGTAGCTAAGGAGCTTTGGAACTAGCTGGAAGGAGAGTTGTCCTGGAAGTGTCCTGCATGTAGTTCTTCACTCAGCTTAGTCAGGGTCTGTACATTTACGTTTTGCTCCACTACTCTGGACTCATTGATGCAGTAACAGCATTCTTCCTGAAGGAATATGCAGGTTCCTCCTTGTTCTGCAGTCAGAAAGTCTGAGGCAAGCTGGTTCTATAGGGCTACTTGGGCTACTGATGTTACTTTCTGCTGTAGGGAGGCTAGAAGAGGCGGTGGTAGACTCCAGGGCTAACTGGAGCTTGTCATTAAAGTACTGAGCAGTGACCAGACTATTTACAAGGGGCCCCGAGTGAGGCCTACTGAGGCAGCAATACTCACCCCTAAAATGACAGGGAGGAAGGCAGCCCAGCGGGTCCAGGGATAGGATGGAGGGAGCAACCAGTGAGCTCCGACTCTCCATACAAGGTTAGTTGGGGAATTACTGTGACCACGAAGCAAGGCCCAAGGTCAGAGGAGTTCATGCAGTTCCTTAAGGTGCCGTTGCACCAAAAGAAGGTACCTGGGCTGGCCTTGGTGAGACTGGCTGCGGTGTGGCATGACAGTCTCTCCCGTGGCAACCCCATAGATGTTGACATCTTGATTACATCTGTCTGGGTTCCGCTGGTTGTAAGCAAAACAGACATAGGGTCAGCCAGTATTGGACACTGACTGGATGATGACAGCCATCTGGATCTTTGTCTGACATCCGAACAGAGGGCAGTCCTGAGATCCTACCTGCCGGGTGACATGTTTGCCGTCTGGTAGTAGGTTTCACTGACCTTGAACCTCCACACATAAGCGGGTGGAGGTGGGTGTAGGTTGCTCAGGGCCGGGAGAAGAAGGAAGGAGGAGTGGAGGGCGGTTAAGGCAGACCTTAGTGGGGCCCAACACCTCACATTTATAGAAGTCATGCTGCTCCAGGGTCCTCTTGAGTCTGGAGAGGCGGTGCCAGGACAGGTCGTCAACCTGGGGTTGCCAAGCAGCTTGGCCGCAGTGGGGGCTGTGAGGATTACAGTGTGAAGTCCTGTCCACCTAGGCTCCAAGGCTTGTGGTTGTAGGTTCTTAAGGAGGACCGAGTCACCAGGGCGAAGGGCTGGTCTTGGGAGTCTTGGTGTCAGCTCTGGCCTGGGCAGAAACCTGAGCAATTGCCTGGTTAAAGACAGATATGGGAGATACGTACCCAGGGGAAGGGGATCGGAAAGAAGACGGTGGTTGAGCAAGAAGAGTCAAAAGGGCTCAAGAAAATGGGGCTTCTTGGTGTAGTCGGAGTTTGGTCAGGGCCATGGGCAGGAGGTCCGGCCAGGAGCTGTGAATTTCTAGAGAGAGTTTAGTTAGAGGGTTCGATAGGTTGGAATTGAGTGGCTATGATGAGGGTTCGAGCCAGTGACAGAAATCCAGCAGGATGTAGAGGAGGATGGATTGATGTTCGAGAGTAGATGGAAAGTTGTGTTGATGAGAGTGGGCATAGGAGTAGGTCCAGGGTTCGTAAATAGAGAGTGACACTAGAGGATTTCCCATCCCAGACAGTGGAATTGATGACTCCCTCATCATCCCATGTCCGTTTCACCTGAAAATATGAAAAACCTGAGTTAAATTGTAGGGTCCCTTGCCAGGTAAGAGTCTGTGAGGAATGATGGATCATCCGGTCCTGGATGGTGTCCCTGAAGAAGATGGTGGGAGGCACTCGGTGAGCCTGAGAGATGTAGGTATTGCAGTGAAAACGGGAGAAAATGTTAGAATGCGCTGATATCCAAGGGAAAATGGAAGGAGCAGTGGAAGACAGGGACCTGGATATGAGGCTGGAGAAAAGGCGGGGAGGGAGGGATCAGGTTGCACAGCCTATTCCCAGGCCTCTAGCCTCTTGGATTTTAAAGTTGTTGCATTTTTTCTTTGGGAACGGTGGAGGGGGATGGGGCGAGGTCAGAGCAGTTTTCAGTTCAGAGGAAGGGACAGTTGTGGCAGAGAGAAGAAGAAAATGTATTCACTGCGAAGACTGAGGTAGGCAAAGACTGAGCTAGGCAAAGACTGAGCTAGGCTACTGAGGTCTGGGACAACAGGGCCCCATGAGGGGATGCATGGCAGTGGAGGATCGGTGTCCCTGTAAAGGGAGGGGGCCAGGAGTGGAAGGAGCAGGGATGATGAAGGGCTCAGAGTGATCTGCAGAGTGGCAACTAGGATGGTGAGGATGTCTCGTCCTAACAGGGGCATGGGGCATGCTATCATCAAGGAGGCAGGGAAGGGGTCCAGTGGCCAGAATGCAGGTGGATTTGCCATCAATATACATGTCCGAGATCTTGGAATGATAAAGGGGCCCTAAAGAGGATGGCAGGACAGAGAAGGCAGCCCCCATATCAACCGGGAAGGTGACCTACTACCTTCATTGTGACCTGGGGCTCAGCGAGGGTGATTGGAGTCATCGAGGCTGGGCTTCTTCAATCTTCAGCCAGTTCCAACATGGCCAGCAGGTGGTTCCTGGCCTGGAAGGGTGTCCCCCTACCCTGAGGTGTAGAAGGCCCACGACTTATTCCAGGGCAGTCACTTTTCCAGTGACCATTTTGACTGTATGCTGGGCAGGGCTTAGTCGGAGCTTGGGGCCAGGGGCAGTGCATTGCCCAGTGGCCTTCATTTCCGCATTTGAAGCATTCTCCGGTGGCGTTCCTTTCACTGCACCTCCACTGCTCACAGCCCCCTTAGGGCCATGGCTGCTGCTGTCAACCTCAGGGCCACAACTAAGGCATGACTGCAGGTCTACTTCCTGTTGAAGGCAGGCCTCCCATTCTGACTGTGCCTGCTCCTCCAGGACATTAAGAACCTTCAAGGCCATTTTTCACTGGACCTCAGACCTGGGTTTGAGGACTAATAAAGACCTTAAGGTCGGGTTAGAGAGTGGGTCGCATAGATTCAGACTATGCCCTCAGTTCCTGGACTGGACTATGGCAGCGGTAGAATGGGAGCAGAAATGGAAGAGGCTGTTTTGGAGCTGACGTTCTTAGGATTTGGGCTCTAGGGGAGAAGGAAGCATCCCATTAAGAGGGTCTGAAGAGAGCACAGCTGCAACCTCTCGCAAAGGGATCTGGCCAGCCACCTTCCTGGAAGGGTCCGGAGAGGCAATCTCTGACGTGGCCACATTTTACGGATAGAGATGCCTGAGGGCAGGCGGCCACATGGGACCAGCACTGGGGCGGGGCGAGACTCACTGCTGATGCTGCCAAACTGGGAACAGTTGCCGAGCTGAAGACATGAGGTCCTTATGGGTCCAGAGCCACTAAGAGGGAGAGGCGGGCACCCCAAGCCATGGAGGGACGGCCAAAGGGAGTGCTCGCACCACCCAGGTATCAAAGAACCAAATATTAGGTTAGGGCTCAGGAGACTGCACAAGAAATAGAGTCCAGTGAATCAGAAAAGAAAGGAAAGGAAAAGGTTTATTCTCCGTCCTCTGGAGATCCACGTTCCCCCAGGACAGGGCACGTGGATTCACGCCAACAGGGAGGGGGGCGCTTTTTTCATACTGCAGTTGGTTGAGGGCCGGAGACATGAGCTGAGGTATTCAGTTGAGGAAGTTTGAGCTGCAGGGGGTCGTTGAGAAGCCAGTATCTGTATCTGGCACATTGACCTGTGAGAAATTCCAGGGGAAGTCCATTGTCTCATTACATGTCTGCATGTATCCGATCCTGGGCTCTCTCCGACCTAACAGTTCTGATTTTGGACATTTAGATAGAGTTTTGAGCTGGAATTTCTTTACAAATGTGCAGAATAAAACCCAAGACTGGTTATTTCGTAAAGAAAATGGAGAATTTGACCCACGGTAGAAATTCTAGCAACATGATTGGTATTTTCCCATAATAATGTTAATGAAGCCTATTCCAAAGCTAAATTTAAGACCTCTACAAGGAAAATCAGTAAAATTGTCTCTGTTACAAAAATTTGCTAAATTAATTGCCTTGAAATAATTGAATTTGAATTTCAAAAATTATTAAAATCTCTAATTATAAAAATCTAAGTAGCCGGGTAAAAAACCAGCCCTTTGTTTATTGAAAAGGCTGGCCAAAACATTTCTAATGAGAAAAGGGGCTGGTTGCTTCCTGCCTGTAGCAAATTCTTAAAGAATGTGGTAAATTTACATCTGATTGGTCAAGGCTAGGCCAAACCTGTTCTTCCAGGCTAAACAGCCCCCCTTCCTCCCCCAGGCCAATTTTGAACCTTCCCACCTTCAAGCAAGGGTCAGGAAACAATGAAGCTACAACCTTGTTTCTTGACCTTCCCTACAGGAAAAAATTATGGTCCTTTTAAAATCAAAGGCTTGGACAGGCCTGCCTTTCCAGCCTCAAATGTGGTTTTCCAAAGCTGCTGGGAAATTTAAGACCTTGGATTTTATACCTAGGTTTCTTGAAGTGACATAATACTGAATTAAATGAGATCTGAGTATTCCTTGTACAAAATCTAGAGGACAGTATTAAATCTGTTGGTTGTTTCTGTCTTGCATTTTTAAAGTTTAGTCTTAATGTTACTGATTGAGAAATCCTGAATATTTTACTTTCCAGCTAAGAGTTTAAGATTCGGATTGAATTGGGAAACATTGTATAATTATAATAGCTAAATGCTTAAAACATATTTTATTTTTGAGAAAATAATTTTTGTTTTCTCTGAAAAAATTAGAATTCAAAATATGTTGCTTATTGATGTGATTAAAAACAGAGGATTAATTTTTTAGCTCTCAACTGAAATTTTTAATACAAAAACCAGTTTAAATTTGATTAATATTCTTTAAGATAATTATAAAGGGTATAAACAGCTAATGAGATTTCTGTTTGTCTACAATATAATGTTGGTCATCTATCTTTTATGGGTTTTGGTTTGCTCTGTCAAAGAACAGTGTAGACAGCCGCCCGTTTGAGCTGTGTGACTTGGCCATGTTGGCCATATGGCTCACTGCGCCCCTGGGGGCCGCCATCTTGAAACAACAAAGGCCCCGCCCTCTGATTTAACCAATCACAAAAGGAATGTCTGCTCACTGAGGCAGGATGGGATTTCAGGGGTGGAGTTTTAAGGCGGAGGTTTACTGTGGAAATGGGGATGGGGCAGAAAGTGTGCTTGCCTCTCAGATTTATTTAATACTATTTTTAAGAAGATGTTTTTAATGCTTAATAAATTAGCAATCATGGTCTTAATATAATTACAGTGGTATGATAGGCCATTGTTTTAAGCAGTTGGCTTCATAAGGGCCGACATTAGAGCTCATATTTCTTAAAAGGCTTGTAGATACATTTTTAAAAGATATCTTAAATTCTCAGTAGAACCACAGTTATGCGTATATCATAAACAAATTAAGAGTAATTGATTCCATGGTCAAGACTAGGTCCTATTATGTTGAGAACTGCTTAAAAAGTGTTGAACATGTTTTAATTAGATATGTATTTGGAAGTTTTTCCTGGGTCAATATTTCAAAATATAAAATGCTTGCTTTCATAAAGAATTTCTGCCAAATAAAGAAAGAATTGATTTATTAGTAGCAAAGTCTTTATTTAACCTAGCAATGTCTTTTATTTAAAAGCTCCTCACTGCTGCATTTTAAATTAGGCTGGAAGTGAAGCAGGGTTTGCATGTCGTGTATCAAAATAAAACTTTACTAAATGTGGGAAACTGATATAGGCTTAAGCCTCCGACTGACCTGCTGTCAAAGTCATAAACAATTCCCAGCTTGGAGAGCACAGTCCTCTTAGCATAATTAGGCTTGACCTTATAACACTCCCTAGATCTTATCTGGGAAGCTAAGGGGCTGAGGAAGTGCAGGACATGTAACCATGGTGTAAACAAGTGAAACTCACAAGAACAGTGTAACTTTGGTAACCACTAACTTGTTTACCACTCAGTATAAAAAGCTTGGTGAGGCCTGAGCACAGGGAAGTCCTTCCTCTTGAGTTGGACTTGCCGCCTGGTCCCCCAATATTCCCAAATTATCTCTTGTCTTTTCTATTTCATTTGTTGTGTGGCTCCTCTTCCAGACCCGTACCCTGAACCACACAGGACGTGGAGGGAAACACTTACGACATCTGGCGCCCGACGGGTAATTTGGAAGTGCAGGTCTCGCTGGAGCGAGAAAAGGAAGTTTACACCGAAAAGGTGAGGAAAACTCACCGAAAAAAGGTTAGGGGAAGTCCACCGCACGCAATGCCCAGGATCAACTACAGAAGCCCGGGTCTGTAAGTAACTGGGGACGTTTTCTTAACCAGGCTAACAAATGGGGAAGGATTTGGATTTAAGAAAGTAGATTAGGCTTTAAAAAAGGTATATTTGGCTTTTAAAAACGAAAAAAAACTGTATTATGTGCTTTTGATTTGCATGTTTAAAGTGTTAAAATTTTAGAAGGTAATCTCTTACGGTTTTTGCATGTTATTATAGAACATAACCTTTGCTGTTCTTGAAAAAGGTACATTAGATATTGAATGCTTGCAAAAAAGTTAGAACTTGAAAAAAGGTCAGCAGCAGGGAAAAACTTGCCTCCAAACTGTTTTTCCTTGTGAAACACAGTATTTCATTTGCTAGAGCCTTTGAGAGAGGCCAAGGAGGATAAATCTCCTGCCCTTGCACCCTCCGCTCCTAAGGAGGAGCAGAAAGAAAAGAAAAAATGGGAGGAATGGCTTTCATGGCTCCCTCCACCTCCATGTCCTAATCCTGAAATGTTTACTGCTCCGTTAATAGAATCACCTGTGCTAAAAGGCCAAATTATAAAGAAATTGGAATATTAAAAGGTACTTTTTTAAATCAGGCTGAAAGAAAAAAGAGTGCCATGGTCACCTCAATGTGGTTTCGTGTTCAAATTAAAATCTTAATTTGTATTTGGATTCTAAAATCTGTAATAAGAAATGAAATTCCGCTACCGAATCCACCTCTGGTGTGGAGATATTCAAAGGTGGCAGGAGAGGGCAGAGCTATAAGCTCTCCCGCAATGAGGTTACTTAATGTATTGTTTAAAAATTACCGGAGAACATGTCGGGAAGTGCAAAGTTTGGCCAAGATAACCTTGGGTGCTAGCCATAACTTTGGAAAGCGAAAAAGGAAAAAATTTAAAATGTCTTTTTCTATTAAGCATGACTTTGGGAAAAATATGCCATCTGAGTCATTTGCTGAAACTTCCCCCAAGTCAGGATGTGGGGAAAGCAAAGAAGGGAGCACATGGCGATCCGATATGGATGCCGCCTCCCCCAGTATCCTAATTTAAACTCTTCTCGTGATTGAAAAGTTTTACAAAATTTAAAAATGCATCTGGGATTTCTGTGCACGTGTAAAGAGAAACTGGCTTGGAACTAAGGCGCGCATCGTCCGATTTGGGGCATTTAGATAGAGTTTTGAGCTGAAATCTCTTTCCAAATGTACAGAATGAAACCCAAGACTGATTATTTCCTAAGAAAAATGGCAAATTTTACCCAAAGGAAAAAAGATGCTGGCTAGATTCTAGCAACAAGATTGGTATATTTCCATAATAAAGAACAGTTTTTAAATGCTAATGAAGGGTGTTAAAAAGTTAACTTCAAGGCCAAAAAGAAAATTCAGTAAAATTGTCTCTGTTACAAAAATTTGCTAAAGAGTATGCCTTAAAATAATAATTTGGATTTGAATCTCAAGAATTATTGAACTATATTAATTATAAAAATCTAAGTAGCCCAGGTAAAGGACGGTTAAGCTCTTTAATTAAGGCTGGCTTCCCAAGGCAATTTCTAATGGAGGAAGGGCTAGCCTCCCTTCCCCCAACAGAACAAGCAGGTAGACCAAAAATTTCCTGCCAGTGGCAACTCATAAAGACAGGCTTGCTTCCCAGTTTCCCATCCTTGGGAGCAATGGCAGCCTAGGGCTTTGGGAGTTTGCTAAATTGCTAAATCTGCCTCATGAAAAATCCAGAGGACAGAATTAAATCTGTTGGTTGATTATGTCTTGCATTTTTGAAGTTTATTCTTAAAAATGTTATTGATTGAGAAATGCTAAATATTTAACTTGCCAGCTAAGAATTTAAAGATCTGGTTAAATAAATTGGGAGAAATCATATAATTATAGTAAAATTTCAACATTTGTCTAATTGAAAAAAGAGGGTAAATTCTGTGATCCCAACCAAAATTTTTATATGCTAAGATCAGTTTTAATTTAATTGATATCTCTTAATAATTATAAAAGGTATATAATCTTTAAATCATATATACACATATATATTTGATGGTCTTTCAAGTTGGATTTCAAAACTATAACCAAGGAATGACTTTGGGACATTTCACGGGCCCTGAAATGTTTTCAAAAGGTTATTTTCTCTTCTTAAAGATTTTAATAAAGCCAATTTAATATACTTGAAATCACAGGGAAGGCTTTATCAAATATAAATTAATATATTTTAAGTTTTTGCCTCTAAGAAAGGGCAAAACAAGTTATTTTGTTGGATATTTCTTAAAATGCAGCAGAATTTTAAGATGTAATTTAAAAATAGCAAAAGCTCCTTGCCGCTGCATTTTAAATTAGGCTGCAGGTGGGACAGCATTTGCACCTTGTGAATCAGACATAAAACTTTACTAAATTTACTAACTGTACCTACTATAAGAAGCCAGTATCTTTGTAAGCAATTGAATCCTAGTAAAGTAAAATTCTTCTAAAAAAGGTTACCGAAGGCTTCCCATGATCCTTCTGTATATGCGAATAAGCCGAAAGGGAATGCTGTTTAAAAATATTATCTTAAATTTAATGAAAAGGAAAAATTTTAAAATTTTGAAATATTTTCCACTAATATTTATAGGATACTCTAATGATTTGCTGTTAAAATACCAAATCTGAAAGTACAGTCACAATAAATGTTTAATGATTTTGACTTGAAATACATGGCCTTGCGGCACTATCAGTCAACATCCAGGAAATAACCCTGTAGGTTACTTAGTGTAAAAGAAAAAGATTTCTTTTTAAATTGAAGTTTTCCAAGTCTAACCCAGCAGGAGGACGAGTCAGACAACAAACAGCCTGGAGACCACCTGGGGCATGGTAAAGAAGACTGTACAGAGAACGTCTTTCTTGCCATGCTAGCAGTAATCATCTGTACGGTAATATTACCTAGGGCAAATGTGTGAGTATTTCAGACTTATACTCCTGACCCTTCATGGGTAAGAACCCTTATGTGGGCTGATCCTTCCAGGAGGACCACAGGTGGGGCAAGGAAGCATATGGACAAGGTATTATTACACAGTTGTTGCCACCCAGCTTCCCTTTTGTATGACTCTGAATCAAGCCACTGCTCCTTGTGTGTAAAATTAAGAGAAGTTTTTGGCCAGCCTGGACCCCAAAGATCGGGGAAGAAACGGCTCAAGTACATGTATTATCGCTACTTGCTCTGGGGAAAGGTGCAGAAAATATAAGTGTGCTAAGGCACCCCCCCCCCCCCACTAAGCCTTTACGTCAATTGTCTTATGTATAGAATCCCACTGAGGAAGAAGTTAATTGGCAAGATTGTTATAGTAATTATCCTACCACCAGCAAACTTAATAATTTTTTTTTTTATAGACTGGAGCCCTTATGGTTCTCTGTATAGTAACAACCGCACCCCTAAATGGAAAGGGAATGCATCCTATCTATATGTTAAAGAAAATCACTCCATCTCATGGAGGAGACTTTGTTGGTCCTCAATTACAACATGACAACTGGCCTCTACAAAGCACGCAGTGGAAATTAGCTGCTGCGCTTGCACATACACAATGGTATAGTTTCAATTATAGCTCAAATAGTTCCATTTTTGCTTTACGAGGAACTCTCAATAAGACAGTGTTTGCTAGTGCCTGTGTGTTTGATCTGTTTGTGCTCTGATCAGGCCCCATTCAGATGCATCTTAATGTTACAAGCCATCTGTATGAGGTGTCATGCACAGCTTGTACATTATCCCGTTGTATCAATTCTACTGTTCAAAAAAAACTTACTCATGATTTTAAAACAACCAGCTTTTGCTTGGGTTCCCACTAACTTAACTGAACCATGGAATCTCATTAAACCTACAAACTATTGCATGATCTAGTAAAAAATCTTAAAAAGACAAAAAAGATTTTTTGGAATGTTAATTGCAGGAATCTTTGCTCTTGTAACGTTACTTACTTCTGTGGGCATTGCTGTTTCATCTATGGTACAGACTGTTCAGACCTCCCATTTCGTACAGCAGGCCAAAGAAAATGTAACTAAGAGCTTGTCTATACAAAAAGAAATTAACAGCCAGTTTAAAATTGAATTGCCATGGCCTAGAAAAAAGAATATCCTTACATGATATTATTCTACAATGTCATTATTGTACATTTATCCCAAACAAATTTACAAATGAATTTGAATGTTTTACATGAAGGTATTTATTCCTTTCCACTGTGTGGAGGGCCTCCTGGGGAAGGCACTTAAGCATTCTGTATTGACCTATCTTGACTTTTTTTTTGCCAAGAGGAATCCAATCGCCTACAGCTGTTACCTGAGCTCTCTGTTCAAGCTGGGATCATGAAAAGCTGGTACCGTGGATCTGTCTCTTGCCCAATGGCGTAAGCTGGGCCCTCTCTGGAGAAGAAACCTGGGTTCCCTATGATCAATGCCGGGTCCCCGCCAGCGGGCAGGGATATCCAAAGGCAGTTGCTGGGCATGGAGGCCAGAGGGACACAGGTTAACAAGGAGACAGAACTGAACCTCACAGCACCCTACTTGGCCCAGAGATGGTTGATAGTCAAAGATGGGTAAGACCCCAAAGCGTGGGGCGACCTAAGACAGGCACAGATGGGGGCCAGGAGGAGAAAACTTTGGGTGCAACAAAGGAGGGACACAGACCCCCGCCAATGGTTCACGGGCTTGACACTCACCCGTTCTGAGGAAGGTCTCCTGTCCCCATGGCTGCTTCTTGCTTCCCAGGCCCAGCCCACATCAGGAACCAAATAACAGAAGAGATTTGGTCCAGCTGAAAGCAGAATCCAGATAAACGGAGGCTTGGCTAACAGACCCTATGTCTAAATCTAGCCTAACAATAGGAATGCTCAGAGCCTTCACAAGGATGTAAAGTGATCCTCTTTCTTAATATTTAAAGGGAAAATTAAGATTATTGTTAAAATATTAAATTTGACAGCAAAATGGTTTTCAAATTAATTAAATTCAAGTTTACAAATTAATTAAATTTGGCTAATTTGAAATAAGTAATTATTCAAAAAGTATTAACAAAAATTTTCATTTCATGGGAAACATGTTATGAACCTAAAGCATGTTCAGGTTCATTTTTTTTGCGTGCAAAAAATTAATATTTAAAGCTATCTAGACTGCATTATAAAATTTCCACGAAGTCTCCTAGTTAAATCAAAGAAAAGGGGGGGATAGTGGAAAAATATCGTGGAAAAATACCATGTAAGGAAATAGATCCTGTAACTAAATTACATTTAGTGAAAAAATTGTTTCGTTTATAATGCTAATAGTGAGACACCCAGAAAAAACACACATTATGCTAGGGTAGGCCAGGGAAAGATCATGTTAAACAAAAGACCCCAAGTAAGGTTTTTTTTTTTCCTTTAACATTAGGTCGAGAATATGTTTGTATACTTTCAGAGAACAGCTACAAGACCATGTGGATTCCTGTAACAACGGATCACAGAAAGCCAACCACAAAGACAGAAGAGACAGTTCAGAGATGGAGATGGTGGAAGACGCCTTGCCATGCTAGCAGTCAGCAGCTGTGCAGCACTGCAGGGTGCTCAGGAACAGACCAGAAAGGACCGGACCTGCATTTTCCACCATCCAGAACAAACATTTCATTGCTGGCATGTAAACATGAACTTTTGGACATTGAAACATGGACTCATAACTTTAGGACATTGAAATTGGGACTTGATTATTTTTCAAAGAAAAAATAAGGGGGAGATGTGGGAAACTGTTTATTGCCTTCAATATCTGATAAGCATAGACAGAGAACTCCACAAAACACCCCGAATGCTGGGTGCCTTTGAAGCCCTAGCAAAGCTTAGAGCTAGGCGCCACCTCTTTTTGTCCAGACAGTGCTAGCTGAAACTACTCCCCCATTTATTATTATGTAAATCCTTGCTGAGGGGCTAGTGTGCTTATTACTAGGGGGTCACCTGCCTAAGGTCTATGCTATGGGTGCATCCGAGATCAATAAAAGCTTGGTGAGGCCTGAGCACAGAGGAAGTCCTTCAGGACATGCCGACTGGTCCCCCAATATTGCAAAATTATCTCTTGTCTTTTTCTCTCCTTTGTTGTGCGGCTCCTCTTTCAGATACCGACCCCTACTCCATGCGGGACATGGAAGGAAACAATCAACACAAAACACAAGGATGGTTGAATGAACTGCGAGTCCAAAAGTGAATGTATGTTGGTATTGAGGGGGGGGGGGGTTAGATGGATGCTCATGGTCGCATTCATGAGGAACAGGGCATTTTGTAAGTGCTGGCAGTGTATAATAAAGAATTTGAATTATTTTTTTTACATGGCAGACTATTGAATATTGTTAAACTATTGAAAGGATGGTCACCTCAAGATGTGAAGTTTTATGCCACAACTGGTACAGTTTTGCCTTTACCATCATGGTCTAGAACAGCATTGTTGGATATTGGAGATACTGAGGAAGTGAGGTTTGACTCTGTTTCACTTCTGGGGAGGTATCTAAGGAGGGAGCAGGCATGTGAGAAGGGAGTAATGTAGATTTCTTTAATTGGGGCACCAGACAAGCCATTCCATACTGAGCCAGAAACTTAGAATAAGGACAAGGAGAAGACTTAATGCGGATTTTATCCTCAACACTTTCTCATACAGGCAAGGAAGAAAGAAGCTGATATTTAATTTAGGTTTGGATTGGGTGGGTGGGATGGATGATGGTGGTCGCAGTCATGAGGAACAGGGTGTTCTTTTATGCTGGCAGTGTATCATAATGAATTTGATTTCCTTTTTACATGGTAGACTATTGAATATTGTTAAACTATTGACAGGATTCTCAGCTCAATATGTTAAGTTTTATGCCACAACTGGTACAGTTTTTATTTAACAACTTGCTCTAGAACAGCATTGGTAGATATTGTTGATATTAGAGAAGTGAGGTTTCACTCTAACTGTTTCACTGATGATTCACTTCATGTTACATTTGCACCATACCTAAGATATTAGTAATAAGGGAAATTGGGTATGGTGTACATGAGTATTATCTTCCCAATTTTTCTGTAAATCTGGAACTATTCTAAAACAAAATTTTTATTAAAACTACACTCAAAATAATAGTAAATAGTAATATCTGAGCATAGTGGAATGGACCACTGAAATGACTGTAGAGTTTAGAAAGTAGATCAGAGGAAACACCACCTCCCTGCCATATGCTGGACTATAGTGGAACTAAAGGAAGAGAGAGAGAGAGAGAAGGAGAGGGAGAGAGAGAGAGAGAGAGAGAGAGAGAGAGAGAGAGAGAGAGAGAGAGAGAGAGTAAATAGAGACAGAGGTCAGTTTGTGAAAAATTTTCGTAGTTAAGTTGAAGGTCTCCATTCTATAACCAGAGTATCTGAAATTTCTGCATCCTCTGCAAACCCTGTCCCTCTTGGATGGTCAAGCTGAGGCTTTGTGATGTCAAGCCACACCATGGCCAAACTGATTTTGGGCAACCAGACCTGAAATGAGTGGCTCCTCATTAACCTAAATATAATAAATAGAGGCCAGGAACTCTTTCAGTTGTGTCTGTTGCCTCAAGATAGCGAGACTTAATAAGACGATAGTGTAGACTTGTAGATATAAGGAATAAGACTCCAAACCCAAGGATGGAAGGAGAAACTGCAAGGCCAAATTGAATTTATGTTTGTATTGGGGTCAGGTGAGCTGCATGGTGGTGTTCGCAGTCATGAGGAACAGGGTGTTGTGTTAGTGCTGCCAGTGTATAGTAAAGAACTTGATTTCCTTTTTACATGGCAGACTATTGAATATAGCTAAACTATTGAAAGGATGGTCAGCTCAAGATCTGAAATTTTATGCTGAAAATGGTCCAGTTTTTCCTTTAACAACTTTTTCTAGAACAGCATTGCTGAATATTGGAGATACTAGTGAAGGGAGGTTTCACTCTGACTGTTTCACTGATGATTCACTTCATGTTACATTTGCCCCATACATAAGTAAGATATTAGTAATAAGCGAAATTGGGTATTGTGTACGTGGTTATTATCTTCACAATTTTTCTGTAAACCTGGAACTATTCTAAAATAAAACATCCATTAAAACAACACTCAAAATCCTAGAAATGGTAGCAACTGAACATAGTGGAATGGACCACTGAAATGACGGGGGCGTATGGAAATTGTATTAGAGGAAACACCACCTCCCTGCCATATGCTGGACTATAATGGAACTAGGTGAAATGGGAGAGAGAGAGACAGTTTGGTTAAAATTTTAGGAGTTCAGAGGAAGGTCTCTCTTCTATAACCAGAGTGTCTGAGATTTCTGCATCCTCTGCCAACCCCGCCCCTCCTAGAAGGTCAAGCTGAGGCTTTGTGATGTCAAGGCACACCATGGCAACCACTGAATTTGGGCAACCAGAGCTGAAGTGAGTGGCTCCTCATTAACCTAAAGAATATATGGAGGCCAGTACCCTGTGAGTAGTGTCTGTTGCCTCAAGATAGCGAAACTTAATAAGAAGATGTTGTAGACTAGTAGAGATAAAAAATAAGACTCCAAACACAAGGATGGATGAAGAAACTGCAAGTCCAAAAGTGAAATTATGTTTGTGTTGGGGTGGGTTGGTGGGATGGATGGTGGTGGTCGCTGTCATGAGGATATGGGTGTTGTGTTAGTGCTGGCAGTGTATAATAATGAATTTGATTTCCTTTTTACACGGCTGTCTATTGAATATTGTTAAACTATTGAAAGGATGGTCAGGTCCAGATTTCAAGGTTTATTCCACTTCTCGTCCAGATTTTTCATTAACAACTTGGTCTAGAACAGCATTGCTGGATACTGGACATACTAGATAAGTGAGGTTTCACTCTGTTTCACTGATGTTTCACTTCATGTTACATTTGCCCCATACATAAGTAAGCAATTAATAATAAGGGAAATTGGGTATGGTGTACATGGTTATTATCTTCACAATTTTTCTGTAAATATGGTCATATTCTAAAATGAAACGTCCATTAAAACAATACTCAAAATCCTAGGAAAAGTTAATATCTGAACAGAGTCTAATGGACCACTGAAATGACGGTAGAGTATGGTAATTGTCTTAGAAGAAACGCCACCTCCCTGCCTATGCTGAAATATAATGGAACTAGAGGAAATTAGAGAGAGAGAGAGAGAGAGAGAGAGAGAGAGAGAGAGAGAGATCAGTTTGGGAAAAATTTTAGGAGTTAAGAGGAAAGTCTCTGTTCTATAGCAAGAGTGTCTGAGATTTCTGCATCCTCTTCCACCCCTGCCATTCCTGGTCGGTCAAGCTCTGGATTTGTGATGTCAAGGAACAGAATGGCAACCACTGACTGTTGGCAACCAGAGCTGAAGTGAGTGGCTCCTCATTAACTTAAAGAGTATATATAGAGGCCAGAACCCTTTGAGTCGTGTCTGTTGCCTCAAGATAGCGAAACTTAATAAGATGATACTGTAGACAAGTAGAGATAGGGAATAAGACTCCAAACACAAGGACGGATGAAGAAACTGCAAGTACATAAGTGAATTCATGTATGTATTGCGGGAGGGGGCGGGATGGATTGTGGTGGTCGCAGTCATGAGGAACAGGGTGTTCTGTTAGTGCTAGCAGAGAATAATAACTAATTTGATTTCCTTTTTACACAGCAGACTTTTGAACATTGTTAAACTATTGAAAGGAATGTCAGCTCAAGTCTGAAGTTATGTGCAACAACTGGTCCAGTTGATCCAATAACAACATGGTCTAGAACAGCATGGCTGGATATTGGAAATACTAGAAAAGTGAAGTTTCAATCTGTTTCACTGATGATTCACTTCATGTTACATATGCCCGATAATAAGTAAGATATTAGTAAAAAGGGAAATTGGGTATGGTGTACATGGTTATTATCTTCACAATTTTTCTGTAAATCTGCAACTATTCTAAAATAAAACATCCATTAAATCAACACTAAAAATCCTAGGAAATATTAATATCTGTACACAGTGGAATGGATCACTGAAATGACGGGGGAGTATGGCAATTGTCTTGGAGGAAACACCACCTCCCTGCCATAGGATAGACTATAATGGAACTAGAGGAAATGAGAGAGAGAGAGGCAGGTCAGTTTGAGAAAAATTTTAGCAGAAAAGAGGAAGGTCTCTGTTCTATAACCAGAGTGTCTGAGATTTCTGCATCCTCTGCCAACCCCGCCCATCCTGGATGGTCAAGCTGAGGCTTTGTGATTTCAAGCCACACCATGGCCACCACTGATTTTTTGCAGCCAGAGCTGAAGTGAGTGCCTCCTAATTAACTTAAAAGTATATATAGATGCCAGGACATTTTGAGTAGTGTCTGTTGCCTCAAGATAGTGAAACTAAATAAGACGGTAGTGTAGACTAGTAGAGATAAGGAATAAGACTCCAAACACAAGCATGGATGAAGAAACTGCTAGTCCAACAGTGAACTTATGTTTGTATGGGGGGGGGGGGATTGATGGTCGTGGTCGCAGTCATGAGGAACATGGTGTTGTGTTAGTGCTGGCACTCTATAATAAAGAATTTGATTTCCTTTTTACATGGCTGACTATTGAATATTGTTAAACTATTGAAACGATCATAAGCTCAAGACCTGAAGGTATATGCCACAACTGGTCCAATTTTTCCTTTAACAACTTGGTCTAGAACAGCATTGCTGGATATTGGAGATACTAGAGAAGTGAGGTTTCACTCTAACTGTTTCACTGATGTTTCACTTCATGTTACATTTACTCCATACATAAGTAAGTCATTAGTTATAAGGGAAATTGCATATGGTGTACGTGGTTATTACCTTCACAACGTTTCTGTAAATCTGGAAGTATTCAAAAATAAAACATCCATTAAAATGACATTCAAAATCCTAGGAAATGGTAGCAACTGAACATAGTGGAATGGACCACTGAAATGACGGGGGAGTATGGGAATTGTCTTAGAGGAAACACCAACTCCCTGCCATATGCTGGACTATAATGGAACTAGAGGAAATGAGAGGGAGGGAGAGGACAGTTAGGGAAAATTATAAGGAGTAAAATGAAGTTTTCTGTTCTATAACATGAGTGTCTGAGATTTCTGCCATCCACCCCCGTCCCTCCTGGATGGCCAAGCTGAGGCTTTGTGATTGAAAGGACAGAAAGGAACTTGAAAGAACTAAGCAGAATTAAGCAGAAATGCACCCTCCTCCCTCTTCAAGGACGAGGCAGAGACATGCTCTTCTCCCTCTCCTCTATCTTGTCTTGCAAGGCTGGGCCCTCAGCCCAAGCCCCCCAACCCCCCGAGAGTGACCCCAAGAATGCTGGTATTGTCCTAACTCTCCCAACCACCCACCTGAGTGGACCAATGACGCTCCAGAAATGTAGCTAAGGTCATAATAAGGCTATAGTGGAGGATGGCTCCAACCTTCAGAATGTGATGGTCACTTCCTGACCCTTATGCTGTAAAACCCTGACCAATCTCTGTAACTCACGTCACCCCTAATGCCCACCGCAAGTAGCTAGCCTTATATAAACTTTGTTCTCCTGGGACACGCACTCTCGCCTCACCGCTGCGCCAGTAGAGGCTGGGAGCCAATTCTAGAATTGATCAATAAAGACTCCTTTCTTTTGAATTGGAGGAGGATCCCTAGTGGTGGATTACTGGGGACACCGAACTCTGGGCATAACATTTTGGGGGCGCATCCGGAATCCCCAAAAAAAACCCGTGAGGGACGCCACTCCGAGTATCTGATGTCCGCAGTAAGTGTCTGTGTGTTGTCTGTTCTGTCCTATGCGAGCTCGCTTCTGCAATCTGGCCTGATGAGATCTAAGTGGACGCACTGGTGTATCTCAGGCAGGAGGAGTCAAGGGACGTCTTGAACCTCCATCTGGGGGGTGTAAAAGCCCCATCTGGCTTTTTTCCAGTTTTTCTTCCACGGGGTCGGAAGGCTGTTCTTAGGTGTCTCTGTTTGTTTGGTGTCTGTGTTCTTTTGTTTGATTTTGTGGACTCACTGGACGGACGCTATGGGACTGACTCAAACTACTCCTTTAAGCATTATGGTCGTTTTAAAGTCAAGGGCTGGGCCAAACCTGCTTGCTAGCCTCAGGTGTGGTTTTCCAGAACTGCTGAGAACTTGGGACCTTGAAGCTTACTGATTTCAAATGATAAAAAACTTATGTCTTGCATTTTTGAAGGTTATTCTTAAAAATGTTACTGATTGAGAAAAACTGTGTGTTGTGGTAGCTAAATGCCTTTGCTGAATGAATGTCTGGTGAAAGTGTGCTAGTGCGGAGGGAGGGGGCCTGCCCTCTCCTCTCCTTTGTGTGGATCCACAACTTTGGTCATGCGGGTACCTGAGTAAAGATCTGTGAAAACAGGTCACCCCTCCCTTGTCTGTCTCTCATCACCGATGATCATGAGGTCGGGACAAAGTATACCTGCTGTTCTTAATTACATGTTAAAAAAAAATTTTTTTTTAAGGAATACAATAGAGATTGTAAAATTAAAATGAATGCTAAAACACTGACGAAGCATGAGTGAACTGCGTGAACAGCTGTTTGTTTGTGTGGAACTAGCCAATTTGCTACCAAGAGGGGGACTGGACGCAGTCTTAACTCCTCCAGTAGGTTCTCACCAAAAGGTTGGTCAAGAATTTTGTTCTGGGACATGGGTGCCAGGAGTGCCCCCACGCCCGTCTGGGGAGTTGGGCATTGTTTTTTTTTATCTGCTCAGCTCCAGTCTCTGCTAGTCTTCTGCGAGTGTGAATACGAGTGTTTATCTATTTTGGCTGCTCATTACTAGTCTGTGTAAAGTGAAAGCTACTTTGATTTATTTTGCATTTCTTTTAATTCATCTGGCTGAACCTTTGGACTGGACCCGCGGTGGGCTGCAAGAATCTCTAGCAATTCTCAGAGTCTTTTGCTCGCCACTACAGAAGGAATCAGCCCACTTAGTTAATATAAATTTCTGTCTATCAGTTGCTCTTACCTGGGTTGTAAATAGCTGTAAATCCAAGATTGCTTAGTTCTGAGATTGCTTATAAAAGAGTAAAAGAAAAAAATCTGTGAGGAAAAGCAGCCTGGGCTGAGAGAATTGGGGCGGGGGAGGGTTGGCAGTTATGCTGCTGGCTGCAATCCTAACAGGTCTTATCAATGAAATTAAAGGTTACAAAAAATAACTGTAAGCACAGTCTTTCTCTGCCCTGGTTTATACTTTTAACCCCTCCAATGCTGAATCAGACCAATACCTGTTCTTAGTTTTATCACAAAAGGTCTAGATATATCTTAAGAGTAAAAGTACATTTAAAATATGTTCATAAATATTAATCTAAAATTGCTGAATGTTCACCTTTGATAATCATTAAAGGATTAAGGTTTCTAAGAATAAAATAAAACAACAACTGAACTCCTGCTAGAAAGGTGGAGGAGGAACAAAGCTAGAATCTGCAGCGCCCCCCCCCCCCTGCTGATTTAGAACTGTTTGCCAGGCAGACTCAGCCCATGAGAGCCAGGTCAAAGAAGTGGGGGCAGAATCCCTGAGCTGCCCACAAGGCCCAGAAGCCCCTGGTGGAGAAGAGGTGTGCGTGTAGTCAAGGAGAGCCTACAGGAGCTGCAGTAGCTGCTGGTGGGCACCTAGGTGCAGGCTAAGCTGGAGAAGGCCTAGGTGCTGCCCTGAAGGTGCAGCACGAGCTGTGGGGCAGAGCTTGTGGGCGCTAGCAGCTGCAGGCAGAAGCCAGTGAGCGATTCTCTGCTGGCTACATCCAGTGAACCCCTGCTTGAGTCCATACCACTGCAAAAGGGCAGCGGCTTCAGGTATTTGCTGGGGGATGCTCTGGCTGGGCCCCTGGGAGACCCTAGGCTGGAAGAGGTGGGTTAATATCTCCTTCCAGTGCACTCCCTTGAAAGAGGCCTGGTTGCTGCTCTGCCACATAGGGAACTGGTAAAAAGGCAAAAAGCAGGGCCCTAAGAGTTCACAAAAAAGCACTCTCCCTGGACCTTGGAGCTATCAGGACTTTTAAATTCTCCAAGAGAGGAGGAGTCTGACTCAGACTGGACAAAACCTCCTTGGGTTAGAAAAACCTGAGGTTGCATATTGAACTTATAGACTGCAGTTTGCTGGGCAGCGGTCCCAGCCCAGTTATATAGGGGTTAAGCTACCTTGTACAGCAAAACAACTTTCTCCTGTGTCAGAATACATTGTAAAAAAATTGAATGCATGATAAACCAGTAAGCTGGAACAAGTAAAATATGGAAACAGAGCTGAAATCCTATCTTCCCTAAACTAATGACACTTGGGAGTAAATGCTTTGCATTTGCCTCTCTAAAACAAAGGTTAAATCGTTTAGGTCAATCTGATTAGTGTCATTTGTTGTCCACACCCAGGGACAAATGAAGTTAAAAAATAAGCCTTATTTTGATTAGTTCCTTTATTCAGGTGGAGCCAACCCGGTCCCTCCCTGCAACTTGAATGATAAAATGTATGTTAAGCAATTTTAAAATTGCTCAAACCTCGCTGCCTTGTGTCCAGTTCTGCATGTGTAAGAAGGAAGAGAGTAAAGGCCAGAAGAAGCTGGCAAGGCCATCCAAACCACCCAGCCGCTATTGGCCAGAGCGGCCTGAGGCGGACCTCCTCGGACTGACATCAGCTGACTCTGACTAGGACAGATTGGGCTCTTTCCAAATGGGCCCCCATGAGCCGATGGTCAAAATGAAGATCAGGGCCCAGACTGGGAACTTTATGATTGATGCAGCGGCAGAGCACTCCGTAGGTACTCAGAATATAGCTCCCCTCTCAGGACAGGAAGTCACCAATATTGAAGCTACAGGTACAGTACCACAGCTGCAGACTCTTCTGTCACCCCCGCCGATGTCAGTGAGGCGGCCATTAGGTGGTTCATGAATTCCTATATTTACCAGTTGACCTGGTCCCTCTAATGGGCAGAGACCTTTTAGCCAAAATGGAAGCAGAAACCACTTCTACCCTAGATGGCTCACTACAGCCTTGCCTAGGTGAAGAGACCGCTTCAATGATCCTGTCCTTAGCAGTGCCAAGAGAGAAAGAATGAAGACTTTATACCCCCCAGCCAAAGAACCCCACATCTGTTCTTGTCAGGCCCCCATCAGGGGACTTGGGCAATGTTTCTGTTATCTGCCAAAATTCCCAAGACTGTAAAAGTACTTGTTAACTGAGGAGGTATAAATGTAAATGGTTATTTGATATTTATATATCTACTTAGGTATAAATATTTGTAAGATAAATGAAACCCCCGCTTAGTTTCCTGGTGTATTCTGGAGCAGCCTATTCAGATTTGACAGAGCCAATGGGACCAGTAACATCTAAAAAGACACCAGTTCTAAAAGCCGCCAGACAAACTGCCTTTTTCCTTGGACATCAAAGAGGACTGGGGACCTCAGAAAGAACACGGTAACTCATGCCTTTCTAGTCATGCCAGAATGCCTGTACCCCTTACTTGGACGAGATCTCTTACAGAAATTACAAGCCACCCATAAGCTTGTTTGAGATGCCCTGCCAATGCCACCTCGGACTCTGTACATCCTTTCCAGCCTGGGGACTCGATGTGGGTAAAATAGTTCACGACCCCAGGACTCACCCCAACTTGAAAAGGACTATACTTGCAGAAAATTCTATAATAGACTCAGATGATGCCTGCATCTTCAAAAACATGGCTTCAGAAAGACAAGGACAATTTTACCTTATGTAGAAAGGTCAAAGAGTGGACTTTAGTCACCTCCCTAAAATGTTTGTATAGTCCTGCCATATCTCATGTTTAGTAGCGGAGGATTTGACTGCCTGAAGAGGCCATGATGCCAATATTATGTTTCATTGTATAAATGTGTTGTATTAACCTTCAATTCTCTTACAGGTTTAAATGTAGCTGTAACTGGCAAATGTCCAGTCTCCCACACTGAGGAACATTACTATAGCTATGTGTTAGCTGTCCTGGAAGGCGACTATGAGGGGTGAACTCCAAAAGTAAAGGGTGTCTAGCTGCCAAGAGGGAAGGTGCCCAACTGGGCAAAGGAGAATACCCATCAGGTTTTAGTCTCTATGAGAGACAGTTGACAGTTGGCAGCCTGTATACTATCTTGTATGTCTGTGTGACCATGCCCATGTCAGAGGTGGCACAAAACCTCAACTGTAGAAAACTGGGAAAAGCCTGTTTGGAATAGAAGGTCTGAGGCATGGTTATGCATTTCTAAAGAACATAGAAAGAAGGTTTAAAGGCTGGTTTGAAACCATAAAATTTATAAAAGTTGTGTATGTGGAAAAAAAAAAAAGAATTGTTAAAAGAAAATGAATCAAATGGTACAGGCCAGTAAGTC
Source organism: Myotis nattereri (assembly GCF_964212035.1). Taxonomy (NCBI): domain Eukaryota; kingdom Metazoa; phylum Chordata; class Mammalia; order Chiroptera; family Vespertilionidae; genus Myotis; species Myotis nattereri. The sequence goes on from NC_138078.1 coordinate 56,178,406, forward strand.
AGAAAGAGTAAATAACTTACATTCTGCCTCACTAAACCGAGGGTAAATAGTTATGCCAAAGTTCTTAGAAAGAACTGATAAAAGAAATCCAGCAGTTACTGTTTTGTTATATCTCTGAAGAGTCCATGAGAAAGAACTAACAAGAAAAATCAGAAGATCTTAGAGCAGATCAGTATTTTTTTCTCGTTATATAATTCCTCTGAAATTTGGCAATGCTAAATAAGTCATGGCAATACATTTCTTTGCATGAAATCAATAAGACTGGTTTTCAATAGTGATTTTATTGACTGGAAACTTTGACTGGAGTATCATGTTATAAAAAACCTGTCTGAGCTCTGAAGACTTGAAGCCAAAAAAAGTGCCACAGGAAAGGCCTGGTATCCTACTTGGAAGCCCTGAAGATGGCTGGCGCTGGAGCGTCAGGCCCATGCCCTACAATCACTGGCGGTTGGTAAGAGTAGAAGGGGAACAATAAGGATGACTCTGAGTCACTGCGGAACCCCACACACTCTGGACCGCAATGAGTAGGAGGGCTACTGAGATGGGCCATAAAGCCTAGATTGTGGGCTCAGGTGGATTTGCTACAGGTGAGGGATTCACCTAATGCAGCAGATACTGCAGGCAGGCGTGATGGCAGCTGGATGGCTTGGCTTCCTGGCCCTGCGGGACATATTAAGATTCAATCATGAAATTCCAGCAAAGGTAGTCAGTTACCATTCTTGTTCTGTTTTTGCAAACATCAGGCCAAATGGAATACAGTAGATAAATTGGTCTTGATTTGGCTTTTTGAAAGCCATAGAGGAATTTTAAGAAGAAAAATCCTATTTCAATAGAAGTTGTTAAAGCTTCTTTCCCTTCCACCAAACCATTTGTTATAGTTTGTCTCTGCCAGGTCACAAGCCCAGCTCCTTCTGTGCCCAGGACAGCAGGGAGCCTGACTGGAAGGTGACCTCTGACTAGACACACCTTCTGCAGATCACCCTCAAGAAGACAGCGAACCTCGGCGGACCCCTTCTAACCCTCCTGATGCTGTTGACTTTTGGCCCTTGCATGATCAACAAACTAGGCCAATTTATCAAGGAATGTATGAAAGTAATTCAGTTAATAGTTCAGTCCGTCTCCTGATTGAGCCGGAAGTTCCAAGACAAGTGGGGAATGAAGGGACAGAAGGGAACTTGAAAGAACTAAGCAGAACTAAGCAGAAATGCACCCTCCTCCCTCTTCAAGGACTAGGCAGAGACATGCTCTTCTCCCTCTCCTCTATCTTGTCTTGCAAGGCTGGGCCCTCAGCCCAAGACGCCCCCCCCCCCCCTGAGAGTGACCACAAGAATGCTGGTATTGTCCAAACTCTCCCAACCACCCAACTGAGTGGACCAATGACGTTCCAGAAATGTAGCTAAGGTCCTAATAAGGCTATAGTGGAGGACGGCTCCAACCTTCAGAATGTGATGGTCACTTCCTGACCCTTATGCTGTAAAACCCTGACCAATCTCTGAACCTCACGTCACCTCTAAAGCCCACCCCAAATAGCTAGCCCTATATAACCTTTGTTCTCCTGGGACACGCTCTCTCGCCTTACCGCTGCGCCTGATAGAGGCCAGGAGCCAATTCTAGAATTGATCAATAAAGACTCGTTGCTTTTGCATCAGAAGAGGCTCCCTGGTGGTAGATTATTGGGGACACTGAACTCTGGGCATAACAGTGATGTCAAACCACACCATGGCAACCACTGATTTTGGCAACCAGGGCAAGTGAGTGGCTCCTCAATAACATAAAAAGTATATATAGAGGCCAGAACCCTTTGAGTAGTGTCTGTTGCCTCAAGATAGCGAAACTTAATAAGACGATAGTCTAGACTAGTAGACATAAGGAATAAGACTTGCAACACAAGGATGGATGAAGAAACTGTAAGTCCAAAAGTCAGTTTATGTTTGTATGGGGGGGGGGTCGTATGGATTGTCGTGGTGGCAATCATGAAGAATAGGGTGCTCTGTTAGTGCTGCAAATGTGTAATAAAGAATTTGATTTCCTTTTTACATGGCAGACTATTGAATATTGTTATACTATTGACAGGATGGTCAGCTCAAGATGTAAAGTTTTATGCCACAACAGGTAGAGTTTTTCCTTTAACATCATGGTCTAGAACAGCATTGTTGGATATTGGATATACTAGAGAAGTGAGGTTTGACGGTTTCATAGATGAGGAGGGATCTATGGAGGGGGCAGGCATGTGAGACGGTAGTAATGTTGATTTCTTTAGTAGGGGCACTGGACAAGCCATTCCATACTGAGCCAGACCCTTAACATAAGGACAAGGAGAAGTCTGAATGGGGATTTTTTCTCAATACTTTCTCATACGGTCAAGGAAAAAAGAAGCTGATGTTTAATTTAGGTTTGGATTGGGGGTGTAGGATGGATGGTGGTGGTCGCAGTCATGAGGAACAGGGTGTTGTGTTAGTGCTGGCAGTCTGTAATATTGAATTTGTTTTCCTTTTTACATAGTAGACTATTGAATATTGTTAAACTATTGAAAGGATGGTCAGCTCAAGATGTGAAGTTTTATGCCACAACTGGTCCAGTTTTTCCTTTAACACCTTGGTCTAGAACAGCATTACTGGATATTGGAGATACTAGAGAAGTGAGGTTTCACTCTGTTTCACTGATGATTCACATCATCTTACATTTGCCCCCTAGTTAAGTAAGATATTAGTAATAATGGAAATTGGGTATAGTGTGCATGGTTATTATCTAAACAATTTTTCTGTAAATCTGGAACTATTCTAAAATAATACATCCATTAAAACAACACTCAAAATCCTAGGAAATGGTAGTAACTGATCATAGTGGAATGGACCACTGAAATGAAGGGGGAGTTTGGGAATTGTCTTAGCGGAAACACCAACTTCCTGTCATATGCTGGACTATAATGGAACTGTAGGAAATGAGAGGGAGAGAGAGAACAGTTTTGAAAAATTTTAAGGAGTAAGGTGAAGGTCTCTGTTGTATAACCAGTGTGTCTGAGATTTCTGCATCCTCTACCACCTCCACCCCTCCTGGTTGGTCAAGCAGAGGCTTTGTGATGACAAGCCACACCATGTCAACGACTGATTTTGGGCAGCCAGAGCTGAAGTGAGTGGCTCCTAAATAACCTAAAAAGGATATATAGAAGCCAGGACCCTTTGAGTAGAGTCTGTTGTCTCAAGATAGCGAAACTTAATGAGATGATAGTCTAGACTAGTAGAGATAAGGAATAAGACTCCCAACACAAGGATGGATGAAGAAACTGTAAGTCCAAAAGTCAATTTATGTTTGTATTGGAGGGGGTGTATGGATGGTCATGGTGGCAGTCATGAGGAACCGGTTGTTGTGTTAGTGCTGTAAGTGTATAATACAGAAATTGATTTCATTTTTACATGGCAGACTATTGAATATTGTTAAACTATTGACTGGATGGTCAGCTCAAGATGTGAATTTTTATGGCACAATTGATTGAGTTTTTCCTTTAACATCATGGTCTTGAACAGCATTGTTGTATATTGGAGATACTAGAGAAGTGAAGTTTGACTCTGTTTCACTGATGATGAGGAATCTATGGAGGGGGCAGGCATGTGAGAAGGGAGTAATGTAGATTTCTTTAGTTGGGGCACCAGACAAGCCATTCCACACTGAGTCAGACACTTAGCATAAGGACAAGGATAAGTCTGAATGGGGATTTTATTCCCAACACTTTCTCATACTGAGAACGAAAAAAGAAGCTGATGTTTAATTTTGGTTTGGATAGGGGTGGTTGCATGGAAGGTGGTGGTCGCAGTCATGAGGAACAGAGTGTTGTCATAGAGCTGGCAGTGTATAATAATGAATTTGATTTGCGTTTTTATGGTAGACTATTGAATATTGTTAAACTATTGACAGTATGGCCATCCCAAAATCTTAAGTTTTATTCCGCAAATGGTCTAGTTTTTCCTTTAACAACTTGGTCTAGAACAGCATTGGTGAGTATTTGAGATACTAGAGAAGTGATGTTTCACTCTATTTCACTGTTGATTCACTTCATGTTACATTTTCCCCATACATAAGTAAGATATTAGTAATAAGGGAAATTGGGCATGGTGTACATGGTAGTTGTCTTCACAATTTTTCTGTAAATCTGGAACTATTCTAAAATAAAACATCCATTAAAACAACACTCAAAATCCTATGAAACGTTAATATCTGAACTTAGTGGAATGGACCACTGATATGAGGGGGGATTATGGCAATTGTCTTAGAGGAAACACCACCTCCCTGCCATATACTGGGCTATAATGGAACTAGAGGAAATGAGAGAAAGAGAGGTCAGTTTGGGAACATGTTTAGGAGTTAAGAGGAAGGTCTCTGTTCTCTAAGCAGAGTGTCTGAGATTTCTGCATCCTTTGCCACCCCAGCCCCTCCTGGATGGTTAAGCTGAGTCTTTGTAATGTGAAGCCACACCATGGCAACCACTGATTTTGGGCAACCTAAGCTGAAGTGAGTGGCTCCTCATTAACCTAAAGAGTATATATATTCCAGATGAATTTTTGGAGACTTCTTTCTAGATCTATGAAGTATGCCGTTGGTATTTTAATGGGAAGTGCGTTGAATTTATAGATTGCTTTGGGTAGTATGGACATTTTAATGATGTTAATTCTAGGAATCCATGAACACAGTATGTTCTTCCATTTGTTTATATCTTCCTCTATATCTTTTTTTAACGTCTTGTAGTTTTCTGAGTAGAGGTCTTTTACATCTTTAGTTATTTTATTCCTAGGTAGCTTAATTTTTTTGTTGCAATGGTAAACGGGATTGTTTTCATAATCTCTATTCTTAAAGTTCACTATTGGTGTCTAGAAATGCCTCAGATTTCTTGGGGTTAATTTTGTGTCCTGCTACATTGCCAAATTCATGTGTTAAGTCTAGTAGCTTTTTGATGGAGTCTCTAGGGTTTTGGATGTATAATATCATGTCGTCTGCAAATAAGGACAGTTTTACTTCCTCTTTTCCAATTTGGGTGCCTTTTATTTCTCCTTCTTGCCTAATTGCAATGGCTAACACTTCCAGTACTATGTTGAACAGGAATGGTGATAGGGGGCATCCCTGTCTTGTTCCTGTTCTTAGGGGAAATGGTGTTAGTTTTTGTCCATTGAGTATGATGTTGGCTGTGGACCTGTCATATATGGCTTTTATTATGTTGAGGTATGATCCTTCTACTCCCACCCTACTGAGAGTTATTATCAAAAATGGGTGCTGAATTTTGTCATATGCTTTTTCTGCATAAATTTATACGACCATGTGGTTTTTTTCTTTCAGTTTTTTTTATGTGATGTATCACGTTTATTGATTTGCGGATATTGTACCATCCTTGCATCCCTGGGTTAAATCCTACTTGGTCATGGTGTATGATCTTTCTGATGTACTGCTGGATCTGATTTGCTAAGATTTTGTTGAGGATTCTGGCATCTATGTTCATGAGGGATATTGGCCCGTAATTTTCTTTCATTGTGTGTCTTTACCTGGTTTTGGTATTAGGGTGATGCTGGCTTCAAAGAATGAGCTTGGAAGTGTTCCTTCCTCTTGAATTTTTTGTAATAGTCTGAGGAGGAAAGGTTTTAGTTCTTCCTTGAATGTTTGGTAAAACTCCCCTGTGAAGCCGTCTGGTCCTGGGCTCTTGTTTGATGGAAGCTTTTTGATGACTGCTTCAATTTCTTCCATAGTTTTTGGCTTGTTGAGATTTTTAGATTCTTCCTGATTGAGTTTTGGAATGTTGTATTTTTCTAGGAATTTGTCCATTTCCTCCATGTTGTCTAGTTTGTTGGAGTAGAGCTGTCCATAGTACTTTTTAACAATCATTTGTATTTCTGTGGTGTCTGTTGTTATTTTACCTCTATCTTTTCTGATTTTGTTATTTGGCTCCACTCTATTTGCTTCTTGGTGAGTCTGGCTAGAGGTTTGTCAATCTTGTTTATCCTTTCAAAGAACCAACTCTTGGTTTCATTGATTTTCTGTATTTTTTTTGGTCTCTATGTCATTTTTTTCTCCTCTAATCTTTATTATCTCCTTCCTTCTGCTCACTCTGGGGTTTACTTGTTGCTCTCTTTATAATTCTGTGAGTTGTAGAGTTAATTTATTTCTGCCATTTTTTCTTGTTTTTGGAGATCGGCTTCTAGAGCTCTAAACTTCCCTCTCAGGACTGCTTTAATTGTTTCCCATAGGTTTTGGATTGTGTTTTCATTGTCATTAGTTTCCAGGACGTTTTTAATTTCTTTTTTGATCTCATTGGTAACCCAATCAATATTTCATAGCATGCTATTCAGCTTCCAGGTGTTTGAGTATTTTTTTTGTTTTTATTGTAGTTTATTTCTAATATTATGCCATTGTGGGATGCGAAGATGCTTTTTATGATTTCAATCTTCATGAATTTGGGGATACTTTGCTTGTGACCCAATATATGGTCTTTTTTTTTGAATATGTCTTATTAGCACCTGAGTAGAGTGTACATTCCCTGTCTATGGGGTGAAGTGTTCTGAAGATGTCTATTAAGTCCATCTGATCTAGTGAGTCATTTAGGATTGCTCTATCTTTGCTGATTGTTTGTCTAGAGTACTTATCCAGTGCTTTCAGTGGTGTATTAAAGTCCCCTACTATGATTGTATTGTTGTCAATCTCTCCTTTGATATCTTCCAGGAGATTTTATTATGAATTTTGGTGCTCCTGCATTGGGTGCATATATGTTTACCAGGGTTATATCTTCTTGTTGAATTGATCCCTTTAGTATTATGAAGTGACCTTCCTTATCTCTTGTTATGGCCTTCACTTTGAGGTCTATTTTGTCCGATATAAGTATTGCTACCCTAGTTTTCTTTTCCTTTCCATTTGCTTCAAAGATATTTTTCCATCCCTTCACTCTCAGTCTGTGTGAGTCCCTTCTAATGAAGTGGGTTTCCTGTAGACAGCAGATGTATGGGTCATTTTTTTATCCATTCAGCCATTCGATGTCTTTTGGTTGGATCATTTAGACTGTTTACGTTTAAAGTATTTATTGAAAGGTACTTGTTTGTAGCCATTTCTTTATCTGTGTGGCTGTTTTCTTTCTGAACTTTTTACTTCTTCTTTTTATACCTGTCCCTTTAGCATCCTTGCATTACTTGTTTAGTGGTGATAAACTCCCTTAGCCGTTTTTTGTCTGTGAAGCTTCTTATTTCCTCTTCAAGTTTGAATGATAACCTTGCTGGATAGAGTATTCTTGGATTCAGTCCTTTGCTTTGCATCACTTTGTTAATTTCCGTCCATTCTTTTCTTGCCTGATGTGTTTCTGTTGAGAAGTCATTTGATAAACTATTGGGAGATCCCTTGTATGTCACTTTCCGTCTCTCTCTTGCAGCCTGTAAGATTCTATCTTTGACCTGAACATTTGCCATGGTAATTATGATGTGTCTTGGTGTGGGTCTTTTCGGGTTCACCTTTTTTGGGACTCTCTGGCCTTGTGTGACTTTTTTCTTCCCCACATCAGGGAAGTTTTCTGATATTATTTCTTCGAATAGGTTTTCTAATCCTTGTTCCTCTATCTGTTGTTCTAGCACCCCTATTATTCGTATGTTGTTTCATTTCATGTTGTCCCATAGCTCCATTAGGCCCTCCTCCTGTCTTTTATTTTTTTTCCAATTGCACTACATTTTGGGTGTGGTTTTCTTTCTTGTCTTCCAACTCAATTATTCTGCACTCTGCTTCTCCTAGTCTACTGTTGATACTTTCAATGGTGTTTTTATTGCAGCTATATCACTCTTCATTTCTTCTTGGGTCTTACTTAAGTTGTTGATTTTTTCATCTGTTTCTTCTAGCTTCTTCCATATGTTATTGATTTTTTCATCTGTTTCTTCTTGCTTCTTGCATAGGTAGTTGACTTTTCATCTGTTTCTTCTTGCTTCTTCCAGAAGTTGTTGATTTTTTCCTCCATCCGGTTTATGCACTCTGGGACCCTTATTCTGAATTCTTTTTCTGTCATGTTGCATGCCTCTGTATTACTTAGCTGCTTTTGTGGAGAGTCCTCTTCTCTTTCCTTCGGGGGTTTCTTTGTCTACCCATGTTTGATCTTACTGACATATCTAGACGTTGAGTCGTTCAGTGGCTGCTCCCTGGGCTGCAGTGACTCCTTGGTCTTTGGTTGCTCTTCGGGTGGTTGCGGTAGCAGCTGCTCTTCAGTTGGCAGCAGCTCCTCTGGTGAGTACTGTTAACAGCTGTGGTGGCTCTTCTGGCTGGTGGGGGAAGTTTCACTCATGGGGAGGGTTCTAAGGAGGGAGCAGTCATCTGAGAAGGGAGTAATGTAGATTTCTTTATTTGGGGGCACCAGACAAGCCATTCCATACTGAGCCAAACACTTAGACAAGGAGAAGTCTGAAGGGGGATTTTTCGCTCAACACTTTCTCATACTGGCAAGGAAAAAAGAAGCTGATGATTAATTTAGGCTTCGATAGGGCGGATGGGATGGATGGTGGTGGTCGCAATCAAGAGAAACAGGGTGTTGTGTCAGTGCTGGCAGTATATAATAATGAATTTGGTTTCCGTTTTACATGGTAGACTATTGACTATTGTTAAACTATTGAAAGGATGGTCAGCTCAAGATCTGAAGTTTTATGCCACAACTGGTCCAGTTTTTGCTTTAACAACTGGGTCTAGAAAACATTGCTGGATATTGGAGATACTAGAGAAGTGAAGTTTCACTCTGTTTCACTGTTGATTCACTTCTTGTTACATTTGCCCCATACATAAGTACGATATTAGTAATAAGGGAAATTTGGTATGGTGTTCATGGTTATTATCTTCACAATTTTTCTGAAAATCTGGAACTATTCTAAAATATATCATCCATTAAAACAGCACTCAAGG